>NC_136069.1:189891799-190541799 GCF_964261635.1 Lissotriton helveticus | reverse complement strand
AGATGACATTTACATAGGTGTCTCCTTCAAAATGTTTATTTCAGTATAATAGCTGCGTTCTTTGTGAAAAAAACAACAATCATTAATACTCCAGTAAAATATTGTACATAAGCATAAATAAAAAAATGATGGGAGTTAATATGAGATTTTACCTTTCATATATGTATATAATAGTGCCTCACGGAAAGAATCAAACGGGTAAGGCTCCGGTGGCAAAGTATCAGCGGTCTTTTGATATCTGCCACAGCTGAGCTTCCATAGTTCACTGGGCAGCTGGGCCAACACAGGCATGCCACAGGTCTCCAGAATGTATCCTTTTGGCTCACCTTATGATAGCCTAGGCAGAGCTGACGACAAACAGTTTACTGTAAAGTTTTGCTTGTAGAATTTTCCTCTAGCAGTGTGATAGAACTACACGTTTTGTCACACTGGTGGGCGGTGGTCCATGACTAGTGGACTTCAAATAGAGGGCCTGAATAAAGTGTCAGAGTCTGGATGTTTATATCTCAATCTTCGGGTGTAGTCATTAAATAACCCCCGCCACTAGCCGTATAGATCGTTATTCGTTGACGAAGAGAGCTTAAAAGGAGCAATCATTTACATCAACCTATCAGTATCAGAAATTAATTTGACATTTAAAAAGTCAATATAGTTAATTTGTGTGAGTTAAAGGATTTTATTAACAATTTAGTAAATTCAATCTATTTTATGTAGAAATTATTATCTGTAGTCATTGCTCTTAGAAATTCAAGCAATCCATTTGTAGATATTTCAAAACAAGATAAAATATAATATTAGTGAAAATTGTAGTCAAAATAGAAATAATGCCTCAAGCGTGTTCTATAAAGTAATTTCTCTAATTTAAATTAAATTGAGAATGGAATAAAGTGTCAGTTCAGAATCCCAGAAAGAGTTCTGATGAGAGAATACATGCATAAGCATAAAGCCACAGCAGCTCAAATAATAAAGAAATTATTAAGATGGAAAGTATTCTCAGCTACAAATCAGAAGACATCTTGTGCTAAGTAATAGAGTTCAAAGGAAAGTTTCTCATGAGGAGAGATATGGTCTGAAGAAACCCAGTGAAAAAGCTCTTGAATGCAACGACCTACTTTAGGAATAAACGCTAATCCAAACACAGTGAATTATGAATTGAAACAAGAATAACATTCTCCGTTCACAACATTCAATAGGATTTCATTAAACTCCCCATGTTCTCAGGTCGTCATAATAGGCCACAGATACAAATGCTTGCAAAGATGCTTCATCCGGATTTTGTGGTTCAGGTAGTTCTTCCCATCAGTCATCCTTCATGTTGTCTCCTCTCCTCCCGGTGAGAACGTCACTATAAATTATATAATACAAAACAAGTTCCTATTCACTAACAAACAGAAGACTTCTGGAAAGTTACAGCATCTGCAGTGGAAAGAAAATTAACTTGTGCAACATGACAACTCATCATGAAACATAGTCCTTTTAATGTTAACATATAAATCTCTGCTAACATGATATCGACAGTTAGGCTAACTTACAGCAGCACATTATTATTTCCTTTTATATGCTTATAATGCCTAAGTATGATTACTTACTGCAATTGTTTTATATACATGATACTTGCTATTTAGCATAGACCTTTGCTCTTTTTATTTAAATGCTTTTTTGATTGCAAAATCAAGAAATTCGCTCCATCAAAAGAGAGTGGCTAGGAACTAGGTAGCCATCTGCGTTTGTAGAAGGATAACGTATGTTTTGATCCCATTGAGCTGGAATTCTAATTTATCCCAGTTGTTAAAGTTGCTATTGACAATAATGTACATGTCAGGAAACAGAAGAACAGCAGTGTTAAAAATTATATGATTAGTTGTCTTGAAAAATGTCTTGATACAAAATACCAAACATCTATATAATTTCGGGTACATTACACCGAACACGAAGAAGATATGTCTGCTGTGTCTTTGATAGAATTATGTTCTTTCTCTAAAACCTCTAGAAACAGAAGGCAATATTAATAATCTGGAATTCCTGTAAAGATCACAACCCCACAACAAAGGAAGCATTTTCTAATAAGCTAAGGATCCACAAAATGAAAGACTGTAAGGTTTTTTGGTGTATCGCTTGCTTAAAAAAGTACCAATGAGGTTTAAAATAGGTTCGTATTTTCAAATTGAGGCTAATCTGATCATTATACAGAGTTCACCCAAGCAGATTTAAGGCCATATTTGTCATTTTTTCATGCAGAACACCTTGCTGCGCTGAGCTGCCCTGCATGAAAGGGAGAGGGCAGGAATGCGCCATATATTTCAAGATACTGCACATTACTGCTCTTTCCTTGCGCAGGCGCACATTTGGCTGCTTAGCTCCAATGCAGGCAACCTTGCATCATTTTGCAAGAGCGCCTGCCTTGAAGGCAGGATTGTTTTTCTGCAGGAAGGAACACATTAGTGCACAAAAAAAAAATCTTCTTTGAAACTTTTTTTCCTCTTTCTACGTGTGCTGCAGAAAAATTAGGTGAAATAAAGATCTTTCTCCTCTTTATGCTTCGCCTGGGAAGGCGGATTGTGATGCATTCCCAGGTTTACCACTCATGGTAAAGCTGGGAATGTGCCAATATCCATGTGTGGATGTGTGAGAACACCCATCCTCCAAAAATAGAACACCTCCCTGGGACAGAGTAATGCAAGGAAGCGACTTGCTCTGCCTTCTGTTACTCTAGAAACCCAGCACCGCGGGGCCATGCAAGATTGAATACTGTTTTATGATTCAAAACGTGTTTATTAAGTAGGCAATCAAACAGAAGAGTCTTTTGAAATCATTAATTCACAGAGGGGTCTGATATGTTTTAGAGGACGGAAATTAGAGACGATAACATCTTTCAACTCCCAATTACAAAAGACAAAAAAAAACAAATCTGCTCTGTATTATAATTAATAAGAAGGGTTAAGGAGTACCATTTAGTTCAATTAGAAATAAGTCAAACTTTGGAAGGGAAATTGTCAAATCCTCAAGGAAAGCTAAAGGGGCAGATTTATGATGACTGGCGCATCCCATGGGATGCGCCAGTCATCCTGCGCCGCGGCTCCGCCACCCATGATGCGCCGCATTTACAATGCGGCGCACCATGGGGCAAAAACGGCACAGATGCGTCACGCATCTGTGCCGTAAATGTGGCGCATTGCTGGAGCTGCATCGCAAGCGCGACGCAGCTTCAGCAAGGATCGGGGGTGCCCCATCTCCACAATGCTGCGTCAAGACCTACGCCTGCTTCAAGCAGGCGCAGGGTTTTGACGCAGCATTGTCCTGAAAGTGACTGAGTGAAATCTTATAGATTTCACTCAGCCACTTTTAGGAGGCGTTCCTGCGCAGGAACGCCCCCCCTGCGCAGGAACGCCTCCTTATGGCGCAGGGCTTTACAACGTGACGCATCTCCTAGATGCGTCACGTTGTAAATAGGGCGCAGTGTTTGCGCCGCCGTTGCGTCAAATAAAGTGACGCACCGGCGGCGCAAGGCCTTCATAAATCTGCCCCAAAGAGTTTAAGACGAGTGCTCTAATACAATACTGAGATGGAAATCTGATATACTATGGCAGAATATAGAACGCAGATGTTAGAATGCAGGAACAAGATTGACAAGATAATAGCCTTTAAAGCAAAGGAGAAGTTAATAAGAAATTCAGTTTAAGAAATGAGACTAACAAATGTTCTTCTTTAATGAACGATTTAAAAAACATGGCGGAATTGTGTGAGACAGAACACCAAATTTGTACAAAAAGAAGAAGCAGTCAACAGAGCGGACATAAACATGGATTAAATAAGGAGGTCTACCATATCCTTTCCAGGCCTAAAAAATCACTTTCCTCTGTATTCTGCAGGGGAAAATGTATGCAAGATAGCAGAATACCTCCAAGCACCAAGCATATATCGACAACTCTAGAAGTGGGTGTTCACCTTTTCATTGTGCCCACTACAATCCCCCCGACTCTAAACCTGCAAGTGTGGAATATATTCACATTGGCAGAGTTTCCAGATGTGCAAGTGACCCTTATGGATGTAAAACTCTACCAGTCTCATTTATATGAATCAGGATGTGGAATGTATGCTCACAAAGTGCTGTTACATGCATCTAAGTAATACTTAGGTGAGAAAAACATTGTGAATCTCACCTATAGATAATGACGAAGGAAAAACCATTAATTGTTAATATTCTTAAGCATAATAAAGACGCATGTTAGATACATCCACTTGACTATTTACATGTAGTTTGGTAGAAGCAGACCTTCTAGTTAATTAATTCCAAAATACTTGTACATATGCAAAAATAATCCTCTGTGGTAGAAGGATGACATTAGTATAATAGATAATAATGGGAATGATATATGGTCTTGTGACTTGGGTAGTTTGGGCATTTCCTTGGCGAACTTTGGGAAATTCAAACGCTCTAAATATATTATTCTATTGATAAGATGATAATTAATAGCTCGGTTTATATTGAATCACTATTGGTACCAGCATTGGCTAAACTATTTCCCCAACATTTCTGACATTTTCAGTGAATCACTAGCCCAAATGTTTCTGGTGGATCTATTAATGAGTGCAAATGACAAGCATGTAAAATTGACAGTAACGTAGAAGGCATACTGCTATATTAGGTAAAGGATAACCCAGCTGGTAAGAAAATATTTACATCTTTTGAAAAATTGGTGTGATCCAAAATGTATGAATCTAAATCCCGAACTTTAATGATGAATTGCCCAGTACTAATTCAAGAAGCCCACAGTTTTAAATATCAGGCAAAGGCAATCAGAGAGCATACTTAAAGTAAACTTTGATTCTGTGAAAAATGCAAAGAATAACATTGAAAGATGGCATATATTTTATTTCCATTTGAAAGGGGATAAATTAATCTTTATTTTAGTTCTATGTAGCACAAAGTCATTGCAGTGCTTTACATTAACCCCAGTTACATTACACAGGTCAGATTCATTTTCTTAAGGCACGGGACATTAAGGGCCTGATTACGAGTACGGTGGTTCTCAGGACCGCCGTTCTCACAGTAGTGGTCTGACCACCGCCACCACTGCGGGTCTGCCCACATTATTCTGAGTGTGGTGGTCAGACCATCACAGGGCTGCCATCCCTGCGGGGATCCAGGAACCTGTGGCGGTGGCTCAATGGAAAGGGGCAGCAATATGCTGGAGGTGTCGCTGAGGCACCGCTGAGCATATTACGAGTTTCACTGCCTATTCATGGTGGTGAGCACGCCATGAAAAGCGCAGCAGAGGCAACTAAGGGGGCCCTAACAGGGGCCTCTGCCACTTTTTGGCCTAGGGGGACATGCAGGGGGGCACACTATGTGCCTGTCTGGAATTGTACCCCCGTTCCTGCATGGTATGGCATGCCCGACATGGTGCATGCCACACTGTGCAGGAATGTGATGCAGGCGCTGTCACGGGAGCGGTCTGCTGTTCAGGCTTTCCTATGGGCCTTGAACAGCTGCTGCCGTGATCTCCACAGCACCACCCGCCAGCCACAGATTTAAGTCGTAATCCAGCAGGTGGGGGTACCACAGGCTTGGCGGTCCTCCTGTGGGGGCAGCAGTGGTGGGCTCACAGGAGGACCACCAAACTGGTAATCAGTCCCTTAGTGATCTGCACAGAGTCATAGTGATAGAGCGCGCGAGGCCACCCGACCAACAGTTTTCGCCGTTTCCGGCTTCAGGGCCCATATACTTTTCAAATCACCATATACATCGATCAGGTGACTTCACGAGCTCTATCAAGTTGGTGTGTGTGTGTTCCCTGCTACCAAATTTCGGTGCACCCGACTTACCATCCACCGATGCGGGTGCCTAATAACCACAATGAATCAGGGAGCTAGCTGTAAAAGAAAGGCAGCAAAATACAAACCCAACCAATAACATTCAAATACTGTTTAAAATGACCACGGACAACTGGAAGTTTTAAAATGTTTATCTAAAGTTCAATATTTTCTTGCATGAGGTACAATAAAACAAGGCAATCAATAACCAAGATAACGTAAATCACATAGGCAGAAAGAAATAATGACAGAGTAATCATCAAGGTACTAAATAAAATGTAGCGAGAAAAATACTATGTAAGTCAGTATTATCTAAACAGGGATAGACTAAGTGTGAGTGACTATAAGAGAGTTTATAATGAATAACACGCTTCACTTAAGGTGAAGTGGCCTTTGAACAATCTAGGCAACGAAGTTCTAGACCATATCAGGAAATGACACACTGCTATGCAAAATATAATTTCTAACAAATGAGAAGGCATAAGAATAACTTTGCGAGAAATTATAAATGACTTTTCAATAGTTGCAGAAAGGCATGGAAAATATCACATATGCAATGTTGAACTTTATTAAAGCAAAAGTTAGAAATTCAGAAGGTGCAAGAATTTCAAGAGGTTCAGAGCAATATTTACCTAGAAAAGTGTGGAAACCAAACCCTGGCCACGGGTCAGTTAAGGACAGGAAACCCTCAAGGAAGGATACCCCTCAAAGGACAGCAGGTGCAGAATGGACACCCAGGATAGGACAGGATACCCTCGGAATAGGAATCAGGACAGGACCCTCAGGACAGGACAGCAAACCCTCAGGACAGGACCCTCTTCAGGACAGGACCGGAACCCACAGTTCGGAAGCAACGCCTGCGCTCCACCCGCTCTGCAGCTATCGATCAAAACCCCGATTGGGTCAGCGAACTCCCAGCTAAGTGCTTTGCCAGCACTTTAAGGTTCAGTAGAACCTTAGTCTATGGTCAAATTCGGACAGAGTGCTCCGCAGCGCTCTGTATCTTCAGTCACCTATTGAGTGCGTTGGGTCAGTGACAGGTCAGCTAAACCAGACAAGTCGGACGGTTCACTAGGTGAACCCAGGGTAGATATACAGTTTGGGGACAGTGTACCACCCCCCAATGTTGCAAAGTGTCAGAATCCCTCAATTTCGATTGGTCCTAAGGTAGGGTTTGGGTAACACACCAATCACAATACACGAATTGAAGCCTTCATTAACATATTTGGGTACCGCCTAGCAGGTTTGGGGTTCCCATGAGAAGTTACACGGCAAACAGTAGCGCAATATTACAATGTATCATATAAGGAGCCACATTCGCTGTTCTCGCAGGGCAGAGGTGACTTTCTCAGGAGCATCTCGCCCATCACTGCCAACTGGCTATGTTCCATCAGCCAAGGTCCCTCGTGCTGCCGAATGTCGCACAGGCGCAGAAGGGACCTCCAATATGGCTCTCCTCTCACTCAGACCCCCATTGCCCGCGGTACATGAAAAGTAAGCGAAAACAAATTAATACATAATAATGTCATTATGAAAACACATCACAGGGTTTGTACTTTTAACTCATCATCAAGAAATAAACTTTTTGCATCTAAATGTTAGCTACATTGATACGGACACAAGAGCAGTGGCACGAGCAGTACCACATGATAAGCACAGCTATGAATTACGCATGCGCATAACTTTCCCTCCACTTCTGCAGACGCGTCAGGACACGTGAGTGTGGCTGACGCAGGCGCAGTAACTAAAATACAAGCGGCGGCCATTTTTTAGGGACACGGATTAATTCATTAGAAATACACATAGGCAAGCGTCATAAACTTTACTTAAACAAAATAAATGTTAGTAAAACATACATTTTTGTTACCTTATTACACATAAACGAGGTTCTTGATTTCGGCAAGCCGCAAAATATGCGAAGCTTTGCTTCATCAATCCCCTCTTTGATGATATCTACTATCATCACAAATTATAATGGAACCAGATGCCAACTTTCTTTCACACTTTATAAAGTTCTATTTCTTCCAGCAACCGTTCTAATTTTTCTCTCTCAGTTTTAGTAGGGTGAGAAGTCTTCACCTTTTTGTATATCTGATCATTCACTTCCTCTAATTCAATCTCATCCACACTTCGTTTCACTCCTCTTGCATTTACCTCATGCTTTTTGGTGCGCTTGCGGCATTTACAGCATAAGAAAATGGAAAGTATAATAAGACCTATAATACCAATTGGCATCAGAATTTTGAATAATAAGCTTTTACCTATGCTAGCAAGCCAATGACCTACATTTGAGAGACCATCTACCAGTCTCTTCCAGGCACTATCAACCTCGAGTGGTTTGAGTTCCTTTGCCAAATTAGTAATGTTTTTCACATATCTTTTGATCTGTACACTTTTATCCGGAATATAAGTGCAACAATGTTGCGCCTTCAACATCCGGCAGACTCCGCCCTCTTTCGCTAATAAGGTGTCAAGAGCAAGTCGATTTTGTAAAACCATTGATCTGATCGCAACCATTTCGGTATTGACCAGCAGAAATCCATGAGCTGTTTCAGTAGACAGCACATCTACTATAGTAGACAATTTGCAAATTCTGTGAGTGTTCAGAACCACTCCCACTCCAGGTATCAGTGCACTGAAAATACTACCCATAATTTCACCTATACTCTCTCTTTTACTACGCACTAAGCCATTAGTATCTTCATTGCTTCCAGCTTTTCCATTCACATGGTATATTTTCGGGAAAACAATGCCAAAGTAGCAGCTTCCATACCAGTGATCCGGCAATTTGAAATAAGCCTTGTCCCCACAAATATAATAAATTCCAGGAAACACAGGCTCTGACCCATTTTTGAAACCCCAACCTCCAATTACCTTGTAATTATGTTCGCATTCACTGGAACCAATGAAAACATTATTATAATAGCTAGTCTTCTCGCGGTGAAGACATAGCTTGCCTTTCTTTTCAAAATCCAGCAACAGAGCAGGACCCGCTCCACCAGATGATGTGCCTTCCATGTTTTCTGCCCACTTTGGCTTTTTCTGACTTTCGTCATTAGCCTTCTTCTGAATTTTAATTCTCCTTTTCTCTGCCATGTTCAGGAACATCTTTTCCTGCTCACGCAAAGAACAAGTCAAGTTATCTCTGTGTGCGTCTGCTATGTCAATGTTCCCTATAGTCAGAAAGTAGTCTCCCATATATCTTATGGTGTCAGTTTTGGTATGTACAGGATTCAAGTTCCCACGTATAGGAAGTTCAGAAAAGATCACGTCATTGTTAGAGTAATAATACTGTAACGGTCCCCTTTTGTAAAATAAACTAGCTAAAATGCTACAGGAAATTCCATATGTCAATGGCAGATGATGGTATGTCACGCCTTCAGCCACCGAGGTAGGTAGCTTCATGCAGACATAGCAATCTTCAATTTCCATAGTCTCTACATAGTGTATTAATAAGTTTGCAAAAACATTTAAATGTGTCCTGTTCTTCATTCCATGATAATGTAGTCCTCCCTCATCTGATGCTTCTAAGTTCTGTTTTGTTTGTCT
Source organism: Lissotriton helveticus (assembly GCF_964261635.1). Taxonomy (NCBI): domain Eukaryota; kingdom Metazoa; phylum Chordata; class Amphibia; order Caudata; family Salamandridae; genus Lissotriton; species Lissotriton helveticus. The sequence continues at coordinate 190,532,436 of NC_136069.1, read as the reverse complement.
CAGGGCTCTTTCATGTCGTGCTACACTCTGTGTTGTTAGCTCCTCACTGTCAGTATTTACAACTTCAGTAGGGACAATGTTAGTATCTTTACTTACAACAAAGGGAATGAAAATTGTTAATCCTATCCAGATAACTATCAGTACTACTACACTACATATACACACCTTGCAACACGTTTTGAAACGGCCGCAACTAGGACTACCATTCACTGTTGAATCAGACATTTTGGCTCAAAAGGAGTGTTCTCACCCCTCATTTTAGCTTTTTACACAACTAGCTTACTTTGTGCAAATTCACGGTGGTTCGTCTTCCTCTTCAGCTGAGTACTCTGGGACAGGTTCTCCGTCGCTCACGTCAGTTATATCAAGATCTTCAAGTTCTTCCAAAACCAGTGTCCATTCAGGAGACTTGTACTTTTTGTTTTGTCTTTTTATTCGCTCACTCCTTCTTTTGGAAGAGTCTTCTTCTTGCTCTGCTATTCGAGCACTTCTTCTTGCCTCTGCACGTTTTTCTTCCACTGTCTTTATCCTAAGTCTCAATCTTTTTACAAACCTAGGCTCAAGGTTGTTTCTTTTCTTTAGTCTCTTAGTCGGTACTTGGACTTCACTTTCTTTTCTTATTCTCTTGTTCTCTTTATCTTGTGGTAATTCTTCTCCACTTTCTTCTCCTACTTCCCTTATCTGGCTAGTTCCAGGGCTAGCATCAAATTCTTCTGCCTGGTTGCTAATCTGGCCTTGTTCAGGAATATTTTGTTTTTGGCTTTCGATGGTCTTTATTTCTGTTTCTGTTTCCTGAACCCGTTCTTCTAACCCTCTCTGATCCTGTTCAAGCACTTCGATCTCTTGATTTTCTTCTGCTCGAACTATCACTCTATTTCTAGTCTCTCCCTTATCTGCATCAGGTGTTCGCGGTGGTGTATCGAATACCTGCTCTGTCCCTGTCTGACCTTCTCCTTCCTCAGTTTTGATGTGAATCTCAAGCGGCTGAGGTTCTTCGCCTGTGCCTTGCTTTTCCTGACTAGTCCACTCTCTACCTTCACTAAGTCGTTCTCTTGTTCTGATAGGATCTTCAGTCAGATCAATCATCGGTATCCATTCTTCTGGCCATATGCTTGGCAGCTCGTCTTCAGCTACTCCTGGCTCAGTTTCCTGGACCTCTTCAGCAGGCTGGATTCTTGGCAGTTCGTAGTCAACTACTCCTGGGCCAACGTCTGCTGTTCCTGCAACCTGACTGGTGCTGGGCTGCTCGTTGCCAGTTGTTCCTGGTCTGGCTCCTTCAGGGTCCTCTGCTGGTTGCCCTTCTTCTTCAAATCCTCTGTCTGGTAATACCTTCTGGGTGTGTCCAGCGTGGATCCACTGAGGAACACCTGCGACCTTTACTGCAGTGGTTGTCACCAGGATTACTTGGCGTTTCTTTCCCCACCTTGGTGCCAGACAGCTTGATCGAGTGTGCTTCTTTATTTTGACCCAATCTCCTGGAACCAAGCTGTGGAGAGGAGTCGTTGGATTGAGGATGCCGTCGTCTCCAATCTGGCGAGAGATAGAACGCACTTGGTCACCCAATCTTCTGCAGTATTCAAGCACCAAATCATCAGTAATACTCAACAGTTTGCTTCCTGGCACCCATGCTTGTCTCATCACTCTTCCCATAATGATTTCATGGGGACTTAGGCCTGTCTTGCGGTCTGGAACACTTCTTAGTCCCATCAGGACCAGGGGCAGGGCCTTCACCCAGGTCATGCCAGTAGCATCTGTCAGCTTTGCTAGTCTGTTTTTGATAGTTCCATTTACTTGTTCCACTATTCCAGAAGCCTCTGGGTGGTATGCACAATGGAGTTTCTGCCTTATTCCGAAGGCCTTACAGAGTTCAGCCAGTATGTCATTCTGGAAATGTCCACCCTTATCTGATTCAATAATGCATGGTATTCCGAACCTAGGTATCAGTTCTTTTAGTAAACACTTCGCTACTGTCAGTGCGTCACTTTGAGGAGTAGGGTAAGCTTCTACCCATTTTGAAAATACGCAAACAATGACAAGGACATATCGTTTCCCTTCACAACGGGGCATGGTGATGAAATCAACCTGTATCTTTATAAAGGGACCCCCTGATCTCCCAATCTTGCTCAGTTCAACCATTGTCCTCTTGCCTGGGTTCATCTGTTGACATGACAGGCACCTCTGGCAGAGGGACTCTGCTACCTTCCTGAACTTTTTACTGTACCAAGTCTGTTGAAATACCAGAATCATGGCATCCCTACCAATGTGTGATCCTTCATGTATTAATCTTGCCATTGTGCCAAGCAAGTGTCGGGGTAACACAGGCATACCAGTTGGGCCCAAAATCACACCATCCACACGTCTCGGTCTACACCCATCCTCCTTCCATTTCTCTCTTTCTTGCCAAGGAGCCGACTCCTGCCACTCTCTCACCTCATCCCATGTAGGCACTTCCTCAAACACCTGAAGCTGGCAGCTGGTTCCTGGCCCCCCTCGTTTTGGATTTACAATATACCGATCTTTGGCACACCATTGAGCCACTCGATCAGCATAATCGTTCCCCAGTGATACTCTGTCCATGCTCCTTTGATGAGCAGTACATTTTACCACTGCCAGTTCTTTGGGCAACTGGATGGCCTCTAAAAGGTCATGAACAACCTTTGCATTCCGAATGGGAGTACCTGAGGAAGTCATGAATTCCCTCTGTAGCCATAATTGGCCAAAGTCATGCACAACGCCATAACAGTACTGACTGTCAGTATACACTGTTATGCGTAAGTCCTTCCCAATTTTGCAAGCCATTATCATGGCTATCAATTCGGCTACTTGTGCAGACTTGATGTTATATAGGTAACCTGCTTGTTCAATTTTTGTGAAAGACACTACTGCATAAGCAGCACTCAAGCCTCCTAATTCATGTCTTAGACAGGAACCATCCACAAATAGTTCTTTATCATGCTCAGGCAATGGTACTTCTTTTATGTCTGGGCGTGGCTTGGTACTGAACTCTGTTAGGTCAATACAATCATGTTCATCATCATCCCCACCTTCCATTTCCAAGGGGTCGGGGAGTAAGGTGGCAGGGTTCAGAATACCGCACCTAACAATGCTTACATTTGCTGCACCCACAAGAATCCTCTCGTATTTAGTCAGCCGACTAGGGGTGAGATACTGTGTTTTAGTTCTGGTCAATAGAATTACCACTCCATGTGAAACATACACGGTCACAGGATGTCCCATGACAATGGACTCACTCTGTTCCAAACTTGCACAGGTAGCAGCTACTGCTTTCAGACAGCCTGGTAACCCAGCAGCTACTGGGTCCAGTGTGGCAGAGAAATAAGCCACAGGCCTTCTGGTCGTGCCATGTTCTTGAGTCAGGACAGACAATGCGCAATTATCGCGAGTGTCACAGAAAAGGGCAAACTCTTTGGAATAATCTGGCATTCCCAACGCAGGGGCTGTACACAGACAGTTTTTCAGTCTTGTGAAAGCCATTAGACTTTCATCGTCCCACTGTACAACATCTGGCATTCCTCTCGTGGTCATTTTTATCAAGGGCCTGGCTAAGGCTGCAAATCCCAGAATCCACTGCCTGCAGTACCCTAATACACCCAGGAACATTCTGACATCTTTTTGAGTACGGGGCAACTGCATTTTTTGAATTATTCTCACTCTTTCTGATGTGACTTTTCTGACACCCTTTTCTATTTGGTGTCCCAGATATTTTACAGATTTCGCACAGAACTGTAGTTTGTCAGGGGCTACTTTATGCCCTTTCTCACACAGATGATTTAGGAGGGCAATGGTGTCAACCACACAGTCCCGGTGACTTTTAGACGCCACTAGAAGGTCGTCTATGTACTGCACTAACACAGAGTTCCCAGGTAAGATCAAAGTCTCTAGACATTTTTTCAAGATCTGATTAAAGATAGAGGGGCTCTCTGTATACCCCTGAGGGACCCTGTTCCAACAATACACGTGACCCTCAAAAGCAAATGAGAAAAGAAATTTGCTGTCAGGGTGCAGGGGTATCGAAAAGAATGCATGACACAAATCAATCACAGTGAACCATTCAGCATCCCAAGGAATCTGGTATAATATCACTGCAGGGTTTGGGACAATAGGGCAGCAAGGAACTACAATTTTGTTAACCTTTCTCAGGTCCTGCACTACCCTATACTTGCCACTAGGCTTTTTGATGCCCATAATCGGTGAGTTGCATGGGCTGCTCATCACTTCCTGTATGATGTTTCCTTCCAATAATTTTTGTATTTCCAGAGTGACACCTGCTTTCACTTCAGCATTCATTCGGTAGGGCCTAGTGTTAGGATATACTGCATTGTCCTTGATGGCTATCTGTATGGGGTCCACATCTTTCATCAAACCCACATCTTTTCCAGTGAAATCCCACACTTCTGGCTTTACGGCTTCCTGGAGTTCTTGGGGCAAGTCCTGCAGGGTCAATCTTTTAATTTCTGAGTCAGGTCTAAGCAACAATAATTTATAAATGCCGTCTTCATCTGGGGTCTGTATTTCAACACCCTTTGGTGTGCAAAAGATGGTACAGTTCATTTTGCACAGCAAATCACGACCCAGTAGATTCACTGGACTGGTGTCACAGACGACAAATCTATGCATCTGTTTAAAATTTCCAATTGAAATCTCCATTGGTTCGGTAACAGGAGTACTAATCAATTGATTAGATACACCCACTACTTGGATATTTTCTCCCGAGAGGGGTAGGTTTGGAACGTCCACTGTTCTTACAGTAGAACGGGTAGCGCCAGTGTCCAACAGAAAGGTGACATCATTTCCGTCAACCTTTCCTTCAATATATGGTCCAGACTGGTCTACCGGCAAGGAAGCGCCAAGTACGCACTCCTCGTCCTCCCCTCTCAGGCCCCGTCAGTCCTGATCATTACAAAGGAAGGTATCATTCAGCAGATACTGCGAAGTTGCTGTATTTCTGTTCTCCCCGCCTTCCCAAACCTCTATTTCCTCACCCTCTGCCTGTCTTCCCCTGTACACCTGTTTGGGTGCTCGAGGCACCTGAACTGTTTTTACCTGGGGTTGAGTCTTTCTTGGTCTTTCTTTCTGCGTCTGTGGAGTTAAATCAGGAGTTTTCTCATTAACATCGACTAATTGGGGACACTCGTTTCGCCAGTGTCCAATTTCGCCGCACTGATGGCAGGGAAATTTTTTCATAGCCTCTTCCCTGCTAAATTTGGGCCGGGGCTTTCCTCCACCCCCTCCCCCAGGACCTTTGTTCTCAGCATTTTTAACCATGTTACTCAATTGTTTTTCCTGTTGTTCTGCGAGCTTCACCTGAGCCCACATAACCTTCTCCTTAAGGGCCTTTTTCTTTTCTGCCATCTCGTCCTCGCAGTACTTAGCGTACCGCAGGACCTCATCCATTTTCTTAGTATGCCAACAGATTTTATTATCTTTTATCCACTGACAAATTTCAGGTCTTAAACCATTTACAAACCTGTAAATAAAGTGCGTCATATCCTTCAGGTCGATGTTGTCAATACCACTGTATGTTTTAAATACCTGCAATAACCTCTCATAGAAGGAGTGCACTGTCTCGTCCCTTTCCTGTGTTGTTCTATCTATTTTTGTCCAATCAGTTTCCTTTGCGGGCACCTTTTCTTTCAAATGCTGAATTACCTGCTCATATTTTCGCATGACATCCTTTGATGGCTCTCCAGTTTCCTTGTTTCTGGGGTACTCCTCACTCGGCCAGTCTATGTTTATTTTACACTGGGTCCATAAATCTACTGGAACCACAATGTCGAAAAACCCATCCAGGTCTTTCCACAGACATTTCTGTACCTTCACGAACCTTTCCACCTGCCTGTACCAGTCAACTGGTTTCTCTCGTAATTTTGGAAAATCGTTCGTGAAGGACACAATATCCTGCCTAGACCAGGGGACATGCACATATTTCCCTCCTGGAACTTCGCGCATGGGGCATAACTGCTCAGGTTTTTCTACCTCTCTTAAAGCAAACTCGGGAGTCACTTGTCGGGAGCGAACCTCTTCCCTCTTTTTCGCCCACCTGCTTCTCCATTTTTCCACATCTCCCCATTTTTGCAGTACCCCCATTAATTCTTTAATCTGCAACTTCTTCCCTGCCACATTCAGGTGTTCTATGTCTTTGTCTGAGAAGTCTGCTCTGTACGGTTTCTGTAAGGGCTTGGATTTTGAGATATCCACCCCCATACTAACTGCTGTTTCGGTCAGTTTTTCGTGGAGCACTCTGGTGTTCCTTGTAAAGCTTTTACATATGAACGACAATTCTTCTTCAGAGTAGGTATTCAATCGATCCAACCCCACATTTCCTGCCATTAATTCTTCTATTTCGACCCTCAGCTTGTAGAGATCTAAAGGCTTTGTTTGCGGAGTCTGCTTCTCTAATTCACGACTCCAACTCTCAATTTCATCCGGAGTTACCAGAGAGACATTCCTAGTACCTGTTGCTGTCTCTAATTTAATTTCTTTTGTATTAAAAGGGTTATACCTCTGCTGTGTTCCCTTTCCAGTCTGTTTGTTTGGCAATTCCAAGAACGCAACTTCAGACTCGCACTCACTGGACTGATCATCTATGATGATCGGTTCCGGTCTCGGGGTTGCCATGACTGGGGTCATAACTGGAGTAATCGGATTTCCCTGACCATTTCCGTATAACGGGACCACCGGTCCAATAGTTACTGGAATAGTCAATGCCTCAGGACTGGTATTTAACTGAGAAATTTTCTGAATTATTTCTGTTCTTTGTCTAGCTAGAGCCTCTTGCTCCTTTTCCACTAGTACCCTTCTTAAAGTTGTGTCATGTAATATCTGTGGGGTCAATGGAGGAGTAAAACTCGGGGCAGTAGGATGCGTTTCACTTGGTCCTCCCCCATAATTTGGTTTCGGGAATAAAGTTCCAGTATTAAAGGACCTGCGCTCTTCCCCATATGGAGGTTGAACAAAAGGCAGTCCTAAATTCGAGGGTTTCTCTTCGCTTTCATACAAGGGTCTGGGAAAAAAAGTTTTCGTACGTGAATATTTTTCTTCCTGACTTGCGGGCACTTTGGGATATATATCCCTTGTTTCCGTCAGTTCGGGTTTTTCAGGATAGGGCAATACTTGACCACCCCCTCCCAGTCCCAGGGACCTGTCTTCTTCTTTTAGGAAGTGGCGTCGGGGAACATCTCCTACACTGGAAGGTCGGGTTCCCTCATTGTAAGGTGGCGGACTTCTGGTACAGATGTCATCTATTAGTTCATCATCTGAATCCCCCAGGGCCCCCCAATGCTTACATTTTTCAGTACTTTTCTCACCCGCTCCAATGTTATGACATGCAGGCATCATGGGAAACAGACCCTCAACAATCATGCTCTGTCTCCACTGTTTCATCCTTTTATCCCTGGACTCCTGTTTCTGCCTGGGGTACCACTTGGTCAAACCCTTGTCCATTCGGGGTCTTTCTCTTTCAAAAGCCTCAATCTCCCATTCCTCTAATGCCTCATACTGCGTTAGTCTTGGTCTGGGATGCAGTTCATTCATTCGGGTTCTTAAATTAAATAAGATCCTACCATTGAAAGTACCATCTAACGGAAAAGCCAATACTCCGTCATCTTTTGTGTACTTCACCCAATTCTCCAGCCACACACAGGTATTGTACCCTCGGTCAAACATCATGAATGAGGCGGGAGTATTGGGTGCTGGGACAAGAACACCTTCTCTAGATTTAATCGGTTTGTCCGTTTTAAAATAATTTTTCACCTTACTTACAAGGGACATTTTTCTCTTGGTTCCGTACATAATATCGTATCTGTTAGCCTTCCACTGATCCCTTTCAAACCCTAAATGCCTTGGATCAGGTCGAGTCTCTGTAGTCCGCGAGTGCCACATACGACTTCTGCGCTAACTTTGTTTACAAACTACCTCCAATCAGAACGCGCTTCAGAAAATTCGTGCAACCAATGGGTGCGCGACACAAAATAAGCTCCGCCAATGGGTGCGCGGCCCCTTCGTGAGACAGTTCCCACGCTCCGGTGCTCACCCCTCCTTTACAATTTCAGCTCCGCTACCCGCCCGCTGCTTCTACCAATCCCAGCGCGGCACAGAGTGACGTCAGAGGCGCTTCGCGACTGACTCCCTCCCTTCACAAGGTAACGGAAACTTTCTTTCTTTTAAAGTGCTCAGTGCTTGGTTATTTTACAACAAATACACATTCGCCACAGTGCTCAAGTGTCTAGACAGAGAAAGAATTGTTTTACTGCAAGTAAACTACTTCCATTTACTTTTCACGCGCTGCGGGCAGATCTCTTCCGCCTACCCTTCACTCTAGCATCGGTGAACCTGTTATTCCCCTAAACTCATCCACTTCTTTCCGGGATATGTTCCGAGTTTAAGGTTTCTCAGCGGACCCCTCTGCTTTCACGCTAGCTCCGAGGAACCTGCTACTCTTCCGATGTGACCCTTACTAGGTTACGCCACTATGGGAATTTTGCCAATGAACCCCGTTACTGTCATTTATTCACACATGTATTCAGAAAACCCTAGTTAGTGCTTCCCGGTTATCCTAACCTGCACCTAACTTTCCTCGAACCTGTGACCTCAGGACAATGGATTCTATTCACCACTTGCCCTTTCAATTCCCCGGGGAGTTCGGACAACAAGAAACAATACGGTTTACTAACGCATGGATTAGTACATATAACAATATAAAAACAAGAATAATAACAATACAGCAATTCATGAATTTCAGCAGCGTATTCACAAGAGAGTGATCAGTTCCCTCAGAACAGCCGCTCTTATAGCAGCATTAATATAATAGCAGCTTCCGACTTAACTAGTCCAACTAATCCCTGCCTTACTCTCAGCTAGTCCCTAACCATCCTCTAGCTACCAGAAAACTGATAGAGCGCGCGAGGCCACCCGACCAACAGTTTTCGCCGTTTCCGGCTTCAGGGCCCATATACTTTTCAAATCACCATATACATCGATCAGGTGACTTCACGAGCTCTATCAAGTTGGTGTGTGTGTGTTCCCTGCTACCAAATTTCGGTGCACCCGACTTACCATCCACCGATGCGGGTGCCTAATAACCACAATGAATCAGGGAGCTAGCTGTAAAAGAAAGGCAGCAAAATACAAACCCAACCAATAACATTCAAATACTGTTTAAAATGACCACGGACAACTGGAAGTTTTAAAATGTTTATCTAAAGTTCAATATTTTCTTGCATGAGGTACAATAAAACAAGGCAATCAATAACCAAGATAACGTAAATCACATAGGCAGAAAGAAATAATGACAGAGTAATCATCAAGGTACTAAATAAAATGTAGCGAGAAAAATACTATGTAAGTCAGTATTATCTAAACAGGGATAGACTAAGTGTGAGTGACTATAAGAGAGTTTATAATGAATAACACGCTTCACTTAAGGTGAAGTGGCCTTTGAACAATCTAGGCAACGAAGTTCTAGACCATATCAGGAAATGACACACTGCTATGCAAAATATAATTTCTAACAAATGAGAAGGCATAAGAATAACTTTGCGAGAAATTATAAATGACTTTTCAATAGTTGCAGAAAGGCATGGAAAATATCACATATGCAATGTTGAACTTTATTAAAGCAAAAGTTAGAAATTCAGAAGGTGCAAGAATTTCAAGAGGTTCAGAGCAATATTTACCTAGAAAAGTGTGGAAACCAAACCCTGGCCACGGGTCAGTTAAGGACAGGAAACCCTCAAGGAAGGATACCCCTCAAAGGACAGCAGGTGCAGAATGGACACCCAGGATAGGACAGGATACCCTCGGAATAGGAATCAGGACAGGACCCTCAGGACAGGACAGCAAACCCTCAGGACAGGACCCTCTTCAGGACAGGACCGGAACCCACAGTTCGGAAGCAACGCCTGCGCTCCACCCGCTCTGCAGCTATCGATCAAAACCCCGATTGGGTCAGCGAACTCCCAGCTAAGTGCTTTGCCAGCACTTTAAGGTTCAGTAGAACCTTAGTCTATGGTCAAATTCGGACAGAGTGCTCCGCAGCGCTCTGTATCTTCAGTCACCTATTGAGTGCGTTGGGTCAGTGACAGGTCAGCTAAACCAGACAAGTCGGACGGTTCACTAGGTGAACCCAGGGTAGATATACAGTTTGGGGACAGTGTACCACCCCCCAATGTTGCAAAGTGTCAGAATCCCTCAATTTCGATTGGTCCTAAGGTAGGGTTTGGGTAACACACCAATCACAATACACGAATTGAAGCCTTCATTAACATATTTGGGTACCGCCTAGCAGGTTTGGGGTTCCCATGAGAAGTTACACGGCAAACAGTAGCGCAATATTACAATGTATCATATAAGGAGCCACATTCGCTGTTCTCGCAGGGCAGAGGTGACTTTCTCAGGAGCATCTCGCCCATCACTGCCAACTGGCTATGTTCCATCAGCCAAGGTCCCTCGTGCTGCCGAATGTCGCACAGGCGCAGAAGGGACCTCCAATATGGCTCTCCTCTCACTCAGACCCCCATTGCCCGCGGTACATGAAAAGTAAGCGAAAACAAATTAATACATAATAATGTCATTATGAAAACACATCACAGGGTTTGTACTTTTAACTCATCATCAAGAAATAAACTTTTTGCATCTAAATGTTAGCTACATTGATACGGACACAAGAGCAGTGGCACGAGCAGTACCACATGATAAGCACAGCTATGAATTACGCATGCGCATAACTTTCCCTCCACTTCTGCAGACGCGTCAGGACACGTGAGTGTGGCTGACGCAGGCGCAGTAACTAAAATACAAGCGGTGGCCATTTTTTAGGGACACAGATTAATTCATTAGAAATACACATAGGCAAGCGTCATAAACTTTACTTAAACAAAATAAATGTTAGTAAAACATACATTTTTGTTACCTTATTACACATAAACGAGGTTCTTGATTTCGGCAAGCCGCAAAATATGCGAAGCTTTGCTTCATCAATAGGATGTTGAGCCGACGTGAGATTCGAACCTGGCTCCTCAGTTCCAAAGTCAGCAGCCCTGACCGTGTCAGCACATTCTCCCAAAATGCCATTGCTCTCTAGTTTTCATTTTCATTTCAGGGTTGCCGGTGTTGGGGTTATGGGGACAAGTCAAGGGGCCTTGTCTATTCAAGACCTTCCTCATGAGGAGGGTCGCTGCGGTGACCTGATGGGCCCAAACCCCATCTGAGGACCAGCACCAGGAGAATCACACCTCTCCCCATGCTGTGGGGAGTTTCTCTGGAATCTTACCAGCGTCTGAAGAGCATCAAGGACCCCTTGGCAGTTACCTCCACCAGGACCATGTGTGAGGAACACAAGGACACCTGACCTCTGTCCGTGCCGGGCTACATGTGAAGAACTTATTGGAGACAGCTGCTGCATCTTCAGCACCTGTGACGGGGGTGCACTCGGAGACTCCGGACGTTCAGATCCTGCTGTTGTAGGTAAGACTGATTTACAGACCAGACGGACCCAGGGGCGCATGCCTGCCATATAGCGCTTCGGTGCTGGAATACTTAGGCAAGTGGAACACTCCTGAAACTCAGTCTATTATTGGGGCTTACCCTGAATGTCGCCTATAGTGAAGGGGGAATAACCACTACCGCTAGCGAGAGCGAAATGGGACTCAGGAACCTGCCTATAAAACACTAGAGCCCTGACCTCAATGGACTTTGTGTATTGTTTGTGAATGTCATATTTTACATTGTGTTCTTATACATAAATACACCTTTTTCATAAAAGCAAGTAATGGACTGGATAATTATTTATTGCTGCTGCTGAACGTACTTTGAGTTGTTAGCCTGTATTCACCCCCTGTGTCTACCTCTGCCCTGGGAAGCATTGGACTGCTGGACTAGCACTGCTACTGAAAGTCAAGTGCAGAAGGGGAAATTGGCTGTGCTGCTCAGGATCAATGGTAGGTCAGACCCTAGGACCTCAGGAGTAAAAGGCCTCAACCCCTATGGTTGGGCCCAGTAGCCCTTTCTTGCCTTATGGCTCTCTGTACGGGGTTCTGACAACTAAAGTGCGCACGTCAACTTAGCCTCAAATTGCAGTTGTGCCCATTTTAGTACTGTTCATAGAATTAAGTGACCGCATTGGTTTGTAGCGATTCAGAAAGCAAACAAATACATAAATACTTATGATTTTGAAGTTAGGGGACCACAATGTGTTTTGCAAAGAGACCCATCATTCTGTCTCCCACCACTGCCCAGGGAACGATAATTTCCAAGTATTGCTTTATTGGAGGACGCAGGGGGAGCTGGAGTTTAAACCTCGAGTCATGGGTCAGAAATATAAAACTGTTCCACTAGATCACATCTCTTCCAAAGTTACTCTCCCCAGGATTCACCAACCTTCACTATTCGATATGCCATTTGAGAATAATTTGGAATTCTCCAGAACTACAACTGCGAGGGATACATCTACATTGTTTATTTCGAATGCTTCCCTGTTAATATTCTTCGGCCTGATGTATTAAGTATGCATGTAGTAAAACCACAAATTGCAGTGTAGCAAAGGCTCACTGCGAGCTGGAAACATATCTCTAGTTTGCATTATGCACTTTGCGGCTGATTGAAGTTTGGAAGGAGGGGGCTATGCCAGTCACAGAATGAATATTATATTTTTTGATTGTAATCCCAGCCAATTTGAGGGTAAGGGGCTGCAAAAACATAGCATTCTGAAAATTTGAATGCAGGGATGGAGGTCTTCTGCTCATTGCAGGCTTCCAATACCAGTTTCAGTAGGAGTTTCAAGCAGAAGCATGCTTGACTAATATTAATGAGATATGATTTGTACATCTGTCAAACTGACAAATGAAGGTGTGTCACTCTTGCTTGTGCGGCCACTGCTCTGCAATTCGATCATTAGTACATCAGGCCCAGAGAATCTGGGGGCATATTACCAACGATTAGCGATATTTATCGCTAGCGATGCTAAGCAACAAATTTTTTAACGCTAAGCATCGCTGGAAATTATCGCAGAGATAACTTGCTATTAGCAAGGTTTATCTCAGAAGTGATCAAAATCCTCGCGCTAACTGCCAAATGAGAGATTATCGCTGGAAAACCAACGATAATCTCTCGAAGTTTGGCGTTAGCTTGATGATAGGGGCTCACAAACTTAGCCATGATATCCACCTTCCATAGGATATCATGGCTAAGTCAGGAAAATACCAGGTGTAAAAAAAAGCAGTGCTAACCGCGGTTAGCGCTGCTTTTTTTTATCACTAACAGGGTTAGCGAAATCCTTGATAATAGGACAAATGTCGCTTAACAACATTTCCCCTATTATTTTTCTCTGGAACGCCCCCTTTGCATCTCATTAGAGATGCAAGGGGAAGCGTAGAGAAAAAGGGTGCTAACATGCAAATTTGCGTGTTAGCACCCTGTTGCTGATAGGGAGATAATTTTATCTCCGCTTTCTTGGCTTTTAAAGCCAAAAAAGCGGCGATAAATCCCTTGATAATATGCCCCCTGTATATTTCAATACTTTCGATAGAAGTCCCTGTATCTAAGCAGCACATGCTCATTAACCATGAGTTCTTTCTATTCTATACCTGGTTAGTAAGGTGGCTCCCAGCACGTCACTGCAACACATAGAGAAAGCTGCAGAACACTGCGCGAGAAGGCAAGGCTCGTGCTGGCACCACCAGGGAACGTCAGTTAAATGCAGGTAAACCAACGGATTCCAACGGTTTTTCCTTAAAGGGCGCAGAGAAAAATGTTAGTCCAAAGCAATTGAAATTACCTCAGGAGCGCCAAACATCACATTTTAAGTCCCTCAGCCAGTTCACAGAACAAATGAAAGCGGTTCTTCCCCATACTGATTACACCTCCCAAGCTGCAGTTTGACAAATGGGCAAAGGAAAACTCATCTTCCGAAACCCGCTCTTGACCCGGACTCTGGGGACAGCTCCGGCATGTTGCTCCATTTGAGACAGACACAGGGGACACTTGAGGCCACAAGGAAACCCAAACAGGACTGTTTTTCCCTCACGTGATGCTCCTTCTAACAGGGGCGTAACACAGGCCCCCGCAGCCCACGCGGTGCTTGGGGGCCCCTTGCTCCAGGGGGCCCCCTCGGCACTGAACTCTGGCCGGGAGAGCTCCTTATTGAGCCCGGAGGGGGCCCCCCTAAGTACCGTGCAGGGAGGCCCCCTCACTTTTCGTTACGCCAGTGCCTTCTAATAAGATGAACAAAGAGACTCCCCCCTACCTCGAGACAGTGACAACGGAGACTTCTCTCACTGAATGCTCCGTGCACATCCCATTGGTAAATCCATACGAGGGCTCTGGGGGCTGGGTGCTCCTCACTACAGGCACACTCTACAGCCACGACCGGTAGTAGGTGTAACTGTAGGGCGGTGACGTGGGGAGGGGGAGGGGCAGGGTGGGGGGGTAGTAATGTATGGATTACGGACTTTAACAGGTAAGTAAACATATAAATTAATAAAACGAATTTCGTTGCGAGCACTGCATCACTAAATGCGATGCAGTGCGCACAACAAAATTTGTTTTATTTATTTATATGTTTACTTACCTGTTAAAGTCCGTAATCCATACATTACTACCCCCCACTCTGCCCCTCCCCCTTCCCACGTCACCGCCCTGCAGTTACACCTACTACCGGCCGTGGCTGACACTCTGCAAGTGGCAGCAACCCTCTTACCCTCGAAGACAGAGAAAGGCTCCTACTTCATAAATGCTGTCTGCTCTCCACACAGAGTGAGAGAAAGTAGCTCCGCTTGACACAGACACTTTGGACACTCCAGCTCAAGAGTCCGTGAGCCCCAGTAACACTTTTACACAGACCCCTGGGGACATGTTCCTCTTCCCCACACTGACTCTTCTTTCGAGTTGCAGCTCTCCAGATGCTATTCCCCACACAGGTTGAGGGAACTGTACCTCCTAAACGCTGTTCATGACACTGACTAGGGGAAAAAACTTCTTACTTGTTGTTTGACTGGCGAACTCCCCATTCCAAAAGTTGCAGCAGCAGGGACTGGCATGCCCGGGTTGGGGCCGACCGATCTTGTGGTAACTGGTGGTGGGGCTCTAGGGGCTGCCAGCTTGCTGTTCACGTTACACTTCTCTTTGAGTATTTCTTCTTGTTATCATTCTTCTGTTACCAGTTCTTTAAGCTTGAAAATACCTTTTCTCTTCCAAGTTGCACGCCGGTTCTTTTCATCCCATCCTCGTGTCGCCAAAAATGTAGTAATGAAAACGATGATCCTGGTTATGGGTAACTTAAGATGGTATTTATTAAGGTAAATAGTTCCAAGTTACAGGTACAGAGAACCCCACTAGGAGCAGCCTTCCTGCTGCTCAGCCCATCCTTCAACTGCCAACCTCACTCACCCAACATTCCACAGCATCATCCATCCCAACATTCCACACCGCACTCACACTGGCTGAGCAGCAAGCACTACATGCTCCCTTGTTAGTTCAATCAACCAATCATTAATCAGTAGATGTGTAGAGCACTTCTTGTCACCCCTGAGGGCATCCAGGTGCTGGTAGGGTCCAGTTGTTTAGCCGAATAGCCAGGTCTTCAGGGACTTTTGGAACTCTGTAAGAGAAGGGGAGGTCCAGAGAAAGGGTAGCTCATTCCATGTCTACGCTGCTAGGTAGGAGAAGGAGCGACCTCCACATCTCCTATGACGGATGCGAGGGTGAGGGTTAGAGAAAGAGAAAAGGAGGTGTCTGGTGGGGTGAAGGAAGTTCAGGAGGGGGTTCAATTAGGAAGGCCTGCAGTTTTGTAGGGCCTTGTATGCATGGGTCAGGAGCTTGAACTGACATTTTTTCTTTACATGAAGTCAGTGGAGTTCCCTAAGTTAGAGGGCGATGTGGGTTCGTCCAGGGGGATCCACGACAAGTTGGGCTGCAGCATTTTGTATGGTCTGTTTTCGCTGGAGGTTTCATTAAATTAGCATAATAATATTTGTTGCTATTAAGCATAGAAATATGGAAAAGGCTGGGAATTCTTTACATGTGACTTTCTTTTAATTATAGAATCTGCTAATTTAGCACGTGGGTATCTCCTAGTTGGGAATGTTTTCTCTAGAATCATCAGCTTCAAACTTCCTGAACGTCAATTCTGTTATTCAGAATATTATTGTAATCCTGGAAGGAAAAGTTAAAACAAGAAAAATCGTTAAATTGTTCAAAAAGGCTAAACATTGAGGGCCTCATTTATGAGGCTGTGCGTCACTTTTACGCCACCGGTGCGTCACTTTTTGTGACGCACCAGTGGCGTAAAAAATGCGCCTTGTTGCGCCATATTTACAAAGTGACACATCTAGGTAGATGCGTCACTTTGTAAACCCCTGCGCCACATTATACCTGCGCCAGGTATAATTTATGCAAGGGGGCGTTTTGATGCAAGAAAGGGTCATGGAAGTGATGCAGTGAAATCTATAGGATTTCACTGCGCCACTTCTAGGACACAAATGCCTCAATTTCTTACGCCTGCCTCACAGCAGGCGTAAGACTGACGCAGGCCCTTTCACATGGGGCTTGCCCCATGTGAAAGGACACATTGCTGAAGTTGCGTCACTTTTGTGACACACTCCACCAATGCAGCACTTTTGCGCCATACAAATAAGTCAGAAATACTGACGTATCTGTAACTCCTTGCGCCATGATGCGTCATACTGTAAATATGACTCATCATTGGTGTCCAAGGAGGGCGCAGTGAAAAGTGACGCATCACTGTTTTTACGCAGTGATGCGTCACTTTTCATAAATGAGGCCCTGAATGTTTTCTTTATTTTTATATGCATGTGAAAAATATTAGCATCTTCATGAACTAACTGCCCATCACAGAGGTCTGGACTTGTATCAATATGTTTCTTCTGATGTACAATTGTCCTAGAAAGGGGTGGTGAAAAATTGTATATTATATTAAAGGGCCAGCAGAGTTTCCAAGAAGGACTGTGGCAAGAAGTAGAGCTCATTACAATAAAGACCACAATTAGATAACTGAAGTCTTTTAGTGCTGCCTCACTGTTCAATTTTAAACCCTTCTACGCTAAAAATACAATCGAGACTCTCTGGAACAGGGAGCAGCTTGTTACAAACCATATGCTCTCTTGCCATATCACATTCACAACTCGCAGATGCCAAACTCTTAGAAACAAAAGGAAAGTAAACAAATGTTCATATTTTAAGCAAAAGATCATTGCAGCTGTTAGTTTATGCTAATAGGAGCATAACAGGAAACATGTTATAATGATTAACACGGACAAATATAATCTAGGCTTGAATGTGTCACATTCCCAGCCTATGAGCCTATGGACCAGTGAAATGATTCCCTGTAATGCTTTATACAGAATCCGTAATCAGAATGTGTAGCTTAATTTGATTCTGTTTATGTCTACACTTCAAGCCTGGTGATGCAAAATTAGTTTCTGTGTAGTTTGTCAATGGTGGGTGATTCCCCTCTTAATGAGCCATAGGCATGCAAGAGCAATTAGGACAGGAAATTAGTACAGGGTTCTCCACTTGTGAGGATGCGACTTAAATACGTGAAACCTGACAAAGAGAAACGAGTGGGTGCACGTGGGAGATACAACTACTCAAAGATGTCTTTTGTAGCGAGAAAAAGCAAAGACACACTTAATACATATAGGGTTTTATTCGATTCTAACCAGTATCTCTGCACCAAAAGATGGGGATTGTGAGTTATTATCCTTCCAGCACAAAAACATATGCTTAGACTAACTTTAAAACCTTTCCCAAGTTGATTGTGTGCTGAACAGTACAGCACACATACAATGTTGGAAAAGTTAGTAGAAATAAAGACACTCCTTTTTAATACCTGCATTAAGGAGATGTTATTTTTTGGAGTGAAGCCTTTCTACCATTTTTAGTGGCTAGGGCTTTGCATCAAAAGCCATGAGTCATTAGTCTTAAGGATTTGTTGAGCGCACATATCACCCGGGTGTCTCAGAGCACTAGCGAAACTCCAGTAAAAGGCGAGGGAGTCGACTGATCGTAAGAGGAAGGGGTTTAAAAAAAGCCATGTTTTTAGCCTCCTACGGAACAGCTTATGGTTGGTAAGCATTCAGAGCTGTAAAGGGAGTTCATTCCCAAAGGCAGAAGCCAAATACGAAAAAGATCTGCTGCCATTCCTGGTGGTACGAATCCTAAGGGGAGTGAGTAAAATTTTTGTTCCTGACCTAAGCGTCCTATTGGGTAAGTATCAATTACGTTTTTTGGCCCGGTACTAGGCCCATTTCTGCACATGGTATTGTGTACCAGACAAAGAACCTTGAAGCGTATACGTTTCCTGATGGGAAGCCAATGAAG
Source organism: Lissotriton helveticus (assembly GCF_964261635.1). Classification (NCBI taxonomy): domain Eukaryota; kingdom Metazoa; phylum Chordata; class Amphibia; order Caudata; family Salamandridae; genus Lissotriton; species Lissotriton helveticus. The sequence goes on along the minus strand of NC_136069.1, from coordinate 190,514,082 downwards.
AGCTTTCAGATTAGGTGCAGATGGGGCCTATTTTTAAAAAAACCTACAGCTGACCCTGACCAACTAGTCAACTACCGACCAATCTCCCTTTTACCACTATTCGGAAAACTTATGGAGGCTCTAATAAATAAACAACTTGTCAACCACCTGGAGTCCAACAAACTCCTTGATCCTTCCCAATCAGGTTTCAGGGCATTTCACAGCACTGAAACGGCCCTCCTTGAGGTCGTGGACAATATAAGACTGTCTTTAGACTCTAAACAATCGGCTATATTGATCCTGCTAGACCTCTCTGCGGCCTTCGACACCATCTCGCATCGCGTTCTGTTAGAGCGCCTTGCAGAGGTTGGTGTCGAAGGCGCCACACTTCAATGGCTGACAAGCTATCTCGGCAACAGGCGGTCCAAAGTACAGGTAGGCTCCCACTATTCCACTTTCTATGAAAGTGACAAGGGTGTACCACAGGGATCCATATTGAGCCCGACCCTTTTTAATCTATATGTCTCCCCTCTTGCAAAAATCATCAGAGCACATGGTCTTGGAACCGTATCTTATGCCGACGATACCCAAATCCTTGGTCTGCCCTGTTCCCATGATGCACTGGGCCAGGGTCAGACTAATTTGCATGTAGCCAGGTTCTGAACTGGGATGGTGCAGTGAGCTAAAAAACGGTGATGGATCAATCCCTGATCTTTTGACTGGGTAGGAGTGTTCTGCTTAATTCAGATACTCTGTCCATCACCACCCCCTTTTGAATCGTTTTGGCCACCACAATTGTGGAAGGGTATGCTCAGATGTGAGTCCCTTGCTCACTGCACCATCAGGATTCAAGCAAGCCGGGCCGAAGACGGCTGTAATGCCAGAAACCGGTCCCCGGAAGCTTGTTTCCTTTCCAGTAAAGAATTGGCTTGGTAGTTTGGTCTGCCCTGTTCCCATGATGCACTGGGCCAGGGTCAGACTAATTTGCATGTAGCCAGGTTCTGAACTGGGATGGTGCAGTGAGCTAAAAAACGGTGATGGATCAATCCCTGATCTTTTGACTGGGTAGGAGTGTTCTGCTTAATTCAGATACTCTGTCCATCACCACCCCCTTTTGAATCGTTTTGGCCACCACAATTGTGGAAGGGTATGCTCAGATGTGAGTCCCTTGCTCACTGCACCATCAGGATTCAAGCAAGCCGGGCCGAAGACGGCTGTAATGCCAGAAACCGGTCCCCGGAAGCTTGTTTCCTTTCCAGTAAAGAATTGGCTTGGTAGTTTGGTCTGCCCTGTTCCCATGATGCACTGGGCCAGGGTCAGACTAATTTGCATGTAGCCAGGTTCTGAACTGGGATGGTGCAGTGAGCTAAAAAACGGTGATGGATCAATCCCTGATCTTTTGACTGGGTAGGAGTGTTCTGCTTAATTCAGATACTCTGTCCATCACCACCCCCTTTTGAATCGTTTTGGCCACCACAATTGTGGAAGGGTATGCTCAGATGTGAGTCCCTTGCTCACTGCACCATCAGGATTCAAGCAAGCCGGGCCGAAGACGGCTGTAATGCCAGAAACCGGTCCCCGGAAGCTTGTTTCCTTTCCAGTAAAGAATTGGCTTGGTAGTTTGGTCTGCCCTGTTCCCATGATGCACTGGGCCAGGGTCAGACTAATTTGCATGTAGCCAGGTTCTGAACTGGGATGGTGCAGTGAGCTAAAAAACGGTGATGGATCAATCCCTGATCTTTTGACTGGGTAGGAGTGTTCTGCTTAATTCAGATACTCTGTCCATCACCACCCCCTTTTGAATCGTTTTGGCCACCACAATTGTGGAAGGGTATGCTCAGATGTGAGTCCCTTGCTCACTGCACCATCAGGATTCAAGCAAGCCGGGCCGAAGACGGCTGTAATGCCAGAAACCGGTCCCCGGAAGCTTGTTTCCTTTCCAGTAAAGAATTGGCTTGGTAGTTTGGTCTGCCCTGTTCCCATGATGCACTGGGCCAGGGTCAGACTAATTTGCATGTAGCCAGGTTCTGAACTGGGATGGTGCAGTGAGCTAAAAAACGGTGATGGATCAATCCCTGATCTTTTGACTGGGTAGGAGTGTTCTGCTTAATTCAGATACTCTGTCCATCACCACCCCCTTTTGAATCGTTTTGATACCCAAATCCTCATCACCATCAATCAAAACCCGGATGATGCAAAAATGAGGTTTAACCCCTTGGACGCTCATGACGAGCTCAGCTCGTCATGGAGTTTCCATTAATTTCAATGGAAATTACATGGGGAGCCTGCAAGAGCCTTAGCATCCAAGTGGTTAAAAACTGTATGGTCAGCATTCAAGAATGGATGACCAATAATTACTTTATGATGAATGCAGGAAAGACTGAGGTTATGCTGTTCGGCAAAGCCGACAAAATCTGGTCACAAGATTGGTGGCCAGCCTCCCTCGGTCCCTGCCCAATCCCCAAGCCCTTTGTCAGGAATCTTGGAATAATCATCGATGATAAGCTAACCATGTCTGAACACATCAGGAAAACCGTGGGCCACAGCTACGGCCTGATGCGCAGTTTGAGGAAAATCTTCAAATGGATTCCACTTTCAGCACGTATGCCCTTAGTTCAAGGACTTATTGTTAACAGGATGGACTACGGAAATGCTCTTTTTTCAGCCATCAACGTAACAATACTGAATCAACTGCAGGTCCTCCAAAACACTGCCACTAGGCTGGTACTTGATCTACCCCCTCGTACCCCCTCAGCTCCCTGCCTCCAGACTTTGCACTGGCTACCTATACAAAAGCGCATAAAGTTTAAATTATGCTGCCTAGTCCACAAATCCGTAAACGGTCATGGACCTGTTTATCTTGAACACAAGCTTAAGGCCCATGTCCCAGTCCGAACGCTACGCTCTTCCAGCAAGGCCTTTCTCTCTGTACCTAGAGTTCGGACAGTTAGAAATGGTGACAGAACTTTCAGCAAAACCGCCCCAGAAGCCTGGAACTCGCTTCCCATCCAGCTCAGGCTAGAGCCTGATCACTCGAAGTTCCGAAGACAGCTAAAAACGTGGCTTTTTTAGCCAGATGAGCAGACTCCACTCTCCTAGACCCGATGGACATGAGGTTCCTTTTTGCCTGCTAGCGCTCTGAGACCTTCGGGTGATTTATGCGCGATACAAATGCAATAAAATGGAAATGGAAATGGAAATGGACCATGATGGAAGATTAAGCACCAGCCTGGTGGCAGTATTCCGCAGGACTGGAAGTCTGGTGTAAAGGTCTTCATTGATAGAGGCCATCAGGGCAATTCCATAGTAGAGCCCATTTAAGATTAGACCCTGGACAAGTGGTTTCCTAGGTTCTATTGAAATCAATTGAAAAATCTTACATAGGCTACGCTTACGACCATAACAGGTACTCATTACATGGCTCACGTGGTCTTTCATGGACAGCTGATTGTCTATCTTTACTCCAAGATTACGTACCACAGGCTTGGGAGGTGGACAGGTGCCAAGACACTGATGCCACCAGTCATTGGACCAGAGTTTGTGCGTTTTCCCAAAGAGGATAACCTCTGTCTTACTGGCATTGAGTTGAAGATGGTTGGTTTGCATCTAGTTGTTGATGTGGATCACGCAGGTTGTAAATCTAGGTCTAGTGTCAGTTGGATTAGGACCACGGATGATCAGAAGCTGGGTATCGTTAGCGTATGGCACTATATCGAACTCATAGGATCTGATCACCTCGACCAGGGGTGCAACTTAGAGATTGAAGAGCTTTGGACTTAAAATTGACCCCTGAGGGACTCCTTTATCTACCAGCTGACTACAGGCCACCCAGGTGCCCGATTGTACGGTGGAGGTTCGATCTATTACATAGTTTCTAAGCCAATGTAGGGCTGTTCCCCTGATTCCCATCTCCCACTTCTGTTGTTCAAAAATACTGTGAGAGATGGTATCGAACGCGGCCGTCAGATCCAACAGGACAAGCATGGCTGACTGTCCGTTGTCCTGGGAAAGTTTTATGTTATCGACAACCTCAACCAGTGAGGTTTCGGTGCTATGGCCGACCCTAAACCCAGATTGAGACGGGTCCAACAGTTCGTGGCTCTCTAGATAGATTGTGAGTTGTTTGTTAGTACCTTTCGAAGATAGGGAAGAAGACAAATAGGCCGATAATTACTGGGCTCCTTAGGATCTGAAGAAGGTTTTGCATGTGAATGCACATGTAGCACCCATGGATTTGACAACTTTCCATTGCAAAACAAGTTATGCACTGGAAAGTGAACAGTTCATAAAGACTTTGCACCAGTTTGTGTCACTTTTGTGACTGCACCAGTGCAAAGTCTTGATAAATGTGCCCCATAGTGTCGTAGGGCCTATTTACAAACTGCATTTTGGGGTACATTTAGTAGAACTACAGTAGTATTAATAAAGTATTACGAAATGCTATTCGCAAACCTACAAGTGTAAACCTTCACATCCACCTCTCCTATCATTTCTATGTGAAACTCCTCACAAATGTAAATTCCTTACTTAGTAGTAAATGTGGGAGGGACCGAGGCAGTGTCTGGAAAAAGGGCCAAACTTACTATTAAGTGAGAGGGGTTTATGGAGGAGTAATGAGAGGTTTAGCGAAGATTAAGGAGGGATTTGGAGGGGTGCGGGAGGGTGCACGATCCATAAAAACAACTAGCCACTTGCTATTCACAACTGCACTTCTAAAGTTACTACAGCCAGAAAGGGACCCAAATCATTAGTAAATTCTTAGTATTTGCCAATCTGTTCCTGGATCCGCAATGGTTAAAAGAAACAAATTAGTTTGTTCTGAAAAAAAAAAAAAGAAACAAATTAGCACACCTCAGCTACACATGACTGGGTTGGCACGAGATGAGGTTGGGTCCAGCAGGGATTCTCCCATGGCCATCTGCAGCAGGGCATTTAGATTCTGAGCTATAATTCCCTTTAGCATGTAAGACCTCATTATATGGTGTATTGCTATTAAACTAAAATCATGGCTGTTCCGCGTGAGTAATATAGAGTTGTCAGCAGTTTCCTTTCTGTAGAGTTTAGGTTAAATGTGATCAATATTGACAGTCAATCTTGGATGCAAAAATTCAAAAGAAGTCTTGCTGTTATTTATTGTCAGTTTGATATTACAGTCATTCTCATTTGAGAGTTTGTGAAAATGATTTAGCTCTGAGATTGACCCTTTCCATACAAAGAAAATGTTGGCAGATCCAGATAGCTTTTTTATTGGTCCAGTCCTCAGCTTCAGATGACCAGACCACTGCTCCTACCACCAGCCCATGGGCAGATTTGTAGAGCTGAGGGTGAAGCAGGTGCCCATCTCTGTTCCTTGTATCTGCTTGTAATATTTATCTTCAAACATTAAGATATTTTAATGGAAACACAGCTATATTTAGTATTGGAGTGTGTGCGCTCCAAATATTTAAGACCTTTACCTCCTAGAAAATGTTTACAAACTCGTAAATCATCATAGTATATGATGCTGGCATAAAAGTATTGACATCCATGGTGACCACATTATACTCTGGTTCCCAATGCATGTTTTACATTTTGGCTACTAGGTCCTGGGTAGCCCTCATAGAAGAAGGTAGACTTTGCACAAAGGGTAACAGAAAATGGTCAACATAGATTGAAGTGTTTTCCAGAATGTTGTAATTGGGCTCCACCCATATAGTACGTTCAGACTTTGTTTTTGGATCACCTGTTTTTAGTTTTTTACTGTGGGTGAGTCTCACTACATGTATGCGGAGTTGGAGGAGCACTCCTTGTTTTAACAGTTTCTTGATACTAAAAATTGATTTACATTTTTTAACAGAAGCGTGCTATGGAGGTGGCACGTTTGTCCTGACCGTGCCTTAACTATTGAACTCTATCTTTAGTGTGGGAAACACTTAACCTCTATGCATTGTTGCTAGAGCGGTATTGGAAACTTCAAACTTATTTCTTTTCAGATATTCTGTTTTTCAAACATATTATTATGCAAATTGCTTGTTCCCAAATATTATAAACTTCATTTATGTAAACACAAATCAACCAACGCAAACCATTTTCAAACATTATTGTATTCAGTCACAATATGTTGAATTCTCTATACATTTAACAGTTTGTTGAACATAATACAAAATTAATGCAACATTCCATCAATGACGACTTGTCTTTCATGCCCAATGCATTTCAAGCTCATTGGAGCTCTTCATCAGGGGCCTGTGGATTTGAATATAATTTTTCATTAATCAACTGTGAACGTCAGAGTTTACACAAGGTACAAGGAACGCACGATATGAAAACGCGCTTTTGAAGTGCTCAGGAAAACCAACTTCCCTCACCCAAGTGTGTGGAAAAATATAGAAAAAAGACTCACTGATTTTAGAACAGAAGGTGCATCAACCTACAAAAAAATCCGACAATGCTAAAAAAACTGACTCTATAGACAGTCAAAAACCACTAATAGAGGAGGAGCTTGGCGGGCATCCGTGATGGCCGCGTGAGCACAGCGCTCTCCGGACCCCCGCCACTCCCAGCATGATATCCTGAACATATCCTGATTCTTCATGAGGATTTATGTAGAGGACGCTGGGCTGATCTTCCTGTGATTTTTGGAATTTGATTTGGACCCGGGGCGCCGAAGATACGGCGATTCGAACTTTTGGGGTCCGCCCTTGGGGTGCGCCCGGGACTGGGTGAGGCTCTCTGGCCGTCTCGGAGTTGAACAACAACGGCAGGGGGATTGGACTTGTGGGTCCCCCTCTTAAGTTTCGGTTTCGATTCTGCCTCAGACTGAGACATCTGGCAGGGGAGTCTGGCCGGGGCTGGGTCCGGCACACGGTACGGCTGTCGGGCCTTTGGCTGGCTTATTCTCCTTTCAGGCTGGTCCTCTCCTAGTGGTACCCTTGCAGCGACCTTTTGGTCCCGACGCCCTACTTTCCTGTGGCCATTTCCATCGGGTCGAGTGAGTCTCCTGGTGGCGCGGTTTCCGACATGGCGGGCAGAGGGGACCGAGAGACACGAAAGACCAAGACGCCCATGCGTGGGGGCCCGGTCCAGTCTAACGTTATGGACCGTTACACCCATGCGAAGGGGTCCCCCGGAGCCGCCCTGCCTGGCCCAAGTGCGGTTGACCACATCGTGGACGCATCAACGGAACCGTCCTTGCAGGACATCATGGGCGCCATTTCTGGCATGAAGGAAACGATAGGTCAACAATATGAAGCTTTGGCCCACAAAATCGACACCGTGGCCATTGATGTGAACTTGATTTGGGCCGACCTATCTAAAACCAATGAGAAGGTGAAGTCATTGGATCTCAAGTCATCCAGCCTCACGGCAGACGTCTCGGAGATACAGACAGAGATTGGCAATCTCCGTAGGGTGAACGATTTCATGACCCGGCGCTTGGAGGACTTTGAGAACAGGGCACGTCGCTGTAATGTGCGTGTGGTTGGCGTTCCGGAGAATCCAGAACCGCACTCTGTTGATCTCCTGGTTGAGGACCTGATCCAGAACTACCTCTCTCCGTCTGGGCTGAGTAAGTTCTTCGCAGTGGAGCGTGCCCATCGTGTTCCGGGAGGCCAGGGTAAGCCTGGCGCCCCGCCGAGGCCTATTGTTGCGAAACTCTTCCACTATAGGGATCGGGACGCTATCCTGCAGGCATCACGTGTGAAGGGCCCGGTGGCCTTTGAGAATGCCACGGTGAACTTTTATCCGGACTTTTCTCAACAGGTGCAGAAACAGCGTATGGGCTTCCGTGGAGTCAAGAAGCGTCTCCGGGACATGGGACTGCGCTACGCTATGCTTTTTCCGACCAGGCTGCGAGTTGAGTACAATGAACGAACCTTTTTCTTTGATCGGCCTGATTCTGTGAATGACTGGCTGGACTCCCTGCCGGACCGACCTCCTGTGGCTGAGTCCGCCGCCCACCCGGGTGGTGCTGAGGGTGGTGTAGAGAGCTGAACTGTTTGTTTATGCCCGGGTCCTCGTGTAAAGTAACTTCTTCTGGGATTCTATGCCTAAGTGCCTCTGCTGTCTGAGTGTTTTCTTTGTTATTTTTCTTGTTGGGGTGGCGGGTGGGTCAGAGCCTTTCCTCCTCCGGGGTCTTTTTGTAGAATGGGGGTTCTTGGGCGACAGGCACACTGCATGTTGGGGTGGCTTTTTAGCTTCTTGCAGGGGTGCAGGGTGGGGGGTGTTTCCTCGATTGTTGGGGGGTGGGTGGATGGGAAGTTTGATGTTTGTGTGTTGTGTTCTCAAGGCGATTCTATCTTGCTAATGATGTTTTTGATGTCATGCTCGTTGGAGGGGGGTTGCGGCGTTGCTGTATGGGATGGGGGGTAGCGGGTTGAGGTTTATTTCGTGGAATGTTAATGGTCTGGGGGATCGTATTAAGCGGGGTGTGGTGTTGCGATGTATACGACGTTTGTCTCCAGATATTGTTTTTCTACAGGAGACTCATTTGGTAGGCAATACATGTCGTGCAATGAATAGGTGGGGCTATCGCCTCGCCGCACATTCGGGGTTTACCACGGGTTCCGGGGGGGTGGGTATCCTTGTTCGGGCTTCCCTCCCCCTAGCTATTGATGATGTGATCCTTGATGATCGGGGGCGTTACGCCGTCCTCGTGGGTCGCTATGAGGGTCGAACCCTTTCCTTGTTTGCCGTTTATGTGCCCCCCGGTCTACAGACCTCTACCTTTTCCGATTTGGGCCGTGTGTTGTTGAACCTCCCTGATAGTACTCTCTTCATAGCAGGTGACTTTAATTCTGTGCTCTCCGGTCTACATGATCGTCACCCCCCTAGGGACACCCCTTTGGCCCAACAGTGGCTGGGTGGGTTTCTGGATACGTTCGGCTTGGTGGATTGCTGGAGACTTATGCATCCTACTCAGCTTCAATACACTTTCCACTCTGGGGCCCATGGGAGTCTGTCTAGACTGGATTATTTCCTGATGCCTGCGGCGCAGTCGCCAGCGGTTCGTGAGATTAGGCACCTCCCCCGGGGCATCTCTGATCATTCCCCGCTCTGGCTTTGTTTTGAGGTGGGGTGGAGGCGGTGGGCCGGGTGGCTCCTATCAACCCATGGTACCTCACCTCCCCCGATACCCGCAATCTCTTGATTAAGTCTTTGGACAATTATTTTTTAGACAACGAGGGTTCCGTTTCCTCTGCTGTATCCCTGTGGGAGGCCTTTAAGACAGTGATTCGCGGGCAGGCCCTTTCCCTTATTGCCGAATCCAAAAAGGCGAGGAATCGGGAGGTGGTAGACCTTGAGAGGGAGATTGCTGAGATAGAGGCTGACCTAGAATCGAACGTTACATCTGATAAACTCCACGCCCTGGGTCTGAAACAATTTGCTTATAAGTCTTTGGTCACAGATGCGGCTAAACTGATGTTTCAGGAGCAACAGGGTCGTTTGTATGATGTGGGGGACAAAGCGGGTAAATTACTGGCATGGTTGGATAAGACGGAGAGGGCGAATCGTGTGGTGCCTGTGATTCAGACTTCGGGTGGCGTGGGAGTGACAGACCCGGTTGGAATAGTTGAGTGTTTTGCGGATTATTTTCGTGCGGTTTATACCCCTGTGTCTGAACGGGATGTTGATGACTCTCGCCTTTTGTTGCGTGATATAGCCCTGCCCAGTGTTTCCGATTTAGACCGAGTCTCTTTGGAGTCCCCTTTTACTATGGACGAGATAGCGACGGCCATTCGCTCACTCCGTTCGGGCAAAGCTTTGGGCCCGAATGGATTGCCAATTGAATTGTACAAGCTACGTCCTGACAGGGTGGCGCCCTATCTTCGTACCATGTTTTTGGAATCCCGCGAACGGGGTATTCTCCCATATGATCAGCGTTTGGCTACGATAGTTGTTATTCCCAAAGAAGGTAAACCTCGGGACCTTTGTTCGTCTTACAGGCCCATTTCCCTGTTGAATGTTGAACCCAAGGTCCTGGCTAAGCTCCTGGCAACCCGCCTCTTGACGGTCATTAGTGGCTTGGTTCATCCGGATCAATCCGGATTTATCCCACATCGCAACACGGCTCTTAACCTACGCCGTCTCCACGGAGCTGTTGCGAGGGCGGGGCTTCTGACGGAGCCGGCCATTTTGGCTTCGCTAGACGCCTCGATGGCCTTTGACACGGTAGAGTGGCCCTATCTTTGGGCAGCTCTTGAGAAATTTGGTTTTGGAGCTGAGTTTATTGGTTGGGTGAAGTTGTTATACGCCGAACCCTTGGCACAGGTAATGGTAAACGGTCGAGTTTCTGTCCCCTTCTGTCTTGGTAGGGGGACCCGTCAGGGGTGCCCCCTGTCTCCGTTGCTTTTCGCGCTTGCTCTGGAACCGTTGGCTGCGTGGCTTCGATGGGAACCTTCACTCAAAGGGATCCGTTGGTCACCGGATTTTGAAGACCGCGTCTCGCTTTACGCGGATGACATTCTTCTGTATCTTACTTCCCCGCGTAAATCTTTAAATGTCTTATTCGACGTTCTTACTTCGTTTGGTGCTAACTCGGGTCTGGTTATTAATTGGGCTAAGTCCTGTGTATATGTTCTCTCGGGTGTTTTGCCCCCATTACCGGACAGGTTTCCTATCCAGGTTGTCCAATCTGGCTTCAAGTATTTGGGGATTTTTATTACGCTGGACTCCTCACTCCGGTTCGAGCGTAACCTCCTCCCCCCGCTTCTTAGACTGCGACTGGATGTGGCCCGTTGGCGTAAGCTACCCCTGTCTCCTCTGGGCAGGGCTGCCCTTTTTAAAATGATGTCTTTGCCGCGATTCCTATACGCGCTTCAAAATTCTTATGACGACATTCCCACTACCTATTTCCGGGAGATCGAGAATCTTCAAAGGCAACTGATCTGGGACGGGCGTCCACGTATCGCCCTTGCGAAACTTACTATCCCTTGGTATGACGGGGGCCTGGCGCTCCCCGATATCAAGAGATATTATTGGGCTGCCCAGCTGTCTGCCATTAACCACGCAATGTATTCCCCGGGTCGAGATCCGGCCTTTGAGATGGATAGACTCCAGCTGCCGGGAGGGGATTTTAATAGAGCGCTTTATTCCAGATCGGCCGGGCGCCATTTTATGGGCCCGTCCAGGATCGCAGTCAATGTGTGGCGCGCCGCGAATGTGAGTTTGGGATGGGAGAATCGACTGACAATGGCGACCCCGCTTTATGCTTCTGAACGTTTGGGGTGTCTCTGGTCTACTAAGGGCTTTGACCGCTGGGATATGATTGGGATATGTAAAGTGGGTGACGTCTGTGTGAAGGGTAGAGTGAAGTCTTTCCAGGCCCTTAAGGCAGAATATGACTTGAGTGATAGAGAGTTTTTTCGGTATTTGCAGGTCCGGCATGCCCTGGCCTCAGTTCTGACTCCTGATGTGACCCTGCCCGAGTCCTCCCCCCTTGAGGATCGTATACTGGATGGACACCTGCCCGATAGCACTATCTCCCTTATCTACAAGAAACTGATTAATAATCGCGCTGACTTATTGGTCCGACTTAGGGAGGTTTGGGTCGGTGACGGATTGGACTTGGATGACGAGGATTGGCAGTCGGCACTCTCTTCTCCGACAGAGGTCGCCATCCCCGCCCGTCTCCGTTTGGTTCAACTTAAGATCCTCCACCGGGTGTATGTAACTGGTCCGCGTCTGGTTGTGATGGGTTTTTCCCCGGATGGTTTATGCAAGCGTGGTTGTGGGATGAGTGCTACATTTCTGCATATTCTTTGGGAGTGCCCGGTGGTAGCAGCCTACTGGATTGATGTGCTTGCGGTGATGACTGTTGTGACTGGTATTACCCTGCGGCCTGAGGCCCGACGATGCCTGTTGAACGTGTGGGAACCCACCGACTATTCTGTGGCCCAGACCAGATGGGCGACCTTGGGATACATGGTCGCCAAGCGGGACATTGCGCAACTTTGGGGCGCATCCAGACCTCCCGAAGTTTCGGTGTGGGAGGATAACATGGACTGGTCCATGTTCCGAGAGAAGACCGTCTATGTGGCTAGGGGCAGACCCAGGGCGTGGGCGAAGATTTGGGGTCAGTGGAATGCATATCGTGGAGATATTTGTGCCCCTCCCTTGGTTGACACGCCCGATGTTACCCTATCTCCCTAGGCTGACGTTCCCGAACATTTTTCATATGGTTTTAGGATTTTCCTGCCCTCCCCGCTGGCCCCCCCCCCCGGCCATGCCGAGTTTCATTGCTTTGCTTTTGTCTTCCTGATTAGTTGCTTTCCCCTCCGCCTTCTGGGCTGACTTGATTACTGTGCATTCGCCTTGTTTAGAGTTTGTTGTTTTTATGATTAATATAAAAATTGTTATGTCCTGTCCTATGCTTCGAGCAATAATTGGTACATTCTTTGTGCCCGGCCACGGGAATGATCGTTCGCTACTTATGTTGTGCGTTGCTATTAGCGGCCGGCCCGTGTGGTTGTAGGCCCATCTCTGTTACTCTTATTTTATTGCTCAATAAAAGTTTTTAACCAAAAAAAAAAAAAAAAAAAAAAAAAAAACACTAATAAACTCTTCACCAAGGTTCTTACCTTGATTTGCAAAACATAATAGTAAACCGATCTGTTTCCGGATGACTGCTGACGGGCTTATGTGCTTCTCCTGTGGGTACGGAGACACAAACAACAACTATGTCTAATCAGCACTGCTTCCGGATGCCATACTCCGAAGTATGCAAAGAACAGCCCACAACGCTCACCTCACTGTAAAATTTCGAGATTGCTCGCGTCTATTCCAGGAAACCTTCGCTCGGCGGTACGTTCGGTGTTCATCTGGCTGCTCCATATTAACTCACCGCTAACGCATTCACAACGGAAACCGAAAACGGACTACACAACTCCTCAAACAACGAACTAATTGACGGCTCTAACTCAAGCGCCATAGTGGAAAGTCAAAAATACAACACAGCGAAGTGCTCAGGATGAAAGGGGTGAATGGATGATAGGAAATAAAGATGAAAAGATGAAAAATGAAAATAAATTAAATCAATAAAGGTGAAAAATGTTTCATGCGTGCATATTTACAAGATACTGAAATATGATTTACACATTCTTAGTGCAAACATCAGCTTTTAGCAGGTTCAGGGTGAAAGTGTTATAAAAAACATGATAAATCAACTTTTTCATTTAACCCCCTCGGTTCTTGTGTATCAAGGTGTCTGATCCAATGAATTTCTCTTTGGAGGAGGGATCTGGTGAGATCCACCCCCTCGTAAGTTTTTACTGTTTCCAGAATGGAAAACCTGATCTGGGCTATGTTGTGATTATTCTCAATCCAATGTTTGGCCAAGTTACTTTTCAAATTTTTGTTTCTTATGGTACTTTTATGTTCAGATATTCTGGTTTTGAGTTTTCTTTCTGTTTTTCCTGTGTAGATTTTCCCACAGGGACACTTGATGTAATAAATTAGGTTTTTGGAGTTGCAATCTCCATCATAATGTAGATTCATTTCTTTTCCAGTTCTCGGGTGATTTAACTTACTTCCTTCAATTACATTTGAACAATGAACGCAATTGTGACACTTTTTCATTCCTCTGTGGTGCTCCTCTGTTTGTCTAGTCGGGGTCATTAACAGCTCTTTAAGATTTTTAGATCTAGTGTAGGCATAAAGAGGTTTCTGGATGAATATCCCATTGAAATATGTTTCATTTCGTAAAAGCTCCCAATGTCGGTTTATAATGTTCTTCAATTTGTATGACGAAGTGGAAAATTTGGAAACAAACACGTCTTTCCAGTTTTTTCTTGGGTTTCTGTACCAGAAGATTTTCCCTGCTGTATGTTTGTATTCTTTTTCTGCGTTCATCAGAATCTCGTCTGGGTATCCTCTCTCCTTATATCTCAGTTGTTGAAGTGTGAGATGGGTGTTAAGGTCCTCTTCTTTGGAGCAAATCCTTTTGATGCGCATGAATTGTGAAACCGGTATGTTGTTTTTAAGATTTTGTGGGTGAAAGCTCTGGAATAGTAAGGAATTATTTACATCTGTGGTTTTTCTGTAAACTGTTGTTCTCATTTCTAAAACTTGGATGTTGATCATCACGTCCAGGAATGGCAGTTCTTTATCGCTGATCGTATGTGTGAATTCTATATGCTCTGTGCAGGAATTCAATCTTCCAATTTCTGCTTCCAGCTGTTCCCTTGATCCAGACCACAACACAAAAATGTCGTCTATAAATCTCCGGTAAAAGATCGCGTGATTGTTCCATGTGCTGTTGTTGTAAATAAAATCAGCCTCGAACTTTGTCATAAAGGTATTAGCATACGCCGGTGCCCCGGCAAATCCCATGGATGTCCCGTTTTGTTGAAGGAAAAACTTTGAAGACCATTGAAAATAACTGTGATATAAACAGAAATGTAAAAGTTCCAAAATAAATACTTTTTCTGCTTTCACATTAGGTTGCTGCAACAAGGCCCATTCCACGGCCTCCAAACCAGATGAATGAGGAATGGACGTGTACAACGCTTTTACGTCGATTGTACACAAAAGAGTTTGGCTTGTTAGCTTGATGTCTTTAAGTTTAAGTAGAAAATCATTGGTGTCCTTTATGTACGAGGGCCATTTCTGCACAAATGGTTGGAGGAATTTGTCTATGTATTGACCCAATGGTTCAAAAATGGTGCCACATCCGGTCACGATGGGGCGCATTGGTGGATTATGTAGATTTTTATGCACCTTGGGGAGCATATAGAGGAGTGGTCTCCTCGGATATTGGACGGTAAGAAATTGTTTCGTGGTCGTTGAAATATAACCCAAGTCATGTGCTTGTGTCAAAATCCCTTGTAACACTGTTTGTAATTCCTCTAAGGGATCTCTATCCAATTCAAAGTAGGTAGAAGTATCTGCCACATGTTCCTCTACCTTTTGATTGTACATGCTTTTGTCCATAACGACGATGGAACCGCCCTTATCAGCCTTTTGGATTAGAATACTGTGGTTCTCTTGTAATCCTTTGATTATACTCCTGTCATATACTGATAGATCCTTTCTATGCATCCGGAAGCAGTGCAGATTAGACATAGTTGTTGTTTGTGTCTCCGTACCCACAGGAGAAGCACATAAGCCCGTCAGCTGTCATCCGGAAACAGATCGGTTTACTATTACGTTTTGCAAATCAAGGTAAGAACCTTGGTGAAGAGTTTATTAGTGGTTTTTGACTGTCTATAGAGTCAGTTTTTTGAGCATTGTCTGATTTTTTTGTAGGTTGATGCACCTTCTGTTCTAAAATCAGTGAGTCTTTTTTCTATATTTTTCCACACACTTGGGTGAGGGAAGTTGGTTTTCCTGAGCACTTCAAAAGCACGTTTTCATATCGTGCATTCCTTGTACCTTGTGTAAACTCTGACGTTCACAGTTGATTAATGAAAAATTATATTCAAATCCACAGGCCCCTGATGAAGAGCTCCAATGAGCTTGAAATGCATTGGGCATGAAAGACAAGTCGTCATTGATGGAATGTTGCATTAATTTTGTATTATGTTCAACAAACTGTTAAATGTATAGAGAATTCAACATATTGTGACTGAATACAATAATGTTTGAAAATGATTTGCGTTGGTTGATTTGTGTTTACATAAATGAAGTTTATAATATTTGGGAAAAAGCAATTTGCATAATAATATGTTTGAAAAACAGAATATCTGAAAAGAAATAAGTTTGAAGTTTCCAATACCGCTCTAGCAACAATGCATAGAGGTTAAGTGTTTCCCACACTAAAGATAGAGTTTATGAGTCTCACTACATCCCACGGTAATCACATGGCAAATGGACTGTGTTAGACCTGGCACCATTGGCGTGGGTCTCCCTTCCATTTTTGCTGTTGCCTCATGTGTTTTTGCTGGTGCTAGATGCTTTGGGCACTGTGCCACTGCTATCCAGTGCCACAGTGCAAGTGCTCCCTATTGTAAATTGATGTATGAATCAGTGGCTCCATGTTTGGCTATTTGGTTTACTTGTCAGACCCTAGTCTAGTGCACTGAGTGTGCCAGGGCATGTAATCCAAATGCTGCTGGTGGGCCTGCAGCACTGGTTGTGCCACCCACAGAAGCAGCCTTGTAAAATGTCTTTAAGGTCTGCCATTGCAGAGCCTGCATGCAGTCTGGTACTGTCATACTGACTGGGCAAGTGCACCGACTTCCCAGTCCCTAAACCTTCCCTTTCCTTCATATCAGTCACCCCTATGGTAGGCCCAAGGGCAGGGTGCATTGTAAGTATAAGGTAGGACAAGCCCTGGTGTGTGTGGCATGTCCTAATAGTGAATTACAGCCATTTTCGTTTTTCACTATTGCAAGGCTACCTGTTCTCCATAGGCCAGAATGGGCTGTTAGAGTTATTACATTTTATAATCCTAACTGTCTCAGAGAACATGGTAGAAATTTGAGTTTAGAATGCCTGAACTCAGAATAATAAACTACATCTTTTATTAAAGTTTATTTTAATATTCAGTGTTTGCCAATACCACTTTTAGAAAGTAGGTATCTGCTTGTCTAACCATTCAAGCCTGCCTCTGCTAGGTAGGTTGTGTATTCCTATGTCTGGTTTTGAGAGTGACAGGGCTGGGGAATTCCAGGAGACAGGCTGAGTCACCCAGTGGTGAATAGAGAGATCTGCATCCAGATAGGAGGGAAGAGTGCACCTGAACCTTGAATAGGGCTGTGACTGCCTTCCACAATAATGGCTCCACCCCCTGGGGAGTGGCTGATGTCTCTGCCCTGCACACTGAAAGAAGAGAAGGAGTCCTGTAAACAAAGTGGTCCAGGACTGTACTAGCCTTCCACAATGCTGGCTCCACCTCCTGTGGGGCGTCTGATGTGCCTGCCCTGCATTGTGAAAGGAAAGGAGAAGTCTGGTAAACGGAGTGCTTCAGAACTGGTTTGGACTGGGCAAAGGCCCCTCTCCCCTCAGAGAACAAAGGATTTTGGGGTATAAATATTGGGACCCTGATCCCATGAAATTAGATCACTTTGGACTACAAGAAGAAACCTTTACTGCGGAGAGGAACCTGAAGAAACTGAGGAGAGACTATTCCCAAGCTGAAGTGCTGCTTGGGGGGTTGGCCTGCAGTCGTTGCCTTACTGCCAAAGGAAGGAGAAAGGAACTTTGTGTACTTTGCTTTCAACTTGAGAATGATCTCCAAGGGCTTGGAAAAGAGCTTGCCTCCAGCTGAAGTCTCAGGGACAACAGACTTCACCCCCAGCTCCACAGAGTTCTTATGGAAGTGCCTGCTGCTGTTTTGGGCCTTCTGAGGAACTGCGTGTCGCAAGAAGCTAGAAGCGCGACTCAACGAGAAGAAGCATGTCGCCATCGCTGTGCTTGCTGTTGCAACTCCGAAGGAGGGTGTCACCGCTGGAACTGTCGCACTGCACCATAGGAGAGAAGCGTGCCGCAACGAAGAGAAAGCGTGTCACCGTCGCTGCTGCTGCCGTCGCAACTCCGAAGAAGGAGGGTGCCGCCGCTGGAGCCGTCGCACTGCACCGCATCAAGAGAAGAATCTCGCAACGAGGTCGGAGCGTGTCGCCGTCGCTGGGCCTGCCGTCGCAACCCCGAAGAAGGAGGGTGTCTCCGCTGGAACTGTCGCATTGCACCGCATCAACCAAGAGCATCTCGCATCCCCGAGAAGCGCGACTCCGTCCGAGCCACTGCCGTCGCATCTTGGATGTCGCCGCTGTAGTTGTCGCATTGA
The DNA here is from genome assembly GCF_964261635.1 of Lissotriton helveticus. Taxonomy (NCBI): domain Eukaryota; kingdom Metazoa; phylum Chordata; class Amphibia; order Caudata; family Salamandridae; genus Lissotriton; species Lissotriton helveticus. Next base: position 190,496,402 of record NC_136069.1, on the reverse strand, counting down.
GCGGAAGCTTCACGCATCGTGGAGAAGAGCGTCGCCGCTGGAGCTGTTGCCATCGCATCGTAAGGGTGTCGCCGCTGCAGTCCACGCATCGGACTTCTCGCATCCCCGAGAAGGTTGCCGCATCTGGAAGATAATTCACGTCTTTATTTCTTTGAATCTGAACTTTGCCGCATTTCCCATCGCTGCGACATTGCTTGTCGTGGAAGCGCAACGCAACTTAAGGTACATTGACGCAGAGTGTCGCATCTAAGAACTGAACTGAACTAAGCTTAAATCTACCATCTTAAAGTAATCATAGTGTGTATTTTTGTTGTTTTATGGTCTTGTGGTAACTCTATATAAAGTCTACTTATTTTGTATATAAAACCTGTGTGGTGTCCATTTGTAGTGTTGTCACTGGGTTACTGTATGTGGTCACAACTGCTTAACTTACAACGCCTCTGAAATAAGCCTTGACTTCTCGCGCCACGCAGCCTAGAGGGTGAGCAGGGGTTATTTTAGGAGTGTAATCCCCCTTGTCCTGACTAGAGGAGAGGGTCCCTATTTGTTACAAGTACCTACCTGTGCCAACTAGAGACCCCCAAATTTAACAGACTGCCATTGTCTGCTTTTTAAGATAAGGCAGAGGCGATGCACCTCGGGAAAGGGGCACCTGGATGGTTACACATTAACATCTGTGCACAAGTGAAGGAGCTGAGTGTGTGAGACTAGTGTTGTGCACAGCCCAGTAACTGCGCACAGGTAGAGTAGAGGGGACTAGATATTGCCCTTGGTTCGGCCTTATAATGTTAGTGAGCACTAATAGGGAAAATCAGTGTTATTTACTGTTTTGTCTGTAGTGACACTTTATTATACACATAAGGGGAAACTGTCTAAGAGTGCAGTTTTTTTCCTTTGGCCTACAAAGTATAGTGACATATCAAAGAGGTGAAACCTGTGCGAGAAAACCAAATCTGTGAGATCCAAGAGGATATCTGCACAACTTTGGGTCATCCAGAATTGTCATATTACTTCGGCTAAGACCAAAGCCCAGGCCTTTTTCACCCTGATGTGCCAAGCTAATCACAATTCTTTCCAGCAGCAGGAACAAAGGCCATCCCACACTAAAAGAGTAATTAGCAGTGCTTCCCTCAGCTTCTGAAGAGGAAGGGTTGGGGGGATATAACATTTGCATCTGTTAATTACCAGTCACATCGGACTAGGTCTGTGGACAATCCAAGCCCACTGAACAAAGCAGGAAGCCCAGGCACCTGGAGCCAACACAGGAGGGGGCTCCTCTTTGATATGTTGGTGGGAAAGGCCCTGGCAGTTATGTTAGTGAGGGGCCGAGCTGAGACCCCAGGAGCAAATGTGATCAGTGACTCCTTGATGACATCATCTTGAACTGCCCCAGCATGCGATGCATGAGGGTTGTTGGGACAGAGGTGGAGAGGATGTCTGGAGCTGTGTCACCTTAGGATTGGCCAGGGTCTAGAACCTTCCACTCCCCTTTGTGTGGGCCCTCTCCCCATTTCTACCTTTGCCCCTAGGGGCCCCATCTCTCCAGAGGCTGACAACACGCAGAGCGAGGAAGAGGAGTTTTATTATCTACCAAGAGGAGAAGGAGGGGTCCAGGATCCCATCTCTCAACTCCAGGCTGTGGAACCAGCAGTGGTGAGCCTGACCCCTGTGCCTGTGTCTGGTGCAGTAGGGCGGCCACCAGAGATGAGATCATCCTGTCTGCAGGAGCAGGCAGGGGAGAAAAGCTACCAGTTACCTGGGGAACAGACAGGAACAGCCAGGGGTGGGCTTGCTGCGCTGCCCTCCAACCAGTGGATGCATGTCTGGGGGTGTCCTGGGTGGGAAAGGGCACCCCTTCCTAAAAATCAACATACAAAAGAAAAGCTTTAGCTCTCCCTGGCACAGCAGGAGGACCGCTACTAAGATATTCACTGCTGCTGGCTATAGTTCACCATAATGCCCTGTGGGGCAGGTTTATTTACATATTCTTCTTGCCTTGTGGTATCCCCACGACGTTAGGGGCACCACCAACAGATTCAAAAAGTGTTATGGTGGCTGTTGAAGTGACAGCAGCCCCCATGAAGTAATTTGGGCACAACTGACCCTCTGTTTGTGGGGTCAAGCAAACATGACCTTTTAGGATTTCCACTCAATATTTTAAAGCAGTCCCAAGGCTGGAGCTTTTGCTCAACAGCTGTGAGTGCAGCACCCTGTAGGGGCTGGGTTTTTGTAACTATATGTAATGTAACCTGAAGGTGTATAAGGAAGGTACATGGTGTCCAGCATTCTTTAGGGATTGAATCTATGCTTGTGTTTTATCAGCAGAAAGCAATACCCTATAGGGGCTATTTTTATGATTGCATTCTATTTGACTTGAAAGTTTACAAAAATTACAGCTATGTTATGTTCAATTTAAAATACTTTATTCATATAGTAATGCTGCCAGTTATTATTAATCAAGGTGAATAGGCTTTAATAACCTTAATAAGTATGTTTACACATGGCTAATGTCATCTATAGTATTTTTCATCTGCCTAATGTATATATTCAAAGTATTTAGTAGTGTGTGCGTAATACATTTTACTTTTACTTTTTCTAAAGAAAATGCACTAACTAATAATCCACATTTGTAAAGCGCACATTCACCCGTAAGGGTCTCTAGGCGCTGGGGGCCGTCGGAAAGATTAAGCAAGCTATTGCTCAGAGTCACATGGTGCTGGGCTAATCTGCTGCCGGTGCCGGGGATCGAACAGTGATCCCCAGATTCCGGAGTCAGTCGCCCTAGCCGCGGCGCCACACCTCTTCCACCTAACTGGAGAATCAGTGTTATTACTGCGGTGCTAGCCCACACCACAACTCCTTATTAGGCTTTGGACTGCTCTACTACTCTACCCTGAGAGAGTCAAGCACTACAATAGGGTGCTTGGTTCCCAGTAAGGGGATATTGTGGACCTATTACTTGTGTAAGCAGCACAACTAATAGCCCAATTTCTTACAAACAAGGCTACCTTTGGATGAAATGATAGGTCCGCCAGGTGGTTTGAGTGGATTCCTATGAATTGTAGGTAGGAGGTACATAGTAAATGCTGTAGGTGTTTCGTTTTTAGGAAGGAATATTCTTCACAGTCAATTAGACTTACATTTTTTTATTCATTAGGCATGTCTTTACATTTAATTTGTGACGTCACATAGTAATATTTAGTTATTAGTGCCATTAATTTGTTTCATTGCTTCTGCTGCATCATTTGCTCTTGATTGGATTGCTACATTCTCCCTTTATCTGGCTATTTGACTGCCATGTTTATAGCCGGGTCTGGTGGCTCAATGGACTAATGCGTCCTCTGCAGGGGTCTGTGTTAGACTAAATGGTCACAGGTTCAATCCCAGCGGGTCCACTCAATCTTTCATCCATCTGAGGTCGATAGTCGCAAAGCTCCATCTACGCGAGCACTCAGAGTTCTGTGAACACGCGGAATTGCTTGTTCCGCCCGTTTGCAATGCGTTTTTCCTGTTCGCGAACGCTGTTTGCGTGCTCAGAGAGAAATATCTTGCAAACACGCATTTTTGCAAACAAAGAAACAATTCTTGGGGTATAGGTACCCTGACCCCATGGGACTGAAGGAGGGGTCTGTGAGGAATCTCTCATGGGAAAGAAATTGTCTGTGTGTCCACGGATCCGCTGCAGTGCTCAGAGCAACCCCCCTGTGTGTTCTGTTGTAGATTCGCAGATCCAGATCCCAATTAAAAAAACAAATACACCCACCCACATACCTACTCACACATTCACATAACCACTTATACATCCACACAACCACTCACATACACATACAGCCACTCAAACACCCACAAAACCACTCACACACCCAGTCACAGACCTACAAAACCACTTACATACCCACTCACAGACCCACACAGCCAATCACACATGCACCCTCACAGACTCTCACATAAATACACATCCATACAACCACTCACAGACCCACAAAACCACTCACACACCAACTGACAGACCCAGACAGCCACTCACACGCACTCACACACCTATTCAGCCACTCACACACCCTCTCACAAACCCACAGAACTACTCACACACCCACTCACAGTCCCACAGACCTACTCACAAACTCGCATAACCACACACACACACACACAAACACACACACCACCTAGTTACCCATATAGATGCTCACATGCCCACAAAACCACTCACACACCCAGTCACAGACCCACACAGCCACTCACACACCCACCCACACACCCACTTAACCACTCACACACCCACTCACAGACCTTCAAAACCACTCACATGCCCATTCACAGACCCACACAGCCAATCACAAATGCATCCTCACAGACTTTCACACACTCCATTTCAACACTCTATACCCACAACACCACTTACACACCCACTGACAGACTAATGCAACCACTCACACATGTACTCACACACCCATACAGCCGCTGATACACCCTCTCACAGACCCACAAAACCACTCACACACCCACTCACAGACCCACACAGCCACTCACACACCCACCCACACACCCACTTAACCACTCACACACCCATTCAGATACCCATACAGCCACTCGCATACCCACTGACAGACCCACAAAACTACTCACACACCTACTCACAGACCTACAAAATACCTCAGATACCTACTCACACACCCACTTACACACTCACATACCCACTCACACACCCATACAGCCACTCACACACCCTCTCACAGATTCACAAAACCACTCACACACCACTCACAGACCCGCACAGCCACTCACACACCCACTCACACAGCCACTTACACACCCACATAACCACTCACACACCTACTCACACACCCATACAGCCACTCGCACACCCACTGACAGACCCAAAAAACTACTCACACACCCACTCACAGACCCACAAAATACCTCAGATACCCTCTCTCTCACCCACTTACACACTCACACACAGCCACTCACTCACCCACCCACACACCCACTTAACCACTCACACACCCATTCACATACCCATACAGCCACTTGCACACCCACTGACAGACCCACAAAACTACTCACACACCCACTCACAGACCTACAAAATACCTCAGATACCTACTCACACACCCACTTACACACTCACATACCCACTCACACACATAGAGCCACTCACACACCCTCTCACGGATTCACAAAACCACTCACACACCACTCACAGACCCACACAGCCACTCACACACCCACTCACTTACACACCCACACAACCACTCACACTCCTACTCACACCCCCATACAGCCACTCGCACACCCACTGACAGACCCAAATAACTACTCACACACCCACTCACCGACCCACAAAATATCTCAGATACCCTCTCACTCACCCATTTACACACTCACACACCCACATATACACCCATACAGCCACTCACACACACACCCACTCATGCACTCACACACTCACTTACACACGCACACACCCAGAGAGCCACTCAAACACCCACTCACAAACCCACAAACCACTTCCACAACTCACACAGCCACCCACAAACCTACTCACACACCCACACAGCCATTCTCATACCCACTCTCACACCCATATAGCTACTCATTTGAGATGTCATCAGTGATGTCACTAACCTTGTCATGAGCAATGTTATATGGGAGGTCATAAGCAGTGCCTTGCGGGGGGCGTAAGTTATTGTTAGCTCAGCGAACTATAACTGCTGAGTTTCTATGATTTTATGGGTGTAAAATCTGAACCTAATTGTAACTTCCCTTTAACCATTGTTTTTTCAGTGAATTTCTAAATGAAAAAAAATGATATTTCCTAACTATAACGTCCCTGTAATGTTAGTTGTTTTAGGGCCATATGAATCAAGATACCCATTTGCGATTTTTAAGAAATCGCTATTTGAGAATCGCAAATGGGTATGTATGTACAAAATCGCATTTTTTTGCGATTTCTTAGAATCTTAGAATTCCTTAATTGCGATTAAGGAATACCTTCCCATTCATTTCTATGGGCCAGGAGGCCCGTAGGAATGAATGGGAAGTTATTCTCAATTTGCTATTCGCAAATTGAGAATAATTTCAAGGGTGCAGGGGTGTCCAAAGGACACCCTGTTGCACCCCTGAAATATGCATGGGTGCACATGTGGCGCACATACATGCCCTAAGGGTATGTATGTGCGTCACATGGCACTTTGAAAAATGCAAAAATGTGCATTTTTCAAGGAATTCGCAACTTACCACCAACTTCTAGTTGGTGGTAAGTTGCGAATATGTGATTCCTTAAGGGCATTTTGCAATTTTTTTTTGCTACATACATTGCATTTAAGGAATCGCAAAATTTGTGATTCCTTAAATGCAATTGCAAAATAAGGAATCGCACATTTTGCAATTCCTTATTTTGCACCAGTTTTGCTTAATACATTCCATTTAGCAAATTCGTATTCGCAAAGGCCGAAATTCTGCGAATTTCGGCCTTTGCGAATGCGAATTTGCATGATACATATGGCCCTTAGTGAGTTTTTCTGTGTTTCTGTAAAAAAGATGGTCAAGGTGAGATGGTTATTGCAGAGGGAGGCACTGGGGATGCATTTGCTGTGAGAGTTATTAGGAGATGTGATTGCGAGATTTTTGGGATATTTTGTATTGTGGGGCAAGTGCAAACAATACAGACTGACCCCTCTGAACAGAATATGTTGATCTTCCAAAAAAGCAATGTCTGGAGAGGGGGAGGAGCAGGTAACGTCTGAGTGACAATTCTAGGGCAGCGGTAATCCTTGTATTGCTCTGAAGGAAACCAATATTCTGATAGACCCAGCGCATAACAGCATCCAGATCAGACATACTCCTGTGATAGGGCTGTCTGGTCCGGATCATTCTTTAACCAAGAACTTGCACTACTAAGATAGAGCTAAGCCTAGCAGCAGAGGTAGCCAATCCAGGCACATGGCAGTCCCACAGAACAATGCTTAAAGAAGTATAGATCGAAACTCACTCCCTGCAAATTGAGAATTCAGATACACTACTGGGTGACAAAGTGACAAAGTTAAGACTTTAGAAGTCATCTTGGATGCAATAATGTCGATGGACTGCTCTGCAATTGCTCCATCCCATTTCAGACTAAAAATGGTGAGGAAAACAAGATTTCTGTTATCTGAAACAGACCAAGCTAGTGTAGTGAGGGTCACTATATGCTCCAATCTCAACTTTCCACACTTCCTCTCTGTGGGTACTTCCAAGGTTAACAATAAAGTATTGCAGGTGTCGCAAAATATAATAGCTAAATGGTCTTTAATCAACCTTGGCATGCACACAGATCACACGGGCTCCATCATCTCCAGGGCCTACCTATGGCCTCACTTACATATTTAGGGCCAGATTTACAACCCTGTCACACAACACAGCAGAGCACCCAAAGTTGCTGTTCCACGCTGCATGCCAGGGAGTGAGGAGGAAAGGGACAAATCTACAGACATATGGCACTCTCCTTGCTTCTCCCTAGTGCCGTAGCACAATCAGGCTGCCGAGTGCCACTCACACCATAGTGCGAGGGTACCTGTACGGAAATGCATAAAACAATATGAAACATTATTTGAACAATGAACCTTTCACCAGTGTATTCTGCCGGGCCCTCATCGGAACTACAGCAGTAAAATCCTTGGGCACTTGTTACTCTAGGAACACGAAGAAAGGTTAATTCACAATACATACACTTTAATGAATATAACCAGTTACTACACAGTGGGACATATGTACAAGGGAATGGCGGAGCATGGCGTTTAACATGGGAAAAATTACGCAAAGGTGGCTCAAGGGGCTTGTAAATCTGCCCTAAAATACTTACGCCATGCTCCGCCATTCTGAAATGCAGGGATGAGTCGTATTTACAAAGATATGACACATCCCTGCTTTTTCCCTAGCGCTAGCGTTAAGTTAAGCTAATCATAGTTTTGTATCCTAGCAAAGGGTCTTGCATTCTTGTTATGGTTACCATCCTTCCAAGGTCCTGGAAGGTGGACTTGCTGAGGAGGAGTTGCTGCTGTAAGGACGTGTCTAGGGGTTGTTTCTCCTTACTTAATAAAGCTCTTGTTACCATATTATCTGTTTGCGCCTCTTAAAAGTGGCGACGAGGATGGGATGGTGTTTCCCAGAGGGCAGACTGCACGAAAAGCTGGTTTGGATCATATGTTGATCTTGTTCCCCTTGACTGAGCAGGACTGAGTTGAAGAAGCTTCTGCTGTCAGTGCTTGGACTAAACTGGAGAGGTGTTTGCTGCCAGTGCAACTAGTGAAGGGACCCCAATTAGCCTGGCTGGAGAGACCCTGAGTACACACGACCAGTCGTTGTGCGGAGTGTTTCAACAGGGTTGTTTGTGATGTTTTTGTGACAACTGCGAGCAGGCTAGAACTGGCAGAGGTCGTCACCACCGTGATCTGATCAGGGAGAAGTGGGTTGCCCGGTATCTGTGCGCTTTGATCACCGGCGAGTCTACCAAAGCAATTGGTGTGTGTGCCATCAGCTAGCGAACCTTTGTTATTTTAAAAAGAAAAGATTACCAGCATTTTGCATGGTGTGGAGGTGCCACAAGCTCTGTGATGAGCGGTGTTTCGGCATTTTCTCCATTTGGACGCACGTCACACAAAGGGAGATGCGCAGCGCAGCCACACAGTGCGACTAGCGTAGGCAAGACGCCTGACGCTCAGTGTGATGATGCATCGGTGCAGAGCGTCTGTTGTCATGGAAACCCTACAGCGCTGTTGGATCGTGCGGCGCGTGATTGAATGCCCAGATGTTTGTTGAAAAATACCTGCAAGGTTAAACAAAGAAGAAACGACCTCCGACTTGAATGACAGAGACTTCGGTGACCACTTTCGTTATTTTAATTTGTTGTTTTCACCATAGTTCTCTGACTTTAAACAGTACATTGTTATTTTGCTGAGCAACTCTGGGATATCTGAATTATTGTTTCACCACATTCAGAGTTACCTTCTAATGCATTACCTTACTTATTCAAGCTTACTTGTTGCAGCACTAACGCAAGTTTATCGGTAAGCAGGCCACTGACAAGTATGGATATGTCATCTATATTAGCCCCTCTGAAAATTTTGCAGAATCCCGGTGAACCTACTATGTTATAGGAAGATGATTCTGTGAAGACGGAAAGGAGGAGCTGGAAACATGGCACTTGATTTGTAAGTGTTTATTTGATAAGTATAAGTTCAAGGAAGCGAACCCACAACCGACTCCTGCAGCGTCCTCGTCGCAACTGCCTTCACAAACCGTAAAGGCAGTTACAACGAAAACGCACAAGCGAGGACATATTTTAAAGCATAACAGTGCACGAGATATACAAACATATGAGTATCAACATAGGCATTTTAAATAACAACAGAGCGTGAAGGCACGCTCAAGATGCAAGCAGAAATGACGTGGAGATTGCGAGCCGCTCTTAAAGGAGAAAGAGCAACTCCAACTCCAACACATCCTCCTTATTAACAAATAAAAAGAAAAAGAAATAAATAACAAAATGAAAAGTCAAATACATAGATAAGAGTTTACATCAAATAAAAGTCCTTAAACTTCTGGGGAACAGAAACATTGCGATGTGATCTTTGATGACCTAAAGATGGAGAAGAAATATTAGATGATGTTCGGGCTACCAGTGGAGAATCACAACTCGTAGAAGAAGTTGGTAAAACAGTAGAAGGAACAACATTAGACATATAATTTGTAGATGCAACATAATCACTGTCAACATTAGTTGAAACATGATCCCTGTTAACATTAGTTGAAGATGACTTATTAACACAGAAATCCATACCAGAACTTGACTCATCTGAGTCAATATCATGAAGACCTTTTCTTTTGGTAGAGATGATCTTGGAAGCTTGATCATAAGTAATTTTGACCAAACATCTTCTATTCCACCATCCCCTTCCTTTTAACAAAACAGCATTTTTAGAAACCTGTATAACCTTAACTGGCAATGTGAATTTAGACTCTCCTTTTCTAACTCTTGCAGGTTTTTTAATTAAAACCCAATCCCCAACAGAAAACAAAATGTCCTTAGTATTTCTGGTATCCTGATGATGTAAAGAAACAGCATTATGTTTAGACCTCACAAGCTCCTTAATTTTGAGCAAATCATCAACCAAGAAGGAACACTGCTGTTAGTCAAGTCATTCACCCAATGAGGACAGAGATTTGAAATAGCTAATCTGTGACGCAGCATTTTGAATGGAGAAACCCCTGTAGTACTGTGAGAGTGTTATGGTAAGCCCAAAGTTTTTGCCTCAAGAAATCTTCCACCTGACAACCAGCAGATAAAGCAGTTTGAACTCCTTCCTTTAAAAATCTATTAATACGTTCGACCAGACCATTTGATGAAGGAGAATAAAGAGCAACAGTAAGATGTTTAATTTGTAAATTCTGGACAAAACTCAAGATCTGATGAGATTTGAATTGAGTGCCATTGTCTGTGACAAAAAGTTTAGGGGGGCCCTCAACATCAAAAATGTTCTTCAAAAATTTGATAACAGCAGTAGTATCTGGAACAGAAACAAAACGAAAATACACCCATTTTGAAAAATAATCCATCAAAACTAACATATGTTTCATATTTGCAGGAAGAAGCTCAAATGGCCCCGCAAAATCTAAGGCAACCTTTTCCCAAGGTGAATCAGGAAGTGGGACCATATTGACATTTGGTTCAAAAGTTCTCCAATGCTTTTCAGAGATAAGGCAAGTGCTGCAATCAGAGATCCACAACCTCACCTGAGAATCAAGGCCTGGCCACCAATAAAATTGCTTTAAATTTCTAATGGTCGCAGACACACCCATATGTCCTTCATGGCTCTTCTTGAACAACAAAAATCTTAGCTTAGAAGGAGGAACCAATACATCATGGAGAAATAAAAACCCAGAGACAATAGACAACTCATTAGAGACCTGCGCAAAGGGTTTAACATTAGAAGGGATATTTCTCTCATGAGGCCAACCAGATCTGACATAAGACATAACACTCTGCAGAAGGGTATCTTCAGCAAGTTCAGAAATCCATGAGTCTTTAGACAATGGGGAATCTTCATGCAACATATCATCAATAAGTGCTACCACACACTCCACTTCGTCTTGCACAGAGGATGATGCCTCCTCGACAGGCATCCTTGACAGGCAATCTGCCCCCGACCATTCTTACCATCAGGTAAGTACTTGATATCAAAATTGTACTCATGTAACTTGTTGAGGATCCTGACAAGCCTAGCTGAAACCTTTCGAGTACCATTACCATTTAACATTAAAATGAGAGGCTTATTATCAGTAAAAATCAAAAAATGAGTTCCCCAAAGAAAAGTCTTAAATTTCTCCACTGCCCAAGTGCAACCCAACGCCTCCTTCTCTATTGTACTATAATTCTTTTCTGAGGAGAGTAAAGACCGTGAAGCATTTGCAATGGTGTGTTCTTTGTTATCAAAATGCTGAGATAAGACCACACCTATGCCCAATTGGCTGGCATCAACAGACACACAACAAGGTTGCCCAGGAGTAAAGGGAGACAAAATGGGTGAAGAAGTAATTAATACCTTGATTTCAGAGAAAGCTCTCTGAACCTCTTCAGACCAAATAAAAGCCTCCCCCTTGCGCAAAATTTCCCTCAAAGGCTGAACAATTAAAGAATATCCTTGGATGAAACGAGAATAATACTCGCAGAGTCCAAGAAATGACCTAAGTGTGTCTTTATCCTTGGGAGGAATAGTGTCTCTAATAGCAGAAACAAGTGACTCTTTAGGTTTGATACCATCCTTTGTGATACAGTCACCAAGATAGTCTAGTTGATTTACTTGGAATCTACACTTTTCTTTCCTGTGAGTAATTCCAACATCCTTAAAAGCAGATAAAACCCTTTCCAAGACGAGATTGTGTTCTCTTTCTGATTTGGCAAACATAAGAACATCATCCTGAAAGGCTTGTACCCCAGAGATACCTTTCAGGATGGTATCCATAAATTTCTGAAACACGCTTGCCGCAGAGGCAAGACCAAATGGCATACGCAGATACTTGAAAGCACCAAAAGGTGTGATAAAAGTGGTAAGGTCTTGACTCTCTGCGGCAAGCGGTATCTGATGATACGCTGATCTGAGGTCCAATAAAGAAAATATACTTGCTCCACCCAAGTTTGCTAACAAATCTTGTACCTTGGGTAAGGTGTGGCAGTCAACTATTATGTTCTTATTCAGGGTACGAAGGTCCACACAGAGACAAATTTCGTTATTCTTTTTTTTAACGATACCAATTGGACTTACCCATTCTGACGAGTCTGTAGGTGTAATAACACCCTTCTTGCAAAGTTTGTCAAGCATAGCTTTGACATCCTGCCTTGCATTGAGAGGAATGGACCTCACTTTGTGTACAACAGGCAAAGCATTCTTTTTGAGCTTGATTAAATGCTCAAACCTTTTTATGTTACCAATTTTATCACAGAAAATCTCACTAAATGTGTTAACTACATTGCTAACATTAGTTTCTAAATCACTTTCAATACAATTAATTGATTGTTCTACAAGCCTAATAGGATTGTCAGAGCCAGGAAAAAGTCCAATCCCTAATCTGGCTAAATCTTTCCAACCAATTATGTTTTTTCCTTTGACAGCTACATACATTTTTGTAGTGATTTTTCTACCCAAGCATGAAAGGATGTCAATAAAATAACCAGACATGTCAATGTCATGGTCCCCAAATGCTTTAGGGTGAAGATCAGGCTGAGATAGTTGTCTATCTTTCCAATTGTCCATAAACAACCAGTCAGGAATGATTGTAATGGGTGCGCCCGAGTCAGCCATCACATCAATAAGAATATTAGATATCATAGCTTGGAAATAAGGTCCTTTGTTTGACACATCCTCCAAATTGTCATCAGATAAAGCTAAAAACATTTTCTCAAAATCTTGTGAACATGTATGGGGTGTAGCTTCAATAGAACTGACTCTCACAGTGTTTTTTTGAGATTTGCAAACAGACATAAAATGGCCTAATTTACCACACTTTGAACATTTTTTGAATGAAGCTGGGCAATTGGGATTGTTTCCCAAATGATTGCGAGATCCACACCTGAAACAGAAATTATTAGGTTTCTTAAAAGGTACTCTATTAAATCTGCCTCTGGTATCAATGGCTGAAACTTGAATATCTTCATTAGATACCACTGCTACTGAGGAGCTTAAGGAGGAAAAGTCATCAGTAATAACCTTAGAAGAAACAATAGATCTTTCTATGCCCTTAGCTATGTCAAAAGTTTCACTCAATGTCGGGTTCGCACAACCCAACAATCTTTCTTGAATTTTCTTTGAAGCACAATGGTATACAAATTGATCTCTGAGACAGGTATCTAACACTGCCCCAAAATCACATGTGGAAGCCAAATGTCTTAAAACTGAAATGTAGTCTTCTATAGATTCATCTACGTTCTGCTTCCTCTTCATAAAATTAAAGCGTTCCAAAAGTATACTGGGTACTTCTGTAAACTTTCTTGAGAGCCTAGCTAGACCCTCTGAATACACATTCCAACCTTCTTCAGCACCTGCAGGAGCTGGGATTTGTGGTAAATTGTTGAAGACTTTTTGTCCTTCAAAACCCAGATGGCCATATAATAAAGCGAGTTTCCTCTTTGGATCATACTCAATAGCATCATTGGCAACTAGGTAGTTTTGGAATAAATTAAGCCAATGTTTCCAGGGAATTGCAGGTTTACCTGGTGATGGCAGAAAGTCAACTAACTTTAAAAGTTGGTTATTAGGTGCCATGAAAATGTATGATTTTCTGATAAAAGAAAGAGTATGTAATAGTAATAAATTGTCCTTGTACATTGCACTAGAATCAAGTAATGAAATAATAAAGTCAAAATATACTTGAATATAGATTGTGCTTCAAATTATTTGTAATGCACTCTTGTAAATTGTAATAACTCTGGACAGGGTACTGTACCAGTCACTTATTTCCAATAAAGTACTTTGCTCGTTTACTTTTTGAATGAATAAGTAAAATTGAAAATGGTGTGCCTGTCACCGAAGGGCAGGCAATTCTTACCCTTGAAATCTTCTTAACGTAGGAAACTGGGACTGAATTCTTGTTCTCTTTCAAGAGAAACGACGATCAGTAGCTGCGCTGCTAGGCAACTGGTGCCTTTCCTTACCGGAGCTTAAAACACGTCCAAAAAGTAGAGATTGACCAACCAGAGCACTCTTAGCGTGTAACAGGAACTCGTCACCGCGTGAGGGGGCTGATCCAAAGCTCTCTTTCAAATGCGGAGCGTCGAACGTCATAAGCCGGTGAAAGGTTGAAGAGAAGATATTTCCGAAATGATTTTAAAAGTAATTTTCTTTCTCTTTGTCGGTCGGTGGGTTGCTGTGACCCTCGTCGCCAAATGTGAAGACGGAAAGGAGGTGCTGGAAACGTGGCACTTGATTTGTAAGTGTTTATTTGATAAGTATAAGTTCAAGGAAGCGAACACACAACCGACTCCTGCAGAGTCCTCGTCGCAACTGCCTTCACAAACCGTAAAGGCAGTTACAACAAAAACGCACAAACAAGGACATATTTTAAAGCATAACAGTGCACGAGACATACAAACATATGAGTATCAACATAGGCATTTTAAATAACAACAGAGCGTGAAGGCACGCTCAAGATGCAAGCAGAAATTACGTGGAGATTGCGAGCCGCTCTTAAAGGAGAAAGAGCAACTCCAACACATCCTCCTTATTAACAAATAAAAAGAAAAAGAAATAAATAACAAAATGAAAAGTCAGATTTAGGAATGTAGCATTACTTAAGCATAATTTGGGGGTGGAGGGCAGAAAGTGTTGAAAACCTTATCCATTGCCACAAAAGTGAACTCCATTAACCTTGGTGATAAAGAAGATGTGGGGAAGGTGATTAAGGTGAAGAAGTGCCATGTGACATAGAAGTACAAAGTGATGAATATTTTGAAGTCGTAAAAGCCTTGGAGGAGAACAATGGTAAGAAAGTTAGCATCGTGGTCAAGAGGCACACAATTTTTTCAAGGTCACAATTACCTGGGGAGTCAGTGGAACAGTATATCTCTGTACTAAGGACTTCTGTGTCCACATGTAGGTTTAAGGATTTACATGAGGAGATTATACGGGACAACCTTATTAATTGAATAAAAAATATTAAAATTCAAGAGAGGCTGTTCGACGTGTAGGATCCATCCTTATAGAAAACCATAGAGGTGGCTAGACGCTTTGAAAATACATCTAGGTATGTTAAGGAGCTGAGCACGGACCAAGTGAGAGAAAAAAGTGATGCTACTAAGGTTTGTTTTCTGGAGAAAAATGCATCCAAGAAAGGTGAAAAAAATATCAAGACCACCCTGCCTAAACACAGCTGAGTTTGGTATAGGTGTGGGAACATAAGACACACTGCAGACTCTGATAAATGTGTAGCCATTAAGAAGTGTTACAAATGCAGAAAGATTGGTCATTTTGCACGCATGTGTAAATCTGTTTTTTTCTCTGAAAATTGGAAGCGCATCATACATGTTATAAGAGAATGTTGTGAAGAGGGGAATTCTACTGATGACAGGGAACTTGAAGTAATGGTTGTCTACGACAATGCTGTCCATAACATCCGTGATGGGTATAACTCACCTAAATGTGACTTGGGAATCAGTGGTACCCAAATAGCAGTCTAGGCAGATTCTTGTTCCCCATACACGATTATAGACAAACCCCCAGATGCATCAACAACCCATTTTTCGATTCCTTAATAGCGAAAAATACCGATTCGCTATTAAGGAATAGCAAAATAGAATGCAAAAAGAAATCACTAAAATAATTGCGATTTCTTAGAATTCCTTAATTGCGACTCGCAAATTGCAAGTCGCAATTAAGGGATACCTCCCCATTCATTCCTATGGGCCTAGAGGCCCATAGGAATGAATGGGAAGACAATCTCAATTTGCGAATCGCAATTAGCGATTCGCAAATTGAGATTGCGATTTCAAGGTTGCAGGGGTGTCCAAAGGACACCCTGTTGCGCCCCTGAAATTGATCTGTGCACATATGTTGCGCACACACATGCAGCATGTGTGTGCGCAACATGACACTTTGAAAAATGCACATTAGTGCATTTTTCAAAGTTTTTGCAAATTACCATGAAGTTGTACTTCATGGTCATTTGCGTGCCCTATTAGAGAATTCGCTATTTTTAAAACTTTCATGCATTGCATTTAAGGAATCCATTCCTTAAATGCAATAGCAATTTAAGAAATGGCAATTTTGCGATTTCTTAAATTGCGATTTTTTCATTTGGGATGATGCATCCCAAATGCAAAAATACCGGTCGCAAAGGGGCAGATTCTGAGTATCTGCCCCTTTGCCAGCGGATTTTACCCTTGATGCATCTGGGCCAAAGAGACTTAGGAGAAAGTGGGTAGTTGCAAATTTATTTCCCCCAATATTGAACCTGTGGGGTATTTTGGTTTCAAGCTTCCCTTGGGGGGCTTTTTCAATTGTGCTTTTATCACACTAGGGCAAGGCAGCAACCAGCAAAGTGTATGTGGCGGAGAAGGGAAGAGCACTGTTAGGTTGGTGTGAACAAAACATGTTAGGTATCACTTTAGACCCCAACCATTCGCAGCAGGTACTTGTTACAGAAGACGCAGACAAAGCCAGGTGGAGTACCAAATTTCCCAAATTGTTTGGGGGAGCTTGGGTGTTTAACAAAATTCGACCATCACATAAAGTTGAAATCTAATAACGTTCCATATGTGCACAAAGTGAGGAGCGTACCATTTGCGCTCAGGGAGCAATTGAGGAAGGAGTTACAAAGGCTGTGCGTAGCACAAGTCATTGAACCGATAGAATCATCAGAATGGCTCAGCCCCATTGTTTAAGTGTGAAAATCTGTTGGGAATTTACGCATGTGCATTGACTTAAGAGATCTTAATGACAATATTTTGATTGACTGTTATTCCCTACCACAAAATAATGAGATGGTGTTGTCTGTCATCAATTCATCCTTTCTCATTGATTGATCTCTCGAGCGTATAACACCAGATTAGTTTGCACCCAACGTCGAGGCACCTTACTTCGTTTATCATACCTGAAGGGGCCTTCCGATTCATTCGAATGCCTTTCGGCTTAGTGTCTGCTTCTGCTGTAATTCAGAGAGTGATGTGCAAAATTCTGGGGGGGAGGTCCAAGGTTTTAGTGTTTCAAGATGATGTCCTAGTGTGTGGAGCTATTCGGGAAGACCATATTTAATTCTGGAGTGGACGTTGGACAATTTACAGCAAGATGTAGGTCTGACTGTGGGGATGAACAAGTGAACATTTGGTTTGAAGCAACTTGATTACCTTGGGCACACTTTGTCGCAGGAGGGGGTGAAGCCTAAAAAGAAACTACTGGATGCTATATCGGATGCACCACAACCACGTGACAAGGAGCAACTGCGCTCATTTCTTGGGTTAGCGAATTTTTATTCCAAATGTGTTCACCATTTCGCTGACAAAGCATGTTCTAAGGGTGTTGATGAAAAAAGGCTACAAATTCCAATGGTCTGATATTTGTCAAGCTGCATTCCAGTTTATAAAAAACATATTGTGAAGGCAGTGGCGTTAAAACAGTTTAACCCATCAGATTGCAGCATAATTGTGGTGGATGTTGGTGCGTACGGACTGGGAGCTGTCTCATGCAAAAACACCTGGGGCAAGAACATGTAGTGGCCTTTGCATCCCGCACTCTTAAGGGGGCAGAGGCTACTTACTCTGTCATAGAGAAGGAGGCCCTAGCATGCTGGTGGGGTATGAACTATTTTAAGACCTATGTCTGAGGAACTTATTTTGAGGTCAGGTCAGATCATAAACCTCTTATAGATGTGTTCACCACCAAGGGAGCAGGGAAGGCTACTCCCAGGATTGCCAAATGGTTGTATAGGCTTCAGAGATATGATTGTTTACTGAATTATATTCCTGGAATCTGCAACATTATTGCTGATTGTTTATAGCGTTTGCCACTACATTGTGAGGATGAAGAAGAAGATTCTAATGACGACTGTGTGGTGACCAACGTGTCTGAGTCACGTGAATGTGCTATTTTGGCGGATGTGCTGAAGCCGTCAATGGAAGAGGATAATCCCATTAGGGAATTAATGGTTGAGTTATCCAACCCTTCAAGATCTAATATTGTCCTCAAGAAAAAGTTTGGTGAGTTTTGTACAGTATGGACGGAACTTTTGGTTGAGAATGGAGTGGTACGCAGAAGCGGCAGGTTGGTGGTACCGGAAGGCGTACGCGCTAGACTTCTGCAGTTACTGCACGAAGGGCATAGCGGAATGTCCACTATGATGAGAAAAGCCAGGGAAACTTTTTGGTGGCCTGGGATGGACAGGGAGGTGGAAGAGCATTTGCGGGGCTGCATAGATTGTATGTGCAGTGATAAGTCTCACATGGTTGAGGAATCTCCCATTGCCTCCACTGGTTTCCCGAGCAGGCCGTGGGAAAGAGTGGCCATGGTCATCTGTGGGCCCTTTTAAGCCAAAAGGGATAACAAACAAATTTGCTTTGGTGTTAATCGATTATTATTCCAAGTGGCCGGAGGTGGCATTTACTAGTGAAATTAAAGCAGCAAATGTCATTGAGTTTTGTGACCAAGTTTTACGCAGGGAGGGTTGTCTTGACATGTTGGTCACAGACAATGGACCTCAATTTGTAGCAAAAGAATTCAAATCTTATCTATCCAAAATGGGCATATCTCACCATACCACTGCTGTTTACAATCCCAGGGAAAACGGCCTCGTTGAGAGGTTCAATCGAGTTTTGAAGGACTGTTTTCAATTGACTGAAAGTTGTGGTGAGGATTGTAAGGAAGCTGCTAAAGAGATGTTGTGGAGTTACCACACTACACCCCATTTCGTCACCAAGGAGTCCCCATTTAGACTCCCCAAGGTCAGACAACCAGAGACACAAATTTCTCCTGCGTGGATGCTTAAGGGTTCTTCATGGCATGTGTGCAAAATCAGTATAGAGTGTAAGGTAAAAAAGCACCAGGACAAATATGTATGCAGGCATAATGACAAATTATAAAAGGGTAGACTAGTATTTGCAGTTGGAGATTGGGTAAAACAATGGTACCCAAACTTTTTCTACCCGCGGCTCCCTTGACCCTTTGGCCATTGCCTGTGGCTCCCCGCTGTAACTTTTTTGGGAGGGTGGCGTGGATGTAAGCTCGGCCTCGGGAGTACTTGCATTTCTCTCCCTGATAATAATTGGGATGAAGCTGATGAAGGTAATATAATCATATACACAGGGTGTTTCGTATTTCTAAGACAGCGCTTCTAATAAAATATTCCTAGTTTCACTTCTTTGCCCATGCCTTTGTTAGAGTACCCTCTCAAATGTTTTTATCCCACTTACAGTGCTAGATAGCACACCAATGCATGTAGAACCCATTGCCAAAGTGTTTCTGTGCTTGAAGAATATTTGCATGCACTTCCGTTTCTACCCATGTCATACGTGCCAACACACCTGTCTCAGCAGGGTGACTCATGATTATTTTTTTAAACCACATACAGCTTTATTTTTGCTGTCTCCTCCCTAAAATTGCCTCCAAATCAATGCGAGTAAAATAAATTCCTCCGATTTTTTTTTTAAGGTCCCTCTTTCTTGCTTCCAAATGTTGGCATTACGCTGTATATGGTATCTTACTTCCCTGTGTTCAAGGAGAGAGCAGGTCTCTCTGGTAATGTGTGTGTACTGAAAGAAATGTGTACTTGAAGTACCTATCATTCAAGTAAAAATGTCAATACTGTTTAATAGTGTTTAATAGACAGGACAACGGTACTCTCCTGATAACTTGCATTTGTTTAAATTGCATTTGGATTTTTTTTTAAATATTAACGAGTCTAACAAAAGAATTCCAGTATCTTCCGCCTACTTTGTGAGTGATGGATCGTGGTGATCCAGTGACATATGGAGGTCATCTCCCTCGACATGCCATCAATTAAGCACTATGTTTACAGCTTTAGGCATGTCACTTACAAGTCATTGACATCATGAGTTTGTCTAATTAGTTTAACTGAAGCCAACAGACCCTTTAACATTTAATGCATTAAAGTGTTTGGTGCGGGGCTGCCCTGGCTAGGTTTGATTGGTCCCCAGGGAGCCACGGAGCAGAGTTTGGGAACCACTGTGGTAAGAACTAACAGTATGGGTCCCCAACGAAGGGGTTTGTCAAAATGGTTGGCGCCCAAGTGTATTACCAACATTTCGGGTAATAATATATGGTTGACTGCTGGCAAAAAGTGGATATCTGAAGTGTCACCTTGTGCAATGTTATGGTACGAGATGTGTGGTTGAAAAGGATGGTTGGTGACCAAGTGGAAAAGGTGGAGAGGGTAAATGGCGGTGATGGGTCTGTTGCTGTGGAAACAAACAAATGAGTCAAGAAGACTCCTAAGTGGCATAATAATTACGTGTGCTATTAATATTATGTACTAATATTATGTAATGTTCATTTTTTTCTCTTACATTCATTGTAATTATATGTATATTTTAATATTATTATCTTATTGTTTTATTAATAAGAAGGAAGATGCATCGTGTCGTAGCAATTGGCCTTGCATTCTTGTTATAGTTACCAGCCTTCCAAGGTTCTGGAAGGTGGACCGGAAGAGGAGGAGACAGTTGCTGCTGTAAGGACGTGTCTAGAGGTTGTTCCTCCTTATTTAACAAAGCTCTTATTACCATATTATCTGTCTGTACCTCCTAAAACATAGTGCAAGAGTGCCTACATTGAAGAAATGATTGTTTGTGTGCAGGAAGGGTCCCTTCTTGCACATAATCACAAATGGCGATTTGAAACTTTTATATGTGCTGCATTGTGGAGCATACATAGAAGTTGCAATTCATCATTTTTGTAATGATTGTTTATGTGCAGGAAGGGACACCTTCCTGTACATAAACAATCACTCATGGCGTTTTGCTATTTTAATGATTGCTGAACTATGCAACAGTAGGTCTAAAATAAACTCCCTTTGGGATACTTCAATTGCATACCATGATACTGCCACACCACATTCAACTATCACCGAATTAATATCACAGTAGCCAAAAACTCCAATATGAAAATATTTATTAAGTTGGTTTAAAAGAAAATACAATGTTCACAAAAGATCACAATATAAAATCACATATATAGAAAAAAAGTGCAAGTCACTCAGTATAAATTCAAAGACAGTCATAGGCAACAATTCAACATTTAATCTTGTTTGTTATCATTTTCATATGTTTCACAACAGTCCATATGATTCGCAAAATCTTCTATTTACAAGTAGACCAAGAAGCGACGCGTTTCGGAGGTATACACAGGTCCAACTTCCTTCTTCAGGCTTTACTACTAAATTCTCCCAACACTTTTGTCATATTTTAGACAGGTTGGTTTTCTTCACAGGAATTGTTCTTCTCCTAAAACTGTTCTTTATAAATATTTAGCTACAAAGATATATATAGAGGGGACAAGTCTCCACTAGTTTACGATCCAGTATAATGACACTTGATTAATGTCACAATATATTCCTGAACTTCCCTTTGCACTTAACTCATACGAGGGGATTCATCCATTAGTGACATGCGGGAAATAAATATATAAAAACCACCACAGCAGTGGTATTCTTGATCAGAAGATCACACGCTGTTTGTTCTAGTGAATCAGCTTATTAATGCACTCAAATCAGTTTGATTATTTGCGCTCCGAAAATAGTTTTTCAGCCGTGGTTCAATGTTTTTGGCCCAAGTATCGGGATTAAAAAATCTCCTGTATGTGCTCCGTTCTCCTCATCTGTGCACAATGCAGCACACATAGAAACAGCAAAAACTAGGAGAAATAAAGCATTTCTCCTCGTTTTGCTATGTTAAGACCAGGTTTACCCTGTTCTTAATTTTGGTACTGCCACGTATTTATGCCACCCTTGTATACAGATGGCAACACCAAAATCAATCAGTGTTGTGGCAGAACGGCCACCGCATCACCCATTGCCCACTCCTTTCACGCTAAGTATAGCAAGAGGGTGCCTTACTTACAAGGTGGTATTGAGCCACGTTAAGTGGTTTAACACCGACTTGTAAATAAGGTGAAGCCCCTATTATCACTAGAACGTCATCTAAAGGTACATTCCTGTGGTGATAGGGGCTTGTAAATGTGCCCAGTGTCTCTTGTTCTGTAAGGACTGTGGGGAGAGAAGATACAGAAGGTAAATATGATGGGTTGAGCAGACGAACAGCAGCATGATGAAAAGCATCAGAGCAGCATCCATATTAATTAAAATGGTGTCTTCGTGAAAATGTGGCACAACTAAATCACATAAAAAATCATATCATATTAAGCTGAAACATTATTATATTATTTGCTTCTAGAAACTATCATAAAAATAATTGATAATCAAAATGTATTGTGCATTAAAAAAACTTCAACAATAGCACCTTCACAACTTAATATAATATTATATTGTTATGTAGCATACTATAGCACAACACAACCTAACACCACTTCATAGCACAATATAATATCATTACCCCATACAACATATCACAAAAATCATTGTGCCTTAATGTTACATCTCATTCTCTAAAGTATCTTTGCATGAAAATGCAAAATGTACCCAGTACTTTATGGAATGGAAGGCTCATTTGTATTGGCATCTAATTGGATAATACGTGTGTTCTTCATATGAACTAGTAGCATACATGTGCGTTGTGCTTAAAGTAAAAACAAAAGTTAAAACATACTATGTAATAAATTATACAATGTGTTGCTTCTTTGAAATTATCCCCCACATGCATCAACCTATTTAGGAAGTGCAAACGGTGCGAATCGGTAAATTCGGCCGTTTGCACTAAATACGTTTTTGGGATGCATGAAACAGATTGTCAAAATTCGCTATTTTTTGCATTTCTTAAAAATGCAAATGCAATTAAGGAATCGCATTTGTGCGATTCCTTAAATGCAATGCATCATTTTTTTAAAAATTGCGAATTTTGAAATAGGAAGTGCAAATTAACGCGAGGTTGACCCTTGTGTTAATTTGCGAAAATTTTAAAAAAAGCAAAAAAATGCATTTTTTAAACTTGCATGTTACAGACACACATGTCCTTAGGACATGTGTGTGTGAAACATGCACTTTAAAATACATTTCAGGGGTGCAGGGGGGGGTCCTTTGGACCCCCCTCTGCACCCTTGCAATGCATCAACAAATTGCGAGTGCAAAAAAAAAATGCAAAACGGCATTGATTCCTATGGGCCTCTAGGCCCATAGGAATCAATGTAATGCCATTCCTTAATTGCGATTCGCAATTAAGGAATCGCAATTTCCGAAAATTAAGAAATCCTAAAAACTTTTAGGATTTCTTGATGCATAGGATTTTGCATTTCCTAAATAGCGATTCCTTAATTTTCGCTATTTAGGAAATGCAAAATCCTAGATTGATGCATGTGGCCGCTAAATTCTTTAGCATTTCGGCTGTCCTTTTACACTGCCGGCTACCTGAATGTGTGTTTGCTCACTAAATTGTGATAAGAGGTGGTTCATATTCATGCATTTAATTTTTAAAGATTTGGCTTTTAAATGAGGCGGTAATTACTGATATCGTTTTGCCTTTGCTTGCACTTGAATTGATTCCAGTTGCTCGCCTTTTTACTGCAAGGTGACCCGCCGAGTTTGTGTTCACTGGAGTCAAGGGCACTCTTGTAATTGTTGTCTGATGTCCTGTGATTGGTGGTATTGATCAACAGAGACTAATGGAAGTGATCTGGAGAACCATTTGCTGTCATTGATTCTTTACTGCCTCCCATGCTGTCCTTCACTTTCATGAAATAGCAGTGGTGGGACAGGGCTTTGATGTCTCTGATGGCAAAGATTATAATGAATGAATGACTGATCTTTTCAGTTAATGCTATAGCCCCGATGACACTTAAGTTGCACCTAAAATAAAATAATAAAACTACAATGGATGGAAAGGTGAGATGACCCTGGTCTCTGAAACATGATTCTTGGCAATGTTGCCATTTAGCCATCTGCTGAGGAGGCAGTAAGGGTATGTATGCAAATGTTCTTGCAAGAAAACCCCCTCTCATTCTCTGGAATTCACAGATTGTCTACCTATATAGTCGAAGGTGCCTCCATAATCCTTGTTGGTTTATCCATGTCTCACGTGGAAGAGTACCTCAATTCTTCTTGGTACTTTTGCCTTACATGGCAACATAACAGCACCCCCCACCATGGGTAGATATACAGATTACCTAAAGTATACTAGAAATGGAGAGGTGGGGTGAGCGCTCAAGATGGTGTATGAAAGCTGAATTGGCTCCTCGCATGAGCTAGATGTATCCGCCAGGAACAACATCAAGAGGCTGGCTGCAGCACCCCGGTGCCATAGTGACACCCGTTGGGGAGTCTGAAGCGCAGTTGTGAAGTAGTCGCCTACCATTATATGGGAAGATGCATCCCACATTGCCAATGAGAGTGGCCGGCTGACGTAAATCTCTAAGGTCCGACTCCATAGTATGAAGGTCCCGACTCACTCTTGGATCATGGAGGTCGCAATTTTCTCACTCTTGAACATTGGAAGTTGCCATATTTCCCAATTTATGCAGAATCATCGTCATGTCTGCCGTTAGACACAGATGTTGTCTGACTTTATCTTTCTAAGAACTGTGAAAGCGTCAAACCATCCGATTGATGACCGATACAAAACTTGATGCGACATTAGTTTGGGTCAAATGTTTACTTTTCACTATGTCAAGGTTAAATAATAACACATACATACATATAACCAAAATAGCGTAGTCTGAATTGACGTTTATTTATTTATCTCATACATTCATAGACACACACCTAAAAGAGCTAAGTAATGGCTACAGCTCTATCAAACTGCAAGGCACACCTGGGTAAGACAGGAGTTGCGAGTGAGCATTTCCTGTTATATGCAGACAAGTGCTATCTGTGGCTTTTCTGTTGTCAGTGACCCTGGGGAACACAAATCTATGGGTAATCAGTGCTTGTGTATCTGTTGTGTACTCTTGGTGATGAAATAATAAGGGAATAAATAGATAGTTGGTGAAATAAAACCACCCAAACAAAACAAGATGAGTGTATGCCAGGTCTTGAATCTCTCAATAATTTTGTAATAGCGTCACCCATCCCCGGCATTACACTGCAGCATCTATGTGTTCCTGGAAGGGATAAACAGATTACAAGTCACCTGATCTATTAGTGTCTTTCGTGGCATGATCAACGTTGTGAATCTACATTAGTAATCTTCTATAGGTGTTCCAAAACTTGTTTGAAAACACCGAGCTTTGTCAAGGGCTTGAGTTACCCTTGTGTCATGCAAGGTGATGCAAGGAAAATACAAGTCCTTAAGTGAGGTTTACTATGCCATGCAGAACCACCTTGCATGGCTCAGCATAGTACATCTGGAGTAACTCAAGGCTGCGTAGTCTCTGCCTGGTGTTGCTGTTCCATGTGTGAAGCATGGGTGTTCCATGCATCCACCCATGGGTTTTGACCCATTACCAGAGTGGCTAGCACTAGAAAACCTGGGAATGCATCATAATGGTATGCATTCACTGGGGAGGTGTAACAAGGGGAAATATGTTTATTCCTCCTTGCTTGTTCACTCTGCCTACGTGTGCTGCACTCTTCTTTTACTAAAACAATCCTAGCTGTAATGCAATCAACCTTGCACCATGGTGCAAGGGTGCCTGCATTGGGGCTTGACAGTCACGAATGCACCAGCGCAAATGGAGAGCACGAATGGGCCATATCTTAGTGGATGTGTTGCCTTCCTGCTCTGTCCATTTGATGCAGCACAGCACAGCAAGTTGTCGTGCTGCGTTGCGCCAAATATTAGTAAATCTTCACCTCATTTTATCATGGATATTATGCACCACTTTCTGGTGTACCGCACTTCTCATCAGTTCCAACAACCACTCCTCTTAAGGTGGTACTGTTGGTTTCCTCCAGTTTCTTAATATACAGATTTTAGCAGAGGCTAATGAGACGGCCATCCATCTATGGGTGTGCCCTATTAAACCACCCACCTCAGCAAAATCTTGTATGAGTGGTGTGCGAACCATCAGTGGGATATTGTTTTTTCCCCAATACTTTTAATGCTGTTCATATCGCTGCCCAGCACAGTAAAAATGTAGGGTAGTGTCACTGTATGCATAATAAGTTGCATATGGACTGCCCACATTTCCATCAGTTACAATGGTATAAGGGTCCAGCTCTAAAAGCTCTGATCGGTGTCCAGAACCATTCATGAAGGATTTCGAAGTAAGAACATTTCAACTTGGATTATCCTAAATGTCTATTGAGAGAGTACAATAAAGAGGACCATTCTTCCTCTCTATATTTTTTCCGTAGCTGTGTCAGCCAGTGTGCTTTAGTATGTTCTTCTGTATTTTCATCGAAGTTATGACCTTTGAACACACCCTACATGCCTGACAACATATCCTTATGCTGATACAAGGCCTCTAAATATCATAAAATTGGTGATTTGGGAAAGAGATATTGGTTCAGGGCCTAGTCTGCTACGGAGACAGTGGACCAACTCTTGATATTACCATACGTGGGTAGGGTGCAGAATATATTTGATTCTTAGCGTGGGAAAAGGCTTTAGGGACCCATTTCCAATCAAATTATCTAATGTCTCAACTCCTATAGTTTTCCATTCCTTCCACTGGATTGTCTTTCCTCCAATAGAAAGATTCTGCCCCTATTACCAGAGCACTCAAGGAAACTTCTCATTCAGCGACTAATCCTGTCGAGATTGGACTACAACAATGCCCTTCTTCTGGCCGCCCCCGAAACCACAAATAATACTCTTCAACGAGTCCTGAACTCGGCCGCGAGGCTACTCACTGGCACCTCTCGCAGGTCATCAGCCAGACCTGCTCTCAAAGTCCTCCACTGGCTACCAATACGTGAAAGGATTACATTCAAGTCCTTATGTATTGCTCACAAGTCCTTACAGGGGAAGGGACCCCATTTTACGGAATCTTGTCCGCCCATACAAGGCCACGAGATCACTTCGATCCGATCACGGCAATTTGGCCACCGTTCAGAGAACCAAACGGACTCGAACCGGGGGACGCCGATTCTCAGTGAATGCAGCGACCTTATGGAACACCCTCCCGGCCAGGATTCGGAAAGAGCCGAATTACCCGAAATTCCGAAAGCTTCTTAAAACCTTTTTGTTCCCCCAGGACTCTTAGACTCTGGTACTCCTCTCGGGACTCCTTGTTCGATAGCGCTGGGACGCTCTCGGGCAGCTACGCGCTTTACAAACCCATTTTCATTTCATTTCATTTCATTTCATTTCAATAAGAATCATAGAGTTATGCCATACAGGTGCCAATTAGTATAGCCAGGGGTTCAATCTCAAACCCTTATTACGAGTTTTGCGGTCTGACCGACCGAAGACCGCGGCCACGAGAAGATTTCACCGCTGGCGGTCTTCTGACCGTTGTATTACGAGTTGACCGTGGGGTACGTGATATGACTGCGGAGGTCTTGCTCAGTAGGGAATGTGTTTCCATATCTATCAATGCATGAGTGTAGATTTTGTTTGCATATGTGTTGAATGCACACATATGCATGAAACATATTGAAAATACCATCTACCCATTGCTGGAGTCCGGCCCATATGTGGGCAGCCCCGGCAATGGGCATATGGTATGAAGAGCACTTACCTGTGCATCACCCCAGACAGGATTGTATTCCTCAGAGTGAAGATGCTGCTGTGTATGGGGCAGAGGGAGAAAGGATCCACGTCGAAATCTGCTGGCAACAACTGGAAAGGGGCGAGTATGCACCCAAAAATCCTTTGTTTCTGCCGACCTGAAGATGGCGGTCCGACTTCTGTGGTCGGCTCATTGGAACCCAATTCGTAATGTGGACGGCGGTGTTGCTCCTCTGTACCACTCTATGTAAGCTGTCTTTCTCTGGCCACGGCGGGGGGCGGTATGTTCGCGGTGCCTGCGATCCAGCCGAATGTGAGTGTAGTTTACAGATTGGGAATGTACCGGGTATAATGCCCAGTATTTGCTACTCTCAGTCTAACCATATAAGGATATATGTTCTATAGGTTGCCAGAAATCCACCAACTGGAATAACTGGTATGTGTGGTTGCAGTAGCCTATATGTGGGAGTTATAGTCAGTCTACTGGTGCTAGTGTATACTCTATCTATTTTTAACCATGGTTGGGTAACCCCATATGAAATCTTTAATGCCCATAATTTCACCTGCCATTACTGATTTATGTGTCAGCAATGGTACATGACAAATACATAACTGAGATAGTGCACCTTTACCATCTTCACAGCTTGCACCCTTCCCCATGTGGGCGAGTTAGGTGCATCCATTTTCCAAAATGAATTCTCACTCTGGAAGATAGAGTGCATAAAATATCTACTATTATCCTTTCTAGGTCTTTGTTCACTAGAATCCCAAAATATTTTAATCATTTGGTCAGTCACTTCATATTGCATCCGCAAATACTAGACCGGGCCCAGATTCTCAAAAGACTCACGGAAGGCAGCGCAGCAGCCAAAAATGCTTCTCCGTGTTGTGTGACAGGGAAGGAACAGGAGAGCGTCATATTTACAGAGATATGGCTCTCTCATCCGCTCTCCCTAGCACCCGCACAGCTTTTAGACAGGCACACGCCATAGTGCCATAGTACTGGGGGGGGGCCTGAGTCTACCATAGGTTTTGTACAGGAAGGCTAACCACCTGCTTTTCAGGGGTGTACATTTTTGGCACTAAACCTTGTCTACATATATTAGCAGATAGGGTTTTGCATCAAAAAGCATGGATGGTTGCATGGAAATGCCCATGTACCACCCGTGTAATGCACCCTTGACGCAAAGTAGTGCAAAGCAGTGTTTTGTGCTAATTTGCGTTACCTTTCCTTACATACGAATGCTAATACCAATTAGCGTTGGTTGGTCAATCCCTAAAAAGGTTTATCGTCTAGTTGGTGGTAAAAAAGTAATGCTAACCCTATGCTAAACCTTTGTGAATCCGGCCCTGGTTGTGTAACGTGACAATGGCAGGACTTTTGCTCCAGTTAACCTTATAAACGAAGAATTTAGCAAATATATCAATTAACTAAATCCTTGCTGGGAGGGACATATCTGGTTTTGACAATGTCACAAGCACTTAATTTGCATAAAAAAACATTTTACCTGCCCTTGTGGTATATCTTTGCCCACAATTCCAGGATACTGAGACCAGAGGCTCAAGGGCCAGAAGAAAAATGAAGGTTGAAACAGGACATCCCTGTTATGTGCCTCATTTAATTAATATCGGTCTTGACAGATATCCACAACAATGTATTTGTTTTATTGGGGTGTTATACAACCATTCACCTTTTGACATAAAGACATCTCCTTGACCAGCCCTCTCCGGGGTTTGGAAGAGGTAACCCAGTTCAACCATTCAACCAAGGCATTCTCTGCATCTAAGGAGAGTGCTAACATATCTACCTTTCGTTTGCCATAAAAGGTTAGAGAGCAGCATCATATGATTCTAAAATGACTAGCACAGTCTCAACCTGGGAGCCAAGCATAAGTGGTTGGGAATCACCTTACGTGATCTTGCCGCTAGTACTTTTACCAATAACTTAATGTCCAGGCTAATTAATGAAATTGGGTGGTAGTCGCTGCATTCAAAGGCATTTGTACCCTTTTTGGGAATGAAGGCAGTGGCGGCCGGCAGGGCTCGCGGGTGGGGGTCGCGAAGGGGGGTTATGGGGTGGTGTCACGACTCACGAGTGATGTCGCGTGGGGGTGAAATAAAAAAGAAATATAAACTTGAGGACGGTCCCGCGTTGCTGCTTTTGCTCTCCTGTCTATGACTACAGGAACAGGAAGCAGCCAGCCATGCTCCCTCCCATAAACCAATCACATGATGCAATGCAGTGTTGTGATTGGTCGCTCAGCAAGGGACTGGAGAGGGCATGTTGTCCATGCAGGCTGTAATGCAACCTTCATGGAGAACAGGGAAGTGTGCATGACTGGTGTGGGCGGCCCGAGACAGTCGACCAAACAGTCATTGCCTACTTAGGAGTGGGCAAACCACTCTTCCCTGCCCTGCTCCGTGAGCAAAGCATCCCTGCCCACCCGCTTGCAGAAGCAGGACACGTCATGAAGCATACAATGATAATATCTTAAAGTTATTATCATTGTGTTTCTCTTCTTCACACTGCTTAAAAGCAGTGGGGGTACGCTCCTACGCCATAGTGGAGGAGCCGCACCTGATAAGAGAATATTATGGCTTCATTATATAGAAGACCAAAAGAGCCCATTATCTGTGCACGAAGACACTGACTCTTCACCTTATTACATCTGTAGATGGGTGTGAGATGTTAATTCTTTTTTTTCCGCTTTCCTGACTCTTGTGTCTAACAACTGACATTTGCCATTAAATTGGGGGGGCGGGGGGTGTACATGGCCGATGTTTACGACTATCTGTACTTGAGGCTTGTTCCCTAAGCCCCGCTCTAGTATATCAGTTTAAGCTACCTCCCTTCCCTGTGTAGGGTGCCTCACATTAGAAAGCAGCCTTTGTAGTCTAAGGATGTATGCCCTAGGGAATGAAAAGTATAATCCTTCTCAGTGGTGTAAAGAATACCCCAGATATCACTCAGGCCATGGTCTTCCATCATAGTCTGTGAGAGTCCTCTATTTGGTACATTGCTACCACCTGTTGGTCCTGTTCTCTCTTATAGGGTCAATAGCTACATTTTAATCTCCCTCTCCTGTCACTAATGTATTACCAAATGTTGTGAAAAGCTTGGACAATTCAAGGAGGAAGGCTCATCTATTTGTGTTGGGGATATACATTCGTCTTACTATATAAGTAGTGTTTTGTGTTTTAATTTGGCAAAAACATGAAGTCTATCTGGGGCAAACCATTCTTTGAGTAGCCTATGGGGCAAGGATCACTGAACAAGAACTGCTACTCCACTCTTCCTGGGGGTCTTCAATAGTCGTAGGGACACATCCTTTGAGGAAGTTGTAGAGCTGCTGCTATGTTTGTAATGAGTGACATAAGTAAAGAAAGAAGAAAAAAGGAAGAAGAGGGGAAATTGGAACAGGAGGCAGGTAATATTAGAGGGAAGATGAAGGCAGAGCAGGCCATTGGTGGGCATGTCATGGGCAGGTGATGGGGCGTCCTTCGTCCAGCAGTGCCTGCAGGTAATTCCTACCTTCTCACAATGGAGCATAGCTTCTTCTACTGGAGGCGCCCAGTTTTTTGTGTAAAAATGGCCAGGTATGTTGATGAATTTACAGGCCCTCATTTACTATATTTTGACGCACAGCAGCACAGCAAGCCTTCCTGCTGCGCTGCATCAAAATAAAAGGGCAGGAATGTGCCGTATCTACAAGATAACAGACAGCAGCCGTGCGCAAATGCAGGCACCCTTGCCTCATGTTGCAAGGGTGCCTGCGTTGGGGAAATTATTGTTCTTGTACAGGAAAGGACACCTTCCTGCACAAAAACAATCATTGATTGCATTTTCCTCTTTCTATGAGTACTGCAGAATTCAGCAAGCATAGAAAGTGGAAAAAAGTAGGCAAAATAAAAATATTTCTCCTCGTTTTGCCACTTCTACGCAGAGTGACTTTAGGTGGGATTGTAAATATGGGCAAGCCAATTGCACTGCTGATGCGTAGAAAAAAAGTGACACACCGGCGGCGCAATTGGATTGGAAATGAGTCCCCCGGTTTCTAAATGTCACTCTATTGTGGTTGGTCTATGTCTAAGCGCTTCCTATTTTAGCAGAGAAGAGCACTGAAACATGGGGAGATTAACAGACACATGCATCAGCGTAGGATTTTGCGAGTCCTTAATTGCAAATATTAAGGAATCGCAATTAAGGACACGCAAAATCCTATGAATGTAAAAATCGCTATAAAATAGCGATTCCTACATATTCCATATTTGCGAGTCGCAGATTTCGAGTCGCAAATTTGGATTGGCTTCCCATTCATTCCTATGGGCATAGGGGCCCAGAGGAATTAAAGGGAATTTGCATGCACAATTTGCGAGTACAAATAGGTACTCGCAAATTGTGCATGCAATTTCAAGGGTGCAAGGGTGTCAAAAGGACACCCTGTTGCACCTCTGAAATTGATCCGTGCACATATGTTGCGCACACACATGTCCCAAGGGCATGTGTGTGTGTAACCTACAACTTTGAAAAATGCACTTTAGTGCATTTTTCAAAGTTTTTGCTATTTACCATCTGGTATGATTTCGCTGTAAATAGCGGGCCAAAATAGCGAAATCACTATTTTAAAAGGCATCTTGCATTGCAGTTAAGGAATCACAATTTGTGATTCCTTAAATGCAATTGCAATTTGAGAAATTGCAAAATATTGCGATTTCTTAAATTGCGAGTGGCAAGTTGTTTCATGCACCGCAAAAGCTAATTTTGCAATCGCAAACGGCAGATTTTTGCGAATTGCACCGTTTACGATCGCAAAAAGCTTTGATGCATGTGCCTGTAAGTGATTTCCCCATTCCCACAGTGATTTGCCATTGGCCCCGGAGCCCTCTGAGTTACTGGAACCTTCCAGCACAGGCTGCTTTGAGCGACCAGAGACCAGGCCTCTCTGCAGCAGCGCTTCCCACCAGGCCTGGCTATCAAGAGCAGGAATTTATGTGCTGTTGCGGCTCTAAGAATAATATCCTGCGTAAACTGCTCTCTACTCATGACGAAGGAAAATACAAAATTTAATTTCCAAACTGAATGTGCTGCGCGAATATGTTTTCATTCCAAGCTGCTGGATAAACAATATGCTGAGGATCGAGCTGCTCATGAGAAAGGAAAGAGAAAATAGATTTCTCCTTATTCTAGTACTGCCAGACTTTGTAATACCTGATATGCCGCAATAAAATGGTTTCTAATGCTCCACCTGCCTAAAAAAATAACAGAAAATATTGCTGCTTCGGATGGAAGTGTCAGACTCGTGGAGGGGAAGGGATCCCCACATCTTTAAGGTCGGAAAAAAGCAGCGTCGAGGCATAAACAATGTGTAAATTAGTGCATCAGAAATTAAGCTGCCGACTGCTATTTGTGTAGATGTCTGCATTTTGCATCCAGGGATATGCCCAGAAATCTTCACATGTCGATATCCGGGGGGGGGATTCTTACTCCGCAATACTTAAACCTGAGGCATCTCTGCAATGCAGGCAAACAGAGGGAGTAAAAATGAAGGAAGGGCCATCAGCATATTTACCCTTTTTCTCATTTTTCTCCACAAGGAAAATATGTTTCTATATGGAGGAAACTTTCTTAATATGTTGCCAAGCAGTATAGCGACTTCATGAGTGTTCAGTGTAGGTGGGGCCCATAATCTAAATCCAGACAGTTGTGAACAAATCAGGGAATTTGTCTGAGGCTGGTCAAAATACCGGGCGGGCAGTGCATTGCCAAAACTCCTATGTCTGGGGAGTCAAACAAACGTCTTTGTTTGACTCCTGCTGTCTGGATTTTGATTATGGGCTCCACCTATACTGAACACGCATGAAGTTGTTATACTGCTTGGCAACATATTAGGATACCCTTTGACGACGTACTAGATTAGTCGCTTGAATATTTCCAACCATTCTTAAAGGGGGACAATCTACTGAAAGTACGGGACCGTCGCTTATATGATTGATATGTGGATTTAGTCCATTTAGCTGTGACGTACCTCCGATTTATTGGACCGTCCGTGCCTTCTTGAGGCACCTACAATAGTTTGTCTTTTCCATGTCCTGATGAAGACCTGCATGCAGAGGTCATAAAACCCTCATCGCCTAAGATGGGTCGAAACGTTGACACCTTCCATTTTTGTGGCCTGGAATGCAGTATGCTGGCCATTCAGAAAGTTGGATGATGTATTTAACATTGGAAGCATCATTCTTTTGATAGGGCCATATAGCAAATTATAATAATGGTGTTGTAAACAGGCCTAACATTGGTTCAGCTGTCTTGGAACAACCCCAACCAATGTTATTTATATTGTATTGTATTGTAAGGGGAATTTATAAAGCGCGCTGACACCATGGGTTTCCTGGCGCTGGCAGACTGCTGAGGGACTGGAAGGGTTTAGCCAGATTTAGGGAACAGCCAAGGTTTTAGGGATTTACGGAA
Source organism: Lissotriton helveticus (assembly GCF_964261635.1). Classification (NCBI taxonomy): domain Eukaryota; kingdom Metazoa; phylum Chordata; class Amphibia; order Caudata; family Salamandridae; genus Lissotriton; species Lissotriton helveticus. The sequence continues at coordinate 190,462,176 of NC_136069.1, read as the reverse complement.
GAGGGTGAGGGAATTGGAGGTTTTGAGAGAGAGGGGGAAGGAATTCCAAAGTTTGGGGGCCAGAAATGCAAATCTCCGGCCTCCAGATCTGCAGAGTTTGACAGGGGGAGTGAGTAAGAGGTGCAGATGAGAGGATCTCAGGTTCCGTGAGGGGCTGTAGGTCCTGATAAGAGATTTCAAAAAGACAGGACAGGAACCAGATAAAGATTTAAAGGTAAGGCAGCCGATCTTAAAGGCTGCCCTCAAAATGACGGGGAGCCAGTGCAGTTTTAGAAGGAGGGGTTTGGCGGATTGCCATTTCGGAATCCCAAAGGCCAATCTCGCCGCTTGATTCTGAACGAATTGGAGTCTGCAGAGAAATGTTTTGGGCAGACCATGATAGATAGCATTCAAAAAATCTAAGCGGGAGAGGACAAGGGCCATGATTACTTGCAGGAGAGCTTCAGGAGTGAGGAGATAAGCCACCTTCCTGATCCTGCACAGCTGGAACATGCAGGAGGGGACAACTGTCCCCACCTGGGGCCCGAGGGAGAGACCGGAGTCAATAGTGACCCCTAGGCTTTTTACCGAGGCCACAGGGGTGGGGGGGGGGGCCAAGTTCTGCCGGCCAAAAATGCGGACCCCAGTGGGTAGAGCTCTTACCAGGGAGGAGAAGCTCCGTCTTTCCGGGATTCAACTTAAGCTGGTTTTGGCACATCCACAATAGGATGTGGGACATAACTGCCTGAAAGTTGGGAATAGCAGAGGGGGAATCAAGAGAAAAGATGAGTTGCAGGTCGTCCGCGTAATTGAAGACGGTGACGTCCCACTGCCTCAAGGAAAAGAGAAGGGGTCGGAGATAAAGATTGAAAAGAAGGGGGGACAGAGAGGAGCCCTGAGGGACCCCGCATTATGATATTTTGTTGTTGTTTTGTTTTCCTCTGAATTTTCCTTTTTCTCTCTAATCACGTTGAACATGAGCACTTTTTCTGCACTCCCTATTTCGACAACCATCTAAGGTTAAATGCTGTATTGATTGTGCCTTTTCCATAAGGATTATATATAAAAAGATTTTGTCTTGAAAATTCAGTTGTTCTTTGCCTTTCTCTCTGGTATATTTGTTTAGAGTGCTTTATTCCTCCAGTTCATGTAAAGTTTTTCGGATGACTCATTTGATGTATCTTTTAAGTCCTTTACCCCCTTCGGTGGCTTAAAAGGGTGCGTCAAGAACAATTGTTGTACATAGTGGTTGTAAAACATAGGCTGAAGGGCATGGATGTACTACAGAAGAACGCATGCCTTTACCACCCAGTCTTTACAACGCATTTGTCGTAACCAGGCATGTCTTTACCACACATACTTTTACTACATACATACATAGAATTACATTAAAGTAACCATTACCATAAATGCCTTTACCAAGCATACGTTTACCACACACACATTTACCACGCAAACTGTTACCGCGCTTTATGTAACTGGTAAAAATTACAATTAAATATAACATTTTTAAAATATATTTAGCCAACTATATTTAAATATACAGAAAAATATTTTTACAAACATAGAAAGTCCGGTTGTGCAGCGCATACATGTGCAACAGAAAACAACAAAATGCAAAATCAATACAAAACATCACAACAGTATGCAGATAAAAGTAATATGTTTTCCCTTTCTATCCAAGGTGTCACTCTGTCCCCAACCAAGATGGTGGTAGTAGTCAATGAAGAAGGTAAAATGTCATATACAAAAAACAATTACAATATATTTCGACTTAAAAATATAATTATACTTGCACCGTGCAGTGCCATTATTTACTGGTGAGAAAACGGGCATACAATTTTTACTGGGTTTAAACTAAGAAGGTCTTTTTAAAGCCTATTTTTACTGCCAATTTATTTGTTATACCTTGCGTGTTTTGCACTTCCTGGCAGTTCTCGCCTGCTATAGTGGAACCTCCATTTTGCTACCGGTCTAGTTGTTGCTGGTCTAGTTGATGCAGGGAGGGCACTACAATGCAAAAAGCTGGCACGACCATGAAGCGCTATTGTTTACTGGTGAGAAAACGGGCATACAGAGTTTTTGGAGTTTGAGCTAAGAAGGTCTTTTCAAAGTCTATTTTTATTGCGCTTTTTTTTATCATATCTTGCGTAATTTGCACTTCCTGGCAGTCCTTGCCTGTTAATGCGGGACCACTATTTTACTACTGATCTAGTTGTTGCCTGCTTAGTTGATGCAGAGAAGGGACTACAAAAGCAAAAGGCTGGAATGACCGTGCAGCAGACACGTGCAACGGGCACGCCTAGGGCAAGCCCACCTGCTCACCGACCACACACTGCGACAGCCATGCTGTAGACTGCTTTTCTGGAGCCTCTGGTACATTAAATCTCTTACAGATACCAGGATAATGTACACAAGAGAGCAACTTCTAATAATTGATAAGCAACCCCAGACACCTCAACCTCCTGTTAGGGCATGTCCTGTGGAATTTAAGTCCCTCCACAAACCCCAGCTAAAGGGGGGGCATTATATATAAAGAACATTTAAATCTTTGCACTCTTTCAATTGATGAGTCTGTGGAAATGGAATTGTTAGGGTTTTTCAATGATATCTGGGAGGGGCCCTTATGCTACAGGCCCCCAGGAAACCTGAGCTCACATCTCCAACCACTTACAGAAGTCTTATACAATATGGTTCTTGCCCACTCCAACTATTTATTTTAGGATATTTTAATCTATGGGCAGAGGGTACCTGTCTTCCCCTTTGAAAGAACTACAGTTACTGCGAAATTGTTTGTCTCCAAATATTGCTGCATGGTCCCGCTCATCAAGGGGGGCATTCAGTAGATCTTCAATCAATCAATCAATCAATCAATCAATCAATCAATCAATCAATCAATCAATCAATCAATCAATAAGTGCTTTATTCTGTAATCATAAACAGCCATAAAAGCCCACATAAAATACATCAGGGTATAAAAAGAAGCCACCCAAGATCAACATTTTCTAACAACACATATACAATCGTATTTAGTCCCCCATTCAGGTTCTTAATCTTGCTGCAACTGCTAAAGAACTAGCAACAAGAAATACAAAATATAAAATCACATTTCATACAGCAGTTAGTCCCCAATTTAGTTTTAAAATCTCACTGCAGGTGCTAAAAAGCTGGCAACATGAAATGAAATATCATAATGCAGCATTTATAAGAACAAGAGAGCCGGGTGCTCTTGATTAAATTCAGGGGCTTTGAAGGGTATTCAGTCATAATATCGATTTTTTATTATCGACCTACAGTAATATCGAGTTTTAAATATCGTAGGAACAGAATATCGAAGTCAAGAATATCGGTGACCAGAATATCGACCTTAAGGTAAGTAATGTTGTTTTTTTGATATCGAAGTAAGTAATATCGAAGTAAGTAATATCGTTAGCTAAAATATAGTTGTTAAAAATATCGATATTTACATTAGTGTTATGTACTGTAGTATGTATTTTATATGTATGTGTTTAACATTTTTTGTAAAGTTGTTTAATTATTTTTAAATATATGTATTAAATGTTTAGAAATTAGTACTTTTTTTTAAAGAAATGTTTGCGTTTTAGTATCAGAGCGGGTTGTGGGTTTATAGGGGAATAGGGTGGGAAGTAATTTAATTATAATTAATGAATTAATTTTATTTGTATTTTTATTGATTATTAATTTATTGCTAATTAATTATTAATTGGTATATAATTTGTATTAATTGATTAATGTATAATTATATTCCTCATAATTAATTTATTATTATTTTTTGTTTATTATTGTTAAATCATTTATTGTTAATTAACTAATAATTAGTAATTAATTTGTATTAATTGATTAATTGCTAATTAAAGAAAATGTATTGTTTTTTATGTGTAGTGGGTTGTGGGTTTATAGGTGAATATGGTGGGAAGTAATTTAATTATAATTAATTAATAACATATTTTAATTTAATTTTTAATGGCTATTAATTTATTGTTAATTAATTTTTAATTGGGAATTAATGTGTTTATATTGATTAATTTATAATTATATTAATTATAATTAATTTATTATTATGTTTTATTTATTGTTGTTACAGGACTGGAAGCATGCGATGGTTGTTCCTCTCTTAAAAAAGGCTGGAGCCGATACGTCTAACCTTGCAAACTTTAGGCCCATATCCTTGTTGCCTGTTCTCTCTAAAGTGCTAGAAAGGCATGTCAACATCCAGCTAAACCATCTTGTGGAAAGCTCGGGATTCCTACACTCTTCCCAGTCTGGCTTTCGTGCGCATTTTTCCACCGAGACTGCCCTGCTGGGGGTGACGGAGAGGTTGCGGCATGGTATCGACCGAGGGGAGACATCTGTACTCATCCTTTTGGATTTGAGTGCGGCGTTCGATACCGTGTCCCATTCCATTCTTTTAAACTCTCTCCGGTCCCAGGGAGTGAACGGTCCTGCGCTAGCCTGGATTGCCTCCTTTTTAAGTGAGCGCACCTTCCAGGTTTTCTCCACAAAAGCCACATCTGATATATGTTCATTGGCGTATGGTGTTCCGCAGGGGTCCATACTCAGCCCCCTGTTGTTTAACATCTACGTCAGACCCCTGGCTACCATCGCGGAGGATGCAGGGCTGACTATTTTTTCTTACGCCGATGACACCCAAGTGGTTTTTTCCCTTTCCAGCAGTGAGGGTAACAGCGCATCGGTCCTGAAGTCCGGTTTGTCTCGTATGGCTGAGTGGATGCAGAGGCATTTCCTTAAGTTAAACGGTGACAAAACCGAGGTTATCATCCTGGGAAAACATAAAGATCTCTGGGGCCCGCAACACTGGCCTACCGACATGGGACCCCTTCCCCAGCCAACATCTGTGGTCCGTAATCTCGGAATTCTCATAGATGACAAACTCTCTATGAGGCAGCAGGCCACTAAGGTGGCCGCCATCTGCTTCGCCACCCTGCGATGGCTCCAGAAAATTCTATGGATGCTGCCCCAGGCCACCAGGAGAACCGTAGTCCAGGCATTAGTAACCTCTCGCCTGGACTATGGCAATGTCCTCTACATCGGTGCCGACGTAGCAACCATTAACAAACTTCAGGTTGTACAAAACTCGTCGGCCCGACTCCTTCTTAATATCCCGAGGAGATCATCGGCTTCACAAGCTCTCCGAGATCTACACTGGCTCAGGGTCTCTAGCCGTATTAAATTTAAAGCCCTGTGTTATCTCTTCAAAATCAAGCAGGGCACGGCCCCAATATACCTGCAAAATCTTGTTCAACCTTACAAGCCTAGTCGCACCCTAAGATCGTCAGCCAACTGCGACTTTGTTGTTCCTAGATTTAAACTGGCAAGAATGGGGGGAAGAGCCTTTTCTCATTTAGGTCCCAAATACTGGAACACGCTTCCAATTGCCCTGAAATCCGAGACCAACTTACTCTGTTTCCGGAGAAAATTGAAAACTATGCTCTTTTGAAAGATCTATTAGCTGCTGCTTTTGTTTTATGGTACTTCTGTTCTGTCCTTTCTTCTCCAGTCTATCCCTTGCGCCGGGAAACCCACTGCAGGTAGCTGTTGCGCATTATAAATTCAAATAAATAAATAAATAAATAAATTAATTTATAGTTATTTAATTATTAATTGGTTATTCATTTTTATTCATTGATTAATTGATAATTAAATTAAATATGTTATTGTTTATGTGTAGCAGGTTGTGGGTATATAGGGGAATATGGTGGGAAGTAATTTAATGTTAGTTAAGTAAAAATGTATGTAATTTTATTGGTATTTATTATTAATATTGTTAATTAATTATTAATATGTTATTTTATAATAATTTTTTTAATAAGTATGTTAATTGAACCCCTATGCTATTCTACATTTTTCACACTGTTACACTCACTGGAGTTGGAATAGTAATTTTAACCCCAATGCTATCCAAAACTTTCCCTACTGTTACACTCACTGGAGTGGGAATAGTAATTTTTACCCCTACGCTATCCAACACGTTCCCTACTGTTGCACACACTGGAGTGGGAATAGTAATTTTAACCCCGACGATATCCAACACTTTCCCTACTGTTGCCCTCACTGGAGTGGAAATAGTAATTTTTACCCCTACTCTATCCAACACTTTCCCTACTGTTGCACTCGCTGGAGTTGTAACAGTAAATTTAACCCCTATGCTATCCAACATTTTTCCTACTGTTGCACTCACTGGAGAGGGAATAGTAAGGAAACTTCCTGCCGTGACTTTGCCGGTGAAGCTTCCTTCTAATGCGACTTCGACAAACTGACTAAAAAATGTATCAGAGATTTTCAAGAGAAGATTTGTGATCAAAAGACACGTCGACTTATAACGAAGTGCCCATTGTACCGCTTCAGCAAGAACTAGACATCAAAAGAAATTACTTCATCTCCGAGTTGGTCACAAAAAGCTCTCTTTCAAAGGGTCATCTTTACATGTTTAATTATCCGTCCTGATGATGGTCTTGTGAATTGAATCGATAAGACCGAAACGTCGACCTACACGTCCATTTCTGTGCCATTGACGACCTGCTATCAGTGACTTACTTCTATTGTAGTAGTAGTAATTGTCTCTGGGTCATCTTTACATGTTTAATTATCCATCCTGATGATGGTCTTGTGAATTGAATCGATAAGACCGAAACGTCGACCTACACGTCCATTTCTGTGCCATTGACGACCTGCTATCAGTGACTTACTTCTATTGTAGTAGTAGTCATTGTCTCTGTATGTAACAGTTTGGATTTTGTCTTTTGTACTATAGGAAAGACGGCTGTATTCCTTGTACATTAGATTTGTTTTGTCTGTTTAACTCTCATGACTGATTAAGAACCCGTATGATTTTACAACAAATAATAACACTCTTTGATACAAGAACTCCCCTGTGTTGCATATCTTTGTTCTTCTAGCTAGTGTGGTAGCTCTCTACATGTGACACAAAAGGGTGTACAAAAGTTCCCCGGGAAGAGTGACGGAGAGTGGTGTGTGTGCTGGTAAGTGGGGGGAATCCCCTAGTTGGAACTAGAACCCTCACACACCCAGCAAGCTAGGTGTCATGCTTCATCATATGGGCTCTGCTCCTCGTCAGACTGGCGCTGCAATGTCTGACGGACTCCCGAAACCGGGGCTCTTTATCGGAGATCTTTTGTTCCCGCCATATGGTGCATGCGTGTGAGAGGGCCTGGGGAGTGTGGTCGTGACGTGAATGCTGAATTAAAAAAGGTGAGTCAGTCCACACACTGAATTTATTCTCGTGGTAGACTCCCTTGGTTAAAAACAAAGGAAGGTGGTGTGGGAGGGGAGAGACAGTTACCCTAACACTCTTAGAGTAAATTGGACTGCTACCCTCAATTATTGGTCAACATGTTTCTTGCCTGATGGCAATTCTTCAGGACCTAGTAAGATCGTACCACACAGTGAAAAATGTAGTGAAATTTTTTTATACAAAAGTGAAGGGTCAAAAACTTGCAGGTAGGTATACGACCTTGATGAGTCAGTAATACCAGAATGCAGGCCAGTCGGTCCTGCTGCAGTGTGAATAACTGTGGAAATGAGATTAAATCAAAGACATTATACAGGATAACTGCATTGATGAAGTTTTACCCTAAGAAAAATAGTGAGCGCACACACACACATACTAACCGTGCTTGTTATAAAAACCCGAGCATAGATGTTGTCAGTAGTGGCAAACCATTGATGTGATCAATTAGTCCAAGCCATACCATGCATCGGTCGGAAGTGACATGAAGAAACAATTTTGTACAGTGCTTTAAAATCTGAGGAGTGTTATCTAGGTGACCTTACCCTAAACAGGTTCCCTGATGGACCTCTCAGTCTGCTCCCGTGGGACCGGCTGGGGAGGTATGGTACCTAATTTGCAGGAGACAGTGGTTGTTTACCGAGTGGGTAGTCTACTGAAATTATTGTTTGGAGTGCTGCCATCCAGGTGTATATTAGCCAAATGGAATACGAGACAAGGTAAGGTAGAGTACCTCCCTACGTGCCCCGAGCACTAGAATCGTCCGGTGTGTCCCCCACTGCCACAATTGGCCAGGGCTACACCGACCAACGGGGCGAGAGCGGCCACCCAGTCCAGCACCCGCCGTCTGCGCGCCGCGCCCCAGACATGTGTCAGAGACCCAGCGCGATCCGGCAGAGCCGCCAAGCAAAGCGGCCGCGCCCGTCCCGCATCACCAGAAAAGCGCGCTGCACCGTCGTGCAGTGAGAGACGACCACCCAGAGAGCCACATACTCCTGGGATACAGTGGGGATTCACAGAAGAGCTTACCTGGTCAGTTGTCGACGAACAAGGGCGGCTACATGAGAGAGTCTCACCTGCGGCGGCAGCAGTCCAAGCCGATGCACCTACCCCACGAGCAGCGTCAGGATAATGACGCAGAGCAGCTGGTGACGGTCTCTCTGCGCGGGCATTATTTAAGCGCCTTAGAGACTGCCTGCTTAGGCGTCGTTTGCCATTTGGAAACGCCCCCACCCATGGCTGCGCATGTGTTGTAAAGAGGGAGTATTGCCAAGAGACGGTCTGTTGACTACGGCGGCCATCTTAGAGAGGTGAAAGTTATACGGAAAAGCAGGCGGGGAAATAGGATGATAGCTGTTCCTTTTTAGGCTGAGCAGTAGAGTATGTGACTCTGAGTTTACAAATAACCAGGTGTTCAATTATTAATAAGTCTCAGAATAACAGAGATACAGATATCAGAAAAACCCTGGCATGTAATAAACTTCACGTCAGTGTATAGATCACAAGGTCACACGCCTAAAGAAACCCAAGGGACAGAGTCATTTAATCCAACCAGGTCCAAACGGAGACGATGGACCCATCTTTGTTCAATCCTGAACAGGGCTTTTTTGGAAATGGCTGGGTGGGCTTCTAACACCAACCAAGTGAGACTGTCTGCTGTGTGTTTATTTTGGAAAAAGTGTTCATATAGTTTGGTATGTGTTTTAAGGCACCTGATGTTGCTCTTGTGCTCTGAAATCCTTACTTTAATGTGTCTCATGGTCATTCCTATGTAGTTTTTGCCACAAGGGCAGGTGATCATGTAGACACATTTGGTGCTGTTGCAGTTGGTGTGCTTGCGTAGTTGCCACAAAAATGTATCAGACAGTCTGACTTCTTTACATTGGGATGTCTGAGGGCATGCCGCACATCCGCCACAGGGGAAATGACCCACCACTGGGGGAAGGTCCCACAGTCTCCATTGGTTATCACTGTTGTTATGTCTTGGGCGTGTGTGTATTAGGGCATCCTTGAGATTTGCAGTTCTTTTAAATGCGAATCTGGGGTTTGGGATTTCTAGCCCTCCCGAGTTGATTATTGACCAATGTTTATTTATTGTTTTTTTGAGAAATGTGGAGTTGGGGGTGAAGGAGGTCACACACGTTATCAACTCGTCTTGGGCTTTAGGGTGTTCTTCCAAAAGGTTCGCTCTTGGGTTATTCAGGGCTCTTTTTCGTGACTGTTTTACTAGTCTGGTGGGATACCCTCTGTCTTGTAGTTTGTGTTGCAGCAGAGTGGCCTCCCTTTGGAAGTCTGCTGTATCTGAGCAGTTCCTCCTAATCCGGAGGAATTGGCCAAAGGGAAGGTTATCCCTCAGGGCCCGTGGGTGATGGCTCTGGAATAGTAGAAGACTGTTTCTGTCAGTGTTTTTACGAAAAAGAGTCGTGCTCAAGCTGGTGGGATTGAGGTTAATGCATAAGTCCAGGAAGGGGATGGTGGTGGTTGACACTGTTTCCGTGAACTTAAGGTATTGATTTTGGAGGTTGATCCAACTGCAGAAGGCCTCACAGGTTCTTCGATCACCCTTCCAAAAGACCAGGATGTCGTCAATATACCTGCGCCATAAGGTGATATTATCACGATAGGGGTTGTGTGCAGACTGGATAACCCTTTCCTCAAAGGTTGCCATGTAAATACATGCCAGGCTCGGAGCAAATGTAGAACCCATAGAGGTCCCCTGGATTTGATGGTAGAGTTGGGAACCATATTGGAAAAAGTTTTCAGTTAAAGCCAGGGATGCACATGCCATGATAAATGAAACCGGGGTTGGAGAGGACCAGTCTTCCAACAGTAGGGTGGACTCCACTGCCTCCAGAGTGGCCTGTTGGGGGATATTGGTGTAAAGCGCCTCAACATCCATCGTGAGGAGGGGGTCCACATTTTCCCTCCCCTCAAAGGATTCAATGAGCCGGAGGACATCTCGTGTGTCTTGTAGAAAAGACGGAATTTTCTTCACCACAGGTTGCAGAAAAGAGTCACAGAATTTTGACAAGGGCTCTAATAGGGAGCCTATGCCAGAGACAATAGGTCTCCCAGGTACTGGAGTGACACCCTTGTGAATTTTGGGGAGGGTGTAGAAGTATGGGATGACCGGGTCCGCGGTGACTAAGAATGCTGCTTTATTTTTGGAGATCCACTCATTTGTCTCGCCCTCAAGCACAAGACTCGTGATAGTGGTCATGAGTCGTTTGGTGGGGTCAATGTTGAGTGGTCTGTAATGGGAGATGTTAGCAAGTTGACGTCTGCATTCTGTGTCGTAGTCAGCATGATTCTAGATCACAGTGGCCCCACCTTTATCTGCTTGTTTGATCACTATGCTGGTGTCATTTCCAAGTTCCACCACAGCCTGTTTCTCAGCTTTAGTCAAATTCATATAAGAGGAAATGTTAGGTTTATTGTCTAAACTCCTCTGGGTGGTCGTCTCTCGCTGCACGACGGTGCAGCGCGCTTTTCTGGTGATGCGGGACGGGCGCGGCCGCTTTGCTTGGCGGCTCTGCCGGATCGCGCTGGGTCTCTGACACATGTCTGGGGCGCGGCGCGCAGACGGCGGGCGCTGGACTGGGTGGCCGCTCTCGCCCCGTTGGTCGGTGTAGCCCTGGCCGATTGTGGTAGTGGGGGACACACCGGACGATTCTAGTGCTCGGGGCACGTAGGGAGGTACTCTACCTTACCTTGTCTCGTATTCCATTTGGCTAATATACACCTGGATGGCAGCACTCCAAAAAATAATTTCAGTAGACTACCCACTCGGTAAACAACCACTGTCTCCTGCAAATTAGGTACCATACCTCCCCAGCCGGTCCCACGGGAGCAGACTGAGAGGTCCATCAGGGAACCTGTTTAGGGTAAGGTCACCTAGATAACACTCCTCAGATTTTAAAGCACTGTACAAAATTGTTTCTTCATGTCACTTCCGACCGATGCATGGTATGGCTTGGACTAATTGATCACATCAATGGTTTGCCACTACTGACAACATCTATGCTCGGGTTTTTATAACAAGCACGGTTAGTATGTGTGTGTGTGCGCTCACTATTTTTCTTAGGGTAAAACTTCATCAATGCAGTTATCCTGTATAATGTCTTTGATTTAATCTCATTTCCACAGGTATTCACACTGCAGCAGGACCGACTGGCCTGCATTCTGGTATTACTGACTAATCAAGGTCGTATACCTACCTGCAAGTTTTTGACCCTTCACTGTTGTATAAAAAAATTTCACTACATTTTTCACTGTGTGGTACGATCTTACTAGGTCCTGAAGAATTGCCATCAGGCAAGAAACATGTTGACCAATAATTGAGGGTAGCAGTCCAATTTACTCTAAGAGTGTTAGGGTAACTGTCTCTCCCCTCCCACACCACCTTCCTTTGTTTTTAACCAAGGGAGTCTACCACGAGAATAAATTCAGTGTGTGGACTGACTCACCTTTTTTAATTCAGCATTCACGTCACGACCGCACTCCCCAGGCCCTCTCACACGCATGCACCATATGGCGGGAACAAAAGATCTCCGATAAAGAGCCCCGGTTTCGGGAGTCCGTCAGACATTGCAGCGCCAGTCTGACGAGGAGCAGAGCCCATATGATGAAGCATGACACCTAGCTTGCTGGGTGTGTGAGGGTTCTAGTTCCAACTAGGGGATTCCCCCCACTTACCAGCACACACACCACTCTCCGTCACTCTTCCCGGGGAACTTTTGTACACCCTTTTGTGTCACTAGTCTATAAGACGAGTACACTGGACCCCGTAAAATATTGTCCTATCCTAGTCCCTCCTCTTTGTATTGACAGCTCTCTACATGTATCTATACTAATTGAATTTTCTGAAATTTATACATCTACTGATACTCACAGTCTGTATCTTAAACTTGAATTATAGTTTCTACATGCTGTACAATATATCACCAAATAAAACCCTTGCCGGCAATTTTCAGTTAACATATTAAAGTACTTAAGCCATGGGATATACAGGGCAAAGTCAAGGGATTAACAATAATGGAAAATTTCTCTAATTAGCTGGGCTCCCTTTGTCCATATATCAACCTAGCGCAAGAGGGGATCAAGAGATTCGGTATCAGAAAGATAACTGATCCATAATTTTTCATGGACTAGATACGAGGGGTACTCTAGGGGACACAGAGGAGATTTCTCAAAAATGTGTTCCTTGCCACCTGTAGGAGGTCGTGTTTAACGTAGCCCCAGATTACACTCCCGTAGATGGCCTTGGAAATTATTTTGGTGCAATAAACTTGCAGAAGCGTGTTAATCGGATTTCTACCCAGTCTGGTGGCATAATTCCATACAGCAGCTTTGGCCTATCAAGATCGGACAACTTCCCTTTGAGCAGGGGGCTCCAGAATAGATTGTCATCAAACAGGGCCTCCAAATACGGGAAACGAATGACACATGTAAGGGGCAACGGGCCGATCTTGAAAGGTTGCGTCTTTGGGGCCGATTCCGATCTGGGTCGGAAATCACTCCGACCGAGCCGGATCCGGGGTGTGTTCCGACCAATCCGCACTCCTGCAGTCCGATCAAGCGAGTACGATGCGGCTGTATGCTGTCGGACTCGGTTCGGTCGGACTCCCATAGAAGTCAATGGGAGCCGGTCATACAGCGCGTACATGGGCTCCCATTGACTGAATGTATATGTTGCGGACAAGTGCGCCTCCTACAGTGGGTACGCAACGGTGCCATCCGCACCGTACATGTCTGTGTTTGGGAGACTCATGGGTCTCCCCCTGTGTCCGAGTCGTAAGGCTGCGGGTAACAGGGGGTTCGATGCGGACCCCCAAATTCCATCTCCAGGAGCTATTGCGAGCCGGAACCCCCGACTTGATCTTGCGGTTCGAATCGAGCATCGTACTAGCTTGGTCGTGAAACGTCTCCATTGTGCACCATGGTTGGCTTACGGCCGAGTCTTACGGAGCGGTTTGGACCTGAAAACGATTTGGATGGAGATTTTGCGCTTGTTCGCATCGTACTTCGACGTCCGGACCCGTGTACGAACCGGACGGAAATTCAGCCTCCGATTCGGGTCCGCTAATGCCAAACCCGATTCGGTACCCTTCCGACCGAGATCGGAATCGGCCCCTTTGTGTTTTTTGGGCCAATGACCATAATGTGAGATTTACTAATATTGATGCTGAGGTATAACCCTGCCATGAAGCCTGCAAATGCATTTATAAAGGCTTGTGGTCCTGTTTTCCCGTTTTTGCCATACGAACAGCATAGTAACCACTTGGATGCTAATGACAAGGTCAGCTCGTCATGGAGTGCCCATTCATTTCAATGGAAATCTAGCATAAATCGCTGACATGCCATAGCATCCAAGTGGTTTAAAAAAAGGACAGATAGAGATCTGCCTTTAATTTGCGAACAACCTACACTCATCTCTACCAATATCTGTTCAAATTTGTTAACATGCAGGGTGAAAACGAAGGGGGGAAAGATGCACCCCCTGCCTGACCCTCAGGGCCTGCTTTAATACGGGTGGCACCCTGTGCGACAATATTTGTTGGCGCTCTCCCCTTCAATGAGCACGTCACCACGGATTCCCTCACTACCATTTGACAATGCCCCCCAAGTCTCCATAACCACTGTCTCTTAGATTGATCTCGTTTTATAGCACCACTCATATCAGTTTAAGGTGTCAGAACACTTTACATCACACATACATTGCACGGAGACAATCATACGTGTGTAAATCAGTGTATAGGAAATGTTACATAAGACAGAAACCTACAAGGTGTAGGAGTCACATGTCATCCTTGCTGATAGGCAGTATAGTTTAAGAATCCTTGGTCTGAAAAAACACAAATATAGAATTTAAAATGTAACATAATTGTTAGGGGTTTTCTTTAATAATAAGAATTGATTTCTACCTAAATTAACCCTTTTAGCAATCTTGGGTTAAGGAAAAACTGGGCAGAAAAACATATAGCTGTAATATATTCCTTGCAGTTTGCATGCAGCTCTTTGACAACAGTTAATAGCACACTGCTCTATATTAGGATTTTAACTTTTAAACTGCAAGTAATAAAAGGATCTCTCTGACTAAAGCGATCACCCATTGACCTATTTATGGTATATGCACTTTGTGATCTGAATGGGACATGTTCTTTGCAGCAGACATATTACCCTTCTGCGCTATGATGAGTCAAAACTTTAACTACCAGATAAAGCTCTAGTCTCTCTCCATGAAGGACTTTAATCACCGGAGTTATCATGACATTTTTATTGATGTTTTAAAATTGCTGGGACCAACATGGCGCCCCCACCCCAAGTCAGCACCCAGTGCGGTGGCACCAAAGGCACCGCCTTAGAGCCGGCCCTGCTAACCCCTCACCCTTTTCTAAAGCTGTGTGGGCAGTGTGAGTCAGAAGTATATCTGACTGATGCCATGATATGAAAATGGAGGTCCCTCAACAATAAACTACAGCTTGTTCAACCCTGCTGTCGAAAATGATTCTCCAAGCTTGTTAGCTCTTTGTTAACTCAAGACAAAAGCTGAGGTTAAATCCATAAAAGCCAACTGGATGGATCCCCTTTGGGCTGCAGTTTATTTATTTCAAACAAGAAATAAAATCAGGCATTGGTCATTTGTGGACCTCCCCGGTTCAACTAAGATGCTGATGCCACTACCCCCAAATTTTTGGCCACTACATACCGAATCTGATCTTTGTCCTTCGGAGGTAGTATGCAATCTTAGGGGCCCATTAGGATGTCGGGCGGATTGCCCCCTCCAGACTGGCGGTAGCTACCGCCAGCCTGGCGGGGGCAATCCGCCCGACATCCTCACTCGTTTTGCCCCCCAACATATTAGTATGGCGGGGGGGACCTCGGCGGACGGAAAGAACGTCCACCGCTTTTCCGCCCGGTCGCCTTGCGGCCGGGGCGGAAAAGGAATAATATTGTGGTGGTGTCTATCAGACACCGCCAGCCATATTACAATGGGCATTTTACAATGCCTTTCCATCGCGGAAATGCCGCCACGGAAAAGCATGCGGTCTTCACTCTGGGGGCCCCCTTCGGGCCCCTAGAGTGAAGAAGGGGTGGGGGCTGCACACGGGGGTACCTGTGGTACCCCCTCACATTTGCATAAACAAAGCGGCAGGCACCGCGCAGTGCCTGCCGCTTTGTTTATGCAAATGCTGAAATGCATTTCTCGGTACAGAAAGGGGTGGTGATGGACGGGGCATCTGAATCAATCAAACACTCACACCCATTTTTTGCAATTGCCGCCCTAAGTGCGCTGGGGATGCCCAGACGTGGGTCCCAGGCACTCCACACCACTTGAAGTCAAGCTAGCCGGGCTGAAGAGAGGTGTTACCTCGAAACCGGTCCGGTCCTCGGATGCTTGATTCTGGTCTGGGAAAGATATGGCTGTTGTAGTTCGGACTGGACTGTTCCCATGGGGCAACAGGGTCAGAGCTGATTTGCATAAAGCCATTATCTGACCCAGGGTGGTGTGGAGTGCAAAAAAACGATGGATTTGGGCCCAGATCTTTTGACTGGGGGAGTGTGTGACATTGATCCACATTCAGTCCATCACTTGTTGTTTTTTGCAATTGCCGCCCTAAGTGCGCTGGGGATGACCAGACGTGGGTCCCAGGCACTCCACACCACTTGGAGTCAAGCTAGCCGGGCTGAAGAGAGGTGTTACCTCGAAACCGGTCCGGTACTCGGATGCTTGATTCTGGTCTGGGAAAGATATGGCTGTTGTAGTTCGGACTGGACTGTTCCCATGGGGCAACAGGGTCAGAGCTGATTTGCATAAAGCCATTATCTGACCCAGGGTGGTGTGGAGTGCAAAAAAACGATGGATTTGGGCCCAGATCTTTTGACTGGGGGAGTGTGTGACATTGATCCACATTCAGTCCATCACTTGTTGTTTTTTGCAATTGCCGCCCTAAGTGCGCTGGGGATGCCCAGACGTGGGTCCCAGGCACTCCACACCACTTGGAGTCAAGCTAGCCGGGCTGAAGAGAGGTGTTACCTCGAAACCGGTCCGGTCCTCGGATGCTTGATTCTGGTCTGGGAAAGATATGGCTGTTGTAGTTCGGACTGGACTGTTCCCATGGGGCAACAGGGTCAGAGCTGATTTGCATAAAGCCATTATCTGACCCAGGGTGGTGTGGAGTGCAAAAAAACGATGGATTTGGGCCCAGATCTTTTGACTGGGGGAGTGTGTGACATTGATCCACATTCAGTCCATCACTTGTTGTTTTTTGCAATTGCCGCCCTAAGTGCGCTGGGGATGCCCAGACGTGGGTCCCAGGCACTCCACACCACTTGGAGTCAAGCTAGCCGGGCTGAAGAGAGGTGTTACCTCGAAACCGGTCCGGTCCTCGGATGCTTGATTCTGGTCTGGGAAAGATATGGCTGTTGTAGTTCGGACTGGACTGTTCCCATGGGGCAACAGGGTCAGAGCTGATTTGCATAAAGCCATTATCTGACCCAGGGTGGTGTGGAGTGCAAAAAAACGATGGATTTGGGCCCAGATCTTTTGACTGGGGGAGTGTGTGACATTGATCCACATTCAGTCCATCACTTGTTGTTTTTTGCAATTGCCGCCCTAAGTGCGCTGGGGATGCCCAGACGTGGGTCCCAGGCACTCCACACCACTTGGAGTCAAGCTAGCCGGGCTGAAGAGAGGTGTTACCTCGAAACCGGTCCGGTCCTCGGATGCTTGATTCTGGTCTGGGAAAGATATGGCTGTTGTAGTTCGGACTGGACTGTTCCCATGGGGCAACAGGGTCAGAGCTGATTTGCATAAAGCCATTATCTGACCCAGGGTGGTGTGGAGTGCAAAAAAATGATGGATTTGGGCCCAGATCTTTTGACTGGGGGAGTGTGTGACATTGATCCACATTCAGTCCATCACTTGTTGTTTTTTGCAATTGCCGCCCTAAGTGCGCTGGGGATGCCCAGACGTGGGTCCCAGGCACTCCACACCACTTGGAGTCAAGCTAGCCGGGCTGAAGAGAGGTGTTACCTCGAAACCGGTCCGGTCCTCGGATGCTTGATTCTGGTCTGGGAAAGATATGGCTGTTGTAGTTCGGACTGGACTGTTCCCATGGGGCAACAGGGTCAGAGCTGATTTGCATAAAGCCATTATCTGACCCAGGGTGGTGTGGAGTGCAAAAAAACGATGGATTTGGGCCCAGATCTTTTGACTGGGGGAGTGTGTGACATTGATCCACATTCAGTCCATCACTTGTTGTTTTTTGCAATTGCCGCCCTAAGTGCGCTGGGGATGCCCAGACGTGGGTCCCAGGCACTCCACACCACTTGGAGTCAAGCTAGCCGGGCTGAAGAGAGGTGTTACCTCGAAACCGGTCCGGTCCTCGGATGCTTGATTCTGGTCTGGGAAAGATATGGCTGTTGTAGTTCGGACTGGACTGTTCCCATGGGGCAACAGGGTCAGAGCTGATTTGCATAAAGCCATTATCTGACCCAGGGTGGTGTGGAGTGCAAAAAAACGATGGATTTGGGCCCAGATCTTTTGACTGGGGGAGTGTGTGACATTGATCCACATTCAGTCCATCACTTGTTGTTTTTTGCAATTGCCGCCCTAAGTGCGCTGGGGATGCCCAGACGTGGGTCCCAGGCACTCCACACCACTTGGAGTCAAGCTAGCCGGGCTGAAGAGAGGTGTTACCTCGAAACCGGTCCGGTCCTCGGATGCTTGATTCTGGTCTGGGAAAGATATGGCTGTTGTAGTTCGGACTGGACTGTTCCCATGGGGCAACAGGGTCAGAGCTGATTTGCATAAAGCCATTATCTGACCCAGGGTGGTGTGGAGTGCAAAAAAACGATGGATTTGGGCCCAGATCTTTTGACTGGGGGAGTGTGTGACATTGATCCACATTCAGTCCATCACTTGTTGTTTTTTGCAATTGCCGCCCTAAGTGCGCTGGGGATGCCCAGACGTGGGTCCCAGGCACTCCACACCACTTGGAGTCAAGCTAGCCGGGCTGAAGAGAGGTGTTACCTCGAAACCGGTCCGGTCCTCGGATGCTTGATTCTGGTCTGGGAAAGATATGGCTGTTGTAGTTCGGACTGGACTGTTCCCATGGGGCAACAGGGTCAGAGCTGATTTGCATAAAGCCATTATCTGACCCAGGGTGGTGTGGAGTGCAAAAAAACGATGGATTTGGGCCCAGATCTTTTGACTGGGGGAGGGTGTGACATTGATCCACATTCAGTCCATCACTTGTTGTTTTTTGCAATTGCCGCCCTAAGTGCGCTGGGGATGCCCAGACGTGGGTCCCAGGCACTCCACACCACTTGGAGTCAAGCTAGCCGGGCTGAAGAGAGGTGTTACCTCGAAACCGGTCCGGTCCTCGGATGCTTGATTCTGGTCTGGGAAAGATATGGCTGTTGTAGTTCGGACTGGACTGTTCCCATGGGGCAACAGGGTCAGAGCTGATTTGCATAAAGCCATTATCTGACCCAGGGTGGTGTGGAGTGCAAAAAAACGATGGATTTGGGCCCAGATCTTTTGACTGGGGGAGTGTGTGACATTGATCCACATTCAGTCCATCACTTGTTGTTTTTTGCAATTGCCGCCCTAAGTGCGCTGGGGATGCCCAGACGTGGGTCCCAGGCACTCCACACCACTTGGAGTCAAGCTAGCCGGGCTGAAGAGAGGTGTTACCTCGAAACCGGTCCGGTCCTCGGATGCTTGATTCTGGTCTGGGAAAGATATGGCTGTTGTAGTTCGGACTGGACTGTTCCCATGGGGCAACAGGGTCAGAGCTGATTTGCATAAAGCCATTATCTGACCCAGGGTGGTGTGGAGTGCAAAAAAACGATGGATTTGGGCCCAGATCTTTTGACTGGGGGAGTGTGTGACATTGATCCACATTCAGTCCATCACTTGTTGTTTTTTGCAATTGCCGCCCTAAGTGCGCTGGGGATGCCCAGACGTGGGTCCCAGGCACTCCACACCACTTGGAGTCAAGCTAGCCGGGCTGAAGAGAGGTGTTACCTCGAAACCGGTCCGGTCCTCGGATGCTTGATTCTGGTCTGGGAAAGATATGGCTGTTGTAGTTCGGACTGGACTGTTCCCATGGGGCAACAGGGTCAGAGCTGATTTGCATAAAGCCATTATCTGACCCAGGGTGGTGTGGAGTGCAAAAAAACGATGGATTTGGGCCCAGATCTTTTGACTGGGGGAGTGTGTGACATTGATCCACATTCAGTCCATCACTTGTTGTTTTTTGCAATTGCCGCCCTAAGTGCGCTGGGGATGCCCAGACGTGGGTCCCAGGCACTCCACACCACTTGGAGTCAAGCTAGCCGGGCTGAAGAGAGGTGTTACCTCGAAACCGGTCCGGTCCTCGGATGCTTGATTCTGGTCTGGGAAAGATATGGCTGTTGTAGTTCGGACTGGACTGTTCCCATGGGGCAACAGGGTCAGAGCTGATTTGCATAAAGCCATTATCTGACCCAGGGTGGTGTGGAGTGCAAAAAAACGATGGATTTGGGCCCAGATCTTTTGACTGGGGGAGTGTGTGACATTGATCCACATTCAGTCCATCACTTGTTGTTTTTTGCAATTGCCGCCCTAAGTGCGCTGGGGATGCCCAGACGTGGGTCCCAGGCACTCCACACCACTTGGAGTCAAGCTAGCCGGGCTGAAGAGAGGTGTTACCTCGAAACCGGTCCGGTCCTCGGATGCTTGATTCTGGTCTGGGAAAGATATGGCTGTTGTAGTTCGGACTGGACTGTTCCCATGGGGCAACAGGGTCAGAGCTGATTTGCATAAAGCCATTATCTGACCCAGGGTGGTGTGGAGTGCAAAAAAACGATGGATTTGGGCCCAGATCTTTTGACTGGGGGAGTGTGTGACATTGATCCACATTCAGTCCATCACTTGTTGTTTTTTGCAATTGCCGCCCTAAGTGCGCTGGGGATGCCCAGACGTGGGTCCCAGGCACTCCACACCACTTGGAGTCAAGCTAGCCGGGCTGAAGAGAGGTGTTACCTTGAAACCGGTCCGGTCCTCGGATGCTTGATTCTGGTCTGGGAAAGATATGGCTGTTGTAGTTCGGACTGGACTGTTCCCATGGGGCAACAGGGTCAGAGCTGATTTGCATAAAGCCATTATCTGACCCAGGGTGGTGTGGAGTGCAAAAAAACGATGGATTTGGGCCCAGATCTTTTGACTGGGGGAGTGTGTGACATTGATCCACATTCAGTCCATCACTTGTTGTTTTTTGGAAATGCATTTCTAGCATTGTGGCGGGCGGTGCTGAGAGCACCGCCCACCACAATGCTAGAAATGCAGGATGTGCCCGCCACTGTGGCGGGCACATCCTAATGCCCCCCACGGGACCCCCATGCTTATGGTGGGCGGTCCCAATCCCCGTCAGGATGGCAGGCGGGCAAAGTCCGCCCGTCATCCTAATGACCCCCCAAGAGTCACCTTTGATGATCATCCTTCTTCACATGTTAACAAAGTGTTTGGTGCTTGTTTTGCATTGATTCGTGGCCTTCGAAAGTTGTTCCCTGTTCAACCTGCATATGTTAAGGCTTTAATTAGAAGGAGTGCTATATTCAGTAGACTGGATTATTGTAATGCTCTCCTATTAGGAGCTCCTGATTAAGAGACTGCACAGAGTCCAGGTTGCTGCAGCTAATTTGACATTACATAGATCGCGGAGTTCCCCAGCATCCAGTGCCCTTATGGGAACTTCAGTGGCTCCCTGTGGAGCAGAGGATCCTTTTGAAGTCAATGTGTATTGTGTTTAAAGCACTTCAAAATAAGGGCCCTACACTGCTGCATCGTAGACTGAATAGATATGCTCCTAGGAGGGCTCTTCGGGCAGCTACTGCTAACCTCATTCAGGAACATAAGTTCCAAAAGGTATGACAAGGTGGACACAGCTATTCAGTTAAAGGTGCTCAGTTATGATACGTGCTTCCGCTTGATCTGAGAGCAGTGACAGACTTATTAAAATTCAGAAAGGCTTTGAAGACCTGGTTGTTCCCTAAGTATTGGATGCCTGTAATGATGTAATATTCTCTGCTTTTTTCCCCTCTCTTTAGGAAATTACTGCTCTTTACATCACGATACCAGTTAGGTCACAGTGCGCTCTACAAATACTATATATGACTGGGTCAAACCCGGAATGTCATGACTTGCAAAAAAACTGTGGATTTAAACCAGATCTGTGACTGGGGATGAATGTTTGATTGATTCAGCATTCTATCTGTCACTTGTTCTTTTTGTATTTGTCACCCTAAGGGGGAAGGGTATGCCCAGACGTGGGTCCTGTGCCTGCTACGCCCCCAGATTCCAGCCTTCCTGGCTGATGAGGAGTAAAACCTAGAAATCTGTCCTAGGATGCTTGTTTCTGGTCCAGGGAGGACCTGACCTAGCAGTTCTGGCTGGACAGCGTCAACACTGATTTGCCTGTGGGAAACAGCGTCAAGACTGATTTGCTTGTGGCTGGGTCTAAACTGGAATGGCGTGGCTTGCAAAAAAATATGGATTCAACCCAGATCTGTGACTGGGGGTGATTGTTCGGTTGATTCAGTATTCTGTCCGTCATCTGTTCTTTTTGCCATCAAATTGAAGGTCACATACATAGCAGAGTCTGACCCAAACATTTCAGGGAGGAGCCAAATATATTTGAGTGCTGATAATTAATGATATGCACAATATGCCAGAAGGTCTGCAGCGCTACTCAAATATGACAGACTACTGCTCCATATGGCAACATCTCAGACATGTTACTGATGGACCAATAGGCCAATACTGTTCCTTACATCAGACGGCAGTTCTCCGTGTTAGAGAGCTCCCTACTGTGCGAAGAGAGAACTCATGGCGCCAGGACTGTCAATCAAGGTGTTTGGACTGGTACTGGTCACCCGTTACCTTAATCAATCAACCAATCAAACATCATTTGTAGAGTGAAACACTGTCACATCTAAGGATAACTGAATGCTGTGTCTCAATAGAAGAGCCAGGTCTTGAGTCTCTTTCTGAAGTCTGCCAGCGAGGGGCCTGTTCAGAGCTGGAGGGGAAGGTCGTTCCAGGTCTTGGACGTAATGTAGGAGAAGAAGTGGCCAACGCTGTAGGTGCAACAGATGCACGGGTGTGTGCGAGGGTGAGTAAAGAGGAGGGCAAGTGTCAAGAACGTTGGTGGAAGTTCAGTCGGTGGTTGATGTAAGCAGGTCCTGGGTCATGGAGGGCTTGAAGGTGTGCCTAGGATCTTGAACTGGCGTCTCTTTGGGATGGGGAGCCAGTGGAGGTCTCTCAGGTGGGGGGTGATGTGGGTTCATTTGGGGAGGTCAAGGATGAGTCTGGCTGCAGTGTTCTGAATGGTCTGGATTCTTCTGAGGAGCTGCGTAGAGATGCCAGTGTAGAGGGTGTTGCCGTAGTCGAGGTGGCTAGTGATGAGGGCCTGAGTGACGCTCTTTCTGGTGTTGGTTGGGGTCCATCTGAAAATTCTGCAGAGCATTCAAAGAGTGTGGAAGCAGAAGGAGGCAATTGTGTTGACTTGTCATTTCATGGTCAGTTGGCTGTCGAAAATGATGCTGAGGTTGCATGCATGGTTGGTCGGTGTGGATGTAGGTCCTAATTCTGCGGCCCACCAGCTATGGTCCCATGCGGAGGTGTTCTTCCTGAAGATCAGTACTTTTACAGTTTTCTTAGAGTTGAGTTGGAGGCAGCTGTCTCTCATCCATTTGGCTATGTTGGTCATGACGTTGCAGAAGTTGGTTTTGGCATTGGAGGGGTCCTAAGTGAGTGAGAGGATCAATTGAGTGTCATCTGTCTAGGAGATTATGTTCAGTGCATGGGATCTGATGATATCTGCGAGTGGGGGGTCATGTAAATATTGACTAGGTTGGGCTGAGGGATGATCCTTGTGGTACACCACATATAATGTCTTTGGGTGCGGAGATGAAGGGAGCCTGTTGGATGCTCTGGGTGCATCCTGTAAGGAAGGAGACGATCCTCTTGAGGGCGTCTTGTGATATGTCTATTTTGTAGAGTCTGTTGAGGAGGGTTTTGTGGGAGATGATGTTGAACACCATGGAGTGTTCTGATGTCATCTGTGGGGTCAATCAGCACAGTCTCAGTACTATGGTTGGAGTGGAATCCTGATTGTGAGGCGTCCAGTAGGTGGTTTTGCTCCAGGTTTTCAGTGAGCTGCTGGTTGAGGGTTTTTTCCAGTACTTTGGCTGGATAGGGGAGCAGGGAGATCGGACAATCATTTTTTATATCGCTAGGGTTGGCAGAGGCCTTCTTTAGGAGGCGTCTGACGTCTGCATGTTTCCGTCTGTCCGGAAGGTTGCTACGGAGATGGAGGTGTTGAGGAGGCTTGTCAGTTGCATGCTGATTGGGGTCATTGCAAGATTGTAGAGGTGGTAGGGGCAGGGGTTGGTGGGCCCCCTGAGTGGATGGAAGACATGATGGCTGAGGTAGTTTGGACGGAGAGCGGCGACCAGGTGGTGATGGTTTGGATGGTATTTGCTGGTTGGTTGAGGTCATTGGGTTTGAGGGTGTCGGTTTGAGGTTGAAATTGTTGCAGATGTTGGTGATCGTGCTGTAGAAGTAGTCTGAGAGGGTGTTGCAGAGTTCTTTGGAGGGGGTGATGGTGTGCTCTATGGCTGTAGGGTTGGAAAATTCTTTCTTATAGGATAAAACCTCAGACAGTTCTTACTCATTATGCCACAAGTACTGCCTGATGCTCTCTTCATTGTCTTGGTATGCAAAGCATACAATGACATGCTATGTTATATATTGTTCTAGTAAGTACTTATTTCCATGCCAGTTTTAGACTGATCCCGACTATCTAAAGCACCTTGTGATTTCCTTGTATTAAAATAACACACCTCTGGAAACACTTGGCTGACAGTGGAGACCATGGTTGGTGGCCAAAGAGCTCCACTTGTACTTACCCACTTACCTCTGGTTTATGACGGCCCAAGAGAGGCAGGAACAGACACGCAAGATGGCAGACCTTCCCTAACCAATCAACCGCCTCCTGCGAGTCCCTAGGGACCTGAGGCAAATGGTGGATCAGCTTTCAACAAGCACCCGTTTGTGAGCTGGGTCCTTCTGAGCATTGAATACGCGTATTTTGAATGAGGTGTTATAAAACCACACTCCATGTGAAACTGTGCTGCCAGTGGCAAAATAACAAGTACGAAAGGATGATGGAGGGAGAATACTCTCGCAGTGCATTTTGTACACACAAGCATTTGTTCACAACACTGCACTAGCATGTATATTACTGTGGGGCCCAGTTTGCATGATTATTGGCATACTGTGAAGGAGCATGACCCAAGAGCCACTGCTCGCGGACTTTGGCCCTTACTGGCGTGCCTAACATACTGTACACTACCGTGTGAACAAACTGCTCATGGGGGATACTGATTTAAATATATTGACATGGAACGTGAGGGGCTTAGGAGACCTGAGGAAACGGCGTCACATTCTATCATACCTGGACCGCCACTCAGTGCATATAGCCTTTCTCCAAGAAACTCATTTCAAAGCACAGGCTACCCACACCTTTTGGGAGAGGTGTTTAGAGATACCATGCAAATAACGCTTTTGTGACACATTACAGCGCACTGTACAAGTCCACTAGGACGGGTGGCCTCCACTTACAAGAGTATCTTGACGACGTGTCCCTGGGTTGGCTGAGCGATGCACAGAGGGCATTTTTTAGTGCCCCTTTCGAATTAGATGAGGTGCGTGATGCTATCATGCATATGCAGTCGGGTAAAGCTACGGGGCTGGATGGGATCCCAATAGAGTTTTATAAAACGTACATTGATTTTATGGCTCCGGTGTTACGGGAGGTCTACGAAGATGCATTCGAGGTAGGCCACTTGCCCCCCTCTATGCGTGCAGCACTTATCACATCACTTTTGAAACCGGGGAAACCGGCGAATAGATGCGACTCCTACCGGCCCCTTTCATTGCTTAACTGTGACGTGAAAATACTTGTCAAGCTTATTGCTACTCGTATCACTCTCCTGCTTCCTACCCTGATACTACCCGATCAGTCGGGCTTTGTTCCTGGCAGAGCGGCATCACATAATTTACGTACTTTCTTCTCAGTCCTAAATTCGGTACACGAAGACCAACCGATGGCTGCCATTTTCCTTGACGCCACTAAGGCCTTTGACTCGCTAGAATGGGATTATGTGTTCCGGATACTGGAGCGTATGGGCTTTCCCGGCAATATTTATTTCATGGATTAGGCTACTATATGAGGCTCCAGTGGCCAGAGTGCTTATTAATGGCAGATTTTCCTCTGATTTTTCCATCACTAGAGGCACTAGGCAGGGGTGCCCCCTGTCGCCGCTCCTGTTTGCTATAGCTACGGAGCCACTTGCGGCAAAGTTGAGGCAGCACCACCAGGAAAAAGTGCTGAGATGTTTCCAAAGACAAATACTAATATCCCTGTACGCAGATGATATTACTCTATATATACGAGATCCCTGCGAAAACTTGAATCCAATTCTAAGAGAATTTATTCGTTTTGGTAGACTCTCAGAAGTTCCAATCAACTGGGGTAAGTCTTGTATATTCCCACTCACGGCATCCACAAGACGATTTGGGATGGATTACCCCATTGCTTGGTGCGAGGGAGATTTCAAATACTTGGGTATCCACATAGAAAAAGATCGAGATGAATTATTGAGGGCCAATTATGGCACGACGATGACTCGCATTGTGGATAATATTACGAGATGGATCACCCTGCCTCTTTCCATGGCGGGTAGGGTGTCTTTGATTAAGATGGTGATCCTCCCACAATTGCTATATCTGTTTTTAAACATTCCCTTCTATCCCGGCAGGTATTTTTTTCAACAACTCCGAACAGAACTCATCAGATTAGTGTGGGGTGGGAAATCGCCTCGGCTCAAATGGGACATTCTTACTAGGCCATACAATCAGGGCGGGTTTGGCGTTCCCAACTTTGGACTGTATTATCAAGCTGCTCAGGCTCACTATGCCTTCTTCTGGGTGCATCAGCCGAGGTACATGCCCCAACTGGCGGCGGAGCACTGGTTGGCTCATCCAATCCCCATAAGGGGCGCACTGTACGCCTTAGTCCCAGGCAGAGACAAGACACCCAATACTGTGATGAGCACGGTGACCGCGTGGACCCGACTTGCTGCTAGATTGGAGACTGAAATGCTCTACGCGCCGCTATTGCCTCTTGTTTATCATCCAAATATCCCCCTACTGGAGGAAGCGGGCTTTCGCAAGCTACTCCACAGTATCCACGTCAAGACATGGGGCGACCTGTATCATGATGGAACATTCCGATCTATGGAGCATTTGTATGAAGGCATACAACCATCCCCACTTGACGTCTTTCTGTACATTCGGCTACGTCAGGGACTGAAAGAGCTTACGCCTGATTTCCCTCATGAGCCTCAAACGTTTGCACCTTTGCAGCGCATACTCCAAGATGATACGCCTACCAAACTAGTATCGACAGTCCACACACGAATAGACGCCCCACCTTTAGCGGCTAGAACAAAATGGGATCAGGAACTAGGGGTACCACTTACGAACAGGCAATGGGATTTTGTCTACAGCAGACAGAGAGCATTTCTTCTAGCAGTAGATTCAGAATTATACATTATACATTTATTCATAGACTGTATTACACTCCAGCCCGAATGTATAGATTTCAACTTCGTACCACTGATAATTGTGACAGGTGTCATGACCCAGGGGCTGACTTTTTGCATCTAGCGTCGGCATGTGATGCAGTACAGTTATACTGGCGCCAGGTGTTTGCAGCACTGTCCATAATGATTAATACAGAGATGGACCCCTCCCCTACTCTGGCTCTACTGGGCTATGTGGAGCCCATACAGACAGCACATCGCAAATTCACCGCACTAGCCTTACTAGTGGCTAAAAGGAGAGTTGCATGTAGATGGGGCAGGGCCCCGAAATTTAAGGACTGGCTGCGTGACCTTACCTATTGCCAAGAACAGATAAATACATACTCTGAGTTATTGCAGATCGCTTCACGACCTACAGATATCTTGGCCCCATTGCAATGTTACCTATTAGATGGGAACGTCGCTGCTGAGGAGGAGATGACTTCCTAGGCGGACGCATGACGGTCCTCTATACGATATTTTTAGACACATGCGCGAGCACACGATACTGAGAATGTGGGCTGGGGGAGCTGGAATGAGTAATATATGACGGATAATTTTGGAGGATGGAGCTGTGTTAGTGTGTAGACATGCAGTGGATAGATTGCCCTCATGTTATTTGGGACCTGGGTCTGGGAACTTAGCACGCCTCCATCTTGAATGGTATATTGTGGAGATCTCTCTTTGTGGCAGTGTGCTGATGTTACAGGTAACCTGGGATGCTAAGCGGACCCCTGCTGGGTACAGTATGAGACCAACTGATTATTGCACAGTAATATTATGATATGAATGTATATGTTAAAGTTCCCTGCTTCTGTACATGCATTGTAGATTTTGGACTAACATGTGTACACGTGAATGCACCCTTTTTGATGTATTGTCGCTTAAAACTTCCAAAAATAAAGTTTTTTTTAAAAAAGTACGAAAGGATGATCTTTGTGGATGGAGCAGACGATTGTTGACACAACCAAGAGTCTTTCTGTAGGGATGAGGGCCTAACAGGGCAAACACGCGCTGAGAGGAGCTTGAGTGGTATACCTGACCCGGTCTTAGCTAGCTAGTGTAGTGTAGTGGGCTTCTGTCACCTTTCGACCCCAGCCCTGCCCCATAACTGATAAACATGCCCTTGGCCAGAACGAAATGGCAGAAAATGACCCCACGGCATAAAGGGCACTGTCGTGATTGCTACTCATCCTGTCTTGCTCATCCCCTGCTGTCACCATGTGGAATGTCCATATTCATGATGACACATTAGAATGTTGGGTTCCTAGCTCTGGTGAATTCAGTTGGGAGCTTGGGGCTGAGCTGAAAGGAGCCTGCTCCTGGTGGGTGTTTTTCTTATTTATTATCTTTTTTTTGATAATCAACTTTATTGGATTTTTAACAACACGAAAATTCATTGGCAGCAGGTCATTAATCACTGAGATAGACATGACAATGTACACAGTTAACAAGACAAGGGCAGCCCATCAGGGCTGAGCATGGCAGTCCAGATATTAAATACAGATGTATATAAAATAAAATGAAGGCAGGCCCTCACAGTGGTAGCATATTAAACATTTACCCCACACTTTACTAAATAAGTCAGGGCATCCCCGGGCTTCGAATAGGGTTTCCTCCTACATTCCACACCAGTCCACTCCCCACCTCCATCTCTGTACAGTTGGGGCCTCATTTATGAAAAGTGACGCATCGCTGCGTGAAAACAGCGATACGTCACTTTTCATTGCGCCCTCCTTGCGACACCAATGATGCGTCATATTTACAGTATGACGCATCATTGCACAAGGAGTTACAGATACGCCAGTATTTCTGATGTATCTGTATGGCACAAAAGTGACGCATTGCTGGAGTGTGTCACAAGAGTGAAGCAACTCCAGCAACGTGTCTTTTCACATGGGGCAAGCCCCATGTGAAAGGGCCTTCGTCAGCCTTACGCCTGCTGTGAGGCAGGCGTAAGAAATTGACGCATTTGCATCCTAGAAGTGGCGCAGTGTAATCTCATAGATTTCACTGCGTCACTTCTACGACCCTTTCTTGCGTCAATACTCCCCCCTTGCATACATTATACCTGGCGCAGGTATAATGTGGCGGAGGGGTTTACAAAGTGACGCATCTCCCTAGATGAGTCACTTTGTAAATATGGCGCAACAAGGCGCATTTTTTACGCCACTGGTGCGTCACAAAAAGTGACGCACCAGCGGCGTAAAAGTGTCGCACAGCCTCATAAAGCCTCATTAGCCTAGGACCAGTGCGCAGCTATGTCTCTTTTGGCCCCCGCCACGGCCGTCCCCAAAAAGCGTTTGTCCTCCCTAGAGCCATCCAGGCCGTCAAACACCCCCAGCAGCAGGGTTATTTATTATCTTTAATTACCACCTATGGACACACCACCTTGTACCATCTACTTGAAATTAATATGTAATGTAATGTATGTATACTTGTAAAGCGCACTGTTACCTCGTTACGTGGTGTCCTGGCGCTGTATACTACTTGAATCCTGATCTTCCTTCACTACAGGCACCTTTAGAGGCTGGGGTCTGAAAGACATGTTCATGAGTGACTGTTATAATACCAATATCTGTGCAAAGTCATCTTTGTGCAGGGATCGGATTTCGAATACCACAGCCTGCAGATCTCCCCTGATGACTTTGGAAGGTCACACCTGCTCATAATGACAGATGAAAATTGTGGTATATTAAGAGACCTGCAGAATGTGTTAAGGAAAGCAACAAATTCCATGTGTAATTACTATGACACTCAGTAAATAATGCAGAAAGCAATATTGGTCTTTACTGGGCCAATAATTGCGACTTGCAGTCATGGCCCTGCTCTAAATTCACCTAAGGCACATGGACACATTTAAGAAACACAACTCGGGTCGATGAAGATATTTTCCAAAACTTAAGTAAATGTTGCTCTTCTGCCACATGTCCTAAGGTTAAAATACTTTAAAGTTCTTGAGTTTATCTTCTGAAAGGACAAACAAATTGAGTCGGACAGATCAGAGACACAGCTGGACGGCACATTGTATCCACAATAATGTGCAATAACTGTGATAAAGAGACAGGGGAGTCAGTGCAGCTTTGAAAATGAAAGGAATATGAAGCAGGAGTAATGTTTATGAAGCATCGCCTTCCTGCTGGTGATTACATTACATATATTTATATATTTGATGCAAGGCAATGATATATGTTGCAGATACTTCTCCTCAAAGTAACAACAGGAAACCTATAATCCATTTATGGAGTTTACTTGAGAACTCCCCCGAGCGGCCTCTCTCATCAAGGCCTCCCATCCCACTGCCTTGGTACAAAGGATAATATTATGAATGTATCTCAAGTCTTCTAGCAAGGAACTTATCTTGCTGAACATTCCTTACAACACATTCCCCCTATAACTTACCAACACCAACATGAGTTATTTCTAAACTATACCCAAACTATATACAAAGAAGAAAATGGTGCTATTTTCAGAAAGATGAAAATCTGTTTCGAACATCATATATGATTTCACAAAATGCTGTTACAAAACATCATATATAGTTTCACAGTGGGTTTGAACGAGTAAATCATACATAACCCCCAAACCTCTTTGGCTGTTGTACACTACTTCTCATTCTTATTTTCACACTATCAGTTTGTATACCATCGCCCAAACCTACTGCATCACAATCAGACTGGTCAGCACTTACAACTATTCTACTTTTATTCAACGCAGTGTCATCTTCCACTTTCCCATTGTTTCAGACTACTTTTATAACTTTCATGGGTTTATAGAAACAAGAACCACCCGTCTGCACATATTGTGGGTGTGAGGAAATGGGGTTTGTTAAATGGTGTGGTTGTGTGACCTCACTATCTAGTACACTACCAACCCCTTTAAGAGCAGTCAGGTTACGTTTCTTATACCTTAGTTCAATCCTGGGTAGCTGTGACTGCGAGCAGTCGGGCTTATGTTATGTTGTGCAGATTTGCACCATCATCCGGAAGGGTATCCTGGCGCTGATCAGGTGTGAGTCTAGGCACACCTAGGGCCCAGTGGGATTACTTGAAAACCAGATTTTCAACTTCTTGAGTATTTCAACATGTGAGGAGAAGGCTCTTAAGTGTAGCAGCAAGTCATTCCACACTTTAGGAGCGATGTAGGAGAAGGCTTGCCCACTGGATCTGGTTTTCTGTATGTGTGGGATGTGTGAAAGTCGGAGTTCGGTTGAACAGAGGTTTCTGGAAAGTTTGTGAAGGGAGTAACGATTGTTGAGTAATGTCGAGCCAGTGCTATGTACTGCCTTGAAAAAGTGCGGGTGAAGAGTTTCAATTGTGCTTGTTTGTGAATGGGGAGCCAGTGGAGCTCCTTTAGGTGTGGTGTGATGTTAGTGCAGCGCGGGAGGTTGAGAGTGATTCTGAACACCGAATTTGTATTATGCTTTCACAAAGTAACAAGTGTAAATCATTTAAAGAACATCAAAACGATGGAAGAAGAAAGAAACTCTACACTCAAGAAATCCAACACCAATTTATTTAAAGATAGAGTATGTTTTTATGAACTTTTGGACACCAAAATTAAAAAGATCCATAGGAGGGTTCTGGAGATATAGATTTTACAAAAAACAGTAAATCAATACTTTGCACTTAACCATGGACAATCATTGCCAAGAATTTGACACAGAAACTTTTTCAAGCAAAACTGTTTCAGACTGGACTGCAGTTACCAAGAATTACTTTGGGTGACCAGCTTTGGCAGGGAGCCAGATAAGGGGACTAGTAAGGTCCAACAGAACAATTACCTCCTTAGGAAAGCAGTCTTCAGTCCAGTTCTAGCGTCAGTGTTTCCTTGCCATTGACTTCTATTGAGTGGGCCTGGTGCAAGGGATACAGGCTGCTGAAGATGCTGTGCGATCAACCTGCCTTCCCGAGGCTACTCCTTGATCCACGGCCCTGATGAGGTGACTCTTGTCGCAAGAGTTGATGTCCCACAAAGACTTCTCCGAGTCAGCAGAAGTCCAGTCGTCACTGGGCTGCCAGTCACCTGGCACAACGGTTACAGATGTTCCGGTGAAGTGTGACATCCAGCTATCCCAGAAGGCTCCATTATACCTACTGCAAAGATTTCTGAATCCCTCCCTCGTCCTCAAGAGCTTGCTAGTGTGCCCTAGAGGTGTGGCTACCTGTTGCGATACATGCCCATGGGAAAACCAGTTTGGCCTGTATTTCCCCCTCTCTGTCCCCTGCCCCAACCGGTTTACCAGAACAAAAGAGCAGCCCCTCTCAAGTTGGTTACCATTTTTCCTTCAAACGCAGATTCCCCTTTAAATTTCACATTTTGGTTAATACCCAGTGTGGCTTCATTACATGAGGAGGTAACATCTCCTCCAACGACAGGCCTCTGTTGTTACCTGTCATGGGAGACGTTTTACATCTCTCGCCAGGCAGGCAGAAGGCTGTCTCCTGGCCAGCCTCAGTAAATAATGACTGGAAAATTTGGCAATAGAGTAGCAACTTTCTAAAAGTTGCATGTAGCAACAAGTTACATTAATATGACTTGGACATCAAGTCGAGCTTAATGTGCCGAGTGGTTTGATGCCTTGAAGTACCAACTTTGGTAGTCCCATTCATAGGTTAGCACAGCTGAGATTGTGGAAAATGACTAAATTAGGTATACATAAGCGGCGTTCATTTATGTTCACCACAGCCACTGTTGAAAGTAAAGTGAAAATCGTGAAACAGTGGCCACGCCATCTTGTCCCTTTTTAGGCCCCTTCATGCACGTAAGTGGCAGCCATTTTGTGTGCCATGGCCTCTCTGCCCACTGCCAATAGCCTGCGCGTCTCTCCCCCCTCACTCCCCGGCCTCACAAGCATCCCCCCCGTGCCCCGACAGCCCCCGGTCTCTCCTGCTTGGGCCATAAACGCACCTCCAGCGTGACCCTGTCTCCGAACCACATCCCGTGCTGAACCCCCTCACTCTTTCATCTCATTCATAGAACAGGCCCTTTGATAACCTCTTCCTCCCTGCCCGATTGTCCGGCCTGATCCCAGGCCATCACCTAGCCCAACAGATGCAGTTTATTGCCCCCTACAGTAGGACCTCGCCTCACATCAAAGGAGCGGGGATTAATCAATGCCTTCACACCCCTAGATCTGACCGATCGCCCGCATTCCTGTTCCCAGCGGAATGTCCAGCTGCGCGATAGCCATCATGCTGAGATTTGGGTGGGGACCCCTACTGTAGATATGTGTGAGAACGGGCCTGAACCGGGGATTCCAAAGATGCCTTTTTCGTACTTCAAAGCAATACCACGGATGTCATAAATGTAATAAAGCCATAAACTTGTGTATAAGAGGCCAGGCCTCAGAGATGCGGTTAGAGCACCTTGAGAAGATACCCTGTTGTCTGATTTGACGTGTTCTGTTCCGTCGGAATAAACTCCTGTTTCCTGCCTTCCAGTCTCCAGTGCCTGCCTCTTTGTTTGGTAATATTGAATGGTATGAGAGGCGGCTAACGCCGGGAAAATACTGAAGGGTTCTTGGTCGAATTCGGCCCTGCCTTTTTACAATTGGCGTCCCAAACGTGGGGCCCATCAGCGACACGTGGATCCAGTGGGAGAGGTCCCAACGACAGAGTGAACGACTGCAACGATCGGGAAGTACACCTGCCCGATAGACCCTCGTCTGGCAGCCGATCATCCGAACTTCACCGGTTCCGAGCAGACCTCTCTCGAGTGATCTACGGTCCTGACTGGGAACCATCAGGAGTGCCACAGCAATTACGGAGAATAGAGGACGATCAGGCGCTGGAAGCGGAAGACGAGAAACTGTCCATGCGGTCCGGGTAAGGTCGTGTAACACGACGAATTGCGAATTGATTGTTTGATTGTCTTGGAAAATACTAGTATTACGCATTTGATTGTTTGGTTCTGAGAGATTCTCTGTCTACAAACGGGGAAGGATAGGAGTATTCTCCCTTTGCAGATAGTGAAGGGTAGGTAGCGCAGGCTTTTGCCCCCGTTGTAACCCGTCGCGCCTACTTCCCTCTCCATTGATTGATTGTTTGTTCGAGCATTAACTGTTCGAAATTGGTTCTCTGAAAGGATCTTCTCTGCCTACAAACGAGGAGGAACAGGAATTTCCCTCTCTCTTTGCAGATAGTGAAGGGTAGGTAGCGCAGGCTTTTGCCCCCGTTGTAACCCGTCGCGCCTATTTTATTCCTCATTTGATTGATTGATTGTTTGTCCGAACATTGACTGTTTGGAATTAGTTCTCTCTTTGGGTATTCCCTATTTGCGAATACTGTAGAATAGAAATATTCTGCCTAGTCTTCGCAAAGTAGTGAAGGATAGGTAGTGCAGACTTTTGTCCCCATTGTAACCCGTCATGCCTATCTTCTCCCCATTGTTCAGTAGTTGGTTCAGCCCGGACCATTTATTAGAGGTAGATCATCCGGCTCCACCGGAGGGCACCCCTAATAAAAAGGACATGTATATAAAATAGGGATTAGCCGCTGTATCTTTCCAACGAACTATGACATAAAAATCGCTAGGAAAAACAAAAGGAATCGAGCAAAGTCAGTAGGCCACTGATGGGATTCTTTTTGACCCCGCTAAAATAGAAACACTAGGAACAGCCCTTCATGAGAAATATGAAACTAGTGGGAGGAGCCGAGCTCGACACCGTGATGACCGCAAGGTAGCTCAGCTGCCCAAACGTGTCTATCCTGCCGCCCACCCTGCCCAATAACGACAACCTTATCTGCTGATACCTACCATCCGTCCTGGGGGCTCCAGAGTGCAGCAGATCCGCAGCTACGCTCGTCCGGAAAATGAGGCCTCCGGCACGTGGAGACCGGGGCCTTGCCTGCAGTCATCAGCCGGCGAGGTGACATCGGTGGCGGCCCGGGGTGGAGGATGGAGGCCGACCAAAAGGGACCGTTGTGCGAATAAGCCGGAGGCAACACAACGCGCCGAGGCCCGTCCCCGGATCGTCCACAGGAGGTGTCCAGCAAGTTGTGTGCGGGGGATGCCTTGCCGATGGCTCCCCCCTTTGTTGCCTGGTCCAGCCATTTTGTATACCTGCGCCAGGAGATGGCGTGGGGCGCCCGCGGAGAGGCGGCGCGGACTGCCCGCTCCCCCTCCAGGTGGAGGTTCCTCTCCTGCACCAAGATTGCCATTCGCGTTCCACTTGCGGATCCCCGCGGCTGGCTGACCGGAAGGGGGGCCCGCTCCGGTGGCCGTGGTGAAGGGCAGCTGCTGTGGGACTGTCAAGATGGCGGCCGGCTCCCCGGATTTGGGCCTGGTCCACTAAGATGGCTCTGGGCTACCATGGGACTCGGATGCTTGCCTGCTCGGGCATGAACCCCACTCTTGAAGACGTTCTCTCAGCTCTAGAGATTCTACGGAAGTCGTTGGCCCCCGACTCCCGCGGGCTTCCGGTGGGGGTGACCGCCGCCTTACCCTCATCTGGTGCCGTGAGGGAGGATGATTCAGTGCATCGACGGAGGGATACGCCTGCTGTCCCGCTCTCCGGAGTGGCCACGACGTTGTCACGAGATGGCGGTGCTCTCATGTTAACGCCAGCTTTTGTCCTAAATTACTAAGAGATACTGTAGACTACCAACTCGATCAGTTCCGGTGGGACCTCAGCATGGCCCGGTAGGGAAGATTCTGCCTTCCTCACCTTTAAGTCACGGTTCATGCCGCCTGTCCTTTCCGTTGGCGTTAACGGAATTTTTTGAACTGCCGAAAGGGGTTCTGGTCTGACCGCTAGTTATTGGAGGCATTTTGGACTATACTCTGGACCTGCCCGGCCTCGACCAAAATGGCGCCAGTATAGGCGGGACTTGCAACTCCTTATGACGTTCTAGTTGCTTAGCCTTGATGTTATGGGATATGTATGCGGTCTTTGTGCACACGGCGGGCGGGGAAGGGTACTGACTGGGCATGCGGACAACCCTATTGATGTGGGTTTTTATTCATTATTGATTATTGTATTATTATAGCTTCGAAGTAATGTTACTCATGATACTCGCCCATGCTGTGCGTATGGACGATATTATTGTAACTGATCCTGTTATACTTCAAATTATAAAATTAACCTTCACTGATCCTGCAAACGTTAGTCACGTTTAGTTTTTTTAATTAAATGGCTCGCCCGTTACGTACTTCTATACTACAGTGTAATCTCTCCTTACCTCATGCGTTTCCCGTCTGCTCCGTGACCGGCCTATATGGTTGGAGGCCCGTATTTGAATGCTGACATCTTCACAAATAGAGTTTTTTTAAAAATATTTGGAACTAGCATCATAACAGTCACTTAGATTGGTAGGTTTTCGAATAAAGGCTACTATCCTCAAATAAATGAAGGGCAAGTAAAATGAAGCAATTTTGATTATGAAAAATTAAAAAGACATAGTACACAGAAATAATGCGAAAAGAATAGTCAAGATCTGTCGTATTTTACATTCCTGCAACATAAGCAATAGGTAAAGATCCTGATATTTAGATATATCTATGAATAGGACAGTAGACCAGACCTCTTTTACTTCACAGCCCCCTTGTGGATCGAAAGCGCGCCTTTTTCAAACTAGGAATCTTTAATTACACTACAGTTGTAAATTCCCCGAAGAAGTACATTGACCCGAAGTATCGTTAGTGATGAACCCCAAGCGCATTCTGGTCCTCGGAATCCTAAACATCATAATCCTTGTTTTACCCACCCCGTGTATCAGAGGAGTTTTTAAACGCTCCTAAAACTCACCAGAGGAATGCCCTCTAGTCTAACGTTAGGCAAAACGCATACTATTGAAGGCACGAAAGCCCTCAGTGAAACTTGCCACACCCCAATAGTTTCCATGCTCTGCGAATAGGAACGACCCTATACCACTGTAGACCATTTCTTTCCTTCAAATGAAAACATGACTCCGTCACCCCCCCTCCCCTTATACTGAATACCCCTGGCTTTTGACCCTTTCCTACATGCGGTCTGTACTACCACCCTCGGGCGATCTATGTAATAAACAGCCTATCATCGGTTGTCTTTGCCGCACTACCAGTTCCTCTGGGCTTCAATGCCGAGATGCAAGGTACTGCATCCCAAAGAGATAAGTCAGGTACGTGGTAGGTAAAAACATTTTCGTGTTTATGCGCGCTGATGTGCTTTGAACGCTGCCCCCTCCCCCTCTTTTCTTTTTCTGCAGGTTAATATCGGAATTTCAGCTGAAGTATGGAGAAGACCTAAAACGCACCGTGTTCCACGCGAAAAAAAGAAAAAAAATAGGCTAGCTCTGTGAGATGGTACATTGTATACAGGAGCTAACTCTGGGAGCGTGAAAAATTTGTATGGTATGAATGTGCGCATGGGCCCTGATTTGTGCCGTATGAATGCTTATGTGTGGCACACGTCTGGGTTGACAAAAGAATGCTTTTTGTATGACTGAGGTGTTGATCGAACGGTTAATGGGATAGGAAAATTAAGCCCGAACATGGTACCTGCATGTGAAAGACGAATAAGAGTATAGCACATTCCTTAATTAGAGACGACTCTCTCTCTGGAGCTAGTAAATGGGAGAGTGGCCTACACCAGAAACTTGAAGGGTTACTGCAGTACAACGAATCAGACCCCAACCGATATCCCAAATGTATACCCAAAATAATGCGCACCAGTGAGTCAATTTATGCGCTGACTAAATAAGAGAAGTTAAGAGTACCCCGGGTCGGGGTTCATCCAAAATCCCCCTCAGCCCAGAAATTAGGGATATTGTCATGTTTTAGATTTACCCCTTCTTCTTCCATCCTCATAGAAAAACCGGAATGGTACCATTATCATCATCATTTGCTAGATGTTGGAAGACCCCACCGTGAGTATAAGCACGACTGGACTAGTGTCCGACCAATTAAAAAGGAGTAAGTATTTTTGAAACGAGGTTACCAACAAAAATTGTCTACTATTAGGAAGGAAGGAGAATAAAAAGAGCTCGACCCCCAAATGAATTAAAGGGAATACTGAGAATACGCAACACGCATGACAAAGTCCTTTTGCCCAAAATAGCTCTGTGTCTTGTCTTAGGTTTTCGTACTTGATGTATGTACTGTCGCGCCCTATCTGGTATTTGTGTGTACGTAAACTAGGAATTTATGTTTTCCCTCAGCTTGGGTTTTTACACGTAAAACTGACCCGTACTGTTCTATGTGTGTGTGCACTGAATAGCCTATTATTATACACGTTTTTTCCTCTCTCTCTCTCTCTCTTTATGTTGTACGTGTACTAATAGCCTATTTGGTGCGCACGACGCTCTCTCCCTCTGAGGGCTCCCTTGCTCCCTTTTGAATAAATAACGACACTGTACCTCGCCGGTACATGTATAATTGGCTTTGAACACGACAGTGTTTGAACAAATTGACAGAAACAAAACGATCGTATCTTGCCATATTACTACCTCTCCTTTCTGTAAGATGAATGAACTTAATTGGCTGAGAAAGAAAGGACAGGTAAGACGACTGATGTCCCCTAATCTGGCCCTTAAAAGGGAGCTATATGTCAGTGGCTTTTTTAGTGCTTTAGTAACACCACCTTCATCATTCAGATTACCACCGCTCATTGCACAAAAGTAGAGTGTCTGAAACGTCCCCGTTTTTCCAGAATGGTCCCAGTTCTGTACCAGCCGTCCCAGAAAACCTTAAAGAGTGTAGCTGATGACCTTGTTTTTAAAGATAAATCACGTTTGCGAATGTAACAGGAATAAACACCAAACAGACATGATGATGGAAAATAGTAAAAATGCCTGCAAACCTGCACCACAGCAATGATTCATGAGTTAATAGCATACCCCGATGTAAGGATTAATAAACATCCACCCTATCGTGACCGATAAACGTTTCCCCAACTACTTGGGGTTGGGAGAGAAATTGAAGTGTGTGAACGTCTTCCCCTGCCAGTTCTCTAAGACTTGTTTTTGTACTTATTTAAAGATAACATGCAGTTGTCGGAGGAGAGGGGCCGGACGTGACGCACAGCCTGGCTGCAGATCGGGGAACATCTATAACCTCGACCAAGGCGGAGCCACAGAGCAAAGAGATGCGGGACGAGGCACCATTCTCAACATGGAAAGTGAAAAGAAAGAAGGGCTGTCCAGAAGCCCCTGC
Organism: Lissotriton helveticus; assembly: GCF_964261635.1. Classification (NCBI taxonomy): domain Eukaryota; kingdom Metazoa; phylum Chordata; class Amphibia; order Caudata; family Salamandridae; genus Lissotriton; species Lissotriton helveticus. The sequence goes on along the minus strand of NC_136069.1, from coordinate 190,423,079 downwards.
ATGTTGACCAGCTCGTGCCGAAAGTCCCAGCCCATTGAGCCCGATTGATGGGCCCACTTGCTTGAGATTTCTGCCCTCCTTGGTCCATTTCAGATCTGATCCCACTCCACCCTCTCTTCCCTCGGCCTCCCAAAGCACGCCCCCATTCCCCCCCTTTTTTTCCATATGGAGTTTTTTTTTAACTTGACTTCAAGAAGAAACACAGCACAAAGATAGAATAGGGTTTGTCACGAAAGAAGAACGGAATGCGGGTACCCCGCCTAAAGTACCTATGGTAGATCAGTTAGGAACAAGACAATCAGGACTGTGGTCCGAGAGCAAAGAATGGCCACACCCTGCAACGCGAAATCTGGATTAGAGCTGGACGCATAGCTCCACCGCCGGTGCTCAACAGTGCCAACGAAAAAAAAAAAAAGGAAGAACAATGAGAGCCTACCAGTGATGGCTCGCTGTAATAAGACACTGGAAAGAAGAACCCTTTTTGAACATTACCACCCCTTGACTGTCACTTGTATTAAGTTGAATTCCTCTCCCAACCACATTGTATTGATTATCACCCAATTGAGCTTTCGAAACCTTACATCGGTCACTTTCAACTGTGCATGGATAACTAAGAAAGCGTCAACTCTGTATCATGATGATTATAGAACACCAGTCATACACATGAACATGCTGTCTAGTTTTGATCCCCACGGAGTCCAGACCTCAAGTAATGTACTTAATAGCCCTTATTCTGCCAGAATTTCTTTTTGTATGACATCATGTTTGTATTCGAACGAATTCCCTACATCATCTAAGTAATGTCCCCATCTCCAGGTCTAATGTATGACACAGCTAATGTAATTTTGTATGCACTGCCTCCTCGCCTATCACCTTGACTACATATGGTTATGTACGATTCTGTCAGCATTGATAGCAGAATTATTTCCATCTGCCCGTAATGCATATGGGCTACCAAAGCGGATTGTATAACTAATGTCAGCTTGTACATCCTCACCTGTGACATGAACAGAAATATGATAAAAACTGGGGACTGTGGAAAATGACTAAATTAGGTATACATAAGCGGCGTTCATTTATGTTCACCACAGCCACTGTTGAAAGTAAAGTGAAAATCGTGAAACAGTGGCCACGTCATCTTGTCCCTTTTTAGGCCCCTTCATGCACGTAAGTGGCAGCCATTTTGTGTGCCATGGCCTCTCTGCCCACTGCCAATAGGCTGCGCGTCTCTCCCCCTCACTCCCCGGCCTCGCAAGCATCCCCCCCGTGCCCCGACAGCCCCCGGTCTCTCCTGCTTGGGCCATAAACGCACCTCCAGCGCGACCCTGTCTCCGAACCACATCCCGTGCTGAACCCCCTCACTCTTTCATCTCATTCATAGAACAGGCCCTTTGATAACCTCTTCCTCCCTGCCCGATTGTCCGGCCTGATCCCAGGCCATCACCTAGCCCAACAGATGCAGTTTATTGCCCCCTACAGTAGGACCTCGCCTCACATCAAAGGAGCGGGGATTAATCAATGCCTTCACACCCCTAGATCTGACCGATCGCCCGCATTCCTGTTCCCAGCGGAATGTCCAGCTGCGCGATAGCCATCATGCTGAGATTTGGGTGGGGACCCCTACTGTAGATATGTGTGAGAACGGGCCTGAACCGGGGATTCCAAAGATGCCTTTTTCGTACTTCAAAGCAATACCACGGATGTCATAAATGTAATAAAGCCATAAACTTGTGTATAAGAGGCCAGGCCTCAGAGATGCGGTTAGAGCACCTCGAGAAGATACCCTGTTGTCTGATTTGACGTGTTCTGTTCCGTCGGAATAAACTCCTGTTTCCTGCCTTCCAGTCTCCAGCGCCTGCCTCTTTGTTTGGTAATATTGAATGGTATGAGAGGCGGCTAACGCCGGGCAAATACTGAAGGGTTCTTGGTCGAATTCGGCCCTGCCTTTTTACAAGATGTCATTGTGTAGCTCTACACACCAATGGGGCTACCACTTTCTCTTGCAGCAAAAACGACAAGTCTGGGTTTTGGCTGCCAGAATATGTTAAACACATGTTCCACTTTTTTTAATATGTTGCAACCTGCCTAAAGATTCAATAGGTGACTTACACACATCAAAAAGGGAGTTTGGGCTTTGCCAATGCTTAAAATGGCAAAGTTGATTTATCAGTTTTAACTGCCTTTCCAGCTTGCATTGGCAGACTAGGAACCATATTTTACCTTGTTTCCTCCTTCAGAGTGGCACAACAAGTGACACAGTTCCTGAGAGGACACTTTAATTTACAGGCCCTGGGAATTCCTGGTACCATATAGTAGGGACGGAACTTAGAAGCTAGTTAGCATATGCTACTTTGGTGTAGGCTAATCAAACATACACATTTTAGGGTCAGGGTACTGGCACTGAAGTCTGGCTAGCTGGCCTAAGTGTACTCTCAGAGCCGAAAAACCTGCAGCATCAGATTAAAAACTTGGGGGTGACCATACAAAAAGAGGGATTTCCCTACAGTGGGGATTTGACACAAACAAATTGTCCCAATTCCACGTATGCCCTTTTGACTTTCATCCTTACATTAAAATACTTCTTGTATTCCAGCTGTTTTGCATTTACTCTTTCTCTTAATTTACCCAAATCAACATCATTGTACATGTTACTGAACATTCTCATTAAAGCAGTTCTGGGTTTTCTTCCCCTCAACCACTCAAACGGAAAGTACCCTATCACATCATGTGTAGTAGTCTTATATAACCACATCATTTGTTTTACCAGATCCACTGCATGCTTCTTGGTTCTTGGTGTATTGTATGAATACAGGCTTGCAGGGCCTTTGTCCTTTTGCACGCAATTGTATATACTGTTTGAAATTGCATTTAATGTATTATCTTTCTCCTCTTGATTTTTGTATATTGAGTGCATCTAGGTTGCTTTTTGATCTTGGTTCAAGCTGCCATCTGAATCCTTTACACTTCGGTTCACCCTCTCAACCAAACCATTTACTCTGGGATTATACACTGCTGTCTTTTTATGCAGCATGCTGCGCTTCTCTAAATATTTACACATTTCTCCTGAACAACATATTGCTCCATTATCTGACACCAATTCATCAGGATAGCCTTCACTAAAGACAGTTTCCAGGTTTTCAAACACTTTATCATATTCTTGCAGTCACACCCTCCTAAATTCAAATACGAACCTCTTAAAGAAATAATCAACAACTGTAATTATATATATTTTTTCCTGCACACCAAACATATCGATTGGTCCCATGACATCTACAGCTATTTTTCCCAAGCGAGGGAAATGCTACTGGCTGTAAAGTTTGTTTGCATGCCTTATAACTCTTATCACTGTTCTGACACGGTTACAGATTTACATTGCTGCAGATGCAGCTAAACAATTCAAAAGGTAATTGGGTTCTGGGAATAGAAGTGAACAGTTCCTGCATTGTGATGTAGTGTGCTTTGAAGAGGGCGCCTTCAGCTCTGTCCTACCATGGAGCAGATGTGTGGCAGTCCTGATGGATACAGGGATGTTACTCCAGATCATCGGTACACAGATAGAAAAGGCAATGTCGCCCAGTTTATTTTTATTTTGTGCACTTCTTTGCCTCCACGCAGATGTTGTCCTGGCTGTCGGTGTGTCTAGATGAGCTGGAGACCAGGAGCTTGTCAAGCAGTTAGGCAGGGATGCTCCTCGTGGTGATATTGTAACTGATGCAGCAGGCTATGGAAATGACTTGGGTTGGCATGTGGAGGTCCATCAATATGGCTTTAATGTCAGTGCTTAATTTGTGAAAGAATAGGTGCTACTGTCCAAACTTTCACTCAGAAGTTAGTGGCTTGCGCTATTGAATCTCGGCATGCCAAGTACCAACACTCCGCAGTCTTGGTTCCACCTCATGCCACTTTAATCCACCACCAGACACTCCCTGCCCCTTTGTCTCACACTAGCAGGTGCCAGTTTTTGCCCTATGTCACTTTTTTTGGACTACCTCTTCCTCCTCCTTCTCTCCTCTTGTGTTTTTCTCTCTCTCTTGCTTTGGATCAAAGTCTGATGGGGAAACATAAAGCCGGCCCGCATAAATGAGTACTAGCCCGCCCAATCTGCAGTCACCAGTCTACTAGTCAGGCCCAGGGCCAGTGCTATGTTAAACACAAACACATACATTGACTTCACTTATAATTGGCATGACCTACCCTATAAGTCCCTAGTAGATAATAGTGCCAGGGGATAAAAAATACCTATGAATCCCTAGTATATAATAGGGCATGGCAGTTTAGAGGCGAGCAGCTGTTGTTGCACTTGCATGTGGGCACTGCACGAGGTCATTTTAAATGCAGCCATGTATTGCAGCACTGCTTTTAAAAGTAAAATTCACTGCAAACTAGACTTTGGTGGTATGGGCACTTTAAAAGTGATAGTCTACCTTTGTTTTACATTGTGGGTACCCCCAAGATCTCCCCAAGGTGTTCCAGGAGAGGAGTGGGGATCATGTAACTATTAGCAGGATCCCTTTAATATATAAAACTTTATAAATAAATAAATAAATAAAAGAGGTTTTATAAACCCTGGTAAGTGAAAGCTGCCCATTTTATTTCTCCGCAGTGTAGGAAATTCACTACAAATTCAACTTTGATTACACAGTGGTGTCTTTTTATACAGAATGCTGCGCTCCTCTAAATATTTACACTTTTCTGCTGAACAACATAGTGGTCCATTATCTGATACTAATTCACTAGGATAGCCTTCACTAATGGCAGTTTTCAGGTATCCTGCACATAAACAATCATTCCCTACAACGCTGGCACTCTTGCACTATGGTGCAAGGGTGCCTGCGTTGGCGCTAGGCAGCTAAATTGTGCGCCAGTGCTAAGGAAAACACAGGGGTGCGCCGTATTCTTGTGAATATGGTGCATCGCTGAGTTTTGTAAATGTCGGAGCGTGGTGCTGCCAAATTTGGCGAAGAGTTCTTGCTCCTTCACAGTGTGATCCTGGCATCTCACCCAGTAGATCTCTGTTATTTGAATCTGCTGTTTATTAGTATCATTGATTGTAGCCTGTAGGGCTGCCCTGCTGTACAAGGTCTGGCTGTTGAATCAAGGATGCCTGGGAGGATGCTCCACTGTCTGAGGCACAATGATTTAGGTTTGAAATCCCCTCAGGTTATCTCTAATATCCCATGCCAAAACCTGAGCATCCACAGCTCTGAAGTTCCCCTTGTCCATGCACGAGTAGCTCATTCAGTTCTCGGTTTTTCTTTTAATTCTGGTATCTGTGGTTCTGATTTAATGAATGGATAAAAAGGGCTTCAATCCCTGGAAGGCTAACAACACGTCATGCCTGGATGTGCTACCCATTTATAGACCTACACAACTTGATAATTCTGTACAGCCTGTGTATTGTCAAAGGCTGTAAGGTCAGTGTTACCCGAAAAATAGCACTTCTGTCCGAGGCAAACGTCTGTCAGGACTGCATAGCCTGTAAGGAAATAGCTCTGTTTTCAAAAACCAAAGTGTTCTGTTCTGTGTGAATTTTCTTCATGTGTGGTTCTGTTCTATGAAATCTGGTATAGTGCTTTGTTCCCCAAAACAAACGCATGTAAGTTCTGTGTGACCTGAGAGAGAGCTGGGGCCTCCAAATATAATATAAGATTTATTTCACCATAGCAATAACTCTGTTTTGTGAAACCTGAGCCTGTAAGTTCAGTCTATCCTGAGAGTAGCTCGGCTGCCTAAAGGTAACAACTGTCTGTGGGTGTGTGTAACCTGTGGGAAGTTCTGTTGTCTGAGTGAGGACTCTGCCAGTATATTTTGTGTCACCAAATTCATCAATTATTTGAATTATTCCTGAGTGAGTTTGGCTTTGGTCTTTCAACAATACATGTTTTGATATCAGAACACTCTCAATTAAACATCCTGGGCTTTGCTCGCTTTCCCACATTTCCTTCTGTCCGTACCCACCCCCAGGGCCGGACTGGCTACCGGGCAGTTGTGTGTGCTGCCGAGCAGGGGGATGCTTTCGTTGATGGGGACCTGTGTGTGCAAAACGAAATTCGTTTTGCTTTTTTTTTCTCAATGCGCACGCAGGTCCCCATCAACGAAATATGCCCATACCACGGAGAAATCATCCCCCTGCTCGGCAGCACACACAACTGCCCGGTAGCCAGTCCGGCCCTGCCCACCCCTTCCCCAGGGCCAGCCTTAGGCATGTGCAAGCTGGGCACCTTCACAGGGCTGCCTAACCCCAGGGGCCGACACGCCGATATATATCCTTAATATAATAATCCTCTGAGAATGGATACATATTTGTGTGGCGGCCCCAGTGGCATGGATTTGGCGGCCCCCTGTTCTACTTCCAAACACCCTGACCCCCCTCTTCACTGGCCTCCGCGCCTCTTCCGGGGCCTCCTATTCCGGGGCCCTCTTCTGGGCTCCCCTACCTATGCTCCCTGCCCAGGGCCGCCATGAGCCTAGAGCCGCCCCTGCTTCCCGAAGGTCACTAAGACTATTCACACAGTCATCCTGAAGCCAAGTTGACTCTAACCCTGACATCACCATTTACCGTCAGCCCATACTTAATTGGCAGAAAACACATTGTAGCACGTGCTCCCGCAGAGGCATGAGGCTTGGTATAAAACATACATTGAGTCCCAGAATTCCATTGGTTTGTTAAAGAAACAGGAGAATAGGTCAATTTGGGATGCTCCTAAACTCAAAATTAGGAGCATCGAGCATAACGCAGTGCAAAATAAAATAAACAAATTCCAGTGTTCAATAAAAACAAATACCATTTGAAATAATAAAAGGTTTTTAGTCAGTAATGACACACCAACAATATTAACCGTGTATTTCAGTTTTAATTTGAATCTCTTCTGGAACGCAGGATTCTTCGCAGTCCAGGTTCCACGAGCAACCATCACCGGAAGCATAAACGTCCTGAAAGCGTACTCAGCCAATACTACATATCAACTGACAGACCGCCCCATCCCCTTAAATGCTGACCCCAGCTGACAGGCCCTTTAAAGTTCAAAAATGCATTTACCCCTTCTTGCTAATCATAGATGAATAAAAAGAGGAGTAATGTAAGCTGATAGCAAGAGCAATTGATGGCGAAATAATAACTCTCCCAATAAATAATACATAAAAAAATTCCTATATATACATAAAGGGGCATTTGGTCAGTCCTCTTCTTCCATTGGTCTGTTCAACTGTCGTTCACACTTTGCTCCGACCCACTACACCATATAGAATGAGGCTACCGGCCAGCCCACTTCAGCAATTGACTTTTTGGACAGAGAGTGAGAGCATTTTACCTGATCACTCTTGCACATCCATCTAAAAAAGAAGTGCCCGTAATGTCAAGGCTGGTAGACTAATACTTTACTATGCAATTCTTTAACCTTTTTGTATTTTATAGTCATTCTTTTTGTGTTTAATTTCGGCTTTATGTTACAGTAGTTCAAATTCAATAGCATTTTTTTTGTGTGTGCCAATAGGAATCATATTTTCCTGTAAAACTGAAAGGGTTTCTATACCTGTACTAAGTGAACCTGCCTTGTTTGAAAGGTCAGATCTATTGGCCATGTCACTGCTTGTTTTTCTTTTCCATTTTGAACTTTTGTGGGCAGGTTTATCATTTTTTCACTCAGCACTGTTCAGCGCAACAAAGCAGGCCAACTTCCTGCACTGCATGAAAGGGAAATGACCATTATATCTCATTCCTGCCTTTTCCCAGCGCTGGCACAGGTTTGGCTGCCTCTCATCAACGCAGGCACCCTTGCGTCATGCTGCAAGGGTGCCTGCGTTGTAAGCAGAATTGTTTTTGTGCAGGATGGGATACCTTCCTACACAAAAACAATCCTGCAAGGCATTTTCCTCTTTCTATGTGTGGTACAGAATGCAGAACAAGATAGAGGAAAAAACAAGGAGAAACAAAAATATTTCTCCTCGTTATGCCTCACGTGGGGAGGCATAGTATTTTAATACATACCCAGGTCTATCACTAATAGTAAATCTGGGAACACACACAATCCATGGGTGGATCTGTGGGAACACTCACCCTCCACCCATGAAATGCCTCCCTGCCGCAGAGTACTCAAGGCAGTGATTTGTGCTGCCTTGAGTTACTCTAGGTTTATCAAGCCATGCAGGGGCACACAAGGCGGCCTTGCGTGGCTTGATAAATCTCACTTAGGTTTTGCATCGAATGCATTTGCTTCAAATTCATCCAATACAAGCATATTTTAACCTGTCTACTGGAATTTTCAGCAAGGGCACATCGCATAATCCGATTTAAAGCACAAGTGCACCCTTTCTCCACTTCCCCCACATGTTATTTATTTGCTTTGTATGCTATGTTGTGACTGGGGGTGAGTGCTTGCAATGTTCAACACTCCCTCCATCATCCCCTTTGGTTTTGCTTTGTTCGCCCTAAGTTGGCAGGGTATGCCCAGACGAGGGTCACTTGCTCACTCTGCCACTGGATTCAAGATGCCTGGCTGATGAGGGTTATGAACCCGAAACCGGTACCAGGATGCTTGGTTCCGGTCCAGGGAGGACCTGGCTTGGCAGGTCGAGCTGGACTGTTCCCATGAGGCACAGGGTCAAACTGTTTTGCATATGGCCATGTCTGACCTGGGGTGGTGGAGTGAGCTAAAGAATGAGGATGGATTAAACCCAGATCAGTTGACTGGAGGTGAGTGCTTGCAATGTTCAACATTCCGTCCATCATCCCCTTTGATTTTGCTATGTTTCATAGACATGGGTCTAGGCAACTTAAAATCACTTTACACCTGTGAACCGAAGAGGAATGAAAAGAAATGTAGAGGCTCAACTGCTTTTCTATAAGAGATGGTTTGCTGAATAGGAAACCTAGTTTGGCAAACCAGAATTTTTCTGAGGGAGGGTTTTCGGCTGTCACTCAAACAGCAGGGAAGGCGTCTGGATGCATTTGTAATCGTATCCTGTGAGTTGGAATAGGAAAATGCTGTAGAAAAGAAGTGCCATTCACTAACATAGCCACCACTCATATTACTTTCATATTTCACTATACTAACTCTCCACTAATCCTTTATGGGTTCCGGAGTAGCGTGGTACTCGCCGAAAAAAGTGCTTTGTCACCTCATCAGGGGTAGTAAGCGCTAGATAAATATTATTACAATACAGTGCAATTCCTGTGCTTAATTAATGCCATTACCACCATAGCAAGAAATGCCTAGATGTGCATCAGTTCACTGTGCTGCACAGAACATGACTCCTGAACCTAACTCACTTACTCTTCTATGGCTATACCACATCTCCACTCCTTAGAAGGGGACTTCAGAATGTGTTTTCCAATAATTAAAACTCAATTAATTAAGCTTAGGGGCGGTTTACCCACCCCTTGTAACTCCAATGTTTCCAATCCAGCAATATTCAGGAAGCATTAAGCCAGAGACGAGACCATTGACAATACATTAGTGACTTCAGGGTGTTTCATATCCAAGTGTATATATATATATATATATATATTACATTCAGGAATAGATAGTGAAACCTTTCACGCGTCTGTTCTTATGATTAGTCTAAAAAGTACAATTGTTACTTTTTGCAATAATTCATATAAAATGTACTGGTATAAAAATAATGACATTTGAACACCAAAGTGAACTATATGGTTTACAAACAGAAAACTGGCAGGGATTTTCTAGCACTGTTATAGCTCTATGTTAAATAGAATGATACAGTTTATTACAGTATAAAATGCAAAAAGTGCAGTGTTACATCGGAGTCCAGCGTCCCAAAGACAAGAAAATAAGACAGAGACAAGTCCAGTTCATATGATGCAAAGGATGTCATGTCGTCCTACACTAGGCCATGTTATATCACTACTGGTTAAGCGTCACATACACACGTTTTGTGATGAGTGCATGTCAGAAAAGATCAACCTTAAATGCATGAAAGATTATGGGCCTGAGGGTGGCATAGAGGGCACTGCATCGCAAACATGGGTGGCAAAGGGCCCTGTCCACTAAAATGACGGCCCACTGCTCTATAGAAGGAAACCCTGGCAATCTCAAACTGAAAAAAAGAAAAAAGAGCCCTATTTCCAGGGAGAAAACTCACAGGGTGTCAAGGTCATTCATGGTTTTTTTTTTTCCAAAAACAAATTCCCACTTTTGAAGTTTGTTTTTGGAAAACAAAATGTTTGTTGAGAGGGCACCAGAAACGTGGCCACTCATCAAACCATCAGTGCCTTTAGAGCAGCCACCATAATGGCAGCTCCTCTGAAGCCACAGAGTGGCGGAGATCTCACAGTATGTTGGGCAGCAGTCCAACCACGATGGCGGGAAATGGCCTCAGCTACCCTGACGGATGGCAAGCCTCCCACCAGACTTTAAAACAGGCTCTCTGTCTTTCTTTAGGCCTTGGGACTCCCTCTATCACTCGAGCCTTGGAAATGGCGACATACATACAGAAATTGGCTGCCAGAACTGGAGTTCATACTATAGGTACAACCAGAAAACTTCCTAACTTACTCCATGTTTGCACTTTACGGGCATGTGTACAAGCCCCTAGCACCATCGAATCGCCACTTTTTTTGATGCGCTGGTGACGGTATGCGCAGCACCATATTTACAAAGTGGCGTTAAGCCATTTTTGTGACTAAACACTGATTTGTAAATATGCTACCATTTCAGCAGGTATCTGCGTGAAAGGGGGGTGCACTGGGTGTTGCTGTAGGCGTTCCACCGCAACACCAATTGCTTTTTGATACTGCTCCAGATTTACAAGGAGGTGTGAATCTGTGGCCGCGCCAAAAACAAATGCCATGCAAGAGCAGGCATTAAAATGGCGCACAAGAAGAAATGCTTTTATTTCTCCTTGTTTTTGCTTTGTCAATGCAACACACATAGAAAGAGTCAAAAGTCTCTTCCTGCACACAAACAATCGTTCCCTGCAAAACAGGCACCCTTGCACTATGGAGCAAAGGTGCCTGCGTTGGTGCTAGGCAGCTAATTTTAGCGCCATTGCTAGGGAAAACACCAAGGTTCGCCAAATTGTAGTAAATATTGCGCATCCTGGCGCTCTGAAATGTCGGAGTGTGGCGCAGCCAAATTTGGACAGCTGCATGCTCTGACATTTTCTAGTAAATATGCCATATAGTCCCTAATCCTTCACTTCCAGTAAACATTTAGAATAAAAGATCTACAATTACTTTAACTAAAGCTCTTTTAACTATTGACTATTTAACTTTTAATAAAATGAAGTAAAGAATTAGAAAATTAATAGCAGGCACCAACCCTCAGTGTACGTACACATACTTTACAAATCTTATTTTTAAAGACCTGCTGTGGTGGCATTTAAGTGTCTGGAACAATGGGTTCCTGGCTTGTGATGGAAAAAATGTCAATATTTCCCATCAACATTTAGATTTTCTAGCTTAATGTATGAAGTATGTGAGCGTACATGATGTATATTTACTTGGGGTCCTGCCCCAAATATTTATTTATTTCCAAATGCTGTAGGATTTAAAGAAATTTCATAGGCATTTTACAATTACCCAGTTCACCTCCTGCATAAAAACAATCTATATAAAGTAAGCGGCTTCTGCGACAGTAGGAAACGTTGACAAAGGACTGCCGCCGACAGGAAGTGAAACCGATGGCTATGCGTCAGAGGATGACCTCTGAGAGCTGCGGCCATGCTTTCGACTAGGTCCATGCAACTGTTGTGTAATGCAGGAGAGAATGTTGCGTCATGCAGGGGATAAATCAACAAATGACATTTCACGAAAAAGTCCTGTAGCATCTTTGTCTCTGCAATAGTTCAAGTTGACTAATACTGGCCGAGAAGTGAGCAACATATTTTTGGAGGGACATTTTTACTACTAAAAGTCCTCAACTTTTATATCTGGGTCCACTGGGCCCCCGCCATCTGGAAACTTCGAAGAAACAATTTCCACGTGGGCAGAATGTGAAGACGTTTCATGCATTGAAACAAACAGTTTGAACTTTTAACCCCGCTTTACTTTTGGTTCAAAGTCCCTGAACTTAGGAAAATGGTAAACTTCACATCAGCACCGTCCCACCAGGTCCATACTGTCCATTGTCATGAGGCTGTGCACCACAACGTGATCCCAATTTCTGTCTCCTCATACATAGTCATTTAACCTGTAACCGCTGCGCGAGGCGGAGGACAGTGATGGGAGATGGTTGCTCTTGTAGGCGGGCGGTGGTCTGCAGGGAGGAGCCGACCTTGCGCTGCGTGTTTGCGCCTGGTATGGGATGTTGTTCTGCTTGCCCGGGCAGGATGTGCACAACAGGAGAGCTCCCCCGATGACAGTCAGACATGCAGCGATGAAGCCCACGTAGAGGGCTTGCCCAATCTCATACTTCATCCCATTGGGGAGCATGGGGTTGTAGAAGTCTCTTACCACATCGTTGGTGGACCAAGAAACAGGAACCAGGCACAAGATCCCTGCCAGGATGAAGAAAGTTCCACCACAAACCGCGATGACGTTCTTGCCAGAAGATCCTCGGGCACAACGCGTGCATTTCATGCCGATAACAGATGTGACGCAGGCCAATGTGGAGATGGCACATGATACAACCATCATGGCACGTGCAGCTTGGAGGTCACGCGGCAGCGCCAGCTGCGATCGGTGGACTTGACATTGGTAGATGCCGGTGCTATGCCAGACACACTCCATCCAGAGCCCCTTCATGTATGCCACGGCGGTTATCAAGTTGGTGCCCACATGGGCTGTCCTCCACCAGTGTGGGAGGATGGTGGCCGCAAATGTCCCGATGAAGCCCAGGAGACCCAGGCAGAAGCCCAGCAGTTGAATGGCCATGCTCGCCATGCTGTTGCCGCCTCTCTGTATTTCAGCCTTTATGATTTCTCTGGCTGGATTCCCTGCTGGATAACAGCACAACCTCCAACTGCAGGATATATTCCACTTTTACATTTTTTCCTTCTGGTGCTCTAATAAATGGGCAAGGGAAAAAAAGAGAAAGTTAAATATTATCTTAATGTATTATTTCCAGCACCAACGAATTGCGCCCTGGGAGCCATAAGAATCATAATTAGCATTCTAATTGCAGTTTAGTGGCACTTTATGGAAGCAGTTGTAGACCCGGTTTATAGATTATGTTCCATTGAGGGATGATAGATTCTGAAGCCAGAGGAGGGGCTCTCGATGTGTGCAATGGCGAGCTTTATCAGTGTCTGATTTTACAGTACCTTTTCAGAAATTTGTAAATAAGCATTTATGTATTTTTCAAACTAATTCCATCAGCCTGTGTTTAAGTCATCATTTCAGCCACTACCCCACTCCAGTCTGCTTATCTCGAAGGTTCAATCATTTAGACCTTCATTTCCACCAGCCTCTGGTACCCATACTTAAAATCGGGTTCTTTTGTTTTCTTCTCAGTAGTTCTCAGTGAGAGAAGCTGGTCTCTCTTCCAGCCACAGTAGTAAACTACCCATGAGTGCTATTTAACTCCTCTCTTCCTTTTAGTGCTACAGAAGAACACCAGTAGGCTCTTGCGCTTTGAATGGTGAAACGATAATCACGTGATATGTGCATACAGTGCCTTCTCCTCTTTAGGTCAGTGCAGAGCCCTGATTAGGAGAAGCACCAGGCCATGGAACGCTAAAAGCCCCACAAGATGTGAGAGATGAAGAGATGAATAGATAACCTCACATTTTCCCTTTTCTGGTGGGCTTCCTGGGCATTTTCAACCAAATGCCTGATTTAAATGGTGGACGCAGACAATGGCAAGTGTGTGCTGACACTTATTGCCACACACACACGCACGCACACACACGCATACATACATACATATATATCAATGGGCTTTGACTAAGTCACTCATTACTTACAGTTTGAAGACCAGTACGGTTCTTATAATGTGAGCTATAGAAAACCCATGTAACCCACGCAAACTCACACACATGCATACAGAAACACAACACAAATTGGTGATGTCTTTGTATTGATATACAAGTCCTCCTGGCCATGCACCTTCCAGGATTCCAGTAACCCTACATCTCAGAAGCTCCTTGCTGCCCACTTCCACTTCTCCACCTTCAAGATAGCCACCTAACACATCGCACGCCTGATCTTGAGACTATTACAGTGTCATTGAAAAAATGAACGACCTCATTTCCCTGACATTGGTCAACCATTCCAATAATATCTTTCTCAGTGGCATCATCTTGTAAGGATACTCTTCTACCAAGAAAGAAGTGGAGGCTCTGAACGGACCTACACCTAAAGAAACAACTTAGGGGCAGATGTACAATCACATTTACTGGAAGCAAACCCTGTATTCCGGTCAATCGTAGGATGGCAACCAGTAAATTTGTATTTGGAATTTTCTAAACCCATTTTGTGATTCAGTTACAGGTTACCGGATCACTAAATGGGTTTAAGAAACCAAACCGAATCAGCATTTGAAAGGGGTTTATTTTGGGTGTCCCTTCCCAATAGGGATACCCTATGGTATGTATTAATGTTTTGAGATGAAATCCAGTCACAAAACATTAATATTATACTGAACACTGAACAAACAGGAAGGGGTTCCTGAAGAGACCCTTCCCCTTTGCGAACGTTCAAAAAAAGTAAGGAACATGAACTGAATTTAAAGAAAAAAAATGGCTTTATTTAAAAGCAATCACAGAAAGGTAGTCTGCTGACCCAGCAGGCCTCCATCCCTGTGATGGCAACAAATTGTAGTGAGTCACATATTGCGATGTACCTCAATAATATGCAGGAGGTAGGTTGGATTCCGACCCAATATGATTCAGATTTTTAAGAACTGACCTATTAGTACATAGGTCGGTAAGTTTAACAAATTTACTGGTCGCATAATTGCTGATAACAAATTGTAACCAGTATTTTGTGGCCAGTAAATATTACATATGACCCGTAGACCTGTACTTCATTTCATGGTGTCTACTGAATGTCATATCATGTTACCACCATTCTATGTATTGGACTTTGATAGTTGCATTCAGCATTCTTGTGATCACAGTCCAACCAAAAGCTAATATTAATAGTGTGCATGTGTTCCCTTTTTAAGCATGGTTGAATCAGCATGTTCCTAATTGGTATTCTTAACATACCTATCCTATAAGTCCCGAGTAAATGGTACAAGGCTTACCCAGGGCCTGAAAGCTAAATGTCACTAATTGACTGCAGTCTCTATTGTTTCATCCACTACAGTGGTAGTACAAACATGGCTTCAGGCCTACCCTGTGTATCCTGACTATAACAGTGCAAAAACTGCAATTCAACCAGTGAAAATAACCCATTTTGATACGTCAAAACCTCTCTGTTAAATAAATATAAATCACCCTTATTTAGGTCTGGTAGCTCACAAGGCTGGGGGCATGGTATTTAAAAATAGGACATGTAGAAATGTAATTTTAACATGCCCATACAGTGAGTAGCACTCAAAAGCAATTTTTTACTGTAGCAGGCTTATTTCTCCTATGTAGAAAACCAGAGTATAGATTACAATCCTAATACTGTATCTAAGGATTTGTTCTAGCTAGAAAAATAATGAAACGTTTATTTTTAATAGTTATTAACCCCTTGCATGCTCATGACGGCCCCCGGCCGTCATAAGTCATGGTAGGCGTGTGTTCACGACGCCTGGGGGCCGTCCGAATCCCGCCCACTATGTAAATGACCCGCACAGCGCGAAAATTTGTAGCGCATGCAAGGGGTTAACAATCCAATTCAATCGGGAAGTTGGATTTTTAATAAATATTAAGGGAAAGTAACGTTTAGAAAGTTACTGTGTACCTGCTTGAACTGTCAGCATAATCATCTCCAGCTCCCCAACTTGTACTTGACCTGAATTAGGTGTGAAAGAGGAGTTCAGTTCCTCCCAGGTGCCAGACAATAAGTCACTGTGATAGACAGGTCAATCTAAATGGGCATGGATGACTCATTTGAGTTCAGCAGAAGGGTGGGGGCTGTC
Organism: Lissotriton helveticus; assembly: GCF_964261635.1. Classification (NCBI taxonomy): domain Eukaryota; kingdom Metazoa; phylum Chordata; class Amphibia; order Caudata; family Salamandridae; genus Lissotriton; species Lissotriton helveticus. Next base: position 190,407,108 of record NC_136069.1, on the reverse strand, counting down.
AGCATCCTTTTTGACATTACAGTGTAAATCCTGTTGGAGTGTAAAATCCTGCTTAACAGGTCTGCTGGGTTCACACATAGCACTTAGGGCACAGTTGTATGGAAGGGAACAGGATACCCAGACAGTCCTTGTGTATTCACTGTCTGGTTACTGAAGAAGACTGCTTTTGACCTCCTAGATTAGACGTGGGAGGACACTAGGATTACCATAGTACACTCCTCACACAGAAGGGCACTGAAGGGTTGGATCTGCTCCCTCTTGTACACAGGACAAAGATGTGGACTCCAAGGGTCATAAGGCTGAACTCCTGTTCAAACAACAGAGATACTACAGGCTACAAGAGGTCTGACCAGTGGCAATGGTACCTAGACTGGTCCCTACTGTTGGCCTCTGCCTGACAGAGAGTCTCTAAGTGCCTCACCTGTGGTCTTTGGGGGCTTTAGAAGTGTACTTCTGTGGTGGATTTAACCTGGAGAACCTGGTATGCGTATCGGATCCGTGCTCCATCGCAGTCAGCCTCCAATTGCACCTAGATCAGTGATGCTTTGCACTTTGTGGTGCTATTCCTACTTAAAACGTAAATAATTCATATTTCTAGTTCCCCTTATTGGATTTTTGTCATTTTTATGTAATTGTGTTTATTAAATTCTACTATATTTTTCTAATTCAGTTTGTGATTTTTGCTGTTTTGCATTTTGACTTTATTACTGTTTTGGCACTGCATAAATACTTTACACATTGCTTTAAGTTAAACCTGTCTGCTAAGTGCCATTGCTACTAGGTGGTTGAGCGCCGGTCAATTTAGTGATTTTGAGTGTTCATCCTAACAAGGGTTGTGATTGTTCCTTGAGGTGGGTAGTCACCCCGCCCAAATCATAATACAGTTTCTCACAAATAAACTCCTAGACTCACACTAAAAGCCAGCATCAACATTTATACACTGTGCTGCATCCAACCCAAGTTTTCTGCGTTCTAGTTTACCCTAAACTACATCAACAGAAACTAGACCATCAACAAGCATAAAGGGAAACTGTGTGAAATACAATTACAAATAGATGTGAAAAATTGAAAATTCTGTCCCCTCTGCCATCATTACCATGATTAATAATAACAAAAACAATGGCAACCTTACAGCAAAACCAATGTTAACAGCGATTGTCTCTCACATGACTACCAGTTTGGCTTTATCAGCACTGAGAAGATGCTCATCCAAAACAATATCCTCTACAGCACAAATCATGTTTGATCTCTTAGCCACATTTAGTACTCTGTACCCTCTGCCATCATTCCCATGATTAATAATAACAAAAGCAATGGCAATCTTACAGCAAAACCAATGTTAACAGCGATTGTCTCTCACATGACTACCAGTTTGGCTTTATCAGCACTGAGATGATGCCCATCCAAAACAATATCCTCTACATCATAAATCATGTTTGATCTCTTAGCCACATTTAGTACTATTTACAATCCATGATCAACATCCTGTCAAGGTACATGGATTTGATGACCCAGTAATCCTCCTACCCCCTCAGACCATCACCAAATTGTTCACATGTGCACCTCTATTTCCCAATAGCTACCAGGTCATCATCTCTTCTCTTATCTTAAACTTTTGTGGATTGCCTCTCTGAGCCCCTCTTGTTAGCCAGAGAATCATGTTTTACTAGAATTTTAGATTATGTTGACACTACTATCACTTACTGAGTAATTCTCTTTCCCTTCATCCACAGGTGGATTTTCTAGTCTTAATACAATAGTATCTCAATGGCATCTCATGTAAATTTCCAAAGCTAAGGATTCTCAGACACACTAATGAATGACAAAATATTGGTGTGCAATTATATTGAGTGCAGAATATTGACCCCTACTATATCATCAACGTAAATATATGAAGGTAAGTGTAATTGTACTTACATATGTATACATAGCTTGATGATACAGTGGTAGTTGATATTCGTCTTCCGATATTGCTCCAGGTCAATAATACACTTATTGATATTGTGATATTTGGTAGGACACTCAAGGTAAGGTCTGATTCTCAATAATGTGCGCATGCTGCTTGAGGAGAGGACGTAAAGAGCGCAATTTGTTTGCCATATTTTTGATTACTAACCTTCTTTAAATCAGGCCCTCAGTGACACAAAGCATAGTTGGTTTTGGAGGCAATGATTATGTTTATGTAGAGGCCAGAACCCATATGTTCATCTACAGATGTGAAGTAGCCCAACATTCAGGAAACCCAGAGGCACTAGTTTAATCTTCAATCAAGTTGAATGAGAGATGCCAAACAGAACAGTCATATTGCTAGGAATTTCACATGGCAGCATGCTGTTCTACACTTAAACTTCATATATTCAGGAAAAGATGTGCAGGTAGAAGCCAGAAGCCCTATGTGTGCCTAGACTTCACATTCCACCTATAATTAGGACCACAGAGTCTGAATTAACAGCCTTTAGTACCTTCATGCAAGGAAAAGGTAACTTTCCAAAAGTTAACTTTCCTAGGTATTTACTAAAAATCAAAACTCACCAATGAACCAGACATTTAATAAATATGAGAAATAGTCTTTGAATTACTTATTTAGCTAATGTTATAATCTGTACTTTTGACTAATCTTATGGTATTTTAGCGCACAACCATGCAAATTCTTCAAATTTCATATGTTAATTTGACTTGTTCTCCTAATTTTAGGGTGCTCCTGGGGTGGTGTCTTCTGACCTAGGGACGTCTCTGTGATCAAGACATATTTATGCCCGTTTTTTAACTCCACCGTTAACTTATAGGGTAGCGTCCGATGTAAGAAAGGTCAACATCGTGAGCACTTTTTCTTGTTATTTTCTCTCTAAATCACAGCGCCTAGCCACAAGCCACACGCAATGTCGTTTTTTAATTATTATAATTGCACAGCTCTCACTTTATCTTCACTGAACTTTTGATGCTCATAATAGATGCTTCGACAAGGGCCACATGTGACTAAGCACATTAGTCTGCACTCTGTTTTATCGTATGTTTACTATACCAAATGAAAGCATGGGTGCACGCCTGAATACCCAACACATCTTTCACCAATTCTATACACTCGCCACTATTCACAACTATTCAAGACAGTGCATGCTATGTACTTAACGATTAGGGGATAAAATTAATTACAGGATTCCTTGACCTGTACATATGTTATGATTCTTTACAGACATGCTCCCTGAAGAAGGGCACATCGCTCGAAATGCATAGGAGCTAGATTGAGTGATGTTACAATTGAAAAGTAATCGGAAAAAATGTGAATGAATACAATTTCAACAAGATGCTATAAAAAGAAATAAAGAATTGCATCAGAAATCATTTACAAGTGAATGTCATTATTATTGAGAAACTCAGTTGAATCCTTACTACAGGATATATGGTGTGCCCAGAGGGATGCTACCAAGTGAATTTGGAAGCACTACTAAATCATAATCAGTATTTTGACATTTTCTAGGATTCATCTAAAGCCCTGCCAGTGAAAATAGCTTTTGGTGCATAGTCACTGGAGGAACATGCCAATGTAACGCCTTTTAGCATTGAAACCCCTGGCATCTTCTAACTCATGTAAACCATAGAAAATCATATGCAGGTTCATCTTTTTCACAAACACAGTCTTTCACAATTGAAGCTGTAGGGCAATGTAATCTTTTAATAAGGATAGTATAATATCTCGAAATGGTAATTTGCTGTGCTTGCTTCTTACTAACCATTAAGGGATGAAAGGTCTGGCACAAACCAATATATTCTTTCTGGTGTGCAGATGCTTACAATATGTAGGTCTTCATTATGAGTTTTGCGTTCCATTTGACCACTTGCGGTTCAACCTCTGTATTTCGAGTTTGGCTGTCGAACTTCCTCAGGAGCACTGCAACCCCCGGGGTGCAGTGATCCTGCGGCGGTGTTCCAGCGGTCAGAGACCCCAATATGTTGGTGGTGCCACTCCAACACCACCTAGCATATTAAGAATTTCCTCACTGCCCTCCTTTTCATGCAGTGAGCCCAGCATGAAAAGGGTGACAGTGAGCAAACTAAGAGGGCCATACAGGGCCCCCTGTTGCTTCTGGACCTGGGGTTGTATGTACCGTGGATGTATGCACCCCCTGTTCCTGCATGGCGTGGACTGGACAAACGTGCTTTGGCAGTCCTATAGCGGTGCCTTTCTAAGGTTCACATACAAGCCTTAGAAAGGAACTGCCCGGGGACTGCCAAAGTGCCGCTCGTAATCCGGCGGGTGGTCTGAATAAGGCTTTGGTGGTCTGCTTGTAGTGCGCTGGCGTGGTGGTCCGCAGGAAGACCACCAAACTCGTAATCAGGCTCTAAGTTTCTTAATGTTGCTGTAGAGACCAATGTTTGATATTTGGAATCAAAGCAAGGGTGCACCAAACCATAATCTCTGAATATTTTTCTTTCGAATCTGCTCTCTGCACTGCACCCAGTTTAGCAGCTCTGGGTATCCCAAATCCATTTTTAACCTTCAGCATGAAAGAACATATGTGAGTTGCCCTTTGCCACTTACATGCACCTCGGAGGCTGGACTACAGACAACGCAATTTTGCACTATTTGATCGACAATTTTACCTCACCACTTCGAGGATCAAAGTCCAGACCTTCATCAACATCCACAGGCCAAACTCCATCAAGGACCTACGGCAGCCGACTTTCCAACTCCCTACTCATGAAGAAATCATGAATGGCCGCTGGGGCACCCTCCGCAAGCCCACATCAAACACCACCGGGCAAGCCCTGACCTGGAACCCTCAAGAGAAAGGGAAAAGAAGAAAGCCAAGAAGCACCTGGCGCTGAGGCCTCCAGGCTGACTGCAAAGAGATGATTTACACCTGGAGTCAGATAGAGAGAAAAGCCCAGGACAGAGATGGCTGGAGAGTCTTGGTTGACGGCCTATAACCCATGACACATTTAGGATCACTGAAAAATTCCATATACAGGTTCTAACAAGTGCAATAATTACTTTTATACCGACTGAAAAAGACATTTGTTTACTGGTCAACTGGTGATGATGCTGATTGAATGTTTCTCGGTCACTAGTGCAACTAGTTTCATAATGTAATTCAGACTCTGGAATTCGTGGGATGGTCCAAACTTGTAATTCAACAGAAGTAGATACATGCACATTGAATAGATCATATTGTAAATTTATCACAACACATACATATATAGGGGCTTATTTATGAGCCCTTGCGTCACTTTTACGCCGCTGGTGCGCCACTTTTTTGTGACGCACCAGCAGAGTAAAAAATGTGCCTATTTGCACCATATTTACAAAGTGACGCATCTAGGTAGATGCGTCACTTTGTAAACCCAGGCGCCACATTATACCTGCGCCAGGTATAATGTATGCAAGGGGGGCGTTTTGACGAAAGAAAGAGTCTGAGAAGTGACGCAGTGAAATCTATAAGATTTCACTGCGCCATTTCTTGGACGCTAATGCTTCAAAATCTGACGCCTGCCTCATGGCAGGCGTAAGACTGACGCAGGCACAAACAACATGGGACTTGCCCATGTAAAAGTACACATTACTGGAGTTGCATCACTTTTGTGACACACTCCAGCAATGCTTATTCAGGCAAATCTTATTGGCCTGCTAATACCACTCCTGATCTTCTTGGAACTTCATGTACGAATACTATTGCCCAGAACTTGGAAATGGGGATTAGCAACACGCTGGACCTATGCACCCCCAAAATTAAATCCAAAACATCGAAAAGAGTTATTTCTCAAAAATGGTACACCGCTGAAATTAAAGTACTAAAAAGAAACTGTCAAAATAAGGAGCACATATGGCGAATGTCTCGCTTAGACATTGACAAACTTATTTATAAGAAGGAGCTCAGAGCATATTATTAAGCCATAAAAGCAGCAAAAAAATAACACTATACACAAAGAATAAATGAAAATGGTAATTCTGCCAAAGAACTATATAAAATTATAAATGAATTATGCAAACCAAATTGCCTGTCCCAAACATTACATCCTTCAATAGGAAACTGCGAAATGATTAGTAATTATTTTTGTGACAAAATAGAGGAAATATATGCCACATTTAATACCAGTGACCGTATGAAAGTACCTACCTGCTCTCCTGAAAATTCTATTAATCTAAACAGCTTCACACCGATAACAGAAGATGAAGTGGCCAGCACCATGCTAGAAGTTAAGTCTGGTTCACCTCTTGATCCTTGCCCTCATTTTATTTTTAGACAGCTTATACAGATTTTAACCCCTGCCATTACGCAACTTTTTAATAAGCCCCTGGAAACAGCTGTGTTTCCGGAGATATGGAAACAAGCTATAGTGATTCCACTGCAAAAAAAAGCGGGTTCAAAGGTAACGAACCCAGCCAATTACAGACCTATATCCCAACTTCCCTATCTCTCGAAAGTGCTGGAGAAACTGATAAATAGACAATTGTCTAATTATTTAGAGGACAACAATTTACTGGACCCAACTCAAACAGGGTTCAGAGCTATTACCAGCACAGAAGCTACTCTTCTGGCTGTTACTGGCATTGGAAATTCTCTGGACCAGGGCGAAGCTGTGGCCCTGATCCTGTTAGACCTGTCGGCGGCGTTCAACACGGTCTCCCATCATCTTTTATTAGAGAATCTGCTAGGAAAAGGGATAAATGGAAAAGCACTTGCATGGATTGGTTCATTTTTGCAGAATAGAACGCAAGTGGTACAATTAGGAGCCTTCCTATCCAAACCCAAGCATCTTAAATGTGGCGTTCCGCAGGGAGCATCCCTCAGCCCCACATTGTTCAATGCCTATGTTTCATCTTTGGCACAAATTGGAGCACGGTGGGGTTTGGGGGTTTGCTCCTATGCGGACGATACGCAACTTATAATTAGGCTGGGGAAGGGGCAAATTGAGGCTCAACAACTGCCTAACGGAAATGGCCACATGGATGGCAGAGCATTGCCTCTAATTAAATGCGGACAAAACCGAAATCTTATTGTTCGGTGAGGCAAAACACATATGGGACAACTCTTGGTGGCCTGCCTCGCTGGGAAATTCTCCGTTACCTAAGCACTCAGCCAAAAATCTAGGCATCACCATTGAGGACACTCTATCCATGCAGGCCCATATTCGAGCCTTGTGTGGGAAAAGTTTTGCCACACTAAAACTCTTGAGAAGACTCTTTGCATGGATCCCCTTGGAAAGTAAGAAATCAGTCACACAGGCCCTATTAGTTAGCAGGATGGACTATGGGAATGCGCTCTTTGTAGGCATGCCTGACTACTTATTTCAACGACTGCAACTAGTGCAGAATGCTGCAGCTAAATTAGTATGCAGGAAGGGCAAATACAGTTCTGCCAAGGAATGCCTGAAACAACTCCATTGGCTGCCTATGCGCCAAAGAGCCTGCTTTAAGCTCTTGGGCCATGCCCACAAGACACTTAATAATAAAGGACCCACTATCCTTCAGAATGGGATACACTTTTACCTTCCTGCTAGACCTTTAAGATCACAACATCTTGCCCTTGCCATAACAAAGAAAATAAAAAAGAACAAAGCAGGAGGACGCACCTTCTCTTATTTGGCTGCTCGTCACTGAAATGAACTTCCAGTGGAACTTAGATTAACCACTAACTATAATCTCTTCAGGAAGAAATTTAAAACACACCTTTTTCCTAAAGACTGACCCACTACAATTGTCTAAACCAGCTTTTATCTGTTACCAGAGTCCTTAGCGCTGTGACATCCTTCAGGATAAATGATGCGCTTTATAAATAAATAAATAAATAAATGCATCACTTTTGCGCCTACAGATACGTCAGAAATACTGATGTATCTGTAACTCCTTGCGACATGATGCGTCATACTGTAAATATGACGCAGCGATGCGTCACTTTTCATAAATGAGGCCCATAGTGTTATATGCCCAGATTAAAGATATACTCTGGATTTGTGCAGAGCAGTGATAAGAACTCGAGGTCCCAGGTTCCAATGCCAGCAATTCAGTAAGGAGACAACAGCTGCTCCCCTCTTCTGCTTGTATGACTCCAGGCCCTACATTCAAGCAGCCCTCTCTTTGCAGTGGTGGAGAAAGGGCGCCATATGGCCTATTCCGAGCAAGGAAATTGCCCCATTCCCATCTCCAGGTTTTGCATTAAAGAGCATACTCTAGTTTGAGCAAAATGGGTCATCACACATCTGGTCCCCAGTGCCACTGCACCTGCTGCACTATCGATGGCTCTCCCCCCCCCTCCCCCCGACTCGTAATTAGACATAAAGTGCACACATGAGCTATGGTTTTCCAAAACGGTGGAAGAATTCTAAGAAAACTTTCAAGGGCAGTGATTATGCTTCAGAGGTTAGTCTAAAGATAACACGAGCTGTGATTTACACCACTGGCCACAGGAAATGAACTCTCACCTATTAGGCGGCTGCGTTCACCTGCCCGCGGGTGGTGTGTATTTTTAGAAGTCATTACGCTCTATTTTTAGTTTTCAGCAATTAAAGCAGGCTGTAGTTTAAGAGACTCGATATTTTGACCCTATTTTCTGTGACCGCATGTTTTCCATGTTCTGCCCGCCTGACTTAATGAGTGTCAGATAATACTTAACCAACGCGCTTTTTACATTTTCCATGTTAAAGTTACTAAAATAGCCCGAAAGTAACACCTTTTATGCAAAGTGCCTAATTAAACTCATGCTGAATTAACCATTAGTTGAAGGCTTGTTTGTAGTACAGTAGGCAAATAGCATGTCTGTCTCATGAAACATTGTCCTGTTGAGAAATAAATGGGCAAATGAATTGTCTGGAAAGCATTTTAATGAGTCTGAAATTATTTTACGAGTTTGCTGTTTAGGTAATATTACTTATTTGCAAAACTTCATTTCTACTTCTCCGAAATTCCCCAGAATTTCACTTTTCATTACCATACACCAAAGGCCAAAGCCCTAAAATAAAATATCATAACAATTCCCATTATTTAAAGCTATTTTTCATAATTTTCTTCCCAAAAACCTTGCATTTTGGGACATGCCTACAGTATGTGATAGAAGATGCCTTCGTATATGAGATATTTCAAAATCTTGCCTCAATTGTGCAACATTGCACTTATGCCCCACAAGCCTCCCAATCTTGAGATTCCCAAATAGTCTCATGCTCTAAATTCAACAAACTCTGGGGCATATTATCAAGACAGGAGATAAAATTATCGCTGCTTTATCGGCAGAAAACTGCCGATAAAGCGGCGATAATGGGCTTGATAATATGCTCTATGGAATTCCAATCGAAGCCCATGTTAGATGTCTTCACATATATATATCAGCACTCTTAAGAGGCACCTTCACATTCAATAAAACAAAGCAACATTTAAACATACTTCTAATGCAAGGGACAAATAAATCCCCTATTTAGCATGGACTCAAGGAGCAATTGAGCAAACTGCCCAGATTGACTGTTTTTTAAAAAAAAGGTTTTATATAGCGCTGGCTAGACCCGGAGGTATCAGAGCGCTTTACATGAGCATCAGATCATAGTTACTGGTTACATCGTTACAAAGGTTACACAGTTATTAGAGCATGGCAGCATAGTTACTTGTAAGGTCAAGATAAACAATAAGCACAAGTACGAAAGGAGAAAAGCAAGCAAGGGGAAAGATTCAGGGGAGGGGGGCAGGAGCTGGGGAAGTAGACAGGTTATGAAGGCAGGAAAGAGGAGGGGATGGTGAAAGACATCGCATGGAAAGAGGAGGGGAAGGGTGACAGGGACACAAACCGGTAGACGAGTCAAAGCAACGTCCAAAGTCCAGTAAGCTGTGATCCCAGGGGAGGTGGTATCACTTCCCTATCTCTGTTGCGGGAGGCTCCCTTTACGCAGTGGACTCTCTCAGAGGGTCTCTGAGACTCCAAGGCCTACATACTGGATCCTTCCCCAAAAAGGGGAGAGGGAGTGCTTTGGCAAGGGGTGCCATACCATACCTCAGCTGTGAGTGGCTCCCTTGGCGCAGTGGACTCTCTCAGCGGGTACCTTTAGACTCCAGAGTATAAATATTGGATCTTTCCCCAACAAGGGGAGAAGGAGTGCTTAGTCAAAGGGCACAAAGGACAGGGGGCTAGGCAGACTAGCAGGTAAGGTGAGAGATTCAGGGGAGAGTGAATCGGAGCTAGGAGCTAGGGAGGTAGACAAAGGGAGAAAGAGTACTAAATGGGAACAAATGTAATTAATGAGTTATTATATAGCGCTGGCTAGACCCGATGGAATCAGAGCGCTTCACATGAGGGACAATAATGTTGCAAATTACATCTGTTAAAAGTTACATAAGTATCAAGAAATGCATTTAAAGAACATAGGGGACAAGGTGAATGGAGCAGGAAGGGTAAGGGGATAGGGAAAAGGGGTAGAAGGAAGACAGGACGTAGAGATGAGGGGACAATAGTTACAAAAGATACCAGAAATTTTTTTGGGGGGAGCATAGAAGAAAAGGAAAATGGGGTGAGGAAAGGAAAAGGCGTGAGGGCAAAAGGGTAGTGTCTAGATACAGCGAGAGACGAAGGGAAAGTTTGTCCAAGGTCCGGCTGGGTAGGTGACGGCCGAGGGGGAATCCGCGGCCCATCTCCTCTTCAGCTATCAGGTAGCTCCACCGGGCTCTTGCAGGCACTCGTGCTACACTATGCTATGCAAAGTTGTGCAAGCAAAATGGGTTTGCATTACATAGGATACACCAAGGGCATCAATGCATACTCATACCTAAGTGAGCTCGCTCTGCCGTGAGGTGGGCCGTCCTTCGCTCCTGCCGACGCACTGAAACACAAATGTGTTTGTTCCTCTACCAGCCTTGAGTTCATTTTGAAAAGTCTAAGATGGAACAGTGGAAGCAGGGTTAAATCTCCTTTCTCTTTAGTGTCTTATTTTTAGCCAGAAAGTGAAAGTCGTCTGGGAGGAAATTCTAGAAAGGCAGGAGTCCTCCTCTTGTAAAACTATAAAGAGAAGGGTCTCTAGCTTCTGAGATAAAGTAGTAGGCACACATGGAGGACTGAAGACAGAAGGTTAACATGGGATTGGTCAATTCATTCCTGTGATGTCAAGCAAGCAACAGACCACGGGACATATTATCAAGGGCCTTATCTTCCCTTTTTTGGCTTTTAAAGCCAAAAAAGCGGAGATAATCTTTTCGCTCTATTTGCAAGTCGGTGCTAACATGCATTAGCGCATGTTATCAGCCGTTTTGCCGACGCCTCACTTTGCATCTCTAATGAGATGCAAAGTGGGCATCACTGGGCGTACCCCTGATGGACTACCTTGTAAATTATTGCTAAATACACATCGCAATATTTACAAGGTGGCCCTCAGGATTTTAGCAGACATTTGTTTTTGCCGAAAACCGCGGTTATCGCCGAAAACTAACGTCTGCTAAAATCCTGACTATTGTATGTTGACAATGTGAGGTGGATTGATGTGTTACAACCACAGGGTCGGATCATCAAGTATATCGCCGTTTTGCAGGGAACATCGCTGGAAAACCAGCGATCTTCCTTGCAAAATCGGTGATTTCCCCGCTATCGCTGGATTATATATCGCCCTTGAGTTATGCGTTGATTATAACGTGCTAACTCAGCGATTTAATTCAGCAATAGCCGGTGTTAGGGAAATCAGAGCTAGGTGCGCTGGGCGATAATTATTGCCCCTTGTTGTTGATATACCCCTAAGTGCTTCGTTTCTCACTCTCGCATGTGCATGGTGCACATCTTGCCAGGGTCCAAGTGGGGCTCTATTATGTACAGGGATCATGTTCCCTGTTTGCGCCATGGGAAAGAGTGCCCTAGTAGGCTGAGCCGCAAAATTGTGCTGTCCTGGGATCAGCACGATTGAGTGAAATACTGAGCGGCTGCTTCAAAAGTTTCCCTGGGCAGGTGGCACCGCCTACACTTTAAATAGGGGAGAGAAATCCCCATGCAGGTGGGTACAGTGAGTGACTACACCTGCCTGCAAGGTGACGTCTTGGGGTTCACTGGACCTCCTCCCCGACCTCCTTCAGTGGCATGCCATCAAGACAGCTTCTTTACCCCTGCGCCCATGTCTTTAGTACGGCAGAGCGCAGAGGTAAATAGATGCCCTCATTTTCATAGACCATGCCCCCATGCAAATGAGGAAATGCTCTCTTGAGTTAGAGTTAGCGTAGCATGTGCCCCAGCTCTATCTGTATTACAGAACGGGCCATACAAACGTCTGCAGCCCCTTCTGTAATAACAAAGTGCTCTGTGGGCACACAAAGCGGGTGCAAACACCTGTTGCGCCCCCAGGGCACTTCTCTAATATGGGCCCTGGTGTTCTTTCACCTTGGGGAGTCTTGAGGAGTATGAATGGAGCTTGGGGTGCAAACACCTGTTCACCTGTTTGCACCTGTTTTGACCTAGCATCAACAGTTCAAATCTGGCCATTTTAATGGCTGTGTAAACTGATTCCTCTACCACTTCTTTCCTCATTCATGGGGTGCATTTTTACAGCTACTGCTCATGTCACAAACTCATATTCTTGACTATTTGGCATCATTTAAATCATTTGACAGTATCTCTGACTTGTACATGTTGTCATTTAAATTACTGGGCCTTATCTGATTACCTTAGTGTTTTAGGTCGAAGCTAGCCACAGCACAGCTGTCTGGTATTGCAAAGACATCTTGAGAACATTCTGAAAGCTTCCCAGGGAATGCATTCTGTCTATTGCTTACTATTGGCTTTGTGGTTTGTAGCTCACCTTTACTTGCTTTCTATTTGCTGGCTTTATTTGTTTTAGACTGCACAACATGTATTTGCCCTTTCCCATGGAGCAAAGCCTGTTTACTGTATTCTTTCACAAATGCCTGCTTTCTATGAACGGACCTTTAAAGTTTTTTCTTATCTTGACACATATGCTGTACATTTAAGAACAGAGTTTGAATGTCAGGTTCTGTCTTCCGAGGGAGCCTAGTGTTTACTTTTTTTCTCTGCCTTCTAAGTGGCATGATTTATTTAACGATCCTGCTGGGTACCGATGTAAGCTGTTATTTTTTCTAGTGCACAATCCAATTTAAATGTCTGTAAATTATCTGTGAAAATATGTTATTACATATCAGAATTAGGAATTCACAAAAGAAGCAGATTTTTGGTAATTCTGAAGCATGGCGGAAATAAATATTTTTTTACAAAAAAATAAATACACTTAGTGATGCTATTTCCACACATTATCATTTGTGCACTGTATAGTTTGATCAGCAAAGTTGCATATCTGTGCAAATGTGATGGCCATTTCAACAGAAAATGTGTTGTCTGTAATAGCAGTCCGCTACCTCACCATGCATACTCCACTCTGCACAACTCTACTCCATGATACTCTACTCCATTCTACACCAGTCCACTCTACAACACTCTACTCCACGACACACTATGTCACTCTACTCCTGTCTACTCTGCACCACTCCACTTTACGCCACTAGACTTAACGCCACTCCATGCCACTTATGCTACTCCACTTTAAGATACTTGTTAGAAATGGGATTTCCGGTTGGCTAAGGCTGGCGCCAAAACCAGGCAGAAACCACCACTCTAGTCATGGCAAGGGAGTTACACGCCAAGATAACCCCTGCTCACCCCCTTGGTAGCGTGACACGAGCAGTAAGGCTTACCCCGGAGGCAATGTAAGTTAAGTATTTGCGCACGCACCCACCAGCAACAACATCCAAGGCCCCCCACAAAAGCAACTACACACAAGGTTATATAAAAATAGCCTTTGTATTATACCAAACACATTAGATTATGAACACACACACTTTACAATGTGCCATAGGCACGGGCAGAATTTACAGGGGATTATAAACATGGGACAGGGCCACATGGGCCACTGTCTGGAATAAGCACTTTTAGAACTAGCACTTTGAAGGAATAACACTTAGAACATAGAACAATTGTAGCACCAAATATAAAATGTAGCACACAACCAGTAACCACTGGTAAAAGGTAAGTACCACCTACGCAACCCTAACCACCTTAGGAAAATATCACGCAGGGAACCATGAACTCACTAGCATAACTATACTAGGAAAGACAACCACCTAAGCATAAAAATAGATTTAGGGGTATAGGCTAGAGGCTTTACACATGAGGCATGAAAACCCATTCAGCGGTGTAGGTAAGACACATGATGCATAAAATCACATTCAGCGGTGTAGGTAAGACACATGACGCATAAAAACGCATTCAGCGGTGTAGGTAAGACACATGATGCATAAGAACACATTCAGCGGTGTAGGTAAGACACGTGATGCATAAGAACACATTCAGCGGTGTTGGTAAGACACATGACGCATAATAACACATTCAGAGGTGTAGGTAAGACACATGATGCATAAAAACACATTCAGCGGTGTAGGTACAGGGTGCGCAAAACATTCTACACAGTACATTTCCTAGCACCCTAAGAAGCACATATATCACAATTAGCACAGAACTCACATCAAGGTCCAGGCTGCGCCACTGCGCCAAAACTTAAATGTAGCAGCTGCCCACTACTTGCTGGGCAGCTCAGGACAGGGACAGGGCCTAAACGCTGCAGCTGACACTAAGTGCTGCGCAGCTGGGGAAGGCCAAAGTAGGGATGAAGGAGTGCGACTCACTCCTGAGTCCAAAGTACATGTCCCTAGGAGGAAAGGCCTAAACGGTGCAGCTGCCCACTACTTGCTGAACAGCTGAGGACAAAACGGCGACAGAGCTCTCCCTACAAAGACTGCGCCATGTGGGAGCCTTCTAGGCTCTAGAAATACAGATTGCGCAGAACGGCTCTAGCAACAGCCAATGGCAATACTGGAGCCACGCTCTGGCTTTAAAGATCATTACTGCCCCCATCGGTGGGGCGCCATGGCTCTGGGGGACACGGGCCCCCGAAGCCCCCACTGGGCCCTGGAAACAACAAAAGAACCATTGGTGGAGCGGCCCGCTGCCATCTGGGGCTGCTCGAAAGAAGGGCACCACTCTGGTGCTTGGGAAGCACATGTGGCCTTCCCTCCCCCGCCCCAGCCGTCTCAACTTACCGGCTCTCGGGGGGGGAAGGCTTTCTCTTTGTCGGGCGGCGGTAGCGCGTGGCGGGCACCCTCTCTCCTCATGGGAGCCCCGCCTTCAGAATGCGCCCGCTTCGCCCGGTCTTTGCCCGGTCCCCCGTCTCGGGACCGGGACTTCGTGTGTGGAGCATTCGTGGCTCCTGAGGCAACAACTCTCTTCTCCCAGCCGGCCAATCCCAGCGCGGCGGCGGGCGGGACTTCCTTCGCAAACCGGAAGTCCCGCCCATCGTCAGGCACTCCGGTGCCTGACTTCCTTATTGTAGCGCGAGGGCCGCGGTGGCGATACTTTGGGGCATAAATGATGGGTAGGCTCCCTCGGTGATCAAAATAAACGTAGAAGCGGGGTGGGCACCCGCTAAGGTAACTATAAACAGGGTGGGCACCCGTATAAATTTATAAAAATAATTCGAAGATGCAGGGTGGGCACCTGCGCACCGGCAAATTCGGGGGAATCCCTACACCGGGGATTCCCTCAGAACATAGGGCAGCTCGGCGCTGCTAGGCTAAAATAAAGTGCTCACAGGGTGCTAGGGGCAGTCACAGCCCTGGAGCACGGGCAAAGGCACAGCAAAAGGTCCTGAAGGACAGGAGGGGCAATGCAGGGCCCAGGGGCCAGCACACTGGGCACTCCAGCAAGGAGATAGCCCCCATGGCGGTCCCTCCTGGGCCCCACCATCAGCAAGGCCCCCTCTGTCAGGAATCCAAAAAATAGAAGAGTCCCCCAGTCATCCTAGGCATCCAGGGGCTGGGCAGGGCCCAGGGAGGCAAGCCTTCCCCTGGGCCCCAGCAGCAGCATGCCCCTGGTAGATTCAAGTCAGGAAACAAGAGCATTTTCATGGGGTCACAGCCCCTCTTTTATACAGAGAAATCCTTTGTCTACAAAGGTGCAGGCAAGGGGCGAACCAGAAACAACTGGTTCCTGAGCACTTTGTTTTGCTCAGCCCCTCTGCCTATTCACAGGATGGGTCAGGGACATCAGACACACCACAGGGGGTGGAGCCAGCAATGTGAGGGGAAAGCCCAGCCCTATTCAGGTCCCAGGTGCCGGCCATCAACATGCAGATCTCCCATTCACCACCGGGGCAGACCCATCCTGACTTCTGGAGCCAGGCACACCCGCCAGCTCCAGCCAATCACAAGCCAGACAGTCACTGCACAGACAGGCCAACTTCTAGAAGTGGCACTTCCACACTAGACACATGAACGCCGCACACATCATCGCGCAGCATTCAATCTCACGAGTTCGCACATACCAAACTCAACCTTGCACTCCCCACGCATCAGGCATTACCATGGACACACATTTCCCCCATGCATTCCTATGGGAGGGCAGGCCAATCTCACACACGCACTCAGAGAGCGCACGCACTTTACACTGCGCCACAGTGCAAAAGTGCGCAAAGACCAGAAATAATTATACTGATGTAACATTAAAAGGCAAAAAGTTCAGGGGAGAACCTGCCAGAAGGGCCAAGTCCAACAACACTATTGTCCACTCTTCTCCATTCTACTCCACTCTACGCCGCTCTGTCCCCCTCTACACCACTCCACTCTATACCACTCCTCTCTACAACACTATACTCCACTCTATGCTACTCCACTTTATGCCACTTCACTCTATGCCACTCCACTCTACAATACTCCACTCTACGAAGCTTCACTACACCCTACAACACTCTATGACACTCTACTCCACTCTACGCAACTCAACTCTACTCTACGTTATGCCACTTCACTCTAGGCCACTCTACTGCACTCTAAGCCACTCCACTCTATATCAATGCACTCCATGATGCCCCACTCTATAACACTCTGCACCCTTCCACTCTACTCCACTCTACTCCACTCTACTCCTCTCTACTCCACTGTCTGTAAATCAACTCTATGCCACTCTATGCCACATCAATCTAGGCCACTCTACGCCACTGTATGCAGTGCCCCCACACTTTATGACACTCCACTACACTCTACTCTGCTCCACTCCACTTTACTATACTCCACTCCACAATTCTTCACGCCACAATACTCCACTTTATGACACTCTACTCCATCACTCTACTCCACTCTACTACACTCTACGACACTCCACTCTATGACACGCTAAGCCACTTCACTCTACGCCACTCCTCTATGCCACTCCACTAGATGAGTCTCTACCCCACTCTGCTCTACTCTATGCCACTCCACTCTACACCACTCTATGCCACTTCACTCTAGGCCACTCAACTCCACTCTGCGACACTCCACTCTATGACAATCCATGAAACTCCACTCTATGACATTGTACTCTATTCCACTCTATTCCACTCTATTCCACTCTACTCCACTCTGTGCGACTCCACTCTATGCCACTTTACACCACTCTAAGCCTTTTCACTGTACGACACTCCTTGACGCTGCACACCATGACCCTACATAACACTCTCTGACACTCTACTCCACTCTATGACAGACTACTCTACGACATCTACTCCACAACACTCTATGCACTCCACTCTATGCCACTCTACAACACTATATGCTACACCACTCCAATCTACGACACACTATGCCACTTCACTCTACGCCACTCTGCTCTATGACACTATACTTCACTCTTAGCTACGCTATGCTACTCCATGCAACTCTGCTGCACTGTACCCCACTTTTTTTTTTTAAGGTCAAAATCAGCTTTATTCAGTTAAAAAAAATTTAAAACCATCAAAGCACAGCACCATACAAAGTTCAAGGGTAAAATTCATTACATACACAAGATAAATTCCATTAGTGATATAAAAATGCACATAATGTATAAACTATACAGAAACACTGTTTAAATTAGCTTGCCCCTCACCATGATAATGCTTGGAATTCAAATAAATAATTAAAAAGATTCAAAAGATTGTCACCCATGGAGTATGTTTTAAAATTCCATAGTAATAAAATTTCATATCAACAACAATATCTTATTCACAAAGTCACTACATGTACAAAACTAGAAAATACATGTCATAATATTTGTATCTTGTTCCTTTGTCTAATTGCCCCCGTGATATAACAAGCCACACCAAAACATATGAACGGGGATCTCAGACTTTGTAAATATATTAGGGCTGGCCTCACCAGTACAAAATTACAACCCTTCAACAATGGCAATATGAATTTCTTGCGTATTGAGATTTAAAAATCGCAAAAGAAAATCATATGCAGGATGTTCTGCTCTGAGAAGTTATCACAGGGGCAGGGGCCACAAGCCCCCTCCTTCAAAAAACCTTTTGGGAAAGAAAGTAGCCATGGAAGCATGTTGTACTTAAATCTTATCAATACAAACAAATGAAATGGTTTGTTTATATACGTTAAGTATGGCTGAATTCTTCTCCCTGTACTCAAGATTACAAAGGTCCTAACTGAAGGTTTGCACAACTCCCCTTCTTCCCTCATTAGCATAAATCTGTTTAGGAACTGTTTTTTCTTTTTTTTTTTTTTTTAAAAACCTTTATTGTGCAAGCAAAAAAGAACAAATACGGGCCCACAACCGTCAGGCCGGCCATGATACTTTGAAGCACAAGTGCAAGCAATACAGTTCCTCAGCGGCAGCGGATGACATAGCAACAGGCAATGGACGTTACACTGAATAGAATCACATCGCCGAGGAGAAGGAGCATTTAAGGTTAAGTTTTAAGGTTTTTTTGCGATCTAAATACAAAGCAGTGAAGAATAAGAAATAAGGAGAACTGAGTCCATACAATAGCATCACGGTATGGGCAGGCGGCCTCACCACTAGAAACAACAATGGAAGTTAAAACCTCGAGCAATATGGCGGCACGAAGTAAAGCAACCAAATCATCAGTCATCATTCACACACTATATACAGCGCCACCCCCTCCCCATTAACCCCTACCGCGGACCCAGAACAGAAACAGGTTAAGAAAGCGCAGAAAGATAGAAAAAATAAGGCCCATAGAAACTAAACGAAGTAAAATAAATCCCACCCCCCACCCTACACCAATGCGGAGGCTACGGCCTACCCCCCCCGGCAGTGTGTCTGTCGCCCATTAAAGAACCCGAAATACAGACAAAGAAAAAGGAAGGAAAAAGGAAAATGGAAAGAAAAAGGAAAGAAAGACCCATCACACTCGAAATATAGGGAGTAAGAAAAGAATAAACTAATCCACTACTCCCATAAAAAAGGAAGGTGGGGAGGAGCCCACCCAATATCAGAGCTCCCGGACTTCCCAGCCATATACAACCTCTACGCCGCGCACAACAGTAGATTCGGAGGACCGAGAACCAAAAGAGTGTCAGAATCAGGCACACCCAGAGCCCCGGGCCAGCACAAAACAACATAGCAAAATACTGTGCAGTCCGGGTCCTCGCCAGCCGAGCAAACAGTACCAATGAGGGAAACACCCACAGCCCGGCTTGAACGACAGAATCTCACCAGGCATGGCCGTCGCTGAGAAAAGGGCCAATTCCATATGCTCCCGGTCTCCCCAACCACAAGTAAACCTTCCACCCCGAACACAACAGTACAGCATGAAACACAGGAGAGAATGGGGAAAGGCATCTCACAGAACAGCAACATACAATGAAGAAGAAGCGCCCCATCTCGAGTCCCACCCGCCAATCAAGCACATGTCCATAGAGAAAAATTCCCCCTAGCCCCGGCCAGTCCGAAAACGTATCCCAGAACATGGCTCCCTCGGAGGGCCCGCCCCAATCAACACAAAGAGACAAAATGGCCGCACACAACAGAAAGAAGATGCCCAGAGACAAGATGGACTTCGCCAGTCCCAAACAGCGCCATCAATCAAAAGGAGCTGCCCCGGAGGAGGGCCCCAATGTCCGAGCCCCGGCCTCCACTACCAGCACCAGACCTAAAACACACCAATTATGCCAAAGCGAATACAAAAGTCATCGCCACTAATGCGGAGTGATATCCCAAATAGAGCCCCTGCGTATATCAAGATAGCGCTCCAACCCGAGTCCCCTCCAGCCGGACAGAAACGAAATTCGAGACCCCCAGCAATATCAAGCATCCCCGGACCCCCAGCCCGCAAGTACATCCACCCCGTTAGGAAGGGACAAAAATCAGACATATCAAGCGCAACCCAAAATAAAAAGACCATGGAAATTAATAGCAATTGCATTCTGAAATAGGGAAGCACACATATGCAGCATAAGCAATATATCGACAAGCGTTATAGTCCGGGCACAGCCAGTCGATCAGGCCAAATCAGAGAGAGAGACAACATCAGCCCTGGCCGGAGCGTTGGAACCCCTCCAAGCATGGCCGCCGCTGCGAGTGCACCGCAGGCAGAACAAAGGAGCAAGATGGCCGCCCTCGGAATAGAAGAAGCAGAGGAAGAGGAAATGAGTGTTCCGAATCACCGACCATCACCGTGTCCAAGTTGACGAGCGCCCGTTGTAGGCAAACAGTCCAACAATGTAGAAAAAACCACGGTAGCACTTGCAGAGGCAAAGTCTCAGGTTTCGGAGTGGAAGGAGACCTCGCAACTGTAGCCTCGTCAAGAAGGGAACCCTCGATACTGTAGCCAAGGACAGAACGCTCCACAGTAGTCTCATTGCGCAACCTTGTATCCACCGCAGGAGAAATGAGAGGTATTAGGGGGCCAGCCAGCCACAGTCGTTCCTTGTAAGGCACCACACCGTCAATCTTCCGCTCCAGCTCATGGGCGTGTTGTCGCCAAGTCGCCCCTAGGTCTGCAAGGGCTGCCAGGATATCGCCATAATTCAGATCGTTCTCCGGCATCGGCCGGGCAGCAGTGCGCAGCGACGCCACCAGAGCATCCTCAAGCTCGCAAAGAGGCAGGGCAGCAAGGACTGGGGATACGGGAGCGACCGCTGTGTCGGTTCGGTAGTCAGGCGCCAGTATCACCCCCGCAATGAGCTCACAGCGGAAAGGGGGGGGCGACTCCATAACCAGGAGGGACGTTAGGCAGGGCCACCAAAGGAAACACGTCTCGTAGTCCGAGGCCAGCGCGGTGTGAAAGCCCCCTCGTTTTCTGTCGATGTGGATGGCACACGGCGGAGGGGGCGCTCTAAGATGGAGGCAGCTCAGACTGCCGGCCGCAGAACAAAGGAAGTGTCGCTTGCACGGCCACAGCCTCGCAGGGACCCACTCCGTCGCCGAAGAAAGTTAAGCCAGTCAGCCCACCTCTGCAGCCGGCCACGGTGTATTAAACTCCAGCCCTGCCCCAACTTGTCCCACCGAACATGACCAGCAGCGTCCGGCGGCGACGATCGGGGCAGAGTCAGGGGGCAGAGTCGGAAGTCGGCAAACTTCGCAAATCCTCAGCCAAAACAGCCGGCGGGGACGTCGGAGGAACGCGGGTAGCATCAACTCGTTCGTGGCCCTAGTTGCACACGTTGTAGGCGAATATAAATGCCAGGATTTCTGAAAAACAGCAGACGGTTAGCGGAGCCGGGAGCTCACACGTCCGGTCCGTCCGCCATCTTGGCTCCTCCGGAACTGGGTTTTTATGGCTTTAATGGCCACCTTACTCAGCATCCTTGGGTTCGTGAACAGATCGGGGCTACCCAAAATATCCATTTGAGTTTTTACATATCTAAGTCATGGGATGTCAAGTGCTTTCTCTAATGTCATGCAATCCTGGATAATTTCTTGATTTAGGTTTGGTGATTGCTGTGCCCAAATTCTTAATCAGCCTAGTAGTGGGGCAACAGCAATCTGATCTTGAATATAACCAACACCCACGTCCTCATGAACATTGGAAGCAGCAGTGGATTTTGGGAGTGAAAGCAATTTCCGTAGAAAAATGTTTTCTGCTACTTGGATTTCTCTAGCGTCTGTGTAGCCCCACAGCTCACTCCCATATAGAACCATGGGGACACACTTTGCATTATATATCTTCATGAGGGCTGGAAGTGGTTTCGAACCTAACCGTTTTGCAAACTTTAAGACAGCCCTTGTGGATTTTGCTAGGCTATTCTTTTTTAAAGTACGTTGTGGCACCCATGACCTTCTTTCATCGAATACA
This sequence comes from Lissotriton helveticus, assembly GCF_964261635.1. Taxonomy (NCBI): domain Eukaryota; kingdom Metazoa; phylum Chordata; class Amphibia; order Caudata; family Salamandridae; genus Lissotriton; species Lissotriton helveticus. The sequence continues at coordinate 190,385,022 of NC_136069.1, read as the reverse complement.
ATCCCTAAATATGGGAACGTTGGTACTTTGGTCAACTCCAGGCCTTTGCAAAAGAATCTTGCCTTTTTTGCCCTCTTTCCACCTATTGTCATTGAATGTGACTTTGTGAAGTTAGTTACAAGATCGAGAGAGTCCATAAAATTAATAAATCGATCTAAAAGCAATTGCAGTCCTCTCGCTGTTCTAGCCACCAAAACTGCATCGTCTGCATATAACAACGCTGGAATTTTTTTTGTGCCAACCCTCGGGATGTCTACACAAGATGCTATAAGAGCATCACCCAAGTTATTTATATAGAGTGAAAACAACAGGGGGGCAAGGATACATCCTTGCCTTACTCCACATTTAACTGGCCACACTTCAGTCAAACTCCCATTTTCATTAAAACGGACCGCAGCGGTATTATTCTCGTGTATTTCGGAAAGGAAAGATATCAAGGCGGGTTCCAGCCCGATGTCATAAAGAGAGGCCCATAACTTTTGCCTATTTACAAGGTCGAAAGCGGTTGAGAGATCCATAAAAGCTAAATGGATGTCCCCCCGCTTTGCGACCGTGTATTTTCCAATGACCAGATGTAAGTTCAAGCATTGGCCCACCGTGCTTTTCCCTTGTCTGAAACCGTACTGCAGATCAGAAATAATGGAGTTTTTATCCAGCCATTCTGTCAGCCGCGTCAATACAACTTTCCCCATTATCTTTGCAGCAGAGTCCAAAAGTGATATTGGCCTATAACAGGCCGGGTCATCTCTTGAGCCCTTTTTGTATATTGGGACTATGACTGCTTTGCCCCAAGTTGCTGCGAACCCTGCCTTGGTGGCAGCATTAAAAACACAAGTTAAAATCTTTGCGCACACAGTAGGATCAGCCCTGTACATGTCTGCCGGGACTCCGTCTGGGCCCGGCGCTTTTCCTTTAGACGTTGATGTTATTGCTTTCATAACTTCCCCCTCTTGAAATACAATTTTTGGCACATGATTAAAGTCCCTATAAATAGTTGCCAATGTGCAAGCACTCACTGAGTACATGCCACTAAAATGTTCCACCCATCTTTCTGGGAGGATGAGGCAGTCCTGGATGGTATTATCTGCCTCATCAAAGACTGGACTATTTATCACTTTCCAGAAGTGGGTGCTGCTTTTCAGGGGACTAGCTTGAATTAGCTCCTCCCAAGCCATCTCCTTAAGCTCAATTTTCCGTATCTTAATAGCGTTTTTATAGCTTCTCCTAGCTTCGGCGATACTAATTCCGTCCTTTACAGGGGCTTTTAAGGCCACCATAAGAACATTATGTGCAGTAGTGCACTTTTGATCAAACCAATTTGAAAATTTCTTTGGCCTTGGTTTGCTTCGCCGAGTTAAATTGGCCGCTATTTGTTTAGTAATGAGATCAAATGCACCTAGGATTTCTGTAGATTCTACACCTGACTCAATACAGAGGCTAAAATCTTCATGGTTACTATCATACAAACTACCAAGGAAGTCAGCCGGGGTAATTGCCTCCCATCTTAGCCTTCGTCCCTGGCAGTTTGTAGCAATATTGGAATTTGAAATATGAGCCAGAGGCGTCTCGGATATGAGGGCCTCAATTTCCAAGTCCAATCTGAGGGGGTTATAATCACTTATCCCATTTAAACTAACTTCAAGAGGGCCAATACAATTCATTATAGGACATGACACTAAAATATAATCGATAATACTGCCATGACCCTGGCCTATATAAGTTGGGAACGGGTTTACAAAATCTAGTTGTACAGGGCAAAACAAATAGTGGGCAGCTAAAAGACTCTCAAGATACAGCCCACTTCTTGTGTGCTCAAAGTGCATGAGCCCTTGTGGATCCGAATCATACTCCATGTTTTGCAAACCATTTTGGGGACAAACATGTATGTTAAAATCACCGAGTATTATGAGATGGTGTGGAGCGTCACTATTGGTTTCAAAATTTTCTAAGAAAACAGACAATGCTTCCAGGTTATCTAATTCATCTTCCCTTGTAAAAGAGTTGTAAAAATTTACCACCAATAATTTTGGAAGGCTATTTTTACCCTTCAACTTAGCGGCTAAAATGTGGGGAGAAGTAGACTCAAGTAACTCTGGGCTGTACATCAGTTTTACTCCACTTTCCCACACTTTACCCCACTCTACGACACTTTAATCCACTCTATGCTACGTCACTCCACTTTATGACGCTTTATTCCACTTTATGACACTCCACTCTGTGACATTCTACTGCACTCTATGCCAGTCTGCGTCACAGCACCCTTTGACACTCCACTCCACTTTAGGCCCTTCCATTCTATTCCCCTCTACTTTATGACACATCACTCTACTCCACTCTATTCCACGCTGCATCTTTCACTGTACAACACTCTACTACACTCCACTCTATGCCACTCCACAACACTCTACGACCCTCCACTCTAGCTCTCTTCACAGCACTCTACTACCTTCCATGACATTCTATAACATAATACTCCACTCTACGACATTCCACTCCATGCCACTCCTTAATGTTCCTCCTCTCTACACCCCTCAACTCTTGATACTCTACTCCACTCTATGCCACAGCATTCTATGCCCCCCTACTCCACTCTACACCTCTTCACTCCACACCCCTTCACGCCACTCCACTGTACTCCATGACACAATCTACTCTAATCCAGGACACTCCATGACACCCCAATCTAATCCACAACACTCCACTCTACACCAATCCACTCCATGTCACTCCACTCCACAGTACTCCATGACACAATCTACTCTATTCCACGACACTCCACTCCAGTCCAATCCACAACACTCCACTCTACTCCACAACACTCCAGTCTAATCTATGACATTCCACTCCACACCACTTCACTACACGTCACTCCATGCCAATCCATTCCACACATTCCACTCTACAACACTCAGCTCTACGACACTCTATGAGACTCTACAACAGTCCACTGTACGCCACTACATGACACTCTATGCCACTCCACTCTACAACACTCTACTCCAGGCTATGCCAGTCAACTCCACGTCAGTATCCACTATGCCACAAATGTTTAGCCATGTTGATCAGCAGCCGCGCTTGTGCACAACATGGCTAAAACACATTGGCATAGGCAAGATCTATTTGCTTTAGCAGTGCTTGTTTTGAAATGCCTTCCCTCTGCTGCCCCTCTGACTAGGTTGGTGTTGACAATATGTTTTAATTATAACAATAATATTAACTTTGCACACCTATGTCTCACACCTCCTCCTCTATCATATTCCTAGGCACTACTGTTCAGGCCCTAGTCCACCCCTCTCACCTGCAGTGTAGGCCTTTATTTAACTGCTGGTACCACTGACAAAACGTATTGTTTTAATGCCTATGCTGACCTCATAACCATTTGGAAAAACTGGAGCAGTGTGCCCCTTATGTTATATTAACTGTGTTCTGTTGCTAAAACTGGTAGACGTCACTCCCCTCCCCCACAACCCCCTCTCCCAGACTTCACTTTACAGACACTTTATAATTGTGTTCTAATAACAATAATGGGGAAAAAATGGTGCTGCACTACCTCCTGCTCTTCTTCGGGGGTATTTTTACAGTGTGTAGTAGTAATATGGGCCATCATTATAATGTTGGTCGGATCGCAACCGACAGGCTGTCGGTTGCGCTCCGACCAACATTTGGTGCTGCAGTCCGACTGCTGTATTATGATGCACCATGGTTGGAGGCAGTGGGCGGAGGGACCAACAGACGATTCCGACGGGGTCGAGGAGCCCGTCTGACTGTTGGTCGCAAAGTAATTCCCTACAAAAGGGCGGTGCCTGCTCAGGCACCGCAGTAGGGATTACAATGTCCCTTTCAGACAACCTTTCTATGGCAGTCCGACCGCCACAGATAGGCTGTCAGAAATAGACTTTGGGGTCCCCTAGCAGTGCCCCAGTCCCCAAGAGACCTCCACTCTGATGCCTGGGAGGCACCTGTGGTGCCCCACCAAACATGGTGCCTGCCACACGATGCATAGATATTTAAAAGGTGTATTTTTCCTATTGCTGCTTTTGCTGCAGCCCGCAGCACAAGCCGCAATAGGAAATATGCACTTTCGGACCACCGTTAAGGCGGTTGCATCCTAATTTGGCAAGCGAGACAGCCGACTCCTTGATGGGCAGCTTCGTTTCCAACAACATGCAGGTTGGATGCTCGTCTGAACAGCATCGTCATGAGGCCCAAGATGTTTTTTACTTTAGAGCACTGATCGTGTTTGCTAAGCAACTCCAAATCATAATGAAAAATTTGACCTGGGGAGCAGTGGAGTCTCTAAAGTTGGGCCAACTGGAAATCGTGCCCCAGCTAAGTTCCTTCTGCCCCCCTCTTGGTGCCCTATAACCATTTCCATTAGACAGTTTCAAAAGAAAACCAGAAAGCAGGACTAGCATTGTTTAGCTAAGCCTAAAGGGAAGAAGTAGAGATGTAGGGAAAGAACAAGAAACCAAGATGAACAAAAAATACTAATGTGATAGCAATCAAAAAGACAAGGAATTGTGCGAAAAGAGAAATAAACAAGCATTTACAATGCAATGGTCTCGGCATTGTTAAAGTTAGAGCTATTGGCATTGCTCATGACATTATTTTTTTAATTTATTTTTTTGTTTTTAAAACATATAAATAAATTGCATTGTCATTACAATGCCAATAGCTTAATCTCTCGCAAATGCGAGACCTATTGCATTTGCACCCACACACAGAGCCACACACACAAAGGCACCTACACACACATACAGAGCCACCCACACAGAGCCACTCACACAGAGCCACCCACACAGAGTAATTCACATACAGCCAATCACACACACAGCCACCCACACAGAGCCACCTACGCACACACAGAGCCACCCTGACACAAACACACCTACACACACACAGAGCCACCCTCACACAGAGCCACCTACAAGAAAAAGCTACCCACACAGAGCCCAACACACACACACACACACAGACAGAGCCACACACACACAGACAGAGCCACACACACACACACACAGAGCCACACACACACACAGAGAGAGAGAGAGAGAGACACACACACACACACAGAGAAAGAGACAAACACACACACACAAACACAGACAGACAGAGCCACACCACACACACACACACACACACACACACACACACACACACACACACACACACACACACACACAGAGCCACACACACACACACAGACAGAGCCACACACACACACAGAGCCACACACACACAGAAAGAGACACACACACACAGACAGAGCCACACACACACAGACAGAGCCACACACAAACACATGTATTCCATGGTTACGCACAAATATTTTCACTGGGGCCAAAAAGCATTGTCTGTGGCTTGATCGAGGACCGTATTGATGCCAGCAGGATAAGATTCAGGTGGTGTGAGGTGGGCATAGGGGAAGCGAAGAATGTACATGGTGTGGACTGTGAATTATGGAATTATTTTCAGGGTCAAATCATATCCTTACTACGCCTTTATCCCCTTAATTATCATTAAGTGACAAAAGTGGGCGACCCACAGAAGGCCCAAACCAAGCTTGAGTCAGATATCTGGCTCAGCTCAAGATACTCTTGAATCCCTGAGCCCAAAATGCACAAGCGTTGATGCCGGCTTCTTTCGGCCACCCACACTCTAACCTTATGAGCCAGGAATTAAAGACAAAGCATTAACATTGAAAGTAAAACGTGACAGGGAAAGCAATACTCATCTAGTAGATGAATTGCAATCCACTCCACAGAATTTGACATCATGCCACAAACTTTAACAGCACACCACATAATTAAACTCCACTAGATACCACTCCAAAACACAAAATACCATTCCACATAATTACACCATAACACAATTACAGTACAGCATAATAACTATCCACATAATTCCACAACACACAATGGCACATAAATACACTACACTAATACACTCCATGCCACACAATTCCTGAACGAACTAATTCTTCCAACCCACATAATTTAACTACACACCACATCCATACACTCCATAAGACATAAGTAAAAGACATTTACAATATCAAAAGTTCTAGCTCAAACAAATGCGTAACCGATTGCATGAGTGATTTCTAAATACGGATTCCTGAGCCCATACCATATTTAAAGCGAAACTCCGAGTTCCAGAACGCAACCCGCTGTAGGGCAGAAAGTGTAACACGTGTCCTATGGGCACTTAGTAGTTGTGACTCGCAAGGCTAAAACTCCGCATAGAGCTGCAAGTCTATTAGTGCAGCACAAAGGCTGCCTCTAATACGCAGATTCGCAAAGCCGTTGTATCTGTTCCTCAGCTCCTGTTTGACCTTCTATTCTGTGTCTACCTTCCTTCTAAACCGTCGAAACATTTGACAAAGGACGGATACACAAAAAGGGCAGCGCGAACGGGGGGAAGTTCATACTACAACTCAGAAAACGGACACAAGTTGTCAGGCTATGTTGCCTCCGATCAAACAAAAAAGGGACTTAGGGAGATACCCATAGAAGCCCACAGGGTTCTAAATGGAGGCCAATGGCGTTTTTTTATTTTGCAGAGTTTTATATAGCGCGAACTAGACCCGAACCGAATCAGGTATCAGAGCGCTTTACATAGCACCAGTTACGTTACATGAGGACACACTTTCATTTTAGGCACGGGGAGATTAAGTGATTTGCCCAGAATCACAGGAGGTTTTTTGGCGTCGTTACCGAGACTTGAACCCAGATCCCCAGGTCCGAGGTCGAGCGCCTTAGCCGTTAGGCCAACCCCTCTCACCCAGAGGGGTTGCGCCTGAATATGACCATTTAGGCAATGCATCCGAATCATGCCTACGCAGCGGCCATTTCCTAATGGTAATGTTTTGTCATTCATTGTAGGAAACATAAAGAGAAACATAAGTAAAACAAAACGAACTGGTTTAGCACCATATACATAGTCTGCGTATTACAAATTGCCAAATGTTTATCACCCTAAATATATCGAAAGACCCAAGATCGATTTACAACAATGTTAGTTGCTTCACCTCACCCCGAAGTTCTCTCACAGCACCATGTGTAAGTAGCGTTGTAGTGCAAGATATATCTTCGGAAATAGTTGCTTCCCTTAGTCTAAGCATTAAAAAGGCACTGGCCATTTCTCTATTCTTCGGACTTCTGAGCTGCGATCAGTGAATATTGGCACCCACAGAATAAAACATTACTGATACGAGTACTGCAGAGGCCATGGCTGGCGTGTTCGACATCGACCTGGACCAGCCCGACGAGGCGGGCTCAGAAGAGGAGGAGGAAGGGGTAATGATCTGGGGAACTCTAGTGGGCACAGATAGGGGAATCAGTTGACAGGGCGTAGGGAGGGTGGCGGGCATAGGTGCGTCTACGGGGGGGAATGAATTGTTGATGAATACGCACAAACAGGGGGCAGAGGCAAGAAAAGTGAGCACTCACCGGCTGGGGCAGAGGACTCGACGTTCTCCCTTGCTCCGGCGGTGGTCAAGCAGAAATGGCTCTCCGAAAAGCCCCGTCATTTTCCAACTGGGGGCGTGTTTTTCTTTCTCTCCTCTTCCCATTGGCTGGAATGTAACATTCCAGCCAATGGGAAGAGGAGAGAAAGAAATGAAAAAACACAACTCTCACTCCCAAAAAGACGGGGCTTAATGGACAGATGCCCATCTTCTCCAATGGCTGGCCTCCGTTTAGGAAGCCAGCCAATGGAGAAGAGGGGCGGGTTCAAGCCCCCACACTAAGAAACATAAGATCTCACTGGCGAGACTGCGCAAGCACAGCCTACGCAGGCCGAGACCTAAAAAGTGCAAGAGATGGAAATAAGGTAGTGAAAGTGAGCATAAATAAATGAATAATAAGGAAGAAAGTTGATCAGTTATGTATGTGTCTGGCTCTTTCTGCATACATATACATTATATATATGCATATAAACAAGAGTTTCCATTCAAAAACCATTCAATAACTTTGATGCAGTTCAATGAATACTCTCTGCAAGTTTTGTACAGATCCGTCATGCTGGGGGCCTAGAAAGAGTGGAGGATTTCAAAAGAGGTATTTCCATTTTAAGTCCAATGTGATTCTTTGCTCCTCAATACTGAAAAAAATATCTGAAGAGAACTACACTAAATTTGGCATAAAGTTAAAACTTTTCCAAGAAAAAGTGCCTTTGCATCATTTAGTGGGACGTTTCTTCAGTAATTTTATTTTGAGAAATCTGCATTTAACAAGGTACTTTGGTTGGCAAGAAGGCATTGCATTTTAGAGATTTCTTGCATGCTAATTCACAGATTCTCAAAAAAATGCACAGCACTGGACTAGTAAACTTCCCTCCCCCCCCCCCCCCCGCTTGCGCAGTGTTGTTCACAGGGCCTCCATCCCCTTGCGCAAGGTCGAAGGACCTTCACTGCGGCTGTAGCCAGCCCATGAAGAGTTGGGTACAATGCTTAAAACTTCACAATATGTATGCCAAAAAGTAGCAACAACTAAAAGGGAAATAAAATTAACCAACTACAAATCCCCACACCAATTAAACTCTTGACTGCAAAGCCTTCTCCTGTGGTGCTAAGCCCTTTTTTGATGTTTGGGGTACTTTGTGCTGAAATCTTCATAACTTTTTTCCACAAAAGGTGTCTATGCCACATTTGTATCTTTTTTTCCACTGTGTTGGGTTCCAAAGGAGCAAAGGGTGTTTTGATTCCCTTTGAAGGAACTGAGAAAATAGAAAAATATAGCTAAATTGTGCTTTCTGGGGAAAAAGTGCTGTGTAAGAAAGCGTGCTTTTTTCTTAAAATGGCATCAACAAAAAATATACTGTGTAAGGATCACTGTCTTCCCAGATTTCAGGAACAAGCAGATCTGTATCAGTGGCGTAACGAAGACTGACCCCCTGCAAGGTACATGGAGGGGCCCCCTCCAGACTCTATCAGGAGCTCTCTGGCCGAGGTGAAGTGCTGTGCTGAGGAGGCCTGGAGCTTGGGGCCCTGCCAATAAGGGTACCTTGGGTCTACCTTAGGGGCGACTTACATGTAAGAAAAAGGAAGGTTAGGGCCTGGCAAGTGAGTGCACTTACCAGATAGACATGGCAGTTAAAAACTGCACATTCAGACACTGCAGTGGTAGATCTGAGACAAATTTGAAGGTCTACTGGTGTGGGAGACACAATTGGTGCTGCAGGCCCACTAGTAGCATTTGATTTACAGGCCCTGAGCACGTAAAGTGTACTTTAATAGGGACTTACCAGTAAATCATATATGGCAATCATGGATGACCAATCAGAATTACAGTTTACACAGGGAGCACTTGCACTTTGGTCCTGATCAGCAGTGGCAAATTGCCCAGAGTACCTAAACCCGCAAACCCAAAATCCAGCGCATTGTCAAAAATACAGGAGGTAGAGGCAAAAAATAAGGGGAAATCAGGCCAAGGATGCCAGGTCTAACAACCAATTAAAAAAATATTGACCCAACTAAAACACTTAAGATGTTTTAGCATGATCTTGCATCTTTCTTAAATCTCAGTAGACAAAGCATTGCCCGTCTGTGACACTTACTCTCAGATAAACGCAAAGGAAAGAGATGCTGTGAATACATTGCATGTATCTGTAACACCAGGTAGTACTAGGAATCAATTTTCCTAAACTGTCTGCTCCCCAGATTCCAACAGCGTAAATGGAGAAGGCAGTAACATTCATGGTCACAACCAGCAAGTGCATTAGTGGTCTTTGATTGGGTGTATACAACATAGGTCCAGGAGATCTCATCTATGCAGATTTCTTTTTCAGGCAAATTAGTTTCACTGAATTAGATCATGCAAATCTATGAAAATTAATAGGAATGGATCCGTCCCTATACGACCTAACTAGCTACCCATGTCCTAGGCTGTACTTGCATCATTTATCTCAGGTTGTATATGTCTCAATGGCACATGGCAATAAACTCATCAGTGCCCACAGGCAAAAAGTGTACATTAATATTCACTCACATGAACTAGCATCAACTGTCCCATTCACTAATGGTATTTAATAGGCCACTCAATAACCCAATTTAATGTCCCAGCACAGTAACTAAAATGAATTCCTCACCTTTTAAAGGACTCACGATGTAACTAACGTTATAGGCCCACGGTGTAACTAGCTGTAATGGTCTCACACAGTAAGTATTATTAATAATCTCACTCAGTAAAGAGAATTAAAGCCCACATCAATGCCCCCACATAGTATATGGCTCCCCACAGTAACATGAACTATTGATTTCACATAGTAATGAGCACACCCTTCCAAGCTTTCTTGGCTCCACGAAATGCACCCGCACAACAAGCAGCGTTCACACGTCTCGGATCTATTTATGGCCCCCATCACATAATTCAGTATTGAAAGACCATGTGGGCCCTGGGCACCACAAGATGCTGCGGGGGCTAACCGCATGCTAACGGTGGTCTTGTCATGAGACGTTGTGTGGCTGCACCATCGATACTCAAAGCGTGCCGATTGAAGTCCCTAGACAGAGTCGACCCGCTAAGTACACAGAGGAGGAGGTTTTAAAGCACATTAAGGCCATCAGAACCGATGGAGCCCCCGGCCCAAACGGAATCCCCGCCCAGGTTTTTAAAACCGCCTCAGCCTTTTTTGCAACCACACTTACCCCACTATTCAATCACTCATTCGCTACTGCAACCCTGCCAACCTCCTGGAAAGGCTCAGTCCTATTTTCCATTCACAAGAAGGTGACCACTCGAACCCGGCCAACTACAGGCTCATAGCCCTTTTAGACATAGAAGCCAAGGAATACGCCCGTCTTCTACTAAGGGACTTGGAGGCTTGGGTGGATAAGAACGGCATTATCCCGCCCTCACAGACCGGATTCAGGGCCAATAGTTCCACCCTGGACAACATCATAGCTCTTTCTTACCTTGCGAAGAAGGCCAACACGAGGAATAAGCCGCCATTGTATTGCTGTTTTATAGACTACTCTACGGCCTTTGATCGAGTGAACAGAAGTCGTCTATGGGCAAAACTCGAGTCCTGGGGGCTCCCCCAAGTCCTCCTAAAAGCCATAAAGGCACTCTATGAGGGAACATGGGTCCAGGTGAAATTAAGTCCCACAATTACAACAGCAAGAATTAACACCAACTCCGGACTTAAGCAGGGGTGCGTCCTGGCCCCCCTACTTTTCAACCTGTACACAGCGGACATGGGGCAAGCCCTGAAAGAAGTCAACTTAGTACCTCCAAGATTGGGGAAGCTGGTCTTGGGCACGCTCCAGTACGCTGACGACACGGTGGTCATGGACCACACCAGGGTGGGTCTTCAAAGAGCTTTAAATAGCCTGGCAATCTACAATATGGAAAATGACCTACGAATCAATGTGAGTAAAACCAAGATAGTAATCTTCGGCAAACACCACCATAAAAAAGAAGCAACATGGTCCCTGGGGGAGCACCGTATCATTACTGCCTCATCTTATAACTATCTAGGAGTCTGGGTGTCCGAGAGGGCCTCCGCAGCCAAACACCTAAAGGAGCTAAAACCAAGAATAGACAAAATAATTCTGTCTTTAAGACGCTTAAGCTACCGCCTGGCCAGCCCTTCAGTAGAACCGATGCTGACAGTACTTAGGGCAAAACTCATTCCCTCCATTACGTATGGCCACATTGCCTACCTTGGTGCACTCGAGAAAATGGTCAACGCGACCCAGGCGAAAGCGTATAAGATGGTGCTACAGGCCCCCAGACAGGCCAGGAATAACAGGCTAAGGCTTGAAATAGGCCTGAAACGACCAGCGTTGGTACTACTGGGAGACCTGATAAAATACTACATCAGAGCACTGAAAGCTCCTGAAAACACCCAAAAGCACGCCTTAAAAACTGTATTTGGTGAAGTGGGCTCCCCATGGCACGCTAAGGTGGCACAAGGCATAGACCTACTGAAAATCGAGGGTAAGAGTTTGCCCCTTCATGAAATTCCATACTCTGCCTGGGCCCAAGCAATAAAGCGCCAAGTTTAGTCCATCTCGTTCGAGCTTGATCTCTCATCGCTACGGCACAATTCATTAACCTTGGCCCTGGATAAGTCTTACATCCCTGGCAAACCCCAACCATATCTGCAAGACGCACTAACAACTCATGCGAGAAAGAAAATCCTGTATCTGCGCCTCCTGGCCCTCATGATCACGGACTTCAACCCAAAATGGGCACGAATGGATGCTGCCATCGCCTGCCGATTATGTAACTACCGCAGAGAGTCTTGGTTACACCTGCTGTGTTGCTGTACAAAGTTGGCTAGCGACCGCCATCGCTTGTTGCGCCCGGCCTTACGGAACCTAGGCCATAGAACATGTAGAGAGGCCTCGGACTGGTGCTTCTCAGAAACTACGACCTGTCTATTAGCTAGGGTCGGCAAGTTCACCCACCAAGTCAAAAGGGCACTCGAAATCCATCAAAAGGCCACCGATCCTAAGGGTCCCTACACTGTGTAAGGAGCGCTATCTGGAGCCCTTACGATGTCAGCTTACGGCTAACTCAGGGTGTTCCCGTAAAGTAACTGGACGTATTGGATCCAGGAACTAAATCAGGGCTGGATAAGGGCCAATGAAGTACCCATCCACTGTGATCTGGCGGTGCAATGTGCACGACCACGTGGAATTTCCACACTTCTCCTAGAAGAACCCACTCACTGTCAACTGGCCGTGCAGTGTGTATGACCATGCCGAACTTCCACACCTCCCCCAGTCTCTAGAAGGGGTGAAGTTAAGGAACACACAAAACTTTGTTCTCATTTAATAGTACTTTGTTTGGACAAAAGTGGTAAAAACAGTCAGTACTTTATTTTAATATTGCACATATGGTTTTATTGGCCTGCTGAGGGGGGAGGGAGGGGATGTTCCTGTGTTTTATACTGTAATGATTTTAAGTAATCGCACAGTTTAATAAATTGATAGTGGCTGCACCTCATACTGTTGTTCTGTGCTAGGTGATGCTCTATAACTATAACTATATTAATCTATCTCCCTGACTGTTTTCCTATATCCTTGTTTCCACCCTCTTAACAATGTCAGTTTCACATTTCCTTTTCCAGTTGTATGTAGAGTGCTTGGATGCCTCGAGGGCTAGGTCGGCGCTATATAACTACTACAAATAAATAACAAATACATATATCACTGGAAAACTAGAAGGTTCTGTTGTTTAATTCGATAGCTTGAATGACTCCTTGCTACAACTGTGGTGCCATTGAAGCAATGTGAATCATTTTTAGAAAACAAACAACCATACAGGTGTTACTTTTCTTGCAATGGCGACGCGGAAACGCCACAGGCATTTGTGGTGCAGTCTCTAGATGTGTATTGTGGATACCAATGCAAGTTAGGTGGTAAGAAGGCTCAGTGAGTTGAACACTTGTCAATGACATTTGAAGGGGTCTGCAAGTCATGAGTTTGAATCCCTGCCAGCCGATGTGGTCTGGTGTCCTTCCGAGGACGGTGAGTTGGGTGTGATTAAATGTGGCACTGGCGAGACGAATTCCCTACAGTGCCTTAACGCAGCAGTAGTGAGGTGTGGGGAACAACCTACAACAAGTAATATTACCTGTTGCAACACGCAAATGCAATTGATGCAGTGCCATCTCGTAGAGCCCCCAAATGCAGGAAGGACATTTGTGCGCGTTACTCGTACCCCAAACGAGGTAGTGCACCTGCTTCCAGTTGCACATCTGTCAAACCTCTTCAAGGGATCCCAGTGATCCCACTGTGGCGCTCCTGCTTCAAGTGATCCAGTGACAGTTATTCACCTGTCATACCTCGTCAATGTCCTGGCAGGGGCGTAACACAGGCCCCCGCAGCCACAGGCCCCCGCAGCCCACACGGTGCGGGGGGCCCCTAGCTCCAAGGGGCCCCCTCGGCACTGAACTCTGGCCGGGAGAGCCTCTGATTGAGCCCGGAGGGCGCCCCCCTAAGTACCGTGCAGGGAGGCCCCCTCACTTTTCATTACGCCAGTGTGTACTGGCGAAGCATGTTTCACCCACGCCAGCTCCCAACTGTAATGGGGCAGAAGGAACACCACTTTTGGCTGTAATATGGACCGGGAGACAGGATACACTAGCCTTAAAAAACACATGTGTGTCAGGAACAGGCGTGCCTCAGCTTCAAGGTGCATTGTGGGCCCTTGTGCACTGGTTCCAATGACCAAAGGCACTGCACACTAGCATGTACGTGCCCAAACTCCTAGAGTCCAGACCTGCCCTGCTTCCACTGCCCCTGAAAGCAGGCAGCATGTCCATGTCTGTCCTCAGCCTGCATCCCGCGACGGCGGGCGCTTAGCGCATCTCAGGGTGGAGCGAAAGTTTAAAGGGCCCCCTGCAATGTACAGGGAGGGGCCCCCGCTCCGGAGTTACTCCAGAGCACTCAGACCTGAGTTCCCTGGAGCTCAGGCCCAACCCCCGCACCGCGGGGAATGCGGGGGCCTGTGTTATGCCCCTGATCTGTATAAAAAACATTTTTTTACCACAGAGGGAGCCCATTTTTTGGGGTTTCAACCTACTAGCAGTTTGTGGTAGAAACAGGTAGGAAATCCATCGGTGATCCCAGAAAGATATATATTTCTGAACAATAGACACAATTCTGTATTCAGCAAGGGGTCATACTTCTAGATCTCTCAAGCTTTTCCCAAAGAAACGATGTGTTGAAATTAAAAGAATAATGATAATGAGTAGGAAAAGTGGGATATATTGTGCTTTTTTGCCTCCTCTTCCCCTTGGGAGGCAGATTGGGGTTAAAGATCTCCAACCCCACCCCCTCAGAAAGACTAAAAATATAGGTGTTTGCCCCCCTATAAACATATCTCTGGTGTCTAGTAGAAGCATGAGACGATCTCATTACACTGTGATTGTTTGGTGTTTTTCAGGGTAAGAGAGGTAGAGCTGGAAAGTTGAGTTCCTCCGCTTTCCAGCGATACTTACCTTTTTGCACAATTCAGTGCAGAGAACGTGGCTCTTTCATCCCCCCTCCCCCCCGCATTCCCAGGGAAATCAGCAAGCAGTTTCCTAGGTGACCATCCTGCAAATGACATAATCGCATCCCTGATGCAATTGCGTCATTTGCAGGACATCCTCACAACCCTGGCCCGGATCAGGAGAGTCCCCAGCTCTGACCCGGGAGGGATGTGAAAGGAGGGCACAGGAGTCGCACAAACAGCTGCTGCTTCAATTCCAGACGCTTGGGCGTGGCCACCACCTCCATAGTGGCAGGTTGTGAGTGTTATAGATCTGGAGGACACATCCATAGTGTCCAAAGGGTTAATGATACTACATTCATAGTTGTCTCTGTCAAAGTGGCAGAAGTAATGTGATATGCAGTCTTATCTGTAAGCTGATTTCCAACATTTGTAATTGAATCTGTGTCATTAAGGGTTTGGTCATGAGCATTACATTTGGTGCATGAGTTATAGTTTGCATGAATGTTTTGAGAGTTATGGATTGTGCTCCTAAATATAACGTCACATTTCAGTGGTTGTTCAGCTTTAATTTGAAACCATAATGTCTGTAACCAATAATACCAAAAAACACTGACATTCGCCATAGATGAATGAGTTAACTATAACTTGTGTGCCTGCCAAGAACTGATTATGACCTCACATACTGCATAAACTCATAATATGCCAAATGACAATATTGATGACATCATTGATGACATATCAAATGACACCATCAATGTAATTATCGATGCCATTTAACATGTCACAAGTGATGTAATATGTGAGGTCATTCATAGCAGAGGGTTGGCTGAACACCGCCCCCCCTGCTGGGGCCTGAGCAGCACTGTGGAGACCCAATTCACATTTGGCATTTTAATTCATTTTTATTTTTCGTATGGTGTGAAGCTTGAACGCTGATCCTGAGGGAGTACCATAGGAGATCTGCAATGCTCGTGGCCTAAAATGTTATTTTTCTTTTCTTTTTTACCACTGACCAGTCCCTCTGGTTCCCCCTACAAGTATCTGAGGGTTATGGTATCCATACCCCGCCTGCACTGAGGTGGCGAAAATTCCTCTGAAGTAGAAAGAAAGGTAAACCAAATTTTGGTCTATAAGCGAGGTTGTAGAGGAAGAGAAAAATAGAAAAAATGCCAGTCAGTCACACTCTTGGTTGGTTGGTGTTAAGTATAGTGGCAAAATTCCTCCTTTTGTCTCTGGTGCCCTCAGACACCCTTGCGAGTGTCATGTATCATCATAGGGCGTTTCCCCTCGTGTGGGTGGCGCTGCAGTCCCTCACGGGCCCCGCAAGAGGGCTCTTTGGTGGAGATCTTTTTAGGAGATGCCGCAGTTGTGCTTGTGGGTGTGAGGGCCTAAGAAAATGAAGTGAATTAAAATGACCATACAGTGCCCAGAACCTTTATTTATTCAAGGGTCCGGATGATCAATTAAAAGGGTGTGGGTCCTGGAGATTCCCTATAAAAACAAATAAAAGGGGCGGTTGTGTAACTAGCCGCTGCTCACAGGACGGGTGCTCTGGTGAACAAAAGTGTAAATAGAACTAGGTCAACATGTTTCGTGCTCTCTAGTGGTCCCTAACGGATCCGAAGGTGCTTCATCAGGACCAGATTAAACGTGAATATCAATAAAATAGTAAAAATAGCAGGTGCCAGGCCTAGAGCCCGTGAACCTGTGGTACCTTATTCCTCAAGGTGTAGAGCGTCCTAGCGGTGATGGGTACCCATACTCTAGGTACTCATCCCCAACCTAGTAATGCAAAAACATAATGAGAGAGAAAAACAACCATTTAAAAACATCTATAGTCTGTGTTGATTCTTCCTCTTATCTCATTTCTCTATGGTAATGTGCCCTTTCAAAAACATGCGATCAACCTCATGTCCTGTCGTGAACACATGAATAAGGGCGTGGTGGACCAGAGGATGGTCTTGTGAGGTAGAGTGTGGTGCTCTATCTATGTATATACCATGGAGTAGAGTGCATACAGGCATTCATATGCTAGTTCTCTGCCTGTGGTGAGAGCAGTCATGGCGTATAATGCCAATGAAGGACCTGCTTTTAGTGCATTAAAAAATGGACTGAGCAGTATCAACCGAACCTACCGATAGAGGAGCCCCCACACACGAGTCAAGCGTCACACACACTAACGGTGAAGAGAGCCCGCGCTTACCCAACTCGGGGGTGACAGGTGGCCAGGCTGGTATCTAAGTGGCAAATGTGCACTTGGAAAGCAGCCGGATCGTATATGTGAACAGTGATGAACACCCACGTAAAATTAATTAAGATGACATCAGTAGTGTAGCCTACCCCTTAGTTATGGAGACGGGCCCCTTCGACATCTGCTCGGTCGGAGGCTGGAAACTGTAATGGCAGGAGAGGTTGCTTTTAAATACCCATGATGTCACCAAAGAACATGACAAGGATTTGTAGCAAAAATAGAAAGAGCCCAACAGGATGTCGCCTCTTGGTGCCGCGAATGTACTCACAAGTGCCCTCCCCTCCGGTGCAGTACGGCCTACCCTTCCGTGTCAGTATGTCGGGATGGTGAAGCGATGATACATCTGTTCAATCAACATTACATTGCACACTTTTTTGCAAATTTGATGATTTGCCAAGGAAAAGATTTCTAATTTTTATCCTGAAAAAGTGGGGACTTAGACAGTGTTGAGTAGCATTTTTGAGGATTCAAATGCTGGAGGAAGAACTGATTATGTTACTTATGTCGTCTTTTTTAAAAGCTGTAATCAGACATAGGATTACCATGAATTAATTTACAATTATTTGTCTGAGCCAGTTAAAAAAGGAAAGAAAAAACTTTTTATGCATTTAATATGAGCTGCTTTTTTTCTATTGTATTATAGTATAGTAATGTTTATGTAACTTCTATGGTTAATCTTTTTATAATGTAATGATTTTATTGTGCTTTTATGGTTTTTAATCAAAATCGAATAAAGCAGTCTTTGAAGATAATGCACTGAATAAGAAAAAGCCTGCCACAGTTATGGGAGAATTATTTTTAGAAATAGATGAATTGAGCCATGATTACGCTTTTAAAAATAATTTGACATGTAAAATGAGAGTGGAAGAAAAGGCATTCTTAGATATGGTTGAGGAAAGGAGAATTGCTTATAAACGTAAAGACAAAGTAAAGCATGAGAAATCCAAATATTGGACATTTAATGACAAGAATCTTGATGAAAGAAATGTGAATGTAGCTATAAATATAGACACTCCATTGTTAGGGAAACTCTGTATTAGAAGAGACAACACTGTATATGACAATTATTTTGTTGGAGCAAGTCAATGTAAAGACACTTATAGAATCCAAGGGGGTTGGGGATTTAAAGGGGGAAAAGATCCAGTTTTTCCTGGTATTTATTTCATTTGTGGAAACAAGGCTTATTATAGATTACCTGACCACCGGTATGGGACTTGTTACGTGGGCTTGGTCTTTCCTAAAATCTTTCATGTAGATAGAGGTACTAACGGCATCCATGAGATAGGTAAACCTTTAAGTCGTAGAAAAAGAGAGAGTGTTATAGAAATAATAGGTGATGTTTTTGGAGCACTGATACCAGCAGTGGAAATATCTTTCAATGCAAATCCAATTCGAAGATTGTCAACGATAGTAGATCGTTTGTCAACAGACACAGCAGGTGGATTCTTAATGGTAAACACCGAAATGATTGCTATGAGGACTATGGTAATGCAAAATCGTCTTTCTCTTGATATAATATAATATTAGCAAAAGAAGGAGGAGTTTGTGGAATTTTGAATGTACAGCACTGCTGCACCTACATTCCAGACAAAAGTCAAAACATTGAAAAGTACATTACAAATATTACAGAGTTGCATAGAGAAATTGAACCACTGTAGGTTGATGGTATTCTTGAACGACTTGGTAGAAGTTTTACAGCAGTTAAACATTGGTTTCAAGAAATAGGTGGTTCAATTATAGGCAAAATACAAATTCCAGTAACAGTGATAGTATTAGCAATTTTAATGATAAGGTTATGTTGTATATACAGAAAAAAAAGAATGTTAGAAAGTTATTAAAGATGATAATCCAAGAAAAATGAGAAAGAGAAAGAGAAAAAGGTGATATAGAAATGGAGGAGTTCCGATAAAAAGTTTTTAAAGAGGCTAGAGAAAAAGATACTAAAGTATAAATATGTACTAATCTGAAGAATTTGAAACATGTTTTGATAAACATTTGCTAAATTTTGGGAGATATTTGGTGATAAATCACCAAAGGGGGAGTTGATGGAGCAAGGTGGAGAATCAAAATTTTGTGTACCCCTTGCAAAATCACACTTCCATAACCATAACTTGAACTAATTGAGTGATGTGTGTAATTAACCAACTAAGAATAAGAAATGCACCTACACAAGTACACGTGGGAACTAATTTTGCTTATGTTGCAATCATAATTAACTAATTATGTGATTTTGTCATGTCC
The DNA here is from genome assembly GCF_964261635.1 of Lissotriton helveticus. Classification (NCBI taxonomy): domain Eukaryota; kingdom Metazoa; phylum Chordata; class Amphibia; order Caudata; family Salamandridae; genus Lissotriton; species Lissotriton helveticus. Next base: position 190,365,579 of record NC_136069.1, on the reverse strand, counting down.
TAAACTAATAAGCAGCTTTGAAATAAGGAAATGTGGCATAAATGTGCTTTTTGTTTTCGTATTTTGTGGCAAACCGTGGAAATAGGTGAGCATATCACGCCTGAATGTTGCTTATTTGCTAGGTAACTACTAATAGGGAAAACCTTAGCAAGGGGGAAGGTAAACAGAAGGGTTACATTTCTAAAATTAACTTTCGTTTGTGTTTGTTTCTATGATAGTTCCCATTCTGGCCTGTGAGGCCTAGTGAAAATATGGCTGACTTATTAAACTGCGAATAGAAGATGAACTGAGCATGCGCAAGCCCAAGTCCGAGTTCGAATGCGAGCTGCTTGTGCCTGGAGTGAATGCAGTTCAAGGAAAATGTGGCCTGGAAGTCTAGATGGCTGCCAAAAAGGATGAGCACAATGGTTCTGAACGTGAGAAGATCTCGTGAAGTTGCTAGTTGAGTACAGTACTAGGCCGGACATTACCCAAAACAATGACCCTTTTAAAAATCTAGCTGACGGAAGAGAAACAAACATTATAATGATGAGGTGATGCTCATCCACCCCAAATTGTCCAATCAGAACTCGAATTTATGCTGAAAGTTACTCTTCTAGATAGATAGAGCTAGTGAAAAAGGTATAAAAAGTGCTGGTTTTACTGAGGAAAAAACTTCTTTTCGATTTCCTCCCAAGATGCTGCCGGTATGCTGATTTTCCTGAGATGTAAGACTCTGAATAATTTTCTATTTCTTTTTGAATGAGAATTGAACTTTAGTTGAGGGTTTTAGTTAGGGAAGTTAGGAGAATAAATGAATTTTGGGAACTATCTGTCTTTTGCTAATACTTGCATTTCTGAAATAAAAATAAAATGTCTATTTCTGAATTTTCTGAAAATAAATGAAATTAACTGTTTGAGACAAAACTCTTATTCTTTTAAATGTCGGTTTTGAATAAATAAATAAATAATATGAATAAACCTCTAGACATGCTAAAATTTGCTTTTAATAAAAATTAGATAAATGGAGAATTAAACTGGTCTTGAGTTTTCCTACACCTATTTTTTTACTAGCAGATTCGTCGACCACAGTGGTGCTGTGTCTAAATAAATGTTTTGTTAATGAAAAGTTGAAAACCATGGTAAAACTCATTCAAACTGCAGGTGTAAATAGTATAAATATTCAGTTATAGTTTAGACACTCCGCTATGATACAGCAGCTCTCCTTTGAATCTCACGGATCCATGAAGTAGGGTGTAAGTGTTTTGTGAGTGACTCGCGGTGTCATGGGCCCCACTGTCGAGTATATGTATTGATTTTGTACTTCAGAAAAGGTGTCATGGTTTTAGAAATTATTTCCGGAAAACCGCGGCATCACGGCGTTTACACCCTCTTTACTAGTGTCTGCCACAGTACAATCTACCAGGCGGATTCAGACCTTATGTTCATCTAGCCATCCCAAGATGGCCGCCGTTCATGCCCAGTTTCTCACACTACCCCCACTGCGCATCACTATCTGGCACAGGCGTGACACGTCATCACGCGGGGACCGACCCAGCTGCTCCGCGTTGTTCAATTGAGTCAGATCGGATAAATGGGGACGGGAGGGAGCATTGCTTCACCATCCCGACATACTGACACGGAAGGGTAGGTCGTACTACACCGGAGAGGCGGACACTTGTGAGTACATTCGCGGCACCAGGAGGCGACATTCTGTTGGGCTCTTTATATTTTTGCTACAAATCCTTGTCACGTTCTTTGGTGACATAATGAGTATTTAAAAGCAACCTGTCTTGCCATTACAGTTTCCAGCCTCCGACCGAGCGGATGTCGAAGGAGCCCCGTCTCCATAACTAAGGGGTAGGCTCCACTACTGATGTCATCTTAATTAATTTTATGTGGGTGTTCGTCACTGTGAACATATACCATCCGGCTGCTTTACAAGTGCACATTTGCCACTTAGATACCAGCCTGGCCACCTGTCACCCCGGAGTTGGGTAAGCGCGGGCTCTCTTCACCGTCAGTATTTGTGATGCTTGACTCGTGTGTGGGGGCTCCTCTATCGGTGGGTTCGGTTGATACTGCTCAGTGAGTTTTCTAATTCACTAAAACCAGGTCCTTCAATGGCGTTATACACCATGACTGCTCTCACCACAGGCAGAGAACTAGCATATGAATGCCTGTATGCACTCTACTCCATGGTATGTACATAGATAGAGCACTACCCTCTACCTCACAAGACCGTCCTCTGGTCCACCATGCCCTTATTCATGTGTTCACGACAGGACACCAGGTTGATCGCATGTTTTTGAAAGGGCACATTATCATAGAGAAATGATATAAGAGGAAGAATCAACACAGACTATGAATGTTTTTAAATGCTTGTTTTTCTCTCTCATTATGTTTTTTGCATTACTAGGTTGGGGATGAGTACCTAGAGTATGGGTACCCATCAGCGCTAGGAAGCTCTACACCTTGAGGAATAAGGTACCATAGGTTCACGGCCTCTAGGCCTGGCACCTGCTATTTTTACTATTTTATTGATATTCATGTTTTTTCTGGTCCTGATGAAGCACCTAAGGATCCGTTAGGGACCACTATAGAGCGCGAAACATGTTAACCTAGTTCTATTTACACTTTTGTTCACCAGAGCACCCGTTCTGTGAGCAGCGGCTAGTTACACAACCGCCCCTTTTATTTGTTTTTATAGGGAATCTCCAGGACCCACGCCCTTTTAATTGATCATCCGGACCCTTGAATAAATAAAGGTTCTGGGCACAGTATGGTCATTTTAATTCACTTCACTTCCTTAGGCCCTCACACCCACAAGCACAACTGCAGCATCTCCTAAAAAGATCTCCACCAAAGAGCCCTCTTGCGGGGCCCGTGAGGGACTTCAGCGCCACCCACACGAGGAGCAACGCCCTATGATGATACATTGCAAACACAACAGTGATGGACAGAATGTGGATCAATGTCACACATTCACCCCAGTCCAAAGATCTGGGCCCAAATCCATCGTTTTTCCACTCCACACCACCCTGGGTTAGACAATGGCGATATGCAAATCAGCGCTGACCCTGTGCCCCATGGGAACAGTCCAGTCCGAACTACAAAAGCCATGTCCTTCCCAGAACGGAATCAAGCATCCGAGGACCGGCCCGGTTTCGAGGTAACACCTCTCATCAGCCCGGCTAGCTTGACTCCAGTGGTGTGGAGTGCCTGGGACTCACGTCTGAGTGGAAAAACGATGGATTTGGGCCCAGATCTTTGGACTGGGGTGAATGTGTGACATTGATCCACATTCTGTCCATCACTGTTGTGTTTGCAATTACCGCTCTAAGTGTACTGGGGATGCTCAGACGTGAGTCCCAGGCACTCCACACCACTGGAGTCAAGCTAGCCGGGCTGATGAGAGGTGTTACCTCGAAACCGGGCCGGTCCTCGGATGCTTGATTCCGTTCTGGGAAGGACATGGCTTTTGTAGTTCGGACTGGACTGTTCCCATGGGGCACAGGGTCAGCGCTGATTTGCATATCGCCATTGTCTAACCCAGGGTGGTGTGGAGTGGAAAAACGATGGATTTGGGCCCAGATCTTTGGACTGGGGTGAATGTGTGACATTGATCCACATTCTGTCCATCACTGTTGTGTTTGCAATTACCGCTCTAAGTGTACTGGGGATGCTCAGACGTGAGTCCCAGGCACTCCACACCACTGGAGACAAGCTAGCCGGGCTGATGAGAGGTGTTACCTCGAAACCGGGCCGGTCCTCGGATGCTTGATTCCGTTCTGGGAAGGACATGGCTTTTGTAGTTCGGACTGGACTGTTCCCATGGGGCACAGGGTCAGCGCTGATTTGCATATCGCCATTGTCTAACCCAGGGTGGTGTGGAGTGGAAAAACGATGGATTTGGGCCCAGATCTTTGGACTGGGGTGAATGTGTGACATTGATCCACATTCTGTCCATCTCTGTTGTGTTTGCAATTACCGCTCTAAGTGTACTGGGGATGCTCAGACGTGAGTCCCAGGCACTCCACACCACTGGAGTCAAGCTAGCCGGGCTGATGAGAGGTGTTACCTCGAAACCGGGCCGGTCCTCGGATGCTTGATTCCGTTCTGGGAAGGACATGGCTTTTGTAGTTCGGACTGGACTGTTCCCATGGGGCACAGGGTCAGCGCTGATTTGCATATTGCCATTGTCTAACCCAGGGTGGTGTGGAGTGGAAAAACGATGGATTTGGGCCCAGATCTTTGGACTGGGGTGAATGTGTGACATTGATCCACATTCTGTCCATCACTGTTGTGTTTGCAATTACCGCTCTAAGTGTACTGGGGATGCTCAGACGTGAGTCCCAGGCACTCCACACCACTGGAGTCAAGCTAGCTGGGCTGATGAGAGGTGTTACCTCGAAACCGGGCCGGTCCTCGGATGCTTGATTCTGTTCTGGGAAGGACATGGCTTTTGTAGTTCGGACTGGACTGTTCCCATGGGGCACAGGGTCAGCGCTGATTTGCATATCGCCATTGTCTAACCCAGGGTGGTGTGGAGTGGAAAAACGATGAATTTGGGCCCAGATCTTTGAACTGGGGTGAATGTGTGACATTGATCCACATTCTGCCCATCACTGTTGTGTTTGCAATTACCGCTCTATGATGATACATGACACTCGCAAGGGTGTCTGAGGGCACCAGAGACAAAAGGAGGAATTTCCCCACTACACTTAACACCAACCATCCAAGAGTGTGACTGACAAGCATTTTTTCTATTTTTCTCTTCCTCTACAACCTCGCTTCCTTATAGACCAAAATTTGGTTCACCTTTCTTTCTACTTCAGAGGAACTTTCGCCACCTTAGTGCAGACACGTGTATCTGTGGGAGCTTTGGTACTGGACCTCGTTTTTCTAAATTTGCTCCCAGTCCTCCTTCTTTTTTGTGTCAGTATCCATACCCTGCCTCCTTATACTATTTTTTTTCCAGGATGCAGTGACCGAGACCCTGAGTTCTCTAATAGCACCGCAACATTTTCTTCCAAGTTGCGACTGTTAAAGTTTAAGGGATTTATAAAACGTGTGGCTACCCGCAGACATCCCAGAGCTGCTGAGAGGAGCAAACAACATGTGGGTCTTAGGGGAACAGCCACGTTTTTAGCTTTTTTCTGAAACACTGTTCATTCTTGGTTAGCCTTAGTTCTAGATCCAGGCTGTTCCAGAGTTTGGGCGCTAGGTGTGAAAAGGATCTTCACCCCATCTTGCTTTCCTAATTTTCGGAGTATTCATCAGGAAGCAAGATCCTGACCGTAGGCATCTATGGGAGGAATACTAGGAGACCAAGGTTTGTAGCATAGTCTGGTGTTTCCCGTTCATAGCCCTGTGGGCTAAGCAAAGGGCCTTAAATTTAACCCTTGCCTTTACTGGCAGCCAGTGAAGCTTCTTCAGAGAAGGTCTAACTGATTGCTGTCTGGGGATCCAGAGAAGCAGTCTTGGTGGGACGTTCTGCACCACTTGCAATCTGTCAGTGACATATTTGGGGGAGCCGAGGTATAGAGAATGGCCATAATCTAGTTGCGAGACTACCAGAGCCTGTACCACTATTTTACTTCATCAAGCTCAAAATTTTACGGATCATCCGGAGGATGCCGAAACAGGTCCCTGAGAGGATTTTGCCTGTATTTCCATGGTTAGGGATTGGTCTAACCAGATCCCCCAGTTTCCCAGCCAGTTAATCTCAGGGCGTGGGCCAGGCCCATTACCAAGAAACATGTGCTCTGTTTTGTCCCCATCTAATTTATGGCTACAGTTGGCAATCCAGGCTCCTATTTTTTCCAAGCATGGAACCAATTGCAGATGGTTAGAGTTGGGATTTTCTGCCACCGAGACCACCAGTTGGGTGTCATCCGCATACTACACAATGGACAATCCGAATTCCTGCACCAGGTGAGCTAGTGGGCATAAGTAAATGTTAAAAAGAGTCAGTCCAATCAGATTGTGTGGTACTATGGGAATGATACCAATCATCAGTATATCTCACGCAACTGTGACTGTGTCACCGTGCTTCCTCGTGTGTGTCGCCTCTCCACCCCTTTATGTGTATATTATACCAATCATCAGTACCCATAGGAGAAAAAGCTTCCTCTGCCAAAAAGAGGGCTTTCTTTTTTTAATTTTCAGTACTATGGCAGTCCTGTGGATCCAACTGCCCAGAGATACTTATTTTTTAACCCCTTCATTATCACCCTGTACACCATTTTAACACATATTTCTCAAAACTGACTCTAACATTTTGCCAAATTTGCTCTGATTCCTTCCAGCCATTTTTTGCTGTATTGATGACAGAAGTTTCCTATGGGAATTAACATGGGAGAACAATGTTGTCATTTGAGACGTCATCAGTGATGTCACTGACCATGTCATGAATGATCTAATATGTGACATCATCAGCAGTGGATTGCGGGTGCGCGAAATATAGTTATAGTACAACTAACTATATAGGAGCAATTTCAATAGTTTTGTATGAGTGAAATGTCCAGCTAACTATAACAACCCTAAAACGTATAGTTTTTTGAGTGAATTTCAAAGGTTTTTTAAAAGCTAATTCCTAACTATATAAGGCCTGAAACCTATGGTTTTTTCAGTGAATTTCAAAGGTTTTTTAAATGCTAATTCCTAACTATATAAGGCCTGAAACCTATGGTTTTTTCAGTGAATTTGCAAGGTTTTTTAAATGCTAATTCCTAACTATATAAGGCCTGAAACCTATGGTTTTTTCAGTGAATTTGCAAGGTTTTTTAAATGATAATTCCTAACTATATAAGGCCTGAAAACTATGGTTTTTTAAGTGAATTTGCAAGGTTTTGTAAATGTTAATTCCTAACTATATAAGGCCTGAAACCTATGGTTTTTTCATTGAATTTCGAAGGTTTTTTAAATGACAATTTTTAAATGTATTAATTGTTATTTTTTTTAGACTGATTTACTACATTTTTGCAGGCAGGTGTTCAGAGGGCACGCCCCCTTTTTACAACACTCTGCAGCGCAACCCCTGGCGCGTTTGCAGAGGAGGAACTAATTCCCCTTGCATACTGGGGGTCCCTGGGGGGCAACTAGCCCACCTGGAACCTGCAGTATGCACCAGGGGGGCTGCATTGCAGAGAGGTGTAATGAGACCACACCCTTTTTTACACCTCTCTGCAGCGCAACCCCTGGCCTGTTTGCAGAATAGGAACTAATTCCCCTTGCATACTGGGGGTCCCTGGGGGCCAAGTAGCCCACCAGGAGCCTCCAGTATAAGCCAGGGAGCTGTATTACAGAGAGGTGTAAAGAGGCCACACCCTTTTTTACACCTCTCTGCAACGCAGCCCCCGGGCGTGTTTGCAGAGGGGGAACTAATTCCCCTTGCATACTGGGGGTCCCTGGGGGCCAACTAGCCCACCTGGAACCTGCAGTATGCACCAGGGGGGCTGCATTGCAGAGAGGTGTAATGAGACCACACCCTTTTTTACACCTCTCTGCAGCGCAACCCCTGGCCTGTTTGCAGAATAGGAACTAATTCCCCTTGCATACTGGGGGTCCCTGGGGGCCAAGTAGCCCACTAGGAGCCTCCAGTATGCGCCAAGGGGCTGCGTTGCTTTGCCCCGGGCGGCGGTCCCCGGGGCAGTGTGGGGGGATTGTGGACCCCCACACTTCTTTATCACTATGCCGCCGCGATTAATTTTTAAAATCCACCCTGCCCCCTTTTTGTGTTCTTCACGTTTGTTTTTCTGCTTTCTTGTGCCTCGGTCTATCTAGCACAAGATGGATGCCAACACTTCTTGGTTAGAAGTGTTGACAGCCAATGAGCATGCAGCTTTCTTGGGAAGGCATGCTGATTGGCTGCCACTGTCTGTCAACACTCCAAACCAGGAAGTGTTGGCAGCCATATTGTGCCTCGGTAGAACCAAGGCACAAGAAAGCAGTGAAACAAAGGTGGAAAACATGCAAAGGGAGCAGGGTAGAAGCACCCTGACCCCCTAGGCCTGCTCAGGGGGTCCCCCAAGGACCCCCCAAAACCCCCCCCCCAAAATCTTTTGGGGGAAAAATCGCGGGGTACGCGTACCGTGCGCGTATGTACGCGTACGGTACCCGCACCCCGCAATTTTAAAAAAAAAACCTTTTTGGGCCTGGGGGTCCTTGTGGGACCCCCTGAGCAGGCCTAGGGGGTCAAGGTGCTTCTACCCTGCCCCCTTTTTGAGTTCTACACGTTTGTTTTTCAGCTTTCCTGTGCCTCAGTCTACCGAGGTACAAGATGGCTGGTTGACAGACATTGGCAGCCAATCAGAATGCAGCTCGTACTCGGGAAGGTACAGAGTACAGTAAGCTTACAGTAAGCTTATATAGATATATAAATTTTTTCAAATCCAATTTTCTCAACAACTACTGGAGGGATTTACACCATTTAAACAAAAGGCCGTACTGCGTACCTGTCCCTACTATTTTGCAAAGTTTGGTGTAATTCCGTTCAGCGGGTCGGGCTGTAGTCGTGTCTAATCATCCTATGGAAAATAACATGGGGAAAACACGTTTTGGGACCCCCCTTTTTTCTCAGCCCCACTTGTCGAATCCCCCCAAAACTTTCAGGGAAGGAGCGGAGCGGAGCAGGCCATCTTCTTTGAGAAATTCGCAGAGATTCATCAACCGTCGCCAAAGTTATTCCCAATAGAATGTTGCGGATTTCCTATGGAAACTAGGTCCTAACTATATATACCTACTGGCGACCGCCAGTAGGTAATATATATATATATATATATTCATCAATGCACAGGAACCCATTCAAAAAACAGCCACTGGAAGTTAGCGGATGTTTCCCGGTCGCGATGACTGCCCGCCGCTGAAGCGGATCCTGATCTGGCCCCTGCCGGGTGTCTTTTTCAAAGGATGGAAGATAAACTGGTGTCATTGCAGGGTGACACTCGCTCCCAGCACAATGGCAGCAAAAAAGCAAGACAGCGGCTGACTGTTTAGCGATTTCGACCCACTTGGGAATACACATGGTTTAATTGGTGAACATGAAGCACTCCCACTGGGGAAACACAGGTTCTGACTACATTATTCAGAAGGCTGTGTTGTCGGCCACGCCCATTGAGGCAGGTGGTGAATATTTACTGTGTGTCAGAACAGGCGCTTCAATCCACGTTACAACCTGCACGCCACTGAAGTAGAGAGCGTGTGGCTCTTGAAACGCGTCTGGTGTAGGATTTTAATGAAGTTGCTTTCTGTTCAGTGCAAGCTGCCAGCATGCTGCCATTAAACAGTGCTTATTGAAACTTCCAGTGGCTGTTTTTCGAATGTGTTCCTGTGCATTGATGGATTTAAAAGTGGCTGTTTCCCGGTCGCGATGACAGCCCACCACTGAAGCGGATCCTGATCAGGCCCCTGCCAGGTGTCTTTTTCAAAGGATGGAAGATGAACTGGTGTCATTGCAGGGTGACACTCGTTCGCAGCACAATGGCAGCAAAAAAGCAAGACAGCGGACTGACTGTTTGGCGATTTCGACCCACTTGGGAATAGACATGGTTTAATTGGTGAACATGAAGCACTCCCACTGGGGAAACACAGGTTCTGACTACATTATCCAGAAGGCCGTGTTGTCGGCCACGCCCATTGAGGCAGGTGGTGAATATTAACTGTGTGTCAGAACGGGCGCTTCAATCCACGTTACAACCTGCACGCCACTGACGAAGAGAGCATATGGCTCTTGAAACGCGTCTGGCGTAGGATTTTAATGAAGTTGCTTTCTGTTCAGTGCAAGCTGCCAGCATGCTGCCGTTAAACAGTGCTTATTGAAACTTCCAGTGGCTGATTTTCGAATGGGTTCCTGTGCATTGATGGATATATATATATATATATATATATTATATATATTATATATATATCTATATATTATATGTCACGAATGAGGTTATCACTAACCTGTTCAGCTGGATACAGCAGGAACGATGAGAAGCTGGTTTACTCCCTCCCCTATATGGAACCACCTAGTAGTATTACAAACACCCGCCAGATGCTACCACAGTTGGGGAAGGGGAAAAAAGGGACAAAGGAAACAATAAAGTTGCAGCAGTCAACTGACGTGGTCCGAGTACTGTTGTGGAGTTGTGTAGACCTCTCTCCCTGCAGTGACTCAGTGTATCCTGTATAAAGATATAATCATCCACACATAAATATACAGACAACACTGGCAGTGCTCTATCAATGTAATATGTGTCTGTGATACACTTACAATTATAACTGCTGCCAGCACCACATAACAAAAAGGCACAAAAGGAAAAATAAAGAAAAGGAAGCAAATAGAGTTCTTATCACTTCAATAGCAGTGATAGTTCTAAGGCATAATAGGTAATTTGATACTTCTTAACTACTATGCACTTATCTGTCACCAATCTGTCCTCTGATACTCTTGTAGTAAAAATATATGAACGTTTCTTTTCTATATCCGCAGTGTAGACCAATCCAATGATGCATGCACAATTAATCCGAGCCCTCAACAGCTCAAAGGGCTAGGAGATCCGTTACCTCGTAGCAGAGGCTTGAAGGTCACGTACTTTATGCGAAGAAGATTGCTCCTTTCTGCTCAGGAGGCCACGTTGAGGCCAAATGCCCTGGGTGCAATATTAACAACCAAAAAACGCTGTTCGACGTTTACGAGAACAGAAGCGTCCAAACAAAGGCTCTCATGCTTCCTGGTGCGGGAGAATGAAAGTGCCCCAAGCGCGGGAAGTACAGAAATACTTAGTGCCGTTCGGCGCTCAAGGAAATTAACAAGGCGCAAAGAGAAATTAGGGTTTCAGCTCCTTTCGGAGTGAGGAAAATCACACGGCTCCCCTGATGCAAAGGTGACAACGAAGAATTCAGCGCCGTCCAGCGCTCGAAGGAACAAAACGCCCCAGGCATGAAGAAATATAGGATCGCAAGTCGGCTTCTTCTTTCAGGTGACAAGCACCTTTCACCTGGCAGAAAGCGATTAAAAGAAGATAAGAAAGGAAGATAGGACTAACATCATCCCTAGAATTCTGGGAGATGTAGTTCATGCATTCAACCATGTTTCCCACTATCTAGCCCTTCCTCGGGTATGAATCGTGACAAATATATATATATATATATATATATATATATATATATATATATATATATATATATATATATATATATATATGTATAAATATATATATATATATAATATATATATATTCACTGAAAAAACCATAGGTTTCAGACATGTTATAGTTAGGAATTAGCATTTAAAAAACCTTAGAAATTCACTGAAAAAACCATAGGTTTTAGGGGTGTTATAGTTAGTTGAACATTTCACTCGTACAAAGCCATTGAAATTCCCACGTTATAGTTAGTTGTACTAACTATAACTTGTGCGCCCGCAATCCACTGCTGATGATGTCACATATTACATCATTCATGACATGGTCAGCAACATCACTGATGACATCTCAAATGACATCACTGATGAAATCATCCAGTGAATGCGATTTGTTTCGATATTAAAATATGTATAATATATATATATATAGCAATCTGCCTTGAAGACTGAGTGGATGTATAAGTGTCTGAATGGAGGATTTAGTAGCAATGTGATTGACTGTCTAAGTGGCGAATTTAAAGTGTCTCACTAAATATATGGGATAGTGATTAAACTGTGTGAATACTTGTATCACTCTATCTCTTGTTGTGTAAACTACTACATAAGTTGGTTACTAGCTATGTGAAAGTCTATATTAGTTATTAATTAGTTAAGTGAGTATTTGTATGGGATAGTGAATGAATGTGTGTGTGGTTGGGTGGGAGGTGTGTGACTCTCCAACGATGTGTAAATAGTTAATTTAGTAGGTATAGAGGCTAAGACTATATGTGGAAACAGTTGTTTGGGTGAGTGAATCTCTAAGGGTGTGGTGATGAGTAAATATATTTCTCAATGATACATGTCCAACAAACTAGAAATACAAAAGGCAGTGTATGTTACAGTTGTATATAAATAAGTATACATAAGACTCAGTGATCGTATCGTATGGATAACTGTATACTTGTAATAGTGATTTTATAACACACTAAGTAGGCTGGGATTCTGTGTGCTGTCCTGACTTCATTGGAGTGCTTTCTGACCCTGCCTGTGACCGCCGTTAGCGGGGAATCCGGAGCTTTGCCTGTCACGTGGAGGAGACCAGAGACTCGGGACTGCGAGGTCCAGCGGGCCTTGCACCAACGATATTGGCCGCAACTGGGGCCTCTTCCCGAGCCCGCCCACTGACCACTGACCGCTTATTACGCCTCGCGGCCCCCGCTTCGTGGGTGCCGCTCATAGGCTGGGACTCTGTGTGCTGTCCTGACTTCATTGGAGTGCTTTCTGACCCTGCCTGTGACCGCCGTTAGCGGGGAATCCGGAGCTTTGCCTGTCACGTGGAGGAGACCAGGGACTCGGGACTGTGAGGTCCAGCGGGCCTTGCACCAACGATATTGGCCGCAGCTGGGGCCTCTTCCCGAGCCCGCCCATCAAATGCTTAAGACAGGCCCAGTTACACGCACGCGGGACGCGCACCGGGACGTGGACCGGGATGAAGCCCGGACTAAGGGCGGACAGTCTGTGACAGTCCGGGACTGACCGTGACTGGGCTGGGCCAGGACCTTTGTCCGTCGCTGTCGAGGGACACCTGTGGTATTTATCCAGTGAGACTTATTTCTTTTCACATATATTGTGGACTACCTGTGCTTTCGTCTCACCTGAAACCGTTATTTATTGTTTAGTACAGGGTTACTGAGTGTAAGTGTGTCATCAGCTAACTGTGCGCAGTATGTCAAAGCAAAAGACTCCCTCAGTATCTAATACTATGGATAATTACTTAGTGCAGGTTGTGAGCCAAATCAAAGGCAATAGAAGGATGTCACTGGGTTTGAGTTCTTCCCCCATCACCACACAGAGTTCCCTGCTCGAATCTTCTCAAGTAGAACCTCCGGTACAGGCTAACAGTAGCGATGCTCTAGTCATTGATTATCCTACAAATGATATCTCGGAAAAAAGTATACCTCCCATTGTTGACCCAGAAAATGATTCAGAAGACCAGCCAAACATGATAGAAGAAAATTCCCCGCCCCCTGTGCCCGTAACTAGAGCGGTCAGAGCGTGTAGAAAAGGCCAGATTAAACGTGGCGGGTCACGCTCGGGTAGAAAAAGGATAGCTTCACCACCCAAAAACATGGTTACAAATGAAGTAAATGGGGTGGATGGTGGGAAGGTGATCATGGAAGACGAGCAACTGAAGAAACTAGTGAACATGATCGAATCAAAAATTAAGTGTATCATTAAACCACTGGTAGCTAAAATTGACCAGCTAACAGTAGAGGTAAACAGATTAGGAGGACTCCTAAACAAGACAGTGGAGGAGGTGGGTAATATATCAAACCTAGTTTCAAGTAGAGTTGAAACAAACAAGGAGCTCTCTGGGAGTGTGGAGGGAGGAGGGGAGAAAGTGGTATCGAATCCTCCCCTCATTCAGCCCACAGTAGATAAAGGTGCCCAGGTAATGGCAAAAGAAGACTCCCCATTAATACCTACTGCATTGTGTCCAGAGAAAGGCTCTGTCCAACTCATTGTAGAGGCTTCTCCCCTTGTCCGGGTCCTGGCCAACGTACCCCCCTTGAAGCCTGGCCAGGTGGAATCTACATCTTCTTTTATCAGTAAAGCGGTGCATTGGTTATCGAACAATATGTTGATATCTCCTTGGGGTAAACAGCAGCTAGCTGGGGAAGTCAATATGGCAAGAAGGGTAGACTGGATAGGGAATAGCCTGAAAAAATTTGGAGGAGATTGTGTAGTTCTGAATTTTTCAGGCCCAGATGTTCTTCCTAGTGTCCTGTCAAATATATTCCCCCCACAACGCAGGAGCACTGATATAATTCCACTAACACTTGATTTTTTCTATTGTAGAGGTAGCCCAGTAAATCCCAGTATATTAAGTGGAAAGTGGAATTCGGTGCCAAATGGGTGGGGTAGGGGTGTCCAAACCAGCGAATGGGGAATTAGCCTTGAAAATAGGTTTGCGGCACTGTCAGACTTGAACGAATGTGATTGACTTGGGAGGGCTGATAGTCTTGTGCTCAAAGAATTAGCTGAGCCTGTTAGAACGTGTGCTCCCATAACTGAGGGGATTACTCTTACCAATGTTATGTCTACGTCCCAAGTAAAAAGGGTGGGTGAATCCAATTCTACAGGGAAGAGAATAGAGAATAAAGATCCCGAACAACAGTTCTGCTACAATTTGCTAGAGACATGTATTAGTCCTGGGTTAGAGGTACTTCCATTAGAATCATCAGGCTATCCATCTATTAATATAGAACCTGAATCGGGGTTGGAGGTTGAAACCCAAGGCATGCTAACAATCCAGGAACCTTTATGCTGCCCAGGAGCTGAGGCTGGGTTGTCCTTTCTTTCTTGGAACCTTGCCGGAATTGTTAACAAGTTAACATCCCTAGAATGGTGCAACTTCGTCGACCAATTCGACATCATTCTGTTTCAGGAAACATGGTCGTTGATCCCAGTACATCGTTCTGGGTTCCTTAACTTCCAGGTACCAGCCACAAAAAACCCTAAAGGTCGCCCATCAGGGGGCCTGATAATCTGGATTCGCCAATCATTATGTTGTAGTATCCAGCAACGGAGTTCCCTATCAAATGACATTTTGTCAGTTAACATTACATGGGCCAATGGCCAGGGGGTGGCTATCTTTAACATCTATGCTAGGGGAGTGGTGGGGGGCCAAACATCTGAAGTAATCACTGCTCTTGACCACGAGCTTGAGGCGCTCCCAACCCAGCTGTCTATCATTGTGGGGGGTGATGTCAACACTACCTTTGAACCACTTGGTCAAGAGGACCAAATTCTTGTTGCTGAGGAGGACAGCAAATGGGGCGTCCCCCAACTTGAATTACCTGAAGTTAAAAGATGGACAACAGTGGCCATCCAACTGAAGGCTTTATGTCTAGCGAGAGGCCTTAGAGCAGCTAATGGACGTACCCCATCAGATCGCCAGGGGGAGAAAACATTTGATAATGGTAGGTTTTCCAGTAGAATAGATTTCTTCCTGGTGGAAATCAGAGAATGGCATAGGCTGATCGATATGATTGTAAAAAATAGGATGGAGAGTGACCATAACCCTCTCTGTATGGATATCCAAGCAAAAGTGGGGTCAAGAGAACCAAATCCAGTGGGCGGCAAAGTTACCCTAGATATTGTAGCCTTGAACAATCTGCGCCATATAAAATGGGGTAGATTGATTGAGAACCCGGAGAGACTGGAGGAACTTAAAAAAGTGGTGGTCGAAGAAGTGGGCAAGATAAACACACACAGTAAAAAGCAAAATTTTCCTGAAATCATGTTAGAGGCTCACAGCAATATTTTTGCTAAGCTTCAAGGGTTCTTTAGGAAGTCCACAAAATTAGATAAGGTTAATAAAAACTTACCTAAGATGGGGTGGTATAACCAGTCCTGCAAAGTAGCCCACCAGAATCTTAGTAGTGAACTTAGAAGCAGGAACATCTCAGGTGTGAGAAAAGCGAGGGATATATATAGGAAGGCCCAGAAAAAAGCCAAGAAACAGTGGGACGAGGATCACCGGCGTGATCTGAAATCTGCCTGTGCAGCAAAGGACCAAAAGCAATTCTGGGCTCTAGTTAAGTGGGACAGAGGAGGGATAGCACAACCCCCGCAAAATAATGTTGCTAAAAACCAGTGGGTAGACTTCTTCAAACCACAATATGCTTGTGATTGAGTTGAAGAAGAGTGCACACTACCCCCTACAGTTTTTTTATCAATGTCAGCTATTCACTATAAAAGATGTTAGTACAGCGCTAGACTGTGTGACAGGGGGCAGAGCCCCAGGAATGGATGGCATACCCGCTGATGTGTTTTTAAGTGATCGATCGTCTTGGTGGCAGTATTTCGAGTGGTTAGCTAATTCTGTGGCCAGGGGTGCACCAATACCCACCTCATGGAAGGGTGCTGAAATAATTCAGTTTTTTAAAAAGGGAGACAAATCACTACCTAGTAATTATAGACCTATCAGTCTTATAGACTCGGCACAGAAATTAATAGGTCGACTAGTGCAAAATAAATTGCAATCATGGAAAGAAGAAAAAGATATTTTGTCCCCATACCAAGCTGGTTTTCGCCCCTGTACAAGTTCAGTTGATCGGGTTTTCTTTTTTATAGCTCTGTACTGGAGGAACGTGGCCCTAGCCAATGGGACCCTTTATACTGTTTTTGTAGATTTAAAGTCAGCTTTTGATTTAGTCCCTCGTTCTAAACTTTGGAGTGTACTTGCTGAAGCTGGGTTGGGCCCGGAAATGTTAACACTTCTTGTCCGCTTGCATGAGAACAATTATGCAAGAATTAGGTGGGGGGCCCAGGGTGAGGTGACCGACCCTTTCCCTGTCGAACGTGGTGTCCGGCAGGGGTGTGTCCTGGCACCCACACTGTTTTCTATATATATCAATGGCATAGTAGATTACCTAAGCCGCTCCCCCACTGACGCTCCTGTACTAGCAGGAGCACGCGTGCCAGTCCTCATGTTTGCGGACGACACGCTGATAGTTTCTCGAACTCCGAGTGGGCTTCAGAAGGCAGTTAATGCATTTGGTGAGTTCTGTCAGACGCATGGACTTGAGATAAACACCTCCAAAGCCAAGTTCATGTGCCTGAACCAGCAGAAAACATTTAAAGGTACAATTAATTTCAATGGAACTCCCTTAGAACAGGTTGAGGCCTTCACGCATCTAGGAATATCCCTTCAGTATAATATGAGATGGAAAAATCACATCGATATGGCTGTCCTAAAATTCCATCAGTTGCCGGGCGTAGTGGCACTCAAGCATAAAGCTTCACTGACTAAGCCAATCACCCCTGCTTTAGAAATTTATAACATGAAGGTGATAAGCGCCTCCTTGTACGGTTCAGAATTGTGGGGATTCTCCAATCTTAAACAGTTAACATTGGCGGAGAACAGGTTCCTACGCCGTCTAGTCGGGGTTCCCCAAAGTACTCCAACCGTCCCATTGGCATATGATCTTGGCAGGAAGAATATAGAGGATTTGGCACGGCTACGACCTTTATTATATTGGAGACGGATCATGATAACCCCTGAATTAGCTCATTATGCCACTGCCCTGAAGGACATTATCAGGGCAGATCGCTTTCATTCCATTCTGTGGCTTAAAGAACTAAGGGGTATGTTAATTAAGCTGGAACTAGATCACCTATGGATTCATCCCAATGCCTTAAGCTTTCCATCAAAGGCAATGTAGTAATAAATCACTACCAATTAATAAGTTCCAACGTTAAGTTTATTGTCATGAATATAACAGGTGCTTCCAGCTTGGCGGCAACAGCTTAATCGCAACGTTCTAACCCACACTCCGGGATGGAGCGCGGTTCATACCAAGAGGTCAGGGAGAGGAGGGGTGAACGGGGAGGGAGAGGAGGAGAGGAAGATTACAACACACCTCCCTCCTTATGAAAAGATAGAGAGAAAGTGTGCGGGGTGGATATACGCAGGGAAGACTGGGGAGGGGGAAAATGCGTATGTGGTCCCAAGCCAAGTTCTGTATCGATGGGGTGAGTGGCCCTATTCTCATATACATTTGCAGAGATGTGGTAAGACTCTTTAAAACATTAATGGAAGAACAAGAAAAATAAACAGGTTGCATTTCCTATGTTAATCAACTGTAACTGTCATGTGCATTTGAAATATTTACGATGACGCATTTCCAGCGTTAAACAACAGTAAAAGTCTGGTGCCTTTAAAAATTCAGAAAAGGAGTAAGAAGGCTATGCAGTTACTTTGTCAAACTTTAAGCAACTGGAACAGTCTGGAACCAACGGGGAGTGCCAATCATAACGATGGACGAAGCTAATCAGTGTATGCATTATGTAACACTGCGGGCATCCTCATGTTGGTGGAAACAAAACATCACCACCTTTTCCCATTTAGCTCTCCCTTGTCCAAGCTTACTACTCCGTCTATTTCTCCCTGGGATTCCAAACTCCTACTGATGGAATTACCATCCCTTACCGGAAGATTTAGAATGGCTGTACAGTCCTTTTCTCTGGGCCATAGCTTGTGCCCGGACGCACCCCTAAGGCTACCACTGATGAAACCAACTTCCGTTTCCATGTACTTATCAATACCAGGACCGGGCCTTCTTCTGCTCCCACTTCCTTGGTCATGACTATTATTGCCATCTTTGTCGCATTTGATTTTAGACAGCCCCCGATCATTTGCATGAGTCTCCTCAGGCTTGAGTGTGTCCTCCTGTTCCCTCTTGGGTTTGCCATACACGCAATCATACGTGTCTCCTGAGCCCTTGCACTTCGGCTTCTTCCACATACCATAATCTGGACCCCTCTTCCCTTCCTTGACTTTTAGTGGGGATCCTTTTAGGTCTCTCGGCTTTATGTTGCACTCCCTTTCCATCATTCCATACTCGATCCCTTGTATGTATTCATTTTTTATTTCTCCTTTAGACTCGATGTATCTTGCACCTCTCACTCTTTCTAGATCACAATTGTCCTTATGCTCCTCTAACCACTTGGGTTGGAACCCATCCGGCTTCATTCTGTGCTGCATCACTTTGCAAACGGACTGGTTGGTTTTATTCATCTGCCATCCTCTTTCTTTGGTTGTGGTATCTACACTCACCACCATACTTCCCAATTTTCCAACCGTCTTCACTTTTTGTTTACTACTGTCCATTCTCTCTGGTTTCTTACGTATTTCTCTTTCCTCCGCCTGGCTTTGATATGTGTTTTTTTTCTTGTTGTGTTCATCCCTAATAGCTTCACTTTCCCACTTCTTTTCCTTTGCAGTATTTTCAAATGCTGCCGTAATCTTAGGGGGTTGCATGCGAACGTTAACAGTTTCTCCTCTGGTATTTTGTTTGCTTTGATATCCTGCCAGCTCATTCCTGTGTCCTTTTATTCTTTTTTCCCATTAAATCCTCAACTTCTGTTGATCTCTCCACCCTAGCGTGTTGATACTACTTCTCGTTATGTATATAGTACTCCTCGTATTGTTTTCTTTATAAACTACATCCATGACTTTGTAACCAATAATCTGTATATCCTCCCCTGCATATGTTTGCAGGACTGTGTTGGCCTCTTTTAGTTCATTGCCATATTTTTTTGCAAATTTTCTGTCCCAATCTTTTTTGCTTACCATGCTATATCTCGAACCAGTGTCAGTAATCATTTCTGTCTCAACTTCTTCTATTAACACAGTGCATCTCAGAGCTATCTTGCTGGCACTGACATCCTCTTTGCCCTCCATTCTTTCCTTAAAACTTTCATCCATATGTGCCATTCCACTAGTGGCTAGTATATAATATTCGTCCCACACGTTCAGAATATTCTCATACACGTTTCTATCAGTACCTGACATGAAAACCTTCTCCATGTTGTGATACATTTTCCTTCCACCCTTACCTAAGCTGTGGAGTAGAATTTCCGCTTTGGCTTCCTGTGACAAGGATGCTACTTCTTCTTCCAAAACGGACAAATAGTTTTCAAAATACACTTTCCACTCCCTCCACTCTGCAATGTTTTTATTAACCTCCTCCATGAAGGGCTCAGGTGGAGGGAGATTGTACTTTCGGCCCCACTCCATGTTGGGTGTGCTGCACTACCTCTTCTCTTCCCCAGAATGTGCCACCACTACACAAATGCGGCACTACAGTACCCACACTGATCACTACTGAGCACTGTTATCTATTTGCCACATTGCCCCCAGGGGCCCTTAAGGATATCAAGCACTTGCGTTAGATCAATATGAATATTATCGAAGAGATTCCAGGAGGACCGCTCAGGTGACCCTTCCGAAGAATGTCAAGGAACTAATAAACTCTGACTGGATACCGAAATGGGATGGTCAGGTTATGGGCAACTAAACACAGAAGGGTGAATCTTGATGGCAAATACTGGACTGTTTTGACTGTGTGCGTATTGAAAAGAGGCTTGAGAAATGAAAAGAGACGTGACTGTAATTCACACTGCCTCGCAATGAGATACTCGCAGGGTGCTGGGTACTTCTCACTATTACCCACTGCAAACCCCACGTTCCTTAGAAGATTCCCTTAAATTATCGTTGCGCAACCTGAGTCCTGATGCTTTAATAAATCAACCGCCTGTCCTTAAGGCGATCGCCTCCAAGCGTCGTCCTCGCCTTCACACTCTCCACCTTCGCACCAAACTGCCCCGTCAGACATGCGACTTGGAATGACACACACCTCCTTAGAATAGAACCAATACACCTTTAACAACTGAGGACTGGTCGGAAGCTAGGTGCCCGGCACGACACCCGAAATTCAATTCCTACTCCTTGACAGATTTTCCCTGTTGCAGATGCACTAGGATAGAGACAGGGATCCTGCGTCTGAACTCTAATGGGGTGCTACCACTGATAGGTGGTCACTTATTATATCACCTCACCTCCTTTGCTCCCTTAATATTAATTTCCTATATTTATTTGACTTCAAAGAATTCACCTCAGGGAGACGACACCCACTGACCCTTGTACAGTTTACTTTTTCTCTCCTCCTCAATAATCACTGACAATTTGGTCACTCAAGGTATTACCCAAGTTAATTTTCGATCACTGGAACCCAAGCTCGCTAAACTTTATGTTCCTGAAATATTTTCTCAATGCAGCTACCATATACTGCCACTGTGCAACTTCATACGTTTTCCACACCGTACCTTCCGTTGAACGCTCCTCCTTGCGTTTCGGTGGCTCCCTGCAATTAGGTAGTACGGCTGAGGTTACTCCTCTTCACCACTCAATGTCAATAATCACTGACAATTTGGTCACTCAAGGTATTTCCCAAGTTAACTTTCGATCACTGGAACCCAAGCTCGCTAAACTTTATGTTCCTGAAATATTTTCTCAATGCAACTACCATATACTGCCACTGTGCAACTTCATACGTTTTCCACACCGTACCTTCCGTTGAACGCTCCTCCTAGCGTTTCGGTGGCTCCCTGCAATTAGGTAGTACGGCTGAGGTTACTCCTCTTCACCACTCAATGAAATATTTTCTTAATGCAGCTACCATTCACTGCCCCAGTACAGCTTCATTCGTTTTCCACGCCGTACATTTCTTCGAACGCTCCCCCTAGCGTTTCAATGACTCCATGCAATTCTGCAATACGGCTGAGGTAAATCCTCCTCACACTTAATATAAAATTATTTCAAATTCACTGAGGCCGATAATTGCTCGCCTCTATGCTTCTGAGGTTATGGGTTAACGACTCCCCAATGCTGACCTTCACTCACGACTCACAGTCTTAGCGCTCACCTCACAGCCGTTTCTTTCAAATGGACTGCGTTCCTTTCTCCACTCCTTTCTCCTCACGCAGCTCCAATGGCTCCCCTCACTGACCTGTGCAACTCGCTCGGGAACCACATGGAGTGCCTTCCGTTTCAACTGCCCTCTCCACACAACAGCGGAAGAGCGCAAATTACGAGTTCCTCCTTCCAAAACGCATCCCCTGAACCGGAGCTTCCCGTCGACAACTCTGCGCTGGGTCTGAGCAAGACCTGCTCCGTCTTCTTCACCGAAAGGCTTTTCGCTTTTAACCACAGGCTGGCTGTCCTCACTAACCACGGAGGGGACTCAGCATGGTGTCAAGTAACATCTCCTCACCCGGAACGGAAAACCACCGCCTGGAGTCCTCCGCTTTACTTTTTTCTTTATTCCCTCTTAACTTCACATGAAGGGTTAGGCAAGCGAAGTCCTCCTTCTACTGCCCCTTTTTCAGGGCCGGAACTTCCCGTCGACGACTCTGCGCGAGATCGGAACAAGACCTGCTCCGTCTTCTCCTCACGAGAGTTCCCTGCTTCTCGCCCACAGCATAACAGTCCTCACAAACCACGGAGGGGACCGAGCTTGGTGCCGATGAACGTCTCTTTACGGCCTGGATCGGAGCACCGCTGCCTTGAGTAACACGCTTCACCTCAACATCGACGGTTTAACTCCTTGTCTCCGCTCTCAACCGGCCTCGAGGTAGACCGAATTATTTTTTTTTCATAAACTGGGTGAGACTTCCTTGTTGCTTTGCTCCGCTCAAGCGTCAAATATATCCAGGGGAAAACACCACACTGACCCTGGCTCAGTATCCCGTCCTCGTCGCCAGAAATGTAGTAATAAATCACTACCAATTAATAAGTTCCAACGTTAAGTTTATTGTCATGAATATAACAGGTGCTTCCAGCTTGGCGGCAACAGCTTAATCGCAACGTTCTAACCCACACTCCGGGATGGAGCGCGGTTCATACCAAGAGGTCAGGGAGAGGAGGGGTGAACGGGGAGGGAGAGGAGGAGAGGAAGATTACAACACAGAAAAAAATGTACTGGGACATGGTCTGGTCGACTGCTTATGGTACCGAATCTAATAACAACTTAACTGGTCATTTTCTTGATATCAAACCTATACCATCATGTGAGCCTTACTGGGACATCATTGAAAGACCGTTTGATAGAAAATTGTATTTTCAATTCAGAACCGGGACCCTGCCTCTAAAGGCATTTACTTATAAATGGTCACCAACCCAGGATGACAAATGCCACCATTGTAAAGATTCGATTGAAAACATTCCTCACCTGCTATTCGTATGTCCCCTTTATGTAAGTCCCCGTCGTAAGTGGATAAAACCTGTGTGTTTAAATCTAGGAACACGTAGGTACATAGAGGCGTTAAGATTACTTGAATCAGATTGTTCACCTTGTATGGCGATTGCCGTTGCAAAATTCTTAGGGTGGGCCTGGATTATACGCACCCGCTTTTTTGCAGTTCCCAGATGCTGCCCAATGAATTTTATGACACCGTTTCATGTACGATCAACTTTTCAAACTATGTCTTATTGTATTGTTTGTAATTATTTTGTATAAATTATTTTTAATTTGGAAAGTGACAGCATAATAGTTTAATGAGTTTTTAAATCAACTTTATAGTATTTATAGTGTAGTGTTAGGATGTATAATTGCTTTTATGACACGCTGTCGAATAAAGCTTTGAAATTTGATTTGAATAAATAAAGTGGTGTTTGTGTAAGTGTGTAGCTTAGTAATTGTAAGTATGATCAATTGTTTGCATAAGTGAGTAGGGTGACTGCATAAGTGAATAGGATGTGTGCTGGTGTGTAATGTTGATGTAGGTGTATAAGTATATTTAATAGTGTTCTATTGATCTTTGTTAGCATGTATGAGTGAATCTATAGGTAAGTGTTTAGATGTGTGTGTAGATGTAGGAATCACTGAGTGGGTTCTTAGAAACTTGCATTGGTGTGTCAATGGTTTCAAATATGGTACTCCATATTTTATAATGAGTGTTGAAAGGTTATACTAGTGTATGATAAGATGTTTCAGATTGTCACGTGGATGATGTCATCAGTTATGTCATCAGTGATGTCATTTGAGATGTCATCAGTGATGTCACTGACCATGTCATGAATGATGTAATATGTGACATCAAATGCAGTGACATGCGGGCGCGCGAGTTATAGTTAGTACAACTAACTATAACGTGGGAATTTCAATGGTTTTGTACGAGTGAAATGTCCAACTAACTATAACACCCCTAAAACCTATGGTTTTTTCAGTGAATTTCTAAGGTTTTTCAAATGCTAATTCCTAACTATAACATGTCTGAAACCTATGCTTTTTCAGTGAATGTCAAAGCTTTTGTAAATGACAATTTTTAAATGTATTAATTCTTATATTTATTTTTTTGATACTGATTTACTACATTTTTTAAAACTTTTTATTTTTAGATATTTTCTTTTTTAAATTACATTTTAATTACATTATACATTACATTACAAAATATACTTTCTCAGAATGAATTACTTTAGTTTAAATACTTTGCAAATAGGCAATAGAGTTTTAAGTGCAGTAGTTACAGTTGTAGCAATGGGCAACACAATTTCAAACACAATGCAACATTGAGCTGAATGAGAATTTCTAGTTAAATGCAACTAGTTACTTTATGGATTACTTTTCTATCCACAGGACTGGATCCTAGATTCAGTCCTGGGACATCTCCTGTAAACAGTTGACTAAAAACGTTTTGGTTACAGTACTGATTTTTAAGGAATATTATTGTATTTTAAAAGTTGACACAGAAAATGTTTCACATAGAATCACCAATGATATCCTATGGGAGGAAATTCACTTAGCAAGTAAGTAGTGTTCTCGTTACTTCTTCTTACTCAGTGGTGGATCCTGGATCCAGCACTGGTGCATCTCCTGTAAACAGTTGAAAGAATGCGTTTCAGTCATACAGGCGATTTTTAAAGAATATTTGGAGTTTGTGAAAATAGACAGAAACTTTTCAGGTGAAAACCAGACAATGGATTCCTATGGAAGGAAATACAAGTTACTGGTAAGTATGGTTAGAATTACTTTTCAAGGTCAGTGCTGGGCTAAAAGATGCAGCATTGGGTTATTTCCTGATAACAGGTGAGTAAATCAGAATTCGTTGTTCGGATGATTTTAGGTGAATATTTTAAATTTGCAAAACTCCACACTTAGAAGACTTTCCAAGTGAAACCAGTCAATGTTAGCCTATGGAAGGAAATTCAAGTTACTGGAAAGTATGGTTAGAATTACTTTTCAGGATCAGTACTGGGCTCAAAGATGCTGCACTGAGGCCTCTCCTGATAACAGGTGAGTAAATCGGAATTCGTAGTACATCCAGTAAGCACCACAGAGCTGTGTAGCAGAAAGATGTAAAAAGGGGCACGGCCTGCACCATCTTTCTGCAACGCAGCGCAGTGGCGCTTAATGGAAGCACCTGGTGGGCTACTTGGCCCCCATGGTCCCTCAGGTTTGAAGTGGAATTTTTTCCCCAACTTAAAGCGCGGCACAGGGCGTGTTTGCACACATAACGTCAGGCCCCTCCCCTCCTTTCCCCACTATGTAAACGTGCCCTGTCACAGTTCTAAGTTGAGAGATTAAGTCCCCTTCAATCCTAAGGGTCCCTAGGGTCAAACTAGCCCACTAGGTACCTCCAGTAAGCGCCACAGAGCTGCATTGCAGCTAGGTGTAAAAAGGGGAGTGGCCTCTGAACACCTGTCTGCAACGCATCTCCCTGGCGTCATATTGGAGATGAATATATGACGTTATCCCGCAGACAAACAGCCCGCATACTATCAGTCCTCAAAAATAATCCCGCATGTACTATTAGGCCGCAAATTAAAAGAACGCATACTTTTAGAACGAATATGCCTTTAGCACGCATGCCTTTACAACGTAAATTCTAAGAACAAAAGTATATATAGGTGTGTAAATATTTAATGTATTGTTGTTTTCTGTCATACAGCTTGTGATAACTTGAACAAGATAAAAAACATTGACACTAAGTAGGATGTCGGGGGTGATCACAATAAATTGATATTTTCCCTCTTAATAAGCTTGTGGAGATTTTGTGGTTCGGGCAGTTTGTGTTATATATTTTACAACGTAAAGGCATGCATGTTAAAGGTATACTCGTTGTAAAAGTTGTAAAGGTAAGTAAAAATACACTACCCTACCCTACACTCTAATGTAGTACCCCTGCACCACCCACCCTTGACACACAGTCCTTTTTCTACATTCACACAACCCAGCACGACCCCCCAACACTACCATAAAGCACTTTACTTCCCTGCACAAACACTACAACAGTACCTAAAACACTACCCCCAGCATGACCCTACATTACAACACTACCCAAACCCTAAACCACTACACCCCAGCATGACCCTACACTACACAAACACTACAACACTACCCTAAACCCTAAACCACTACACCCCAGCATGACCCTACACTACACAAACACTACAACACTACCCTAAACCCTAAAACACTACCCCTGCATGACCCTACACTACAACACTACCCAAAACCCTAAAACACTACCCCCAGCATGACCCTATACTACAACACTACCCAAAGCCCTAAAACACTAACCCCAGTATGATCCTACACTACACAAACACTACAACACTACCCTAAACCCTAAAACACTACACCCCAGCATGACCCTACACTACACAAACACTACAACACTACCCTAAACCCTAAAACACTACCCCTGCATGACCCTACACTACAACACTACCCATAAACCTAAAACACTACACCCCAGCATGACCCTACACTACGCAAACACTACAACACTACCCTAAAACCTAAAACATTACCCCCAGCATGACCCTACACTACGCAAACACTACAACACTACCCTAAACCCTAAAACACTACCCCCAGCATGACCCTACACTACGCAAACACTACAACACTACCCTAAACCCTAAAACACTACCCCCAGCATGACCCTACACTACACAAACACTACAACACTACCCTAAACCCTATAACACTTCCCCCAGCACGACCCTACACTAAACAACCACCACAACTGTACACTACACTAACACAACACTACAAAACACTACACTACACAATCACTAACCCACGAAAAAATTAACCCAAACCCACTTACCTCTCTCGTCATCGTAGTTTTCACAAAGCATGTGCATTTACCATACATGCCTTTAAAACGTAATTCGATGTAAAGGCATGCGTGATAAATGCACATGCGTTTTGAAAAAATGTGGGATAATGGTATGCGAGGTCAATGACCTTGCGGGATAATGGTATGCGGACTGAAAGTCCGCGGGATAAAAAATGCGGGATAATGGCTGCAAACCATTGCAGATACCTGTTGGCCTAGTTGGTCCTCAGGGACCATCAGTATTGAAAGAGAATTAATTCCCCAACTTAAGGGCGCGTTTGCTCAGTGGGGAAGGAAGGAGGCATGGCCTATGGTAATATGTCTTCAAGCACACCCTGTGGCGCGTTTTAAGTTAGAGAATTAATTCCTCCTCAATCCTGTGGGTCCCTGGGGGCCAACTAGCCAACCAGGTCCCTTCAGTATGCGCCAGGAGGCTGCATTGCAGAGAGGTGTTCAGAGGCCACGCCCCTTTTTACAACACTCTGCAACACAGCTCCGTGGCGCTTACTAGAGGTACCTGGTGGGCTAGATTGCCCCCAGGGACCCTCAGTATTGACAAGGAATTAATTCCCCAACTTAAACCGCGCCATAGGGGATGTTTGCAAACATGTGAACTCAGGCCCCGCCCCCTCCCTTCACCACTGTGCAAACGCACCCCGTGGTGCATTTTATGTTGGGGAATTAAGTCCCTTTTGGATCCTTGGGGTCCTTGGGGTCCTTGGGGTCCAACTAGCCCACCAGGTACCTCCAGTAAGCGCCACAAGGCTGCGTTGCAGAGAGGTGTAAAAAGGGGCGTGGCCTCAGAACACCTCTCTGCAATGCAGCCCCCTGGCGCATACTGGAAGTTCCTGGTGGGATAGATGGCCCCCAGGGAACCCCAGTATTCAAGGGGAATTCTTTCCACCTCTGCAAACGCGCCAGGGGGTGTGTTTGCAGAGTGGTGCAATGAGGGGGCGTGGCCTCCAGCGCAATGCCAGTCTTTTTTTTAATTAAATTTTTTTAAGAAGGGAGGCTGTGTAGCCCCCCCACTTTTTCAATGTTTTGGGCCCTGGGGACCCCATCCCCCAGGGCCTGCCCCAAATTCATTTTTTTAAATAAAAAATTAAGGAAGGGGGCCGCGTGGCCCCCTCCAGAGGCCATTATCGGCCCCGGGGACCCCATCCCCTTGGGCATGGCCTTTTTCTTTCACTGTATTTTTATAGGAGGGGGCTGCCTTGCCCCCCTCCATAGGCCATTTATGGCCCGGGCCGGCCTTTTTCAAATGTATTTTTGGGGAGGGGACCGTGTTGCTCCCTTCCCGGGCCACTTGCAGCCCCAGGGACTCCATCCCCCGGGGCTGGCCCTATCCGTTGGGGACCGTGGGGGGGGTCCCCAATCCCCCCACAGTCCCAGCCAGCTCCCTGGGTCCTGCAGGAGCCGGCATTGCTTTTCCACATGGGGAGCAGCTAACATGCTGCTCCCCATGTGGAAAAGCATTCTGCTTTGATTCATTGAAGAGAGAGCAGGCTTCCCTGCTCTCGCTTCAATGAAGCAAAGCAGTTTGCTATGGCAAGGTGGGAGCCGCGAGGCTCCTGCCCTCCCATAGCAAACTACAGTGTCCCGGGGGTGGGCACCCCGGGACACTGCAGGAGCCGGCCCTGGGGGGTGGTGGTCCCCAGGGCCCTCGAGGACTCCAGGAGGGGGTCGCGTGGTCCCCCTCACACCTTTTTTAAAGCCCCAGGGGATGGTGGTCCCCGGGGCTGGGGAGGCCTGGGGGGTCCATTACGGACCCCCCAATTTACATTTTTAGAGCCCCGGGAGGCGGTAGTCCCTGGGGCTCGTGGGGGGGGGGTTAAGGCCCCCCCACATAAGATTTTTTTTATTTCATTTTTTTTTATTTATTTAAAACAAGCCCCGGGGGGTGGTGGTCCCTGGGGCTGCGGGGGGCAGTGTCACCCCCCCCCGCAATTTACATTTAGCAGAGCCCCAGGGGTTGCGGTCCCCGGGGCTCAGGGGACCTTGGAGGTCCCCCATCATTACAGCTTTAAGCCCCGGGGGGTGGCGGTCCAAAACGCACTTGTTTACTTTTTTTGGTGCAGAAACGACCGAATAAATTTAATTTATGCTTGGAAATCGTATATGGCTCAGAAGTGCGCTCTGTTGGAGAGGTTCAGTGAAAGCAAAAACTTGTGTTGGGGAATAAATCGTGCACTCCACCGTGCGCTGAGCAAGCACCCGTGGCGCCAAGGTGCAACGGCTGGTGGACCTGTGTTTTTGGAATATATATATATATATATGTATATATATGATAATCAACAATGCCCCCCTGCGCTTTCGGAAGGGCTCACCACGGCTCCCCCAGACCGTCTGGCCTTTGTTTGCTCCCGATTGACGTCACAGCCTCCCTCCAAGTTAAATAAAAAGGTCCGACGCGTTTCGGGGCAGTCACGCCCCTTCCTCATAGACATATTCACAGAGGCATATTCGGATCACCTTAATGATTCAAATGCAATTTATTTAAATCAGTCCGCCCTGAGTGGGTGTGGCTCACGAGGTTCTGTTGCCAGGATTGCTGGTAACTGTAGTCCTGAGGTGAGTTTAATTGTAGTCCTTAAGTAGGTTGTGTGCCTCTGTGCACTTTGTGTCATCCTTGGTTCACTTCTTTAGTAGGGAATTGGCGGGCAGGCTCCGAGGTTTTAACTTTCTCATGGAATTTCGCGCTGGCATGAAAGGATTAGTATCCTCGCCACAGTCTTCACCAAGCGCAGCATTACTGAATGCTTGATGAGGCGGAGCTCCTCCCCACGCTTCAGGCCAACCGTGTACATATGATAATCAACAATGCGTCCATGCGCTTTCGGAAGGGCTCACCACGGCACCCCCAGACCATCCGGCCTTTGCTTGCTCCCGAGTGACCTCACAGCCTCCCTCCAAGTTAATTAAAAAGGTCCGACGACCAGCCCCGAGGCATGAGATCTCCCCCTGCGAGGGCCCGGACATCAAAGGGCCACTGCGCTATATCGAGGCCCGCCCAAGAACTAGCGAGTAGTGGAATCCTGGACAAGAGAGCCCTGCGGACCTGGTCGCGGCTCAGCCATTGTGGAGAAGATTGAACTTTGGAACTTATCGAGCCCTGCTGACGTTGTCGCGGCTCACCCTCGTGAAGAAGGAACTGGAACCTCCAAGCCCTGCTGACCTCGTCGCGGCTCCTCATTGGATCTCTAAGGACATTCGTGGAACACCCTGAGCCCTGCTGACGTGGTCGTGGCTCCTCAAGAACCAACAGACACTCTGTTCACTCCGGATCGAGCCCTGCTGACCTCGTCGCGGCTCGAGGAGTACTCTGGTCCGGCTGGACCATCGACGCTACCAACACGACCTGGCTCGAAAAGAAGTGAGTGGAGCAGCCAGTACGACCTCCATCTTCCGTATTCCCCGGCTCGAGGATTGAAAGCTGTGTGCAGGGTACGCTTCGTACTGGCCCAATACTGAGACTGTCCCGCTTCCCTACTCCTTACAACTGAGACTTTACGATCCCTCGATCACTTGTACATACGTGTTCATTTTGCCTAAAACTCTACTGTGTGATAAAGAACTTTCTTACTGAAATCCACGGTGTGGTGTCCGTTCATAAGTGGGGTGTGAGCTCATTGTGTACGATCTTAGACACGAAGTCCTCCCCGGCGAGGACCTCACGTTAGGTCTCGGCAATATTCCTGGGAGAGGTGGGTCACGGAGTGGTCGGGAGAGCATATCTTGCCCCTCTGGGATCGCCCCTTCCAACATTGGTGGCAGGCGACGGGATAAGAGCCTATGTCTAGAGATTGTACAGTAAACGACTGACACACCACCTGAATGAAGACACAAGAACTACAGAAGAAAAGAGCAATCATGAGTTCCACTGGAACGAGCGAGCAGCCCGCGTTCCAAAAGGACCTTGTGGAGGACTATACCCACAGAGAACTGAAACAAGTCTGCAAGGATCTTCGCATCGCTACCACTGGGTTGAGCACCAAAGAAGACTTCCAGAAAGCCCTAACAGCCTGGGTAGAGTCCGGGGCCCCCCTCCCCCCACCAGAAGGAGACGGCGGAGAGGGAAGGCAGCAGAATGAAACCAGCGCCCAAGGAGGAGAGAGAACCGACTCCCTGGCACGGAGTCCCAGCACGGAGAGGGGTCTGTCACAAGAGGAGCTGACGGATCGAGAACGAAACCGAACCCACGAGCTAGAGCTAGCGCGCCTCAAGATAGAAGGAGAACTCAAGCTGGCCGAGAAAAAGTTGGCCGTCGAACAATTACGGTTACAAGGGGAACTAGAAGAAAAAAAGCTCCAGAGGGAGCATGAGGGAAAGAAACTCCAGCTCGAGCATGATCGCGGCCTAAAGGAAATTGAACTAAAAGCAAGAAGTGAAGAAACCCGACCCCCGGGGAACCGAGAAACCCCTTCCCCGGTGGAGGCCAAAGTACACATCCCCAAGGATGTAGTAAAAGAGTACTACAAGGGAGACGACATCCAGCAATGGTTCAAAGCATATGAGATCGCCATGACCTCCCACCGGGTGCCCGAAAAGGATTGGGGGGCCGGATTGTGGGGGGGCTTCCTCACTGAGGGAAGAGACACCATGCTGGACCTACCCTCCGACGTCCTGAATTCTTACAAACACATGAAGGACGCTCTGCTATCTAGATATGGGCTCACTCCGGAGATGTATCGGCAGCGGTTCCGAGACTGCAAAAAGATCCCTGGCAAAACATGAGTAGAATACGTGAATTTCTACAGCCGGGCCTTGGAAGGGTGGAGCAAGGGCAGCAAGGTTACCACCTTTGAAGGACTATTTGACCTAATCGCCTACGAACACCTATCCACAAACTGCTTTGTGGAACTGAGACAGCACCTTCTGGACAGCAAATTGACAGACCCACGGAAGCTCGCTGTCGAGGTGGATCGTTGGGTGAACACCCGAGTCCCTAGGGAGACTATGGCCGAAACGAACAGGGGTCTTCCCGCCAGATAGGAGGGGGGGTCAAGGTAGGCAGCGAGGGTCCCAGTCCGGGCCCCAGCATACCCCCCCCCCCCCAAACCAGTCCGGAAGCTCTCCTCCCGTGACTAGAGCAGGGCCCCCCTCCGGTAGACAGGGACCCCGAGCCAGCATAGCCTTCTACAGATGTCAGCAACCAGGGCATTATGCCAGTGATCCCCAATGCCCCCTGAACAAGAAACCCGCTGCTGCGAGTCCCCCCGTGCGCCAGATAGCCACAGTAGCTCTAGAAGAGGAAGAGAAAGAGGACACAGAGGGGTGGGAACCAGCAGCCATGTCATTAGTCTCCCTCGGGGATAGGGAGATGGTCCCAGGAGCCCACCTGCCCGGCAACACTGAGAAGTACCGACAACAGGTGACAGTCTACGGGCACCGCATAGGGAACCTCCGCGACACAGGAGCAAGCATCACCGCAGTGCGCTGTCACCTAGTCACAGAAGACCAAATTATACCCCACGCCTCCTGCCGGGTGATCTCAGCCGACAATTCCGTCCGCACCTGCCGAATAGCTCAGGTCCCGTTTGAGTGGGAAGGGGTCTCCGGTGACTTGCGAGTAGCTGTCCGCACCGACATGCCCGTGGACTGTCTACTGGGCAACGATCTGGAGAGCTCCCCGTGGAAGCAGGTGGAGCGAAGGACTCACCTAGAGATGGTGGGCCTGCCCGAATGGGCGTGCGTGAGCACATGAGCCATGACCGCCCGAATGTCCACCCCTGGGGGTGTGGAACCGGAGACCCCTAGCCAGGTCTCTGACGACCAGGAGGGCAGCGAGCGACCCGAGGCCCTCGGACTACCCCCGGTGAAGAAATTGACCCCGACGCAGGTGCCCTAGGCCCTCCCGTCGAGCAGACCCAGACCTTGGACGACCTCCCTGAGTTAGCCCAGTGGCGCCAGGAAGGTGGGCCTTCCCGAGAGGAGTTCTGCCTGGAACAGACCTCCTGCCCTTCTCTAGTTGGACCCCGGTAGCAGGCCGTCGCCCAGGCTGCCGGTGACCAGTCCGGCTCCCATTTTGTCTATTGGGAAAATGGCCTCTTATATAGTGAACAGAAGTCCATCTAACTAGGGTCAGCCCGGGTGCTGGTGGTACCCCTACGTTTCTGCGGCTTCCTCCTGAACCTGGTCCATGATGTGCCCCTGGCGGGACACCTGGGACAAGACAAACCTATCACTCATTTCTATTGGCCCCGTATGCGCGCCGATGTGGAGACCCACTGCAAGTCCTGCCCCACGTGCCAGGCCAGTAGGAAGAGCGGAGGGAAGCGCAAGGCTCCTCTCCAACCCTTCCCCGTTGTCAGTACCCCCTTTGAATGGGTGGGGATAGACATCGTGGGGCCACTGGACCCTAGGACCTCCTTAGGCCACCGGTTCATCCTCGTACTGGTGGATCATGCCACCAGGTACCCCGAAGCCATTCCCCTCCGAACGGTGACGGCCCCGGTAGTGGGGCGGGCCCTCATGG
This sequence comes from Lissotriton helveticus, assembly GCF_964261635.1. Lineage (NCBI taxonomy): Eukaryota > Metazoa > Chordata > Amphibia > Caudata > Salamandridae > Lissotriton > Lissotriton helveticus. The sequence goes on along the minus strand of NC_136069.1, from coordinate 190,332,538 downwards.
GGATCTTCTCCCGGGTGGGATTCCCGCGAGAAGTGGTGAGCGACCGAGGAACGAACTTTATCTCCAAATACATGAAGTCCCTGTGGCAACAATGTGGGGTGATGTACAAGTTCACCAACCCCTACCACCCTCAAGGTAACGGCCTGGTTGAGCGATTCAACCGTACCCTCAAGGGAATGATCATGGGTCTCGAGGAGTCCCTGAGGCGCAAGTGGGACATCCTCCTACCATGCCTCCTGTTCACCTACCGGGAAGTCCCCCAGAAATCCTTGGGGTTCAGCCCATTCGAGCTGCTCTACGGGCACCCCGTCTTGGGACCCCTCAGCCTGGTCAAGGAGGGTTGGGAGCCGGCGCCCCAGGACCCTCCCCCAGATGTGTTCCGATACATTCTGGCCCTCCGGAACCAGACTCAAAGATTCCGGGAGCTTGCCGAGGCAAACCTCGAGGTGAGCCAAGAAGAAATGAAACTCTGGTATGACCTGAATGCCCCTCTGGTCGAGTTTCAACCCAGCCAGCAGGTTTGGGTGATGGCCCCGGTGGAACCTTGTGCTCTTCAGGACAAGTGGACCGGGCCCTTCAAGGTGTTGGAACGCACGAGTCAAATCACCTACCTCGTAGATGTGCAGTCCCCCAGGAACGCTTTGAGGGTCCTCCATGTGAACCGTCTCAAACCCCACTTCGTGCGGTCCGAGTTGGGTTTGCTCCTCGCCACCGACGACGGAGCGGAAGAGGACACGGAGCCTCTCCCCGATCTCCTGTGTGCGAAGGAAAAAGATGGCTCCGTAGAGGGAGTGAGTCTCTCCTCCTCCCTCACCCCCGAGCAACGCGAGGACTGTCGCCAGTTACTGGGACAGTTCTCTGACCTTTTCTCCCTCGTCCCCGGCATCACCGGTTGGTGCGTCCACGATGTGGACACCGGGGACAGCCCTCCGGTACGGCACAGAGCCTACCGCGTCCCTGACAGAGTCCGGGCCTGCATCAAGGCAGAAGTCTCCAGGATGCTAGCCATGGGAGTGGGCGAGGCCTCTGACCATGGGCCAGCCCCGTGGTTCTGGTTCTGAAGGTGGCCGCCCCCGGCGCTGTTCCCGAGCTGAGGTTCTGTGTGGACTACCGTGGGCTCAACGCAGTCACCAGAACCAACGCACACCCCATTCCCCAAGCAGATGAGCTCATTGACCGCCTAGGATCTGCTCACTATCTCAGCACCTTCGACTTGACCTTCGGGTACTGGCAAATCGCACTCACGGAGGGGGCCAAGGAGAGATCCGCTTTTTCTACCCCGGATGGCCACTACCACTTCCGAGTGATGCCCTTCGGAATGAAAAATGCCCCTGCCACCTTCCAGAGGCTGGTTTACCAGGTACTAGCTGGGTTGGAGAGATTCAGCGCCGCGTATCTCGATGATATCGCGGTATTCAGCTCCCACTGGACCGAACACCTACAACACCTCTGGGAGGTGTTGATGGCCCTGCGTCGAGCGGGCCTCACCATCAAAGCCAGTAAATGGCAGATCGGACAAGGGTCAGTGGTCTACCTGGGGCACCAGGTCGGGAGCGGCCTAGTAGCCCCCCTCCAACCCAAGATCGATGCAATCATTGCCTGGGAGGCCCCCACGACCCAGACGGAAGTGCGGGCTTTCCTGGGGATCACGGGGTACTACCGAAGATTCATTAAAGGGGTATGGCAGCATCGTAGTCCCCCTCACAGAATTAACCTCCAAAAAGCAGCCGAAGAGAGTTAGCTGGACCCCCGCCTGCCAGAAGGCGTTTGAAGCATTGAAAGTCACCATGTGTACTGCCCCAGTACTGCAGGCCCCCGACTACTCCCGAGAGTTCGTGGTCCAAACGGACGCGTCCGAGCATGGCATCGGAGCAGTCCTATCTCAGATGAATGAAAAGGGCCTAGACCAGCCAGTGGCATTCATTAGCCGGAGGTTACTCCCCCGAGAGCAAAGGTGGAGCACCATTGTGCGGGAGACCTTCGCGGTGGTTTGGGCCCTGAAGAAGCTGAGGCCCTACCTGTTCGGTACTCACTTCCGGGTCCAAACCGACCATCGGCCCCTCCGGTGGCTAATGCAAAGGAGAGGAGAAAACCCCAAACTGTTACGCTGGTCCATCTCCCTCCAGGGGATGGACTTCACTGTTGAGCACCTTCCTGGTGCTGACCACGCCAACGCGGACGGCCTGTCCCAGTTCTTCCGCCTCAGTTAAGAGAACCCCCAAGGGGATGGGTAGTTCTCCCTGCCTTTCAGCTGGGGTGGACGCGTGTTGGACCTGGCCTCGTGGCGTGGTTCCCCCCATTCCTCAGCCCCCCATTAGCCTGGCCCTGCACACAGAAACCTTGGTCATCCTGTTCCCTGTCCGCCCCGCCTCCTACATGACCCTGCCAATGAGCGACCATCCCCACATTTCCGCCATCCATCTTTCCGGCACTGGGCCCCCAGAACCTGCATCACCCCAGAGGGCCACCGGCCGCCATTACCCTTCCCGAGGTCCCTAACTCCCTGGCCCTTGCCTGGCCCCGGCCCCAGCGAAACTTAGGCTTCCACACGCCATGCCTGGCTGGGGGGTAGAGGGCTTCCTGAGTGAGATAAGACCAAGGAGTTTCGATTGCACCTCCGGCCTCCCCTGGGAGACTGGTTTCTCTCACACCTCTGGCCTTCCCCTGGGGGCTGGTTTCGATCACACCTCTGGCCTCCCGAGAGCTGGCTCCAGACCCTGCCGGGCGTCTGGGAATCCTCGGACGCATCTTCAAAAGGATCAAAGAGCCAGCTGACGGGAAACTCCGACGACCAGCCCCGAGGCATGAGATCTCCGCCTGCGAGGGCCCGGACATCAACGGGCCACTGCGCTATATCAAGGCCCGCCCAAGAACTAGCGAGTAGTGGAATCCTGGACAAGAGAGCCCTGCGGACCTGGTCGCGGCTCAGCCATTGTGGAGAATATCGAACTTTGGAACTTTGGAACCTGCTGACGTTGTCGCGGCTCACCCTCGTGAAGAAGGAACTGGAACCTCCGAGCCCTGCTGACCTCGTCGCGGCTCCACCTTGGAACTCTAAGGACATTCGTGGAACACCCTGAACCCTGCTGATGTGTTCGCGGCTCCTCAAGAACCAACAGACACTCTGTTCACTCCGGATCGAGCCCTGCTGACCTCGTCGCGGCTCGAGGAGTACTCTGGTCCGGCTGGACCATCGACGCTACCAACACGACCTGGCTCGAAAAGAAGTGAGTGGAGCAGCCAGTACGACCTCCATCTTCCATATCCCCCGGCTCGAGGATTGAGAGCTGTGCGCAGGGTACGCTTCGTACTGGCCCAATACTGAGACTGTCCCGCTTCCCTACTCCTTACAACTGAGACTTTACGATCCCTCGATCGCTTGTAAATACGTGTTCATTTTACTAAAACTCTACTGTGTGATAAAGAACTTTCTTACTGAAATCCACGGTGTGGTGTCCATTCATAAGTGGGGTGTGATCTCAGTGTGTACGATCTTAGACACGAAGTCCTCCCCGGCGAGGACCTCACGTTAGGTCTCGGCAATATTCCTGGGAGAGGTGGGTCACGGATTGGTCGGGAGAGCATATCTTGCCCCTCTGGGATCGCCCCTTCCAACAATTGGTATCCTTGCCACAGTCTTCGCCAAGCGCAGCATTACGCTGTGAAAGAGGAACAACTGATTACTTAACACGATGAACATGATTAAGACCTAGAGGGGGTCGAAACGCGTTATGCAAATACAAGAACTTGCTGCAAATAAATTAAGTTGTGATGCTACTTACCGGCTGGTGGGCTTGTTTTGTCCCTGGATTCAGGGGTCTTTGGATTTTGGATATAGATCAGTGCATATCAGAAGATATTCTTTGTGTTTGCCTGTTTGCCCTTTATAAGTGTCCCCCAAATTATAAAATTATATCAGTGGTCCTTTGTATCCCCTTTCTAAAAATAATTTCCAGAGACACCATTGCCAGGTAGTAGAGCCCCTTTGTCAAAGCTCCAGTTAATATTAAAAAGAATATGCGTATAAGTACAACAGCGCTCTGGTACCATGAGAGAACTCACATTATCCCTTCTGGGATTCCCTTGTAATTAATACGCAGCTCTTTGGCAGCCATATTGGAGTGGTGTGTGGCCGTCTGTCCCACAGGTGGCTGCACACCTTTATTCTGATTGGCTACGCTTCCACCGTGTGTAAGGCTTTACATAGATGGGTTAGCTTGCCAATTGCGGTTATTATTAACGAGAGCAATTCATCACGCGCAACTAAAACACAGAACAAGATGAAGTCATCCATCACATTTCTTTCAATAAATGGGCGGAGGAGGACGGAGGCATGCTCGAGCTGCCAGCCCCACACATCTGCCGCACTTGGATTAATATGGCGCGCTGAGTCACAAGCGCTTAGCGTTCGAGGTGATTGTTGGAGGCCAGATGTGGCGTCTGCTCAGATCTGCCTGTCATGCGTTCATTCACCGTGAAAACGCAAATGCCGGCTGATGGCCGTGTTTAGATAAGACACATGCAGAGGGCAGGGACGGCTCAGCAACATGCAGAAGGAATGCGGATACCTGACTTTTTCCTGGCTAAGCTTTGAAAAGCAGAAACTTCTGAAGATCACAGAGGAGCATTGAAATATGCTTAACCCCAAGCCAATTCCGCCATTTTATAGAATTCTGGATCCTTCGACATTGTTCTTAACATTCCGTCTGTCCGTCCGTTCATCTGCCCACCCTTAGATTTGCTCTCTATCTCTCTTTCTATCCGTCTCTAAATGTCCAGTTGTCTATCCGCGTCCCAATGCTTAGCATGTAATATAAGTGTCAGTGCTCAAACTGTGCCGAAGGCCAAGGCTGCATAGCTGCCAACGTTTTCAGATGGTTTATGTTTCACATTTTTGATGGTTTCATTGTACTTATGAGTGACATTCAACAGCCAAATGCGTGACACTTAGGCCCAGATTACGAGTGGGCCTGTAAATTCCGAGCTGTGTGTAAACCCCTACTTTCGTGCCGGTCGGAATTATGAGTTTGGTTGTATTTAATGCATCCCATAATCATCGGATGCGTGAAAATACCTCAGCTGTTGTTAAATTTCAGTAGGTTAACCCTGCCGAAATTTAACAGGGGAAATTCTACGATATTTAGCATACCATGCAGATTTTGGTGCGTTAAACATCAAAAGCTGCATGTTGTTACGCAGAAACTCGTGATACGTGTTATTTATTGCACACAATAAATAACGTACCCCATGGAATTGTGTGTTAATAACGACTAAACTCGTAATCAAGGCCGTAGTGTGCCACTTTCTCGTCAGTAAAATGAAGCAATGAAGTTGATGGGAGCAGATACATTTCTGAATTTACACGCTTTTGAGCAACAAGAAGCTTTAAACAAATGTTGAATCTTCTGAAAAACACCTGAACTGGAAGTCACAACCTACTGCGACTTTACAAGCTCTTTGTACTGTAAGACAGTTGTGTAACCATGATATTAAACAATAATCGATCGGCAAAGGCTGATAATACCACACTGAGCACTTAGAGGCTACATGCCAGAGGCATTAATCAACAGTATGCTATTATTAGGAATTCGGTATTACTCAAGGAATGAAATAATGCTTATATTTTGCCTGTTATTTATTGCACATCAGAGCTGCAAGCCACAGACAGGATGTGCAATATATCAAATGCATTATGGCTGTACCTGGACTGTCCCTGCAAACATATTCTTTAAACACTGTTTTTTTAATGCATAAAGTACAAAAACTACCTGCTTTTACAGTAGTTCAAAGCTGTAAACCTGAGGCAGTAAGTGCATTATTTGTAAATGTGCAGATTTACACAGCTACTCCATCACCACTTGAACTTGCCAATGACAACGCCTGCTTCTAATAGGGTTTCTAAGCTGCAAGCAGCACAAGGTCATGAAAGGCGCAATATGAATGCTTTGCTGTTTTAGGGTGGCCGCTGCGACATGAATGGATATGTTCACACCATCCTTCATTAGTATGGTAAGGGATGTAAGTGAATTAAAGTGAAACCGTGGAAACAAATGGTTATGGATTCTCCCACCACACGCTCAATCTTGTGATTTCAGGCTCCAAATTCTTAAGACAGCACCCCTTATTTAATCACGATCACCATGGCTCCTGGACCTCACGTGGCCCTCTGTCAGGAGATGTCTCCCTAGATATATGGTGTAGGGTCTGGGGTGGTCACAGACGACACAGACTTATGGGGACGTTGCAACTGCTTTATTTCTTGTCTGCCCTGTTCCCGCTCCCTATCCCAACTGCCCAGATTCCCCTTAAGTCCCTCCCTTTCCGCCCGCCTCTACCCTGCTCAACGCGCAGGTCCTGGTGCCCCTGCCTTCACGGTATCACATCTCCCCCCTCTGTAAGAGAAAAACAACAAACCCACAACAGTACATCAGCTCCTCTTTCACGTCACTGGACATCTCACTTACAGTTCTTCAATGAGGCGTGACGGTTTTCTAATAGTCCGTCTGGGACGCAACTGAATGTCGGGGTTATCGGGCTCTCGTCCATCAGGGACCAGCAGTGATGATTGACCATTACCGGATGGCGCCTCAGCTCTTATATCCTCAGAGACTAGTTCAGCCAATAGTTCTCTGACACTAGGATTGCACTTCCTGAAGTGCGTCACGTTCCTGGTGACTCTCCTACCATTTGTTTCGGCAGTGACAATAGTTCCTTTCTGCTTGGTGACCCTAAGCGGAGTCTCGTGGTAGCTGCAGTCAGTCTTTCTGCAGTCAGTCTTACTCTGTTGGTCTGGCCGCACCAGCACCCAGTCCCCTTCTTGGATCAAGACAGGGGTGGCTTTCCTGCTGTCATCTGCGTAACTCTTCATCTTTCCTTTCTTTGTTCTGTCCACGGCGGCAATCTCTTCATGACCGGAGTCAGGATACATAGTACCCTCGGGTGAGTTCATTATGGGCAATCAAGTATGCACGGGCCTGCCCAGCATGAGGGTTGCCGGACACTTGCCTGTGGTGGAGTGAGGCGTATTTCGATAAGCTCGTAACACTTCGTTGAGCACTGTTTGTGAATTTTGTCGGGTAAGCTCCGCTTGTTGAATAGTTTTTTGGACTGTGGCCATGAATTGTTCCGCCATTCCATCCACCATTCCGTTGGCCTGTGGCCACAGTGGCGTGGTTTTGCGATGTTTGAAATTCATGTGTCGAGCAAACTCAGCAAAGTCCTGACTGTTAAATGGGGGTCCATTATCAGATTTTCCCTCCTGGGGAATGCCCCATGCAGCAAAGACCTCATCAAGAACTGATATGATGCTGGATGCATTGGTGGACATGATGCGTTGCGCAATCGGGAATCGAGAATACTCATTCATAATAACTAGGATGTATTGTCCAGATTTGAACGGCCCAACGAAGTCAACCGCAACTCGTTGCCAAACGCCATCCGGCAATGGAGACATTTGCAGTGATGCAGGAGGGTCTGGACGGCTCACCAATTGACATTGTGGGCAGTCCTTCAGGGTTAGCTCAACTATTGGATCCAGCATTGGAAACCAGACCCGCTTTCCCAGTGCCCTTTTTGTAGCTACAATGCCTCGGTGACCTTCATGGGCCAAATTGATGCCTCCTTGCCGCAGTTGTTTAGGAATTTCTATTTGACTGTCTCGTGGAACTAGACCTTTGGCGGCGATCGACAATTTGTCGTGAATGTGCTCGAACGCAGACATCTCTTGGGTGTCAATCTGGGTACCTCGTCCCTTGTCTTCTATGGGTCTCCCGCTGTCGGTTTGTATTCGACGTTTGACTTCTTGCCGAGTAGCGTCTTCTTGGATTGCATCACAGATCACTTCAGGCGGGACAGCAGGTGAGCTGTCCTGATCCACCACGAAATGTATGTCCACGAGTTTTAGCCGTTCCGCCGTAGGTAGACTCAGGAGGCAGTCAGCTTCAGGCCCATCGATGACATGGATGTAAGCTTGGATGGTGCGGTTTTGATAGGTCAAGTTCGTTGGAAACTTCCCAAGACAGGGAAGTGGCTTCTTGGACATCCACATGTATACTCGCACATGGGCCTTGCTTAGCTGGGGTGGTGTCTTCATCCTTTGATATTCAGCCACTCGAATGTAATTGAGAGAAGCTCCACTATGCAGCACGAACTTGGCACAGTGAGAACCGATTTTGATGTCAAACCGCTGGTATCTCTTTAAGTGGTCAGGATCCGCCACCAGGCATATATATTCGTCGCTGTCCTGCGAGATGGGTGATAGCGATCTGGACTCCCTTGACGAGGAACGGCGAGATTGGTAGTTCCGGCAGGAGTGACAGCTGGAGTGTGACGACCCGGTGGACGAATCTCGGCGATCTTGCACCGCTTTAGCCTGATGGCGACTGCTTGATGGACGAAACTTTCTGGTGTGTTCTCGTTGATCATCTTTCCGGGAAGTTCCACAGAAACTTTCGAAATGATTGTCCCTTCCACACTTCCGGCACCTCTGACCTAGTGCCGGGCACGTGTCCATATGAGGGAATTCATATCCGCATCTGTGACATTTGAGTTGGCGCTCCGATCTCTTCTTGGTGCGACTTGAGCTTCTGCGTCGAAGACTTGAGGGATGATGCTGTCTTTTGGATCTGGAGGAGCGAGCTTGCGCTGGTGAGTGTCTACGTGTCTGTCGAGAGTGAAGTCTGAAAGCTTGCTCGCGTTTCTCACTTCGCCCGGCCTCCATTTTCTTCGCATGCTCATCAGCCTGATCGTTCACTCGCGTCATTTCCTCAATTTCGTCTAGTGAATAGCTATTTTTTAGCAGTTTTCGTCGCAGTGATTCTGATAGACAGCCTTCAATGATTCTCAATCTGAGCGCATCCTCGTGCTAAACTTCTCAGACGTGTAATGAACACACTCATGGGTTCCTCTTTTTCTTGCGATGCCAGGTTGAACGTGTATCGCTCATAGTCAACATTCTTTTTGTGTAGAAACTTGTGGGTGAGCGCCTCGCAGACATTAGAGTACGAGGACGTGGCCACCGCTGGCAGTTCTTTTATGATCTGACCAACTTCTTTGCCTACTAGATTCCGTAGAGCGATCAATCGCTGTTCTTCATCGGTCACATGAGACCCCTTCATGAAATCTGCAAAGTCCTCCAACCATTCTTGCCACCTGAGACCCATGCCCCCACCTGATTCAAGGGCTAGTGGCTCTGGGGGCGCAGGAAGGAGACTCCTAGGACACCCATGAGGCCGGCACAGGCTGCCGCCTGATCCTGTCGAGACCCTGACATCCTGCGTGGTCGAGGCCCTCTGCTCCCACGAAAATCACCAGCGCTTTTACCACAGTTGCTTCGCTCTTCCGTAAGCTTCGGGCAGTTACAGAGCACTGCTGGCCACTGTCTTGCGTGTTTATTTTTTCTTTATTGAATTTGCCAAGGTTTGATTACTTTTTTCTAGGCGATTTTACCAAGGTTTGTTGATTATTTTTTCCATTCGCCTGACTTCAAAATGGCCGCCGGTTCTTCACAGTGGATTGGCCACCCCGCCTGACTTCAAGATGGCCTCCATGAGATTCTCGCTCTCCACGAGATTTGGCTCCCCTGCCTCACACACGAGGAGCACCACCTCCCGGGACCACAGCAATGCCGGAGGCACTCACCGGAGCCAGCGCTGGCCTTCCTCCCTCGCGCACCAGGTGAGAGGACCACTCGCGCGACGCGCGAACCTCCTGGGCAGACGGCGCGACTGGGGTGACCTCCCAGCGCACATTCACGGGCATATCACGGGCCGGCACCTTCGGGCAGCGCGACTGGGGTGGGCTCCCAGCGCGCATTCGCGGGCACTTCACGCGATCCACCGGCCACTTCGTCGTAGGGGTGAGCAGCAAGACGCCAACACATCGCAGGAGATGCGGCCGGGGCGGGCTCCCGGACTGCGCTTGGCGCGCCTTGCAGCGAGGACCACGCAGCGGTGATGGCAGCGCGTCAGCCCTACACAACGGGCACAGACACGCGTTGAGTACCGTGGCCACCCTCGTCGCCAGTTATAGTGTCTGGGGTGGTCACAGACGACATGGACTCATGGGGACGTTGCAACTGCTTTATTTCTTGTCTGCCCTGTTCCCGCTCCCTATCCCAACTACCCAGATTCCCCTTAAGTCCCTCCCTTTCCGCCCTCCTCTACCCTGCTCAACGCGCAGGTCCTGGTGCCCCTGCCTTCACGGTATCACATATGGTTCAAAATGAGGGATCCGGGTGGAAAAAAACATGCATGAACTTCCTTTATACGGCCCCCTCCGTGCAGCGCCAACGAGCTCAATCTCCACCGCCAGTGTGTCTGCTGATGGGGGGGAGGGGGGCGAGGGGGAGGCACCCTGCATGGTGATAGTGGACAGGTGCACCCTGCTGGAAAATAACAAGAGGCAAGGCGCTGTAGTGTGCACCTGTGACGCAACTGGCACATAGGTGCACAGGCCGCGAAGTGTAACCATGGGGTGCACCCCCATTGTTCCGCGGGGTGTGGGTGTGTGAATGGCAGAGCCCTGGGTCAAGTGTGCCCTGTGTGTGGTGCCCGCATACTCCATGAGCGGGCACAGTGCTTGTGTCACGCGGGGCCAGTGCATGACCGCTGCTAAGTGCTCCTGGCACTGGAGGGTCAACATGCCTGCATGAGTGATACGCAAACAATCACGCCCGCTTTGCTCTGCATCCATGAGGTTTGCACTGAGATGCGGGCCAGAACATGTGGCCCCGGCAGAAGGAGCGTTTCAGGGAGCAGCTGGCATGTACCTGCGCTTTCAGGCCCAGGATGCCAAGGCATGGTGTGAGCATCACTTAATACACTTAATACATCTCACCATGCACCACCAGGTCACTCTTGCCTTAACTCACTTCAGCATACCACTAGCCCACACAACATAGACCATCTTGTCACTTGTGACTAACACATTTCAGTACACCAATCTATCACACCATTTTCAGTGGTCATTTTACTGATTAAAGACTAATACATAAAAGATCTATGCAAAAGCAGCTTTACAGAGAGTAAACCTTGCTGAAGGACATAAGTGCGCTTCACCAAAGACACAGGCCATGCTCAACTTTTTGGCACAAGGAGATTTTCTGAGATTCAAAATTGCTTCCTAGTGTTGCATGAATAGCAGCTATACCCACTAGGCAACATTGTCTTCAACATTCACCCTCCCCATCAGACGTCAATGCGATTAGTGAACTTAAAGGGAAGTCTGTTGTAATGCCCGCCCTATATATGGCCTAGCAATTTATCTCATTCTCTTTTCTGTCTTGCTTAGTCAAAATCAAAACATTGTTTACACCGCACCACTTTCTAAATCCACCAGACGCCACTGCCTGATTGAGTACAGAGGGGGCCCCTCCATGTACCTCAAGTTTCGTTATGCCACTGGGCCAGTATCAACACTGCTGGGCATCTGGAACCTTTTCTCTGGCCCACTTTCTTTCCCAGAGGTTCCTCTCACCTCGGGGGTCTTGAAGGATTCTCACGGCTCATAGACTTGCCCCAGGTCACCTGCCAGCAATGGTCTCAGTATTACTCGTGGCAAAATGACATGTACCAAGACTGAGCACAGGCGTGAAGGCTATGGAGAAATCAATCGAACTGGTAAAGCAGAAAGCAGAAAAGAGTCTAGAGCTCAAAGAGAGCACAAGTAGGAAGGGGCAAGACAGACAGTACCCTAAAAAAGAAAATGCAATTGGGCAGGAAACAAGCAAAGTGGAAGGGATGTGAGGAATGAGGTGTACAACCTTTACAACGCAACTTTTACAACGCACTACCATTACAACGAAACTTTTACAATGCAAAATCCATTACAACGCATGCATTTACAATGAGGTCATTACAACGCATGACACTACAACGCACACCACTACAACGCATGCCATTACAACGCAGTCATTACAACGCATACCATTACAACGCATAGCATTACAACACAGTACCCTTACACTATCCAACACTTACCCTACTGTTGCACCCCCTGGAGTTAGAATAGTAATTTTTACCCCTACACTATCCAACACTTACCTTACATGCAATGTAATGTAATGCGTTGTAATGGTATGCGTTGTAAATGTAGTATGCGTTGTAGTGGAATGCGGTGTAAAGGTAGTTTCAAAGAATTCGTTGTAATGGCATGCGTTGTAATGGTGTGCGTTGTAATGGATGTTGCGGTGTAAAAAATGCGTTGTAAAGATAGGCGTTGTAAAAGTATGCGTTGTAACGTCATACATCCGAGGAATAAGTTATTTAAAGGGAAGTGCGTCATCAGGGCAAAAAAGTAACAAGTTGTCAGCTATGGGGTATATTTACAACGGGACAGCACCACAAGAACGGCACTTTTAGCGATGTTCTGGCGGCGCAGTGTCATTGTCCATATTTACAAAGTGGCGTTAAGCTACATTTTTTTGCTTAACACCGCCTTGTAAATAAGGTCCTTATCATGCATCACTTTGCATGAAAGGGAGATGCAATGGGTGTTGCTGTGGGTGTTCCACCGCAACACCTTTTGCTTTTTGACACTGCCCCAGATTTACAAGGATCTGTAAATCTGAGGCAACGCCCGAAACTAACGGCAAGAGCAGGTTAGAATGGTGAAACGAGGAAAAATAGTTTTATTTCTCCTCGGTTTTGCTTGTTCTATGTGTACAAGACGTCATTAATGATTGTTTATGTGCAGGACATTGTCCCTTCCTGCACATAAACAATCATAAAATAATGCCGATTTTCTACTTCTATGTGTGCGAAGTAAGACATCACCATTATTGATTGTTTATGTGCAGGAAGGGACACCTCTAAATGCAAAGACTTTTGGTTTACCCAAGAAGTATTAATTTGTAAACAACAAACGCATGTAGACTTTAGGCCATATGGTAAAGACATATTGATAAGTGAAGAACAAGACCTAATAAGAACATTTATCAATTTATCACAGAAAAATCACTCAAGCAGAAACGAATCAGTGGCTTATTAAAATCATGTGCATCAACAATAGATTGTGGGCAAATTTCTGGATGGCCCTAGATAGAAACTCAATCAACCTTCTTTGGATTATGATTTTGATATTATGGTAACATCCCCGTGAAGGGTAAAAGTATAACTGATGAAGACTTTAGGAATTGTGAAATACTCACCACTGTTGCCTGCCAATGAGTATTTACAATGCAGTAATGATTGAGTGAGGCTGCATTGTTCATTAAACTGTATTTCTCATAAATGACAATAAAATGCTGTATAAAAAATAAACCCACTCGGGTTAGGTCAAATACACAGCTTTGAGAGAATATCTGCTCTACGATTGTAACTATGGCACAAACCTCAGAGGAGTACATGGTAAATGCAAGCAGTACCAATAACTTCAAAGTAAAGACTATAACACAATAACATTTCCAAACTAATTCTAAAATAGTTAAATATTTAATGAATCAAAAGACACCGAGATTATTAAAATAAATGAAGGGGATCTAGAGATTTCAATTTCAGATTTTTTTAAGGCAAAATGCTTCTAAAAAAAAGTAAAGCACCATTGAAACCACAGTTCCCAGTGGGCTAGGACGTTCCAATTAACTCGGAACTCTCATCGCTTCCGTGAGACGGGTGCCGTGGCCATGTTAAAAAGAAATTCACTTTCTCAGTATGGCTCAAGAGGTTAAGCAAGATAATCTTTTTGTTCCCTCTTGACACTGGAGATACTGCTTATCTGAATGCCAGTCATTGACTGAACTAATCTTTGTTGACCAATACAAGAATTAAATTTGTCCTGAAGATGGTCTCGATGTTTTGTTACAATGAAGACCGAAGCGTAGACGGGTAATCCATTCTTCTCTTTAGCGATTGTTAAAATTAAGTAATCTTTGAGTGTTGGATCTTATGTATAGGCATGCTCATTGTTTCCCTGAATGGAGGTGGATATATACATTGACAATTAGGATAACTTCCTATATTCAACTTATATGTTCTCTGCTGTCAATGTTTGCTGAGTTTTGTTGGTGTATTCTTTGTTCTCCTATTTATATTCTTTATTGATTATGTGTTATTGTTTGTTATTCTTATGATACTTGAGAAATACATTTTTCTACAATTGATCACCCGGTTGTTGTAATTGATTTACCAGTCCATTTGACACAAATAATTTTGCTTTATTCTATTGGGATATCACTGAACAAACTTATATCTAGAATTTTTTATAATTGCTTTGGCTTCAATAAATCTCTTGTAGGCAGCTTTACCCCTCAAAGTTCAATACCCAAGCCCACAAGGGTCAATTGGGTTGCCCAATTACCTATCACACCTAAAAAACAAGTAAAGCACCATTGAAACAACAGTTCCCAGTGGACTAGGACCTCACACAATTTTAGGCCAGCTGCTATGGGGCAGAGGTTGGCTACAGCAAGTCGATAATGTTAATCAAAGGTTTTATGGCGAGTCTGTTTACGGCAAGTCTATTTCAAGCCTTTATGATATATGCACAAATGCCTTCCGAATACAGAACAAATGTATCGAGAGCGCGGGTGTCTGGTTACTTTCCTAATCATGCACTCTGATCAAGCCATAAAGATCTGGCAATGGTTCATAGGATTAGGAAGTTTCGCCATGGTGGCCGAGCATTTGCGTACCTCTGCCCTAAGCTCTGGAAGGATTTGCCACTTTTTCCGAAAGCCTGCAAATTGCTCACAGTTTTTTAGAAGCAGCTTAAAATGTGGCTGTTTCTACCTGTATCATTGCTACTGTTTGATTGTCCTTGGCTTGGTGAGGAGGCTAGCATTGGTAAAACTATGCAGGTAATCATGCACTTTATAAGTTACCAATAATAATTATTATTTATACCTTCTTTTACATTTTGGTACCAGTCCGCTGTCTGTAAAAGCAGCAGAGGTAATAACCTGTGCTTCCATGGTGGACTACTGCCTGCCACGTTTAGAGATCTCCACCAGCCTGGTAGAGTTCTCTATGCCATTACCGGAGTTACCACCATGGTGGCTCATCTGAAGGCATTCAGTGATTGCTTAGCGGTCATCATGCTTCTCTCGACCATTCAGCAAAGCTTTTGTTGTACAAAAACAAACTCTCAAAGCAGGAGTTTGTTTCTATAAAAAAAAAATATTAATTATCCTGACACCCCTGGAGTTTTCTCTCAGGGTTGGGGAACGCCAATTTTCATTTTGTTCTCTTTGGACTACCCAACTTTTGCTGGCGGTCCTGAAAAGAGAAAAATTTACCTCAGACTGTCCCCTCTAAATTGAGTGAATAGTCTGATGTGCTTACTCCGACGGCTCCAAGTCTGTTGGACTGTCTGTGTAAAATTTCCACTGGCAGAGACAGCATAGGCACCCCCAAAAGAGACATGGGGGTCGATTCCGATCCGGTAAAATGCGCTCCGAATCGTCGTACGGAGCGTTTTTTCCCCGTACGAATCGTACCCGTAAACGTCCCGTACGTACGACGAAGTACGATTCGTACCAGGAGCCGAACTCCGTACGAGTCGTACAGGACTCCGTACGACTCAAATCTCCGTACGAGTCTCACTCGGAACCCGCTGTACGTGACATCACTACGGTTCGCGGCTGGTTTTTATGACCCAGCAAGTACGATTCGTGTCGGGTACGCACCGTACGACCCTTTTCCTACGGGAGCTGAAAACAGTCGTAAACGCAGAGTGCGGGGTACGTGCCGTACACCCAGCGTACATGGGGTACGCACCGTACCCCATGTACGGTGGGTGTACGGCACGTACCCCATGTACGCTGGGTGTACGGCGCGTACCCCTGCGATCATGGGGGGTACGCGCCGTACGGTGTGTAGGTGATCGTGCGATTTTCCGTACGAATCGACGTGTACTGTACGAATCGCGTCCGGGTCGGCCGATCGGGATCGGAATCGTCCGGTCGTACGGCGTCCGTATGAGTCGTACGGAAACGGCTCCAGGATACGATTCGTACGGACGGGGATTTTACCGGATCGGAATCGACCCCTAGATGTCCTGCCAGACTAAAAAATAGAATGGGCAGACTGCCAGTTTGGCAGACAGGGTGCCCTGCAACATTTGTGACCTAGTACTCCCTCTGTAAACTCTAAATCGGACCCCTAGTCTTCAGCTGCTGGGAAAGGTCCTTCTGGACATTCCTGCAGCCAGTAGCGTCAGTGCATTGGGTTTTTCTCCAGCCAGGCATCTTGCAGGGTCCAGATCCCCGTGATCAGCTGGACCTTCTTGAAGTCAGTAGCACTTCTGCTTTCTGAGCCCCTGAAGCAGGTAAACATGAGCCCAGCCACTTGAACCTGAAGGGGTCAGGCCCCAGGTGTCCTTCAGTGCTTATATGAGTCTTCTTCTAGCAGGAATCAGGAGTCTTCTTCCAGCATGGTCCTCTATTTCTGATGTAGTCTTTCCAGGTCCAGGATTGGTCTGATTAGGTGGTAGTTGAGGTGCTTACTTTATTCTGTGCAGTTGATGGAGCAAGGAGGAGAAACAACATTTTGTGTACCCCTTGTGAAGTCATACTTCCTTACATAACTATAACATGAACTAATGGAATGATGTGTGGAATTAATCAATCTAGAGTAAAATTGCACCTACACAAGTACACATGCAAATTAACTTTGCTTATGTTACAATTATAATTAACTAACTATGTGATTTTGTTGTGTCCTAAACTAATAACCAGCTTTGAAATAATAAAATGCAGCATAAATGTGCTTTTGTTTACGTATTTGTGGCAGAAACCAAAGGATAAGTAAGTATATTACGCCTAAATGTTGCTTATCTGCTAGGTAACTACTAATAGGGAAAAACTTAGTAAGGGGAGAGGTAAACATAAGGGTTAAAATTCTAAAATTAACGTTCGTTTTTGTTTGTTTCTATGATAGTTCCCATTCTGGCCTGTGAGGCCTAATAAAAGATGGCTGATTTGCTAAACTGCGAATAGGAAATGAACTGAGCATGCGCAAGCCCGACTCCGAGTTCGAATGCGAGCTGCTTGTGCCTGGAGTGAAAGCGGTTGAAGGACAGAGTGGCCTGGAAGTCCAGATGGCTGCCAAAGAATTTTGCACAATGGTTATGAATGTGAGAGAGTTTGGTAAAGTTGCTAACTGAGAACAGGACTAGGCCGGACATGGCCCAAAAACAAAGACTCATTAAAAATCTGGATGACGGAAGCAGAATAAATGTTGTAATGATGAGATGATGCTCATCCACCCCAAATTGTCCAATCAGAACTCAAACTTATGTTGAAAGTTACACTTTTAGATAGATAGAGCTAGTGAAAAAGGTATAAAAAGTGCTGATTTTAGTGAAGAAAAAACTCCTTTTCGATTCCCTGTCGAGATGCTGTCCGTATGCCGATTTTTCCTGAGATGTAAGACTTTGAATAATTTTCTTATTTCTTTAGAATGAGATTTGAACTTTAGGTGAGGTAACTAGTCAAGGAAGTTAGGAGAAAGAATAAATTTTGGGAACTATCTGTCTTTTGCTAAAATACTTGCATTTCTGCAATCTAAATAAATGTCTATTTCTGAATTTTCTAAAATAAATGAAATTAATTGTTTTGAAATTAAATCCTTATTTTCCTTTTAATATCATTTTTGAATAAAGAAATAAATAAAGTGAATACATTTTAGACATGTTAAATTTGCTTTTAATAAAATTAGATGAATGGAGAATTAAGCTGGTCTTGAGTTTTCCTACGCCTAATTTTTTACTAGCAGATGCGTCGACCACAGTGGCGGCGTGTCTAAATAAATGTTTTGTTAATGAAAACCATGGTAAACTCATTTAAACAACTGCAGGTGTAAATAGAATAAATATTCAGTTATAGTTTAGACATCCCTCTATGATACAGCGGCTCTCCTTTGAATCTCCCCGATCCATGGAGTAAGGTGTAAGTATTTTGTGAGTGACTCGCAGTCTCATGGGCCCCACTGTCGAGTATATGTATGATTTTGTACTTCAGGGAAAGGTGTCATGGTTTTAGAAATTATTTCCGGAGAACCGCTGCATCACACTCACCAGCAACTGGAGAAATGCTGCCACCCAAGTCAGGTCCGGGCAGTGCCGCAAAACCTACCCTCCTCCAGGTGCCCTGACTAGATGTCCCGCAGTTTTTCCAGGACCCTCAAACTGGCCTAAGGGGTATTGTTCTGCTCACTTTGGGGTGGAATCATTACGCCGCAACCATTCAGGTGCAGTATCATACATATTGAGCACCCATCCTTTATTAGAAAGGAGGTCTCATGCCCCTCAGGGGGCGATAAATCACTGATTCTGGTCCTGATGAAGTGCCAACTGACCCTCTGGGCAATCAAGGCATGAAACAAATTGACCTCACTTTGATGATAGCTATCTAGGTACTTTGTGAGTGGACAATAGTACCACTGTTTTTATTTAGTCTTGTACCCTTACCCATAAAAATTGTTTTTAGGGCACAAGAGTCTATTTTAGACACACCTTACTTTTCACTTGACACACTTTCGCACAACCCACTCTCATGCATTCACCTAAACAGTGAATTTGGATCAAAATATCTCCGACAAAGAGCCCCCAGGTCCATCAGGCATTGCAGCGCCAGCCAAGCAAGGAGCGCCCAATGATGTGTTAGGGCATTAAGATCTGACCTTGTGGTCTTCCCGCAACAGCAGTACTAGCCACATGGTCTCACCACTTTGTGACCATTCGGTCTATGAGGAACTACTCCTACTGTGATGGTCAAATAGTTTTCTTCTGGGAGGAGCATAGGCGTCGGACCTCTATAAATATTGAGCTTTTCATCTCCCTTTGATACAATTGACATATATTTTTGTCATACGTGTAAGTAGGATAAATATACACTGCAGTCCACATTTGATATTTAATCTACCACGCCATACCTACATTTTAGTAACCATTTACAACGGACTTATAGAGTAGTTAAATAGGGGAAACAAATATAAAGCACATGTTTTGATGAAAAACACATGCCCTTAACTACTGTCCAGCAGTAGTAACACACACAGAGTCCTAAGGCCAGCAAATATAGGGTCCAAAAAGTTTCTAATTCTGAGTTGACCATGCAAAAAAGGCAAATGTGGTGCACCCTCCAAACTACTTATTCTCAAAGATGATATTATCAAGCCACTTACCATTGAAGAATGGTGATTTTTGGGGGTAATATTTCACCAATTCAGTAGCCTTACATTATATCAATTGTGCCTTCTGCATTCTTGCTGCCACACATGATCTTGCATTTCTGACTCCATCTAGAATCCCAGGGTTCTATTTTCAGACAGTACCTATCAGGCACATAATCTTTCAACTAAAAAGGTGAAAGCCATCGACCCCTCATTTGATGCAACACCATGTGGACCATTATGCTGCTTTCCTAACATTTTTGCGTCTAGTGTCAGGAAGGGCTTAATTCCCTCTCTCAAAAAACCATCACAACTCACCTATTAAAAAGCATGAACGTAACACTGAAGAACCACTTGGCTATCACTCTAAAATAGAGCTACCAGTGGTCAGCAAACTCCTAAAATCATTAAACAATAGCAGAATCACCACACCTTTTTACAACACCTTGGACTCATGTCAGTCAAGTTCCTGTCTCTTACATGGGAATGATTCTGCCTTCCTGCATATGGCTACTAT
Source organism: Lissotriton helveticus (assembly GCF_964261635.1). Classification (NCBI taxonomy): domain Eukaryota; kingdom Metazoa; phylum Chordata; class Amphibia; order Caudata; family Salamandridae; genus Lissotriton; species Lissotriton helveticus. Next base: position 190,312,912 of record NC_136069.1, on the reverse strand, counting down.
TCATGTTGCCACTGATGAAAGCGTCTTGCCACTTCTTGTCCTTTTGGACATGTACTCAGTTTTTAACCTGAGACACCAATCTATATTCTTCAACAGACTCAAACAAATATCTTGATGGGTGAGAATGGAAACAGAAAAAATGCAACACAAACTATCTACAACTGGAAATATTTTTAGAATGTATCATCTATACTACAGTGATTGCTGGTATTTTAAAATCATGGTTTAAATATTATTTTTTCCTAATCTGCTGATATATAATTTTAGAATAAGTGATTCATGCTTAACACAAGAATATTTTAGTTATTATAAGCAATTCAGTAATTGTTGAGTATTTTTTTCTGATGTATGATCAGCAGTTATGAGCTACAGACTCATTCTATTCACTTCAGTGATTAGAAATATGAACACATCTAGCCTATACACAGCTTAAAATGCAGATGATTCAACACCATCTGTGGTTTTCATTGTTTAACCCTGGACCACTGGGCGGGAACTCAATCAGCTCTATAGAAGCAGTCAGTCAAAGGGAGGAGTTAGAAAGAAACAAAGGCATAACATGGGTGTTACAAAGTCAGACATTTATTTATTTATTTATTTATGCATTTTTATATAGCGCGGACTTTACCCGAAGGCGTCAGAGCGCTTCACATTAGGAACAGAAATGAAACATAATGAGAAACATTACAAAAGAACAGATTACAAAAACATACGTTACTTACATAAGGTAATAGTGACAATTGTGAGAAAACAAAATACATGAGGTAGTAAAAATTGTGAGCAAAAAAAAAATACATGAGGTAGTAAAGGTAATAGTGACAATTGTGAGCAAACAAAATACTTGAGGTAGTAAAAATTGTGAGCAACCAAAAATACATGAGGTAGTCAAAAGTGCACAAGAGGAAAAGTGACAAGTGTGCAGTTATAAGAGAAAACAGAGTATAATTTGAGGTATAGTACTGCAATAAGTGCTAGACACTCAGGCACAAGAACAAGCGTTACGTGGGCAAGGTGGCACTTGTGCAAGTATCAAAGGTAAAAACATGTGAGAGGTAGCAACGTTGTGTTACAAGGGCAAAGTGGTGTGTGCATGTTACAAAAGGGCACCGAACACAAGTACATGGAAAATACTGCAAAAAGGCAGACACTCCAACCACAGGAATATACTGGGAAGGCACTTCCATGGTCATGGAAAGTAGAAATTATCAGTAGTGGGAAGTCTTCCTCACAAATAGCAAGAGGACGTGAATTACTTTTGGAGGTGTCTCTGGAGGAGGAGAACTTTGAGGTCCCTTTTGAAGGCCTGGGAGGAGGCGGTGGTCCGGAGCTGAGGCGGAAAGGAGTTCCAGATTCTCACTGCGTTGCCTGAAAAGGATTGGGCCATTGTTCTTTCCTTCTTGAAAGTGGGAGGTTCAAGCAGTAGATTCTCCGCATTGCGTGTAGGTCTAGAGCCTCCAGAGAGTTTCAGTTTATTCGCCAGGTAGCGGGGAGTGGAGGAGTGGAAGGCTTTGTGGGTGATACAAGCGGTCTTGTAGATAGCTCTAGCCTCGAAGGGAAGCCAGCGGAGGGTGGATAACATCGGTGTGATGTGATCGCTTCTTTTGGCCCCATAAATGAAACGAGCTGCTGAATGGAAGACAGACTTAAGTGGGGACAGGTGAGATTTGGGGAGGCCAGTAAGAAGAGAATTGCAGTAGTCTAGTCTGGAGAGGACCAGCGATTGCACCAGGGTTATAAGGTCCTGCTCCGGAAAGAGCGACGGATTCCCCAAAGAAGGCGCAGTTGGTAGCAAGCAGATTTTGCAATAGAATTGATGTACGGAGTTAGATTGAGTTTTTTGTCTAGAATGACACCAAGGGATTTTGCGCTGTCGACAATGATGGGTTTATTGTTTAGTAGATTCATCTGATCCATCCATGATTGAACCGGGGGAGGAGAGAGTGAGGAGGAGAAGAGGAGGAATTCAGTTTTGGAGGGATTCAGAATCAATTGATGAGTTGACATCCAGTTTTGAATGGAGTCAAGAGTAGATCTTAGGATGGAGAGATCATGAGTGGAGGCAACCTTGAGGTAGAGTTGAGTGTCGTCTGCATAGAGATGATAGTGAATCCCGGATTTGCTTAGGAGGTTTCCCAGTGGTTCTAAGTAGAGATTGAACAATGTGGGTGCAAGTATAGAGCCTTGGGGAACACCTTGACACACCGGCACAGGAGAAGAAAGACTGTTCGCTATTTTGATCATTTGAGATCTGTCAGAGAGGAAGGATGCAAACCATTTAAGCACAGTGCCCTCCATGCCCATTCTCTGTTGAAGAATATTGAGGAGGGTGTTGTGATTAACAGTGTCGAAGGATAGGGTCAAGAGAATGTTTGGAGGGCTTTGTTTCGCGTATGCACTTGAGAAGGGCATCTTCAGATATGGGGTCAAAGCTCTGCCAAATGGCTAAGGATTTGCGCTCCTCTTGAGGTGTAGGATGAGCAACCTGATCCACAAGTGATTTCACTTTTCCATCGAGGAAAATAGCAAAATCCACTGCTCTCTTTGTAGAATCCTCCACCTTGGAGGTTGGGGGAGAGCAGCTCGAAGTCTTGATGAGATCGAATAGTTTTTTGGGTCTATTTTTGGCGGAATCAAGGAGGGTTTTGAAGTGCGTCACTTTCTCAAGGAAGATGTGCTTGTGGTACTTGGATCTTGCTGTGCGAAGCATGGCTAAATTGTCAGTGGAGGGCAATTGCCTCCAATGCTTCGCCAGGAATCTTAGCTGTTTCCGTTCCTCATAAAGGGATTTGTTGAACCAAGGTGCTGAAGGAGTGGGCCTTATCCTTTTGCTTTTGAGTGGAGCGACGTTATTAATTTCAGCTGCAAGAACTGTGAGGCATTGGGAGGTGAGATCGTCAACAGCTATGTTCGGGTCTAGCCTTGGAAGTGATAGCAAAGCTGATTCACAGAGGGGACCGACATCAATGTTTTTGGCATCACGGAACCAGGAGATGGCCCTCTTGGGTTGGCCAAGAGTTATAGAGTGTGAAAGTTGAAGAGAGAATGGGATGAGGTGGTGGTCAGACCAATCTACATGAATTGGGGTAGTAGTAGAAAGCATGCCTGCTTTAGAAATAACAAGGTCCAGGATTGCGCCTTTGGAGTGGGTTGATTCAGTGCAGTGTTGGATAAGATCATTTGCAGAGAGGAAGGTGGCCAGTGAGTTCGCAGAGGAGTCTTGCGGTGCGCCCCAGTGGAGATTGAAGTCACCCACGATGGTCTGATTGTCACTTTGAGAGTATAGGTCGCTGATGAAGTCTTTGAGATCTTCTATAAACGAAGAGCCACTACGAGGCGGGCGGTAAATGATATGGAATCTGAGCGGTGAACGGTGTTGCAATTGAAGCTCAAGAGAAAGGCATTCAAAGGTGTGGGGGGAGCTGATAGGAGACGCCTTAAGTTGGAGGGCGTTTCTGAAGATGACTGCAACACCTCCCCCCGTGTTTTCAGTTCTGTCATTCCTAAATACTGAATAACCTGTGGGTAATAGGAGATCAAAAATAGAGTGAGAGGTATCTTTGAACCAGGTCTCTGTGAGGAAGAGCATGTCAAGTTTGTGAAGGGTGATGGTGTCGGAGATTTCAGGTTTGTGTTTTACTGCAGATCTGCAGTTGTGAAGCATACAGAGCAGCTCTGTCAAGACTGTTTTGGTGACGGGGGCACTTGGGCTCTGAAGGGTGATCGGGATATTGTACATTTGCGGGGGTGCTCGGGAGGGTTTAGGTGGACGCTTTGTTCTGACAGAGGTGATGGTCGGAATAGTGTAGACAGTGGGGTTGCTAGGGTATGCCTGTTGAAGAAGGGTGGTGTTCAAGGGCTTGTGTGAGTTAACGACGTTTGCAGATGAAAGGTTGAGCTTGGCTGTGTTGGGGTGAGGGGGCGAGGTGCATCTCCGGGGAAGTTGGGAGGGAGTAGAGGTGCATGGAGGGGTGGAGATCTTAGAGCATAAAAGTGAAATGGCAGCTGTAAGCTGGGAGATGGAGGTGATCAGAGAGCCTAGCGTATTTTCCAGTGAGAAAGAGGCAGAGCACGGAAGGTTGGGTGGCTCGATTGAAATAAGGGGGGGTGGAATTGGTGGTGGAAGGCAGGGAGAGGTGGGGGGACAGGAGGTGAGTCGGGGGGTGGGGTTCACAGGTGGGGAAAGGTGGAGGTTGGGAGCGAAAGTAAGTGAATTGAGGGTTAAGGGAGAGTTATCATTGTTGGTGTTGCAAGAGGGAGAGGAATTGAGGGCAAATTTAGAGGGAGAAAGGTGCGGAACACGTCGGTAGGGAAGTAGGAGGGGGGAGGCCTGTGTGGCGTCATGGGAATGTAGGAGGTTTGGGAGGAAAAGCGGTGCAGTGGTTGCGGAGGTCCTGTCAGTTAGGAGAGGTAGCAGTGAGGAAACGGTCATCTGGCAGAGTGAGGGGGGTTGAGAGAGAGGGAAGTTGAGGAGGGGAAGTGGTTCTGCTGGGCCCGAGGGAGGGAGATGGAAGGGGTTACTAGGAGGGGAAAGGGGGTAATGCGGCAGTACTGGAGGAGTAGGAGGGAGGAGAGAGATGCAGTGGGAATGTGGCAAAAACGGGGTGTATGACGAGGGGATGAAGGGTTGGAGAGGAGGGATGGAAGGAGGGCTAAGGGGAGCATAGGGAAAGTTAATTGGGGGAGAGTGTTGGAGGAGAGGTGGACTAAAGAGGGGGGTGATGGGAAGAAGTATGGGGGAGGAGAAGAAGGGGTGATGGGAAGAAGTATGGGGGAGGAGAAGAGATTGGAGTATCGTGATAGTGCAGATGGGACGAGGAGCATGTTAGCTAGTGGTAAGGCTGAAGTAATGTGGGAGGGGACATACTGTGGGGGGAGGAATAGGAGATGAGGTAAGTTGGGGGGGAGGGAAGAGGGCCGACCTGCGCTTCTCGAGAGTGCAGCCAATTGGAGTGAGGTGGGGTCGGCGGAGGAGAAAGGGAGTAATGGGTGGAGCTGGAAGGAGAGTCAAGGGGAAACCCGGTTGCAGAGAAGGGGAGTAAGGAGGGGAAGAGGTGGTTAAGGAGCGAGAGGCAGGAGTCTTTGCCTTGGATCATGACAGTACCGTTGTTATAGAGTGAGATAGTGAGGTAGCCATTGAAGCACCCAGAGGGGGAAATTTTTAGTTGTTTCCCATAAGGGATAGAGGAGGAGGAGGTGACGTTAAGGGAATTGTAAAAACTGTTGGACCAAGAGGGGGTGTCGCGAGTGAAGAAGATGAAATCGTTTTTGAGCCTCCCAAGACGACCATTGTAAAATTGATCCACAAAAAGGGAGTCCGGGAAACGTTCAATAGTGTTATGCTTCAGTCGTTTTATTGTAGCTTTAGACTGGTCGGGAGGATAAATGATTTTGTAGCAATTGGCTCCAGACTTAACTCGAGAGGTGGCCATGTTGGGAAGATGAGGCGAAGGAGGGTGGGGGAGAGATGAGAGGGGTGTTACTGGGAGAGCGGTAATGAGGAGAAATAAAAGGGCAAAAAGGGGGCGCATAATCCGGGTTAATGTGCCGTCAGGCTGTAAAAAGGCCTAAACGATGCAGCTGGCACTACTTGCTGCGCAGCTGTAAAAGGCCTAAACGGTGCAGCTGGCACTACTTGCTGCACAGCTGTGAAAGGCCTAAACGGTGCAGCTGGCACTATTTGCTGCGCAGCTGTAAAAGTGTTTAAAATAAATACCACACAATTAAAGAGTTAAGTGGATGGCGATTTTGATGGAGGAATGCATTACTCGCAGACGCCCGCAGGGCTGTCCGATTGCTGCAGGAAGCACTGGCCGTGAAGATGAAACATCTGGAAGACAGGCTGTGGACTCACTTAATGCAGCTCGGTAATTAGGCGTGCAGGTGCGCGCTGCGCGCGACGTCGAGGTCTCCAATTCCGCCAATTTCAGGTCAGGCGGCATGAGCTGGTCGTGAAACAGCCGTACTGAGCCAATATGGGGACCATTTGAGGCTGGGTCAGTAAGATTGAGCTAAAGCAGGCAGTTTCAGGCCGTTACAGCAGTGCAGTGCTCGGAGTCGGGCGGCGCCATTTTGGAGCACATGTGCAAGTGCTGCCAAACTTGTAGGGCTTATCCGGGAGTCAACAGGGGCTTTCCGCTCACACTTCCGCAATTTAAGGTGCCAATAGGCGGGCCTGCAGGTATGCCGGTGTAACATAAGGGCAAGCGGCACCGGACGCGCATTGAAATCGCGCTGAGTAAAAGTTTCACGGGCTCACCGCCGTGCGCGGCGTCGAGGTCTCAAATTCCGCCAATTTCAGGTCAGGTGGCATGGGCTGGTCGTGAAACAGCAGTACTGAGCCAAAATGGTGACCGTTTGAGGCTGTGTTAGTAAGATTGAGCTAAAACAGGCAATTTCAGGCAGTTTCAGCAGTGCTGTGCTCGGAGTCGGGTGGCGCCATTTTGGAGCACCTTTCTCATAAATGTCTGTAGGTGGCGCTATTTTATGATCCACAGTGAGTAATGGCTCTTTAATTTCGAAAGATTGTTTTCCTATATCTTTGCAGCTTTATATAGCGCGACTCTGGCTCGATAGCACTACAGCGCTTTACAAGAGAACCAGACACCTTCCAGGCACGGGGAAGAGTGGTTTTCTCAGGTGCTGCCTTGGACGCTCTTCAGATCTCCTCGAGGCATCCTGGGCCTGAGTCAATGTAAGGCCCCCTACTGCCTGCAGTGTAGAACTTGTAGGGCCCTCAATAGACAAATTCGTGCCAATTTTCAAATGGCGCCTGCCCTGTCCCGGGCGCCGCCATCTTAAGGACAGGCAGCCATGGCAAATCAGATCAGATGCAATTTTAGGGCCGCCGCTATGGGACACCTCCTCACCACAGTCAAAAGCGGGAGCAGCAGCCTTCCCTCCGGTCTCAGCAGCAGTGTTCTAGCGTCTCCGGTGCGGCCACCAGACTCATCAGTCCCCCTCACTGCCTGGTGCCAGTCTCGACGATCGCGGGCGCCATCTTGCCGCTTGAAAACATGCCGAGCAGGGAGGGAGGTATGCAATCTCGGCTTTTAGCCCCTTCTCGCCTCCGCCGACCACAGCAGTAGCGCTCAATAGGGGCACCGGACCTTCATGGGCGGATTGTGGCGCCGGGTCACAGGATTGGTGTCCGCGATCGGTGTTTGTGGAGGGCAGCCGCGGAGGAGCTCCGGAGCTCTCCTCTGCCTCCACCAGGCCCCGCCCCGACCCTGGGCACACCCAACTTTTTTGCTGACTGGTACTGGTGGCAATTGACTCTGACTGACCATGGGCTCTGCCTAACCAGGCCCAAGGCCAGTGCTATGCTGAAAACACATTTAGAATACAGTTAAACATATACATAAACTAGGGTACACTGTAGAAAAGGGTACCCCTATGCTTGGCATGACCTCCTCTATACGTCCCTAGCACATAATAGGGCTGGGGAATAAAACTACCTTTAAGCCCCTAGCATATAATAGGGCATGGTAGTTTAAAGGCCAGCAGCTTTTCATCACTTGCATGCATGCACTGCTGAGGCCTGCCTGAGGTCAGTTTAAAAGCAGCTCTATGTTGCAGGACTGGTTTTAAAATGCAAATTGTGCCCAAACTAAACTTTGATATTTGAGACAATTATTAAACTTCAATGTTTTGGCATATTAGGTACCCACAGGGTCTCCCCTAGGTGTCCCAGTGGGTGGGTGGTCGGGTATTTATAAGGGGGTCACTCTTAAAGTGAATTTTAGATACCTTGGGTATAGTTCGCTCCCCACATAGTAGTAAAGTGCATCCCAAAATCGAGGTTTGTGCTTGGAGCACTGTGGAGTGAGGATCTGCAATATTTGTACATATTCAGAACCCCTGAAGTCTCCCAGGTGCTCCTGGGGAGGGGGGCTGTAGATATAGGCATTGTCCTTATAAAAGATGTTTTATAAGCCCTGGTGTTGGAGACATTTCCGATTTCACTTTCCCCAGTGCAGATCCCCAGCTACATAGGTTAACATGGCAAGATGGTATTGATTAATAGCTAAAGATAGGGGTGCCATAAAAATATAATTCAAGGACTCAGTAGAAGGGTATTGATAAATCCAAAAGTATGCTTTTGGTAAATTTATCCTAAAATATATAGACAAGAAGTTATGAGACTTTCTTGTCTGCAAACCAAAATTCAGCCTTCTAGTGCTCTGACCTGATTGGCCATAGTCAAGTAGATTAGCCAGGCTGCTTTGAAGAGGTGATAAATAACCCCTTGGGTAAGGGAGCCCTTCTGGGAGGAGAAGGTACTGGGCATAGGAATACCAGAGCCATGGGGAGAGGTAGTAAATAATGTTCTTCAAAGGAAAGAGGGAACAGGCTGGAGAAACCAGTTTAATTTACACCTCTACTCTCTACTCCTACCCCCAGCCAGATGGCAGGCTTAAGGAAGGAATTTACAAATGCCAAAGGGAGGGAGAATGTGTAGATGAGCCATCCTGTGGGCTGGTTTAGTTAGCTCTTCTCTCTCTGCTCGAAAATCAGCTATATTGAATTGTGGAGAAATGGTGCTCTCTGGGAGAATATAGTGCCACATTTTGGAGGATGTGGTCATACCTTGGGGTGTTGTCCTGCAGCTCATTGGACAGGAGTGCCCTCCTGCTTCAACCCAGAGAACTTGGAATAAGTATCTGAGAGGGGCTGAGCCTCTCAGACCTACTGCTTGAAACAAGAAGGAGGGTTCATGCTGAGAAGTTTGATCTGCACCAAGCAGGCCCTGTACTCAGACTGACTGCACCTGCTGTACAATCTGAAACTACAGCCCTGTGGACCTACTGTGCTTCAAAAGGACTAAAGAGTGGACTCTTTGCAAGCTACAGGTTAACAGAGCTCCACTGGACCATAACCACCAAGACTCCCAAGCCTGGAGTGCTACCAGGGCATTTGTAAGGGTTTTGTCCAAGTGCATTATGGGAATTCAAGGCGCAAACTTTCAAGGAACATCTTGGAGCTTCCAGACCCTTCAAGTAAGTTTTGGACACTTCGGGACCCTCAAAGGAACTTCAGGAAGAAGTTCCAGAAGTTTGAAGAACTTTGGAAAAAAGTCCCAGAAGTGGACCGACTCCATATGGTCAGCCAAGCCGGCGACTTTCAACTGCGAGCCAGCCAGCCATTTAGGTTCGGCCCTCTGAAATCTCTGGAGGTCTGACTTCCAGAGTTTGACCGGGAGTTGGCTGAAACCTAAGCCGTCGAACCCTCACTGGAGCCGGCCTGGTGAAGAGCAGCGATGGACCCATGAAGAAAAAGCTCCATAAAAGTTTCAAAGTCCGAACGTAGGAGAGGTGACCGGGACCAACCGTGACAGTCAAGCCACCCACCTTCAACTGTCAGTTGGCCTGGATCTCTGGTTTGTCCCGCTGGAAAGGCCCGGAGGTCAGGCTTCCCAAGTTTTACCAGGAGCTCGTCACAAGGCAAGCCGGCAAACCATTGCCGAATCTGGACTGGCTGAGAGTTTCGAGGGACCCCGGGAAGAAAAGCTCCAGAAATGTTTCTAAGTCCAAAGGTAAAAACTTTGACCGAGACCTACTGTGAGGGGTAGCCACACAGGGCTCCATTGTGGTCAGCGGATCACTGACATAATATCGGGGGACATAATATCGACTATCAAAAATATCGCCGACAAAATGTCGACAGACAGAATATCGAGTTTGTATCTACAAACAGGTAAGTACAAAAATATCGAGTACAAAATATAGTTTAAAAAAATATCGACTTTATTAAAAACAATGTTAAATTAAAATAATATTAAAAATTATTTACTAAAATATACTTAAAAATACTTAAATTACCTTATAATAATTAAATAATTAATGAAAGTTATAAAAAAAATTACTATCATATTTGTTAAAACATATATATATAGTAACATAATATAATTAAATAATATACAATATTATTACCGTACGATAGCGGAAATGTTAAAATTACTATTCCCACTCCAGAGAGTGCAACAGTAGGGAAAGGGTTGGATAGCGTAGGGGTAAAAATTACTATTCCCACTCCAAAGAGTGCAACAGTAGGGAAAGCGTTGGATAGCGTAGGGGTAAAAATTACTATTCCCACTCCAGAGAGTGCAACAGTAGGGAAAGCGTTGGATAGCGTAGGGGTAAAAATTACTATTCCCACTCCAGAGAGTGCAACAGTAGGGAAAGCGTTGGATAGCGTAGGGGTGAAAATTACTATTCCCAATCCTGAGAGTGCAACAGTAGGGAAAGCGTTGGATAGCGTAGGGTAAAAATTACTATTCCCACTCCAGGGAGTGCAACAGTAGGGAAAGGGTTGGATAGCGTAGGGGTAAAAATTACTATTCCCACTCCAGAGAGTGCAACAGTGGGGAAAGTTTTGGATAGCGTAGGGGAAAAAAATACTATTCCCACTCCAGAGAGTGCAACAGTAGGGAAAGGGTTGGATAGCGTAGGGGTAAAAATGACTATTCCCACTCCAGAGAGTGCAACAGTAGGGAAAGCGTTGGATAGCGTAGGGGTAAAAATTACTATTTCCACTCCAGTGAGTGCAACAGTAGGGAAAGGATTGGATAGCGTAGGGGTAAAAATTACTATTCCCCCTCTGGAGAGTGCAACTGTAGGGAAAGTAGATAACATAATTATCAATTAATCAATTTAATAAAATTAATTCTCAATTAAAAGTTAATTAATTACCAATTAACATTTATATAACTATTAATTATAAATAAATTATACTACATTAATTAACATATTTAATTAATTATAATTAAATTACTTCCCACCCTATTCCCCTAGAAACCCACAACCCACTACAAAAATGAAATTAGTTAAATTAACATAATTATCAATTAATCAATAAAATAAAATTAATTGGCAATTAAAATTTAATTAATTACAAATTAAAAACTAATTAACAATTATAAACAAATACCAATAAATTAATTTACATATTTAATTAATTATAATTAAATTACTTCCCACCCTATTCCCCTATAAACCCACAACCCGCTACAGAATTAAATTACGCAAAATTTAATTAACTATAAATTCATTAATTTAACTCAATATAACATAAATAAACACTTTTAACACATAAAATACACTATAAAAAATTCGATATTATTAAATTTTCGATATTTTTATTAACCTATATTATGTACTTCGATATTTTGACTATCTATATTTTAAAATTCGATATTACATTACTTACCTTCAAAACGATATTTTTGATGTCTATATTCTGTCCATTCGATATTTTGTTCAGCCTATAGTTTGAACTCGATATTATGTCCATTCGATATTTTGTAGTCGATATTATGTCTGTTTACCGCGGTCAGCCTGTAACTTTTACTTTGTCCCCGTCTAGCGCGACCAGATGTCCCAATAGGTGCTATTGGTTTCTATGTCCTATATAGTGCTCAATATCTAATGATTCATATCTCCAGTTCCCTACTTGGTGTCATTTTGAAGATTCATTTTTATAAATTGGTGCGTTGTGTCTTAATTATTTACTGAAGTGGTGTTTTTAAATTCAATACATACCTGTTTTTGAAGTTAAGCCTGTCAGATCGTAGCCAAGCTGCCAAGGTTTGAGCATGGAAATAATTTTCTAAGACCTATTCTGAGCTCTTTATTGTGTTAGTGGTCTTATTGCCAGTGGTAGATGTAAATTGACCACTACTAATAATCCACTTTCCAACAATGGGGTAAAAATAAAACTCTCCAATGATAGTATTTATTCAGTGAAAACATAGATCACATTTTCTGGCCTAAGTAAAAAACACAGTGGCAGATTTACAAGGACTGGTGCATCCCTGCATATTAGCAGGGATGAGCCAGTAAAGATGCAACACGTAGGAATACCCTTGCGCCACCACGGATGCGTCACATTTACAATGCGACGCACTGTGGTGCAAGGATAGTCAGGTGCTTGTCGCATCTTCTGGCGTAAGGGCAGCGCATTGCTGGAGTCGTGTCGCAAGCGCAACGTAACTCCAGCAATGCTCAGGGGCGCCCTATACCTAATATACTGCGTCACTCCTTACACCTGCTTCGAGCAGGCGTAACGTTTTGACGCAGCATGGACGTAAAAGAGACTCAGTGAAATCTTGTTGATTTCACTGCGTCACTTTTACGGGGCTTCCTTGCGACAGAACGCCCACCCTGCAGATATTATACCTGACGCATGTATAATGTAGCGCAGGGCTTTACAACGTGACCCATCTCACTAGATGCGTCACATTGTAAATCTGTCGCATAGTGGCGCATTGTTTACAATACCGCTGTGTCACAGAAGTGATGCAACAGTGTCATAAAGATGATGCAAGGGGCTTGTAAATCTGCCTCCCAGTTTTTTGTGCTCTGTATTTGTTAACCAGCAGCACTGGACTTTAAAAGTGTTCTGTGTAGAAGCTGCAATAATTAATGTGAGCTGGTATTGCAAGCTAAAAAAATGTCAGAACAGCTCATTACCTTTGAAAGTAGATGCTTTATTTGATATTTAAGTTGCTGACTACTTTTCTCTATATTGTTTTACTTTATGGCTGTAAGAATATATTGACCAATATGCTAACATGGAGATCATACTAGTTAAATTTCCTTACCACAAAAAACATTATGGGCCGCATGTATGAAATCATTTTGCATTTACAAATGGTGCAAATCACTAAATTTGACTCTTTTGGAAATGCAAAATAGTCTTTCGGGATATATGAAAAGCTTTGTAGTCATAATTTTAGGAAATCACAAAAAATTGCCATTGCCTAAAATTGCGACAACAAATAGGGAATCGCACATAGGCACATGTACCAAGCATTTCCTAAATGCAAACTGGGCAATTAGGAAATGCTATTACCATCGACTACAAATCGATGGCAACCATGTGCACTTTTTGAAAATGCACAATAAATGCATTTTTCAAAGTGCCATGTAGCGCACACATGCCCTTAGGGCATGTGTGTGCTTTATATGTATACATTCTTTTTTGGGGTTGCTTTAGGGGGGCCTTAGGCCCCCGGGCATCCTTGGTTTTGCATTACGTAATTTGTGATTACCAATTAGGTAATCGCAAATTAGGTAATGCAAATCCATTCGCACCTATGGGCCTTTAGGCCCACAGGAACAAATGGAGGAGTATTACGTAATAGCGATGACCTAAATATGATTGCGAATCTTTAGGAATCGCTATTAGGTAATCGCTATTTTCTGACATACCATTTTGCATTCCTTAAATAGCGATTAACTAAAATTGGCGATTTAGGGAGTATAAACTGGATTTTTGATAAATGTGGCCTTTTATATTTTAGAAATGTTAGTGATGTATGTCCATGATCCAGGTCTATGTTCCGAATATACTTCATTACTAGTGCTTACGGACAGAAAAAGTTGTGTTTAGTTTGACATGTAGAACTAAATAATCTGTTCAAGAAACAATTGCTAATTAAAAAGAAAGTGCAAGCTCTGAGCTCCTTTGAAAAGAACATGCGCTGGTAAAAGTTAAGCTCTTATAATAAATACTTTTCTGGGAAGCAACATACTAGATTGTTTTTCTGAATCTATGCAGCAGATATTTAACTAACATATGCTTTCATTTATGGAATGGCAAGATTTGTCTGAAATACTTTGTTATCATGTGCACAGAAGCTAAAGATTGTGGGGCAGATTTACAAGCTCCTTGCATCACTTTTGCACTGCATTTGCGTCACTTCGTGTGACGCAGTAGCGGCGTAAACAATGCGCCACTTTGGGGCCCATTAACAACGTAACGCATCTTGGGAGATGCGTCCCATTGTAAAGCCCTGTGCCACATTATACCTTTGTCAGGTATAATGTATGCAGGGTGGGTGTTCCCATGCAGGAAAGCCTCGTAGGAGTGATGCAGTTAAATCTACAAGATTTCACTGCGTCACTTCTAGGATGGCACTGCGTCAAAACCTTACGCCTGCTTGGAGCAGGCATAAGGAGTAACACAGCACAATGGGCCTTATTTATAAGACCTTGCAACACTTTTACGCCGCTGTTGCATCACTTTTTGCGACGCACCGGCTGTGTAAAAAACTGCACCACATTGCGCCCTATTTACAAAGTGAATTATCTAAGCAGATGCTTCACTTTGTAAACCCCTGTGCTTCATTATACCTGCGTCAGGTATAAAGCGTGCAGGGTGGGCATACCCCCGCAAAAAGCCTTGTAGAAGTGGCACAGTAAAATCTATCAGATTTCACTGCGCCACTTCTAGGACTCTACTGCGTCACTATCGTATGCCTGCCTCACAGCAGGTGTAAGACTAACGCAGGCCCTTTCACATGGGGCTTGCCACATGGGAAAGGACACAGTGCTGGAGTTGTGTCTGTTTTCAGACACACCCTAGCCATGCGTCACTTTTGCGCCATCAGATACATCAGTAATACTGATGTATCTGTCATTCCTTGCAACATGATGCATCATGCAGTAAATATGATGCATTCATCATGTCGTAGCGATGGCGACAGTTTTCATAAATGAGGCCCTGTATCTGAAATCCAAAGCAGGACAGACCATTTGTCTGTGCAGTGTATTTATCTAAATTAAAATGCTATATATTTCTTCTGGTTAAATGTAATCAAATTATATAAAGAATTATAAGGTTTCAATTTCAAACCACAATAAATGCTCGACAGGCTTAACCTTTTCCATGCTCATTACGGCTCCACGCCATCATGAGCCACGGGCGGCGTGTGCTCATGACAAATGCAAAAACAACAGTTGATGGACAGAATGCAGAACAATGTCATACATTCATCCCAGGCGTGGGGCTGTCATCAACTGCCGCTCCACCAATCCTTCGCCTACGCAGCACTAATTCCCCACCTTAGCGGGCGAATTAGTGAGCGGCCGGGTTCATGACGGCTCCACGCCGTCATGAGCACACGCCGCCTGTGACTCCTGAGGGCGTGGAGCCATCATGAGTAAAGGAGCGCCACTCCCACCCCTAGCCCCGCCCACGCCACGGCTGAATTCGCGCCGCGGCGAAGTGGTTAAGCGAGGTCTGCAAGTAGAAAACAAATTTATCTTCATTAACATAACTTAAAGATGAAGCTGAACTACAATAGTTTATGTGAACTGAATCATTAATGTATTTATGTTTTTAAAGGTTAGGATAGTACACCATTCATTTTAAACAACTATTATTTTAGTGAAGCTGTTTAGTTATGTGCCTAGGGATAGGCTGATAAATAGTTACATTGACATACATTTTTATTAACGTTTTACTTTATTCCAACTATAGATGTGGGTTTGCAGTTGCATTATTTATGTTTAGCATTGTATTTATATAGGGAATTGCATATATACCTATTCACATACTGCTTCCATAAACGCATAATGGTAGTACCTATGTGGATGGGGACACTATGTGAAACATTGATGAACATGCATTACACTGTGGTTTGCATGCACTCTGGTATATGCATACATCTGTACCTTTAGATAGTTCTACTTTTATGGGAAGGGCTAAGGTCGCCCTAACCTCAGGGTTGCTGAGAAAGTGAGACCCTTGCTCCTGTTGATAGCTGAATGGCACCAAGACACATGTTAATGGGGAAAGATCCAAGGTGAGGTTATGATATAGACTGCTGCATATATAAACCCAAAGACACCTTACCAACTACATACTCATACCTAGAGTAGTCCAAGTATGTGAGGCAAACTTCTGACTGGAAAAATTCTTATCATTTTACAAAAATATAGCCTTTGATTCTTGAAGGGGCCCCCTGTTATCATTTTTGGTGTAATGTGGAAATGAGAAAACTCCTTTTACTAGTTATCCTCTAGAAACTGGATTATCAAGCCTTCTCTGAAGACACCTGTATTATGGTAAAGACAGACAACTCTGCAGCACATCTTCAGCACATCTTTAAGGCATCGAGTTATGGATTTGTCTCAGATGGATGCTTTACATTGTTGGTTAGAGGACCTCATGTTTTGCCACCAGATATTGTTAATCAATCAATCCTTCATCAGATACATTTGCCATTTTTGGACAAACTATCACCTTGGTGGATAAGGTCAAAAGTCTGGATGTGGCATTTTGTTACAGGAGAGAAGAAGTGACAAAGTAACCAAAAGTACCTACTACGACTTTACACTGTTGATGAAAAAAAGTAACTTCATTTTCACACATTTGATCGATATCGTAGAAAGGTCCATTGTGAGCTGAAATTTAACTACTCTAACAGTGACCATTTATTAAATCAAAAAATTGAAACTGCAGACTGCCAAAAAATATGCAGACGACAGGCTACTGGAATGAAATGTTGTGATTAAATCTTCAGGGTTCACCTTAATCTTTGTTGGTTGAAGCATTAACACCAAATATTTTTTTTTATTTATTTGCTTGCTCAGAAAGGTAGTCATTATTTAGTCCCCTCGTACCTGTGCAAAGAGCTTGCACACACTTCATGCTCAACGTACCTTTAGATTCACTAACAAAGATGACTTGACTCCTGTCATTACCGTGGCGGACGGGAAGACCGTCCGCCGCTTTTCCGCCGCGGTCGAAAGGCGACCGTGGCGGAAAAGCTTTAATATGGTGTTGTGTCTATCAGACGCCGCCAGCCATATTAGGATGTGCTGGGGGTTATGCCTTTCCGTGGCGGCAATGCCGCCACGAAAAGGCATACGGTCCTTGCTTTGGGGGCCTGTTGCGGGCCCCCAGGGTGAAGGGGGGGTACAGGGAGCACATGGGGGGTACCAATGGTACCCCCCTGTGTTTCAAAATACAACATGGCAGGCACCGCGCGGTGCCTGTCATGTTGTGCTTTGAAACGCACAACATGCATTGCCGCAATGTTAAAAATGCGGGATGCACCCGCCACTGTGGCGGGTGCATCCTAATTCCACGGACGGGACCTCCGCCCCTGTGGCGGATGGTCCCATCCTCAGACAGGATTGCGGGCGGACTTTGTCCGTCCGCCATCCTAATGGACCTCTAAGTGAGGGGCTGGGAGACAATTGTGTAGACTGCGTACATCACGTGGGGATTACACATACACGCTTTACACACACCTAGACACAGAGAGATAAAGTGATTTGACAAGACTCACAAAATGTTGAGTTTGGCACCAAGGGTGGGATTCGAACCTGGGTCTCCTGGTTCCAAGGGCAGCAGTTAGGCCACATCTCCTCTCTCTACACAGCAACTTTCTCTAGCCATAGAACCCCGCTTTAAAAGATTCATGCTGACTCTGAAGAGCGAGGGCGAGATTTATCAAAGGTTTTGCGTCACCCTTGCGCCATGCAAAGGGACGCAGGGCGATGCAAAACCGATAGTGAGATGTACCAAGCTGTGCAAGGCTACCTTGTGTGACCCTGCATGGCTTGGTAAATCTGGAGTAACGCAAGGCAGCGCAAGTTGCTGCCTTTCATTACTCTGCCCCACGGAGGCGTTCCATGGGGGGAGGGTGGGTGTTCCGACGCATCCACCCATAGATTGTGCCGCGTTCCCAGATTTACCATGAGTGGCAAATCTGGGAATGTGCCAAAATGCTACACTTTCCCCCCAGGGGAGGCATAACGAGGAGAAATATGTTTATTTCTCCTTGTTCTTTGTTCTTTCTACATGTGCTGCATTCTGCAGTACACATAGAAAAAGTAAAAAGTGTAAGAGGATTGTTTTTGTGGAAGGGAGGTATCCCTTCCTGCACAAAAATAATCCTGCCTGCAATACAGGCACCCTTACACCATGGTGCAAGGGTGTTTGCATTGGCTCTAGGCAGCACATAGTGCACCAGCTCATGCACTATGCGTTATCCACCGCATTGCACAGGGCAAGGGCCCGGCTTACCTCCAACGGATGTTAACTGTATATCGTCCCAGTCGCCTTTTGAGGTCTATGGGCAGCAAGCAGTTTGCGGTAACCCGCATCTATAAAGCGCGGATGGGTGGGCGCTCTTTTAGGTTTCTTGCCAGCAAACAATGGAACGAACTCCCCATTGAGCTTCGGATGGAACCATCAGAACCGAGATTCCGGCTGAAATTTAAGACCTACCTGTTCCCGGAAGATTAGTATTGAGTCAGTGTCGAATCTTTCCTGTCCCGCCCTCTTATCATTGATTGGTCTCTGTGAGAAGTTCTTGTGGCAAGGCATCCTAGCGCGGAGACGCACTGTTCCTAGTGTATTCAGGCACTTAATACATGTTTTTATTATTATTATTATTATTAAATATGGCACATCCCTGCCCTCTCTCTGTCACGCAATACTGCACAGTCCAGCAAGGTGTCTTGCTGCGCTGCATTGCGTGACATTTTGATAAATCTGCCCCTCAGTTGTTTTCATGAGCCCCCTCTGTGCGTGGACTCCTTCAACAGGCAGCAAGCTTCGCAGTTCCACAGGCATCTGACATACAGAGTGCTGAATAAGGGAACTCACTCATGAGAACTATAGGAGGTAATATGGTAACTTCATCTGTGTGTCTGGAGCTGCTTTTGCATTTCCCTGATAACATTTAGTGTTAACTTTGAACTAAAAACACATTTATTTAGAATGAAATCCATAGACTGAAGAGAAATAATGGTGTGTATGGCAATTGAGGCTCTGACAACCAGATGGGCGGGGTGAGGTTGCATGTTGCAACCACCTTATCAGCTACCCCCATATTGCCAAAATGAATAGATATGGTAATAAGAACAGTACATCTGTACTTTCCTAAGGCTATAGAGAACTACATTGACGATATAGTAGTCGTTGATATGGTGGACGCAATATTTTTGGGGTACGAAATTTCAGTCACAATATTATGACAAATACCCAACTCACATGCATCAATACAGCATGAACAACAACTAAAATATTAGTAAAATCAATGTAACCCTGTCCACCAGTTAGAGCCACCATAGTTTGATCAACTTTGACTTGAAACTGTCAACACCCAACCCGAACCCTAAATCTCAGAACTCAACAAATTCCCCTCCAAAAAAAAACCTGACCAGAAAACTTTAAATGTTAGGCAACTGTATTGGCTCGTGCAATTACATTATAATTGGTTGAATCATTTTTAGATAAAATAATAAAAAGTTTAAATAAAACTTAACAAAGGAATCCATGATGCATTTGCCTCTTTGTGGAATCTGCGTTTCCCAGAGTAGGTCGATACAATGACACTGTACACTTGAATGAAATTCCAGTTAAATATGTTTCTTATTGTAAGGTAAGTTTCTTTTGTTTACAGCGTGTCCAATAGAGGAGTAGGCTGCCTCCACATTACTGAATCCAGGGGTATGGCCAACTACTGGGTGCAGGATTTCTGGGCTGGATTCTGGGCCACTCATAAAGTGGGTCTTTTTAAATTTGATAGGCAGGGATTATTTAGCAGTGGATACAATTTAAGTGATTAAATCAGTCTGATAAAAAAAGGGGTCATCACAATAACACACGGTTATGTTTCTCATTGATGTGAGAAATATGCTTCAAGCATGTCACTGACACACTTTTTAAGTTTCTGTGACATAAGTCAATTCAGTAACTAAGCTCCATTGCCTTCTCTTGGTTTTTGTGATAACTTGAGCCTAAGTTGGTTGCTCGATTCCGAATGTCATCTTAATATAATGGGTTGACAAATGATGCGCGCTGCTTCCTTAGAGGTCTGTGTTTAAAATGACTGCAATTTTAGGGGCAGATTTATGTTGGACTTGCGCCACGTTTACGCCGCCGTTGCGTCACGCAACAGTGCAGAAACGTGGCGCATCCCTGCGACCTATTTACAACGTGACGCATCTAGGCAGATGCGTCACGTTGTAAAGCCCTGCGCCACATGAAACCTGCGTCAGGTTTCATGTGGGCGTTCTGTCGCAGGGTGGGCGTTCCCTCGTAGGAAAGCCCCGTAAAACTGACGCAGTGAAATCTACAAGATTTCACTCAGTCAGTTTTACGACGCTGCTGGGTCAAATCCTTACGCCTGCTTGAAGCAGGCGTAAGGAGTGACGCACCACGTTATATATGGGTGGCCTCTGTACATTGCAGGAGTTGCGTCGCACTTGCGACGCTACTCCAGCAATGCGCCGCCCGTACACCACAAGATGCGTCACGCATCTGCCCTTCCTTGCACCATGGTGCGCCGCATTGTAAATGCGGCGCATCTGTGGTGCCGCAAGGAGGGATTTGCGTGACGCATCAGTTCTGGCGCATCTCTGCTGATTTGCAGAGATGCGCCAGAACTCATAAATCTGCCCCTTAGTTTTAACGTGTGCATCCCTGCCGGTGCGACAGATCCCTGGGAGGAGGCTGGGATCTAGACCTTCATGCAGAGTCCATTCATAAAATTGGGATCAACCCTAGCAGGCAGAGCAGGCTAATATGTAATCTCTTACAATCGGATATTGTCAGACAGGATAAAATGACCCAGATCCCGTCACATTTTTACGTGAGTGTGGAAAATGAGTGTCCAGATTTGTATTTTATATTTCACAGAGTCAGTAAGTTATACGTTCATGATTTTTGTTGAAAACATTCGTATGCACTTAGGGGCATATTTGCAAACCCCTTGCACCGCCGATGCATCACTTTTTTCAACGCACCGGCGGCGCAGTGTGGTGCTCCATATTTACAAGGCCACATAAAACCACCCTGCATAGCTTTTCGTGGCCTTGTAAACATGGCCCCTTTTCATGCAGCACTTTGCGTGAAAGGGGTGTGCCATGGGTGTTGCGGTGGGTGTTCCCACCCAACACGAGTGGATTCTGCCGCATTCCCAGATTTACAACATTTCGTAAACCCGGGAATGCGTCCAAATCCTACGCATTCTGCAGCACGCATAGAAAGAGGAAAATGCCTTTAATGATTGTTTTTGTGCAGGAAGGTGTCCCTTCCTGCAGAAAAACAATCTCCTCTAAAACGCAGACACACTTGCACCATGGTGCAAGGGTGCCTGCGTTGGCGCATGGCAGCCAATTGTGCACCAGAACTGGGGAAAGCACAGGGATGCAACATATTGTTGTAAATATGATGCATCCCTGAACTCTGAAAGTGACGCAACATGGCGCAGCCAAATTGCTTCTGGTGCTGTGCTGAGTCACTTTCTTGTACATATAGCCCTTAGGGCCTTATTTACAAGTCCCTTGCACCACCGGTGCATCACTTTTTATGACGCTCCAGTGGCGCGGAGTGCAGAGCCATATCTAGGAGGACACGCAAATTCACTTTGCATGACTTTTCATGACCTTGTAGATATGTTGTAAGGCAATGCAGAGCATTGCCATACACTGCGTCAGGGAGGTGTTCCATGGGCGTTGCAGTGGGTGTTTCCACGCGAAACCCATGGGTTTTGAAACGCTCCCAGATTTACAAGAATCTGTAAACCTATGAATGTGTCAAAACTGTATGCCGCCCTCAAGGCAGGCATAACAAGGAGAAATATATTTCTCCTTGTTTTCCCTCTTTCTATGTGTGCTGCATTTGGCAGCATACATATAAAGAGAAAAACACCTCCATGGATTGTTTTTGTGCAGGAAGGTGTCCCAAAAACAATCCTGCCAACAAAGCAAACACCCTTGCACCATGGTGCAAGTGTGCCTACGTTGGCTCTAGGCACCATAGTGTGCACTGGCACTGGCTGAAAGGATAGGAATGCACCTTATCTCGTAAATATGGTGCATTTATGCCCTTTCGATTTGGCGTAGGTCAGCACAGCAAAAACACTTGTAGTGCTGACCTATGACAAATCATTGTAAATGAGGCCCACTATGCGGGACCTAGTAGTATCTCCTTTCTCAAGTATGGTCCAAATTAATAAAATAGGCTGGAGCTCAGTCACAATATATACTGTGGTGGATATATTTATGCAGCTCAAAATGTCTTCTGCGATATTGTTAATTGCCCAATGATTGACATAAAAGAATTTCCTCTCTTGAGTATAGTCTGCATTAATAAAATGGGAGACAGTAAATATCTTGATTTTAACGGATGGTTAGAAAATAGGAATTCTGATGTCTCATGTTTTCTTCGGATTGATGCCCAAATACGTTTTTTTTACTTTCTTTCACATTTGTTGTTCTTTCCTTTCCCCACAAAGGCTAGTACTGCAGTGTATTTGCCTTCCTCACCTCTTCTTCTGTATGAAATCCTAGTCCGTCTTTTATTTAAAATATTTCTTTGACTTCTCAAATGCTGAGGACTCAATGAACAAGCATTTACAATACAATGGTCTCGTCTTTGTTAAAGTTAGAGCTATCGTCATTGCTCATGACATTATTTTTATTTTTAAAACATATAAATAAATGGCATTGTCATTTACAATGCCAATAGCTTAATCTCTCGCAAATGCGAGACCTATTGCATTTGCACCCACACACACAGAGCCACACACAGAGCCACACGCATCCACACACACACACAAAGCCACACACAGAGCCACACACACAGAGCCACACACACACACAGAGAGTCATACACACACACACAGAGCCACACACACACACAGACAGAGCCACACAGACAGAGCCACACACACAGACAGATCCACACACACAGACAGAGCCACACACACACACACAGAGCCACACACACAGAGCCACACACACACACAGACAGAGCCACACACACACACAGACAGAGCCACACACACAGACAGAGCCACACATACAGACAGAGCCACACACACACATAGGCAGAGCCACACACACACACACACAGACAGAGCCACACACACAGACAGAGTCACACACTTACACACACAGACAGAGCCACAAACACACACACACAGACAGAGCCACACACACAGACAGAGCCACACACACAGACAGAGCCACACACACACACAGAGCCACACACACCCTAGCCAGCATGCCGCATACCAAGCACAACTCTATAGGAACAGTTGTGAAGTCCTTCACTAAATTAAGCAACACAGAAACACAACGCGACACACTCTTTCTCTCTATAACTTAAAGCCAGAGAACAATTCTTGACAGAACATTCTGAACCTTTTTCAATATAAATTCAACACGTCATTAAGGCACGCCCACCTCAGCAACCGCTGTGGAGGCAAGTGACTCACAAACACGAACAACTGATTAGGCATAACACCACTCACATCCATCTCAAAGACACAGAACCACACACACACACGTGTAACACACCTCATCCACCGCACGCAGACACCGGCAGTGCACCCAGAGTACCGCCACCTGCCAGGGACAGACATCTCACCGGTTTGGGGTGTGTCTACACAACCAGCAAAGCCCAGGGCCACACCTTCCCAACACCAACATCACACACTGCAGCTCTGTGAACAAGCCACCGGTGCGAAACCACGAGCCACACAAGAAGCACCACGCCAAACACCAGCCAGGCCTAGTGCAAGGGAACAGTAACCAGACGGATGCACAGCACGAATCCTTCCAGGGTAAAGCGCCTGGAGACCTTACTCTCAGACTGCGCGCTATAGGAATGCCGAAAATGTAACACAACATAGCAACACATAGCACCTTTTAGTGCAGATAAAAAAAAAATACTAATCGGAGTTTTATACAACCCTCCCCCTCATCCCCCACCCAAAGGTGAAACCTGTCACAGCGGCCTTTCCAGGCGAAAGGGTTTGCCATTGGGGAGCCCCTTGTGTTCCCGATGCCCGTAGACTATCCCCAGCATTGCTGGGAAGAGGCCTGGTGCTGGCAGAGCTAAATTCTCAAAAGATTACCTTCAGGCACGGGCTCGCTGAACATTTTAGTGATCTGGAAGTAGAATTAGAATAGCCGGAGGGGGTAGGGGTGAGAGCTTGCCGCAGATATCTAACTGCAACGTGCAGGCCATAGGTTCTCATATCAGCAAGACAGCTAAGAAGTTTATTGGGATCACTGCTGAGATGAGTGCAACCTGCAATTTGACCCTGGGCATAACATCATTACAACATGTGATTGAGATGGCTGTGTGGAAACCGCTGCGCGCACGTTTTAATTTCACAAAAATAAATTTGTAGTTTGAGAACCAACTGCAAAGGCCAGTGTGCACTCGGCACAGCATATATTCTGAGTTGGATAGATAATTGGGTTCGTGCATCTGCTGCTGAGATCTGAGTAGCTTGCAGATCACGCATTTTAAAGCCCAAAGAAACAGATCAGTAAACTAATACACCTATGACCTCATGAAGAGATAGGTGTGCAAATTTCCACTCACTGACCCCCACCCTAGTGAGTCCAACGTTCAGTTTGGTTCGGCTGACCCGTTGCTATTCCTCATCGGTCGCTAGAACTCGCTATTAACAAAACAACAGCCATTTCTAATCCGACATTCAGTCGAGGAAGGGACTTTACATAGTGTTGCTATTGTAAATATTGCGTCAGATGCACACAACGTACCTGGGTAAGACTTTCCATGGACGCCAGCTGTTGTCTGTAAAGAGTTATCAACAGTGCCCAGAGTGTGGACACTATTCAACAAAGCACGCTCAGAGGGGTAATGCAGATCAAAGCACACAGAGGTAAAATACCACATTCCGACAACAGGCATTGACTCCACATCCCTCGTTTACGACCCACTCATTAACATTCCCCACGTAAATTCCATGCTGAACAGACACAGACTTGTCCACGCTATGAATTTAATTTGAGCGGCGTCTAAACAGCTATTCTCTCTACCGCGCGTATTCGAGGGAGCTGTGTCCTCTTTGCTACACATGCGCAGACAGAGAGGATCTCGAGTGCTGCAGGTGTGAGTGAACCGCATCTTGCGCCTGCATGTGGGATGACAACCGATGGTTTCGCATCGTGCGCATGTCCAGTCCCCAATGTAGAATGCCTCAACCACTTCCTGTTGCTTCTGGTAGCTAGTTTCGAGGTGTTTTGTTCCTGGTTTCATGAACTGTTCGAACCGCCTAAGAAACAGCTGGAAAGTGCCACCAGTAGGAAAATGTTCCAACAGGACTCGGAGAAGGCAAGCGTAAACACGAACGGATAAGGCAAGAGTAAACATGAACGAACTAAGCCCCATCTTTTTCAGACTGGGGGGCATGTTTTGGTCCGATGACATCACGGATAGAAAGAACATGAAAAAACACGCCCCTCATTCCGAAACGGACGGGGCTTAAAGGGACAGACAGAGCTCTTCTCCAATGGCTGGCCGCCGTTTAGGAAGCCAGCCAATGGAGAAGAGCTGGCTCGTTTACCTACCTACTAGAAGACATAATTTCTCGCCAGCGAGACTGCGCAAGCGCAGCCTACGCAGGCCGAGACCTAAAAAGGTGTGCAGAGAGATCGTGCAATATGGAGGATGCCTGATTACTGAGGACTGCAAAGAGAATAACGAAATGTCTTTGAGACTGTACAAGTCTTACATATTCAGTGTGACCCTAAAACAATTGTCTGATTAACCCCTGGAAAAATGTTTTCTCTCTGACGAGGCCGCAGTGTCACCCGTCTCATAAACTCGTGATACAAAGGGACCTCTCTGACGAACCCCTCAAACTAAGTCACCTGCCTGATGAACCCCTCAATCACTGGCACCTGTCTGATGAGCCCTTAATCAATGGCACAGACTGATGAACCCCTCAATCGAAGGTGCGTGTCTGATGAACCCCTAAAAATTGGTGCCTGATTGAGCCCTTAATCAATGCAACCCTAAAACAATTGGCATCTGTCTGATGAGACCTTAAAACAGTGGTGTTTTTCTGAATGTGCCATAAAATATAGAACCTGTCTGATGAATCCCTGAAATAATGGTTCTTGTCTGATGAGCCTCTGAACCAACTGTGCATGTCTAAAGGAGTCATCAGCCAATGCACCTGTACGATGAGCCCTGAAACAATGGCGGGAAGGACGTCCAGTGCAAATGATCATATTTGTAACTGTACCTCAGGGCTTTGATTCCATTTGTGGATAACTAAAGAGATTGGTCGTGGATGGAGCTAATATACGTCACGCCGTGTTGATAGTCGACTTAGGTCTGCATGACTTCCCTCTCAATGTAAACAACATTCCAGGACTAGCGACATGAAGTCCTTCATATGAACATTACTTAGTTGCGGAAAGAAAACATATAAGAGTCACAACCACTGGCTGGGCAGCGTAGATTGCACTATTGCTGCTGCTATTGAACAGCACCAGTGGAAAAACAGCTCTAAGTGACTAGTTCCAAAAATGACAATTTGCACCATTTGATAGGCTCAAAAATAGGTGCAAAATTGCACAGCCCTGGAAATCCAGACTCGCGCGCCTTATGAAGTAACTGGGAGAGGACAACTATGACGAAAAAAGGTATCTTGCTGGTAAAACTTAAATATGCGTTTGCAAACACTGTGGCACTGGCCTCGGTCTAATCACGCCTGGGAGGGTTAGGAGTTCGAAGGATGAAAGTGCGAGCCCACACGCTTCCCACAGCCCCCTTACCTGCTGGCTGGGAAGCAGAGGACCCAGGCCACCGGGACCACATCGCGACCATCTCGTGCTCACAGCTGGCACCACGGGGTATTTGTAATGTCCGCCTAAGTGGCAGCCATTTCAGAGCTAACCTTGCCCCCGGGCTCTGCGTCAAGTGCTCAATAAAAGCTTTTATCCCTGCCCGGCAGTGCGTTTGACTCAATCTGTAAAATGGTTTGCCCTGACACTCTTTGTCAGGCGAGCAACGCTAAGTGCAGGGCAGTAGGAGCGCTTCTGTTGTGACGAAAGAGAGACGCAACTGCAATAGAGTAATAGTGCAATCGTGCAGTTGGTGCAGCTGCACCAGGTCCTTCCATTTCCCTGCCTCTTGAAATTGGCAATCCTAACGTGTGATATTGTCCTTTCAGTTCCTTCCCTGCCTCTGCTGTGATACTTGTCATGTTTATTTATTTGAACGTTTTATAGAGCGCGAGCAAGACCCGGCTGGGTATCAGAGCGCTGTACAACGCAGGCAGCTGGCAGGCTGGTACAGGGGGACATGATAGACAGCTAAGCTCATGCAGTAGAAGAACAATGGAGACAAAGTAGACATGTAAACAGTTAACAAGATGAAGATTGCACAGCAGATAAGGGAATACAGGGTTATATGTCAACACCATTAGTTTGTTGACAGTAATGGCCACTGCTGACTGTACACTTCACATCCTGAATCTGAATAAGATGGCTTCTTTTGGCGATGGCTCAGATCTGTTCTGCTCCTTAGAACTGATGTTTTGTGTGGATTCCCGCTGTCATCAAAACGTATTATTACCTCCAAGAGCTGATAACCTCCTGGGTAAGTTCAGCGATGGTCATTTCCTGAGTACCTTTGATTTCGACTTCTGACTCCTGGTAGGTTGTCTTAAATGAAGATCCGAAGGAGTGGTGAGCATTCTCCACACACAACGCACACTTTCAATTAAAAGTGATACAACTTGGATTAAAGAAGGTTATGTTCACATTTCATAGGTCTATTATATGGTTACACAAGACAGAAGCAACATTCATGATGATGTAACTGTCCTCCAAGCTACCTTAGATGGCCACCTTAGGAAAGTGCTTCAAATGCTACAAGGAGCTACTTTGACTAGCAGATGCCGGTAAGAGACAGACACGTCTAGGATAATTTGCCTACCTGGGCCACTACATTGGGAGTGGGAAGATGCGAGGCCTAGTCACAAACTGCATTTTGTAGTATATAAAGTAGTACTGCAAAATGCAAACAGTAAATCTATTGCTGGGGACCTCTGCCTCCATCTCTCCTTTACTGTCCTTTACTGAACTGACCATGAACAAGCCACCTAAGATGGACAACTGGACTCCTGATGGCCAAAATGCCTCTAAGACACCTGAGAAGCCTTTCTGCATAGGTCCTTTGCTGAGAATTCACAGACTACAGCTATGCATTAATTGTGCAAGTAGATGCATACAACCATGTAGATGCATACAATTCATAAGGAGTGGGCTGGACCAACCAGAGAACTTCATTAAAAGGCAAATACTACATGTAAATAGAGGTGGGTTGCCACGGGGCATGGAAATTTGACTTTAATTTTGTCTTGAAGAGGTTTTTGTTCTATTAGTTTGGCAATGATTTCACTAACAAAACAAGGCCTAGTCTCCTGAAGTAGCTGATGCAGAAGATGGGAGGGGATCCTAAACTACAGAGGCGGGCTTTAACTTGAAAGGCTTGCATTTCTTTTTCTATAAATTCATTTTCATTAATGTACATAGTAAACAAAGGAACAATACAATTAATTGGGAATAACCTCCCCTTAAGAGCACATTGGCCTCCACTGAGGAGTACCCACCTTTGGGACAGCAAGGGGTAAGGCAGAGTCCCCCTGCTTGACGAAAGCCAGTCATAATCCCTGGGCATGTGAAAGGTTGCCCTGATCTTCCACCCACCAGAACCTCCCCCCATGGGTTCTAAAAGAGTATAGGAACCCTTTCCTTCCAAACTCATTTGGAGCCACATGGGAACTTCTCAGTTTTACACTGGCCTTCGCTTATCTCCAGGGACAAAGTTGCTGCTGCATTTTTCTCTTCAGCAATCAGGGATTCCACTTTTCCCCTCAGAAGCCATATACAGCTTCATTTCCTCCAAGGGTAGCCAACTGCAATCTCAATGCCATCTCTGTGCGCCTGCCCTCCAACTTTGATTGGGTAAATCTGTGAGAGGACACACTGCTCCCTATTCTGGACACTGCAAGTGATCTAGCCAGGGTATCCGGCAGCAGCCAAACAACAGGGTCTAGTCGGGGTTCAATTGCCAAAGGGCCTCCTGGGTAGTCATGGGAAGTTGTAGCTTGTTGTGTCTCTGAAGCTTAACAGGAGGTCACTTCTTTGTCCTGGGTACAAGAGAGAAAAGGTTCAGTCCTTACATGGCTCTTCTAAGGTTGCAGACAGCAGGTTTTATCCTTTTTTGATCTTCCTCAAGTCCAGGAATGTTTTGAAGTGGCTGCTTGGAGGTGCCATATCTATGCCTGCACAAGCTAGTGGGTGGAAATGATTCTTGGGCACATCATAACTAGGGCTCCCGGTTTTATGGTATTTATTTTTTTGACATTTCTGTCTGTATTTATCCATATTTATTTTTTGTCAACTTTACCTGTATTTATCCATATATGTTATGGGTTTTTGTGAAAAAATAAAGTTGAAACGGGTATATTTCCACATTTATTTAACCAATAAATATGCAGTCATGCTTGAATGCCTGCCAGGTTTCAGTGAAATGAACACCGGCAGAAGATAAATCAATACCCTTATATGAAAATATGCACATTTCAGTATCTGCCTGGTGCATATCTACTGCTGTTTAAGCCTCTTTACTAAAATTACTTTTTTTAACCACCTTACCTATCAATCCATACAGCTATTGGCCATGCAGTCATGGCAGAGTGTATTTAGTATCACTCAAGAAGCACCCAATTTCCGTTTTTATCCATGTTAGAAATGGGGGTCTCTAGTTGGCAGAGTTAGGTACCTTTGTCCAAATAGGTGCCCTTGCTTCTAGTCATGGTAAGGGGGATACCCTTCTAATATAACCCCTGCTCACTCCCTTGGTAGCTTGGCATGGGCAGACAGGCTTATCTCAGAGGCAATGTGTAAAGCATGTGTGAACACATACAGTAATACAGTAAAAACACTGCAAATGGACACCACACCAGTTTAGAAAAATAAATAAATGTTATCTAAACCAAAATAAGACCAAATGACAAAAATCCACAGTACAGTTATCAAGATATCCTCAAAAATAGATTACCCACTAAAATAAAGCTTGTAGCAACAAATAACTCCACTTGGAGTTATGATGACGCCGTGAATGGGGGAAATCCCAAAGTACGGCGCCAACTGCGAGGTGCACGGCGTCGGGCCCACACAGAACAGTACCTTGGAAACTATGAAAACAAAGACAGTTCACGGTGTCGGGGAGGTGCAGCTTCGTAGGCGCAACGCAACGTAGGCACCTTACGACCCCAGGGGATGTGCAGCCTCTGTTCCTTACTGCAGCGCAGGGGAGGTGAGACGACGGTTCCTTACTGCATCAGGGAAATGACGTCATGATGGCGCCGCAACCAGTGTTACTTACGATGGCGCAATGCCGATGGATTCGGGGATCAGCTCTGTGAGGATGAAGTAGGCTTCGGATTCGATGCAGCATGGCAGCAGGCATCGGGCCTACGTCACAAGTCGGAGCAACGCTCACGGCTTCGGGGCAGGTTACAGTGTCGCTCGTTGGCGTTGGTGTTGCAATTTCCTTCTGTAGCAGCTGAAACAGCAGTTCCAGATGCAGAGAACAGAAGGGGTGAAGCCTTTGTGTTCCTGAGACTTCAGAACAGGAGGCAATCTCAATTTCAAGCCCTTAGAGATCTTTCCTTTAATCAAGGGACAAAGCAAAACAAGAAAATCCTTTTTCTCCTTTCCTTGGCAGCAAGCAGTCACTGAAGGCCAACCCCAGACAGCAAACAGCACAGGGGCAGTATTCCTCCTCAGCTTCTCCGGCTCTTCTCCTTGGCAAAGGTTTCCTTTTAATTTCCCAGAAGTGATCTAAAAGCCTGGGGTCTGGGCCCCACTTTTTAACACACAAATCCTTTGTTCTCTGAAGGCAGAGAGTGTCTGTACTCAGCCAAAACCAGTTCTGTCCTCACTGGTGCAGCTTCCTGGCAGGAGGTGGAGACAGCAATGTTGAAGGCCGACCAGACCCAGGCAGGTGAAAGGGAATCTCCCCCCTACTCTAAATGCAACCCAGGTCCTTTCAGCTCAGCCCTGACTCATCAGCCTTCTGGAGCCAAAGCCCTTCTCCAACCCCTGTCATCCAAAAGCCAGACATGCAATACACAAACCTAGCAGAGGCACACTGGATGGTTAGGCAAGAAAATACCTACTTTCTAAAAGTGGTATTTTCAAACACAGTATGCAAAAATCACCCTCACTAAAATATGCTTTTTAACATTCTGAGTTCAGTCATACTAAACTTTATTTTCCTATCTTGTACCCAGGATCAGTTATGTTTATAAAATGTTATAAACAAACTCCCCATTCTGGCCTATGGGAACAGATAGCCTTGCAGTAGTGAAAAACAAAATTTGCAGTATTTAACTATCAGGACATGCCACACACATCAGGGCAGGGCATGTCCTACCTTTCACATACAATGCACCCTGCCCACAGGGGTAACTTGGGCCTACCTTAGGGGTGACTAACATGCAGAAAAGGGAAGGTTTAGGGACTGGCAAGTATGTGCACTTGCCAAGTCGACATGGCAGTCCCAGACTGCACACAGGCTCTGCAATGGCCGGACCAAGCCACATTTTACAAGCTGCTTCTGTGGGTGGCACAATCGGTGCTGCAAGCCCACCAGCAGCATTTGATTTACAGGCCCAGGGCACACATGGTGCACTGTACAAGGGTCTGACAAGTAAATCAAACAGCCAATCATGGAATCACTAATCCATTACAACAATTTACAAAGGGAGCACTTACACTTTGGCACTAAACAGAAGTGGCAAAGTGCTCAAAGTATCTAGACCAGCAAAAACACAGGAGGCAACAGCAAAAAAATGGAAGGGATATCCATGCCAATGGTGGCAGGTCTAACACTCCACATTTAAAAAATAAATACAGACAAGAAATAAATGGTTTTCCATCTGTATTTATCTGTAAACGGAAAGCAGGGAGCCTTAATCATAACCAATGGGGTAAAAGTCCCTGGCGCCAACCCTACCTGCTCTGGGCATTTTTAAGATGTCAGAAGTCGTTGGGCACACTAAGCTTAGGCCTGAGGGCTGGGTGTGTGTGTACTGATTACACTATGTTAATCCTGGTGTCCTCCTACATCAAACACTAAATTCAGTTAGGGGCAGTCAATATACCCTAATAAATCCAGAGACAGAAGTCTGTTATAAGTAAGCACAATTTTAAGCAGCCAGACGGATCCTTGACATAATATTGAAACCAAAAATATTGTGATACAAAAATATTGTGTCAAATATATCAATGGCAAAAATATTGTTTTCCTATACATATAAAGGCAAGTACAACAATATAGAGAAAAACATATATTTTTACACTAATACTGAAAAACATATACAACAATATTGTTTTTTAATATATGTAGTTAAACACAGTAAATCTAAACTATTTTAAGGTATAACATTAATATGATATACATTAAATATGTTTAGATAGTATTTAAAATATATATAAATATATACTTATTTAAACAAACACACACATATATGCATATGTGTATGTTTATATACACATATATAATGAAAAACTATTATAAAACATACTAATTTTAATTTATATTATAATTTTCAATTATGACTTTTTTTTTAATTTAACAAAAATAGCAGCACAAACGACAATACCAATCGGGTCCAAACATACCTGTACTTCTAGCAGCAGTAAGGAGATAGAATGTGCAACCAGGCAGCTAAAACATGAACAGTTCATATGCCCAACAGACACACAGGCTATGGCTCACTTCACAACACTTCCGTGATTACAGAATGCGCACGCAACACACACCTTTGTAAACACGGGAACTGAGTATTTCCTTCATGTTCTTCATGCTACTATGTGAAGGGCGCTACATGTGACCAAATAACCGCACAAATCGAGCAAAAGTATAAATAATTGTAATCTACTCATGATTGCTCGAAAACAAGGCCTATCAGCGAATGCATTATATTCATATGTTTGTTTACTGCCATAAGTGAATTAACTTATACATTATTATTAGGATGACTTGCATTTCAACTGTCACTAACTTTACTATGTCCATCACTTACCTGCTCATCACCATGAAAACCCTCGCATTTTTTTCACTTTTTGCTAACTTTTTTCTTTGTGTCACAAGTGTAAACCCATCACTATAAAAAGGTTTTTCACCTCGGTGAAGGTAGATGTAGTGACCAAGGCGGCCCTGTGCACCGAAACGCGTCTAATCGTATGGAATAAAAACTATTCTTGTAACTTCATCCCACAGAGTCGGTGCCTGATTTTGTATGGTGGTAAACAGGATTGTCTGACTATATATATATTACCTACTGGCGGTCGCCAGTAGGTATATATAGTTAGGATTTTTTCTCTATGGGATTTTTGAAAATTCTATGTCTAATAACTTTGGCGTTTGTGGACGGAATTGGCTGAAATTTTCAGGAAAATGGCACATTTTGTTTCTGAGCAGCCCTTGAAAATTTGGGGGGGGGGGTTCGTCCAGGGGGGGCCGAGAAAAAAGGGGGGTCCCAAAACGTGTTTTTAACATTGAGTTTTCCATAGGGCGGTTGGCCTCACTTTTAGCCCGAACGGCTGAATGGATTTGCACGAAACTTGGCAAAATTGTAGGGACTGGTAGCCCGATGTGCCTTTTGTAGGTCTCAATATATGTGCTCCAGTGGATTTTGAGAAATTAACGTTTAAAAAAAGATATATATCTGTAACAGCGGACCGGGCAGCGCTCCAGTTCGCGTACTTTTCGCGCAACGGAGCTTTGTGAAGCGAAGCTGATTGGTTCTCCGGCGTCTGTCAACATTCCAAACAGTCCGTAGCGGCCGCCATCTTGTCTCTCGGTAGGATCGAGAGACAAGAGGAGGCGAAAGCGAAGGGGCAAATGACCATAAGGGGGCATAGTAGATCCTCCCTGACCTCTCAGGTTTGATGTACCATTTTGCCAAGTTTGGTGTAATTCCGTTCAGCCATTCAGGCTGTAGACGCATCTAAATGTCAATAATCGAACGGCTGAATGGATTTGCACGAAACTTGGCAAAATATTAGGGACTGGTAGCCCGATGTGCCTTTGCTAGGTCTCAATATATGTGCTCCAGTGGATTTTGAGAAATTAACGTTCAAAAAAAGATATATATCTGTAACAGCGCTCCGCTTCGCGTACTTTTCGCGTTACGGAGCTTTGCGAAGCTGATTGGTTCTCCGGCGTCTGTCAACATTCCAAACAGTCCGTAGCGGCCGCCATCTTGTCTCTCGGTAGGATCGAGAGACAAGAGGAGGCCAAAGCGAAGGGGCAAATGACCATAAGGGGGCATAGTAGATCCTTCCTGACCTCTTAGGTTTGATGTACCATTTTGCCAAGTTTGGTGTAATTCCGTTCAGCCATTCAGGCTGTAGACGTATGTAAATGTCCTATGGAAAATTGCATGGGGAAAACACATTTGAAAGTGTTGAAATTTAGAACCAATTAAAATGTTACTTTGGTTTTGTATTTGTGTGTGATGAAAGTTAATTGGTTATGTATATATGTCAAATGAGAGGAAACCACAGCCATTTTGTGATACTACTGTCTGAGGTACATTTGTGAGGAATTTTTGGTGGTGAATTTCTGGTGTTTGATTTACACAGTACTAACACTTCTCCTACTTTTAAAAAGGTGAGTTGTTAATTTGTAAGGGGAACTATGTTGTACACTTGAAGATAATTTGAAAAATGTTTTCTGTTATTTATTTGCAGTCCTTCTGTTATACTAAATACTTGATAAAGTTAGTTTTATATTATGTATTACTAAAAACGATAAATGAAAGTGATTATTTTTTTCTGCAATTTACAGCAAGCAATTTCAAAATAAAATGGCTCACAATGAAGAGACCGTGGCAATTTCTTTTGAATTGTCCACTACATTGATTGAAATTGAGAGCACCAATAATGAAATATTGTCACAAGGAGGAGATGACGTGTATGATTTCATTAGATTGATTGAAATTGACAGCACCAATAATGAAATATTGTCACAAGGAGGAGATGACTTGAATGATTCCACTACATTGATTGAAATTGAGAGCACCAATAATGAAATATTGTCACGAGGAGATGACTTGAATGATTCCACTACATTGATTGAAATTGACAGCACCAATAATGAAATATTGTCACAAGGAGGAGATGACTTGAATGATTCCACTACATTGATTGAAATTGACAGCACCAATAATGAAATATTGTCACAAGGAGGACATGACTTGAATGATTTTTTTGATCAATCTGTTGATGGCGAATTTATCGAATGTTTGGAGACCATAGAGTTACAAGAATCATCATTGCAGACTTTTCATGAGGAAATTGCTGATGAGGACATGTTACTAGTTCTTTCAAATTTAGAAAATTCTGAAGAATACATTTATATTTAGAAATCAAAAATTGTTTGAGACATTATTCATTTTTATTTTTAATTTATGAGGTTGTAGCGAAGTAATTGTAGTATAAAATGAGACTTATAGTATAGAGTGCAACATTTTTATGTTACATGGTAAGTTTACTCATATTTACTTCCCTTCTGCCACTATATTATCTCCAATGTGTATTTGACATCTCTTCTTCATCTCCGGCCTCCTTTCTCTCACTGTGTGTCTCCGATGCATCTTATCGCTGCTATTTTGTGTAATTACAGAAGAGAGTAAAATAAAATAGTTCGGAACGTGAAAAGGGGGCAAAGTAGAGTACCCCTCACCCCCTAGGCCTTTTCAGGCGGTCCCAAAAGGATCAGTTTCTGCTTTCCTGAGAGATTATGGTATGAGTTCCATATACCACAATAATTTGCATTACAACATGCAAGATATCTATCTCCTATTACCAACTTTTGGAGATATTCGCGCTAAGCGCGAATATCTCCAAAAAGTAACACCTGCCCTGAGCAGTTCTTAGCCATGTTATCCAATGGGAGGTGGATAACATGGCTAAGAGCATTAGCTCGGTAATGCATGAATATCGCTGACTTTTTAGCGATATTCATGCATTGCGGCCGTTTTTTATCGCATTTGCGATAAACCTTGATAATAGCAAGGTTTATCTTCGATAATTTCTGACGATGCTTAGCGGTAAAAAATTCGTTGGTAAGCATCGTTAGCGATAAATATCGCTTAACTTTGGTAATATGCACCAACGTCTGTTAACGTTCGATTCGAAGGAAATGAGGAAGTGTTGAAAAACATTGTTTGCGCCATCTTGCCTTTTTTGAAATGCCACACTTTTGTCGTGCACGGCAGCCATTTTAGATGCCTTGACCAGACCCACTCTCTGCACGCTGTCGATTCGTAGCATGGCTCCCCACCCTCGCAAGCATCTTCCCCAGGCACTGGTCACCCCCGCTCTCTGTCTTATGCATGGGCAATAAACCTCCCCCCATCTGCGCTGCTCTTCCCTGAGAATCACACTCTGTGCCCGCCCGACACCTCCCTTTCGCCCTATTCACTACCGCACCCTCTGACACTCCTCTTCCTCTGTGTCCGATTGTCCAGGCTATCAGCTAGCCCTGCAGATGTAGTTTATGGCTCCAGCTGTAAAGAATCACCCCTCTTCAAAGGAGTTATAGTAGATCAAGGCCCACACCCGATGAGATCCGTCACACCACACGTGTTCCTACTATCTGAAAACCATCCTGTATTGTGATTGGGGAGGGGACCGAGCCTGAAGCGGAAGATTCCAGGAATGACTCTTTGTACATCAAAGTTTTTACAATTATGTGTCACATTAAAAATATATAGCACTCCAACAAAGTAGTAGGAATATAAAACTTTAATAACATATAAATATATACAACAAAACCAAAAACAGTAAAAACATTTAAACAACGAAGAGACCGTGGCAATTTCTTTTGAATTCCTGATGAGGACATGTTACTAGTTCTTTCAAATTATGAAAATTCAGAAGATGTTGCCTGGGGGTGGGTCGTCAGTAGCAGTCTGTTGTGCGAATAGTTCCAAGGCAGCAGAACGCGCTGAAATCTAGATGGCACGAAAGTGATGTCTATTAAGTTGCCGCCCAGCAAATAACGGCGTGGGGCGCCGCGGGGGTGAGTGAGTCCAGTAGGCACCACAGCTATTCTTACCGGCATTGCAGAATTACTGCTGGGGACAATGCCTGTGCTGTAGCAGGGTCACAGCAGAAACAAAAAGGATTCTGTTGAAGATGTTGTTGGTTTTCAATTTGAAAACAGTTCTGGTGTCAACTGCTATGCTAATGTAGTGGTTAATGTTTTGTTTTCTCTAGAAAATGTAAAAGAGGGGGAGGCGGTCCAAAGTTCCGTTAAAAGGGCAAAGGAAAGGATCGGTGGTTTGAACTATCAGTCAAAAAGGGGAGGGGGTGCAACAATTTTTCCTACCGGGTCACACTGTGCTTTCACCGGAACTGAGGTCTGCAGGATTCTAGTAATTCAAAGTGAGGCTGGCGCCAGCATGGGAGCGCCGACGTCCCGCGGATACAGTTTCGTCACTCCACGGGCGATCATGGCAGTCATTCCCCATCGGGGGTGTCTGCGGGGGTCGGAGACTCCCGCGGCTCCTCTAGAATCTTCAAGGTCGTGGAGGACTACGGTGGTGGAGTCAACCAGTGACCGGGCCATTTCTTTATGCTGGGCCCGCTCTTGCCAGGTCGACCACCATTTTGAGAGTTCGGTAGCTACTGGCGATCGCGGGGTCAAATGAGCGGACGGGCTCCACCCTGCCGGGCGAGACGTTGCAGCATCGCCACAGTGGAAGAACCCTTTTCCGGGCGCTTGGAGCGCTGAGGGTGCAGGTGGGAAGCCTCCACTGGGGAGGCGGGAGAGGCCTGTTCGCATCGTCTCTCCCTCCCAGTGCACCCCACGGCGTCTCGCTTGAGATTTGTTTTGGCCGGACCAGGCGATGAGGACGAGGGGGGGGGGGGTCGGAGGCATGTGCAAGACATCCCCCCCCAGTGTTGTCGCAGCCATTATTCAAGAAAGAAGAAGTGTCTTCGGGCCGGGCTTCCAGTGGATGTCGGCCGGACGCCCCTGGCTCTGGCCCCATGAACGGGTTCCTTGGTTTATCGGCTGCAGCCGGATCCCGTCGGCCTCGGCCCCCCGACCGTTGGTGGCCGGACCGGAAGAGCATGTGGCGGGACTACCTGAAACTCTCAAGGGCCACCGCGGCCGGACTGGGAGAGAGAGGGGAGGGTCGAGGAGACATTCCCCCCCCTGCAACTCTTCAGCGTTGTAAAGGCAATCCCCTGGCCGGGTCCCGCTGGCCTCGGCCTCTCCTCCGGCTACACCCTACGTTAGGATCTCCTGGCCGAGGCGTGGCAGCAGGACCCGCCTTATATGGGCTGCTCCCGGCTGGGCGTAGCCGCAACCCTGCCCCACCTTGGAAGTTTCCAGAGTGGGGGCGGATGTTCTACTGACTTGCATTTTCCCTAGTCTATCGATTTTTTTGGCGTGGCAGGCGGTGGGACAGCGAGGGGTGATTTGGTTTCTCTTACTGTTTTTCTGGTCTCTCACCACTGGCATATTTCTAACGTTTTTTTGTTTCTAGGACATTAATAGGTTTTATCATTACGTTATGTTATCGTTTCTTTGTTCGTTGTTTAATAAAAGTTCATGTTCATCAGTGGCCTACTGATTTTCGTTTTCCTATTCTTTTCTTTCCAGGTTGTTTCATGCTAAAGTTTCTGTTAACAGGATACAGTGATCACTTCGTTATTATTGCATATGTCCTTTTCACTAGGGGTGCTCTCTGGTCGGGCCAGATGACGTATCTCTAGTAAATGGTCCGGGTGAAACAGGTGCATCAATCAGTGGGGAGTAGATAGGCATGACAGATTACAACGGGGGAGAAAGGTCCGCATTACGTACCCTTTCACTATTTGCAAAGATTTTCCTACGTATATTTGCAAACAGGGAATACCTCCAAAAAGAACCAATTCCCAAACAGTCAATGTTTGGGGAAACAATCAATCAATGAGGAACGAAATAGGCACGACGTGTTAAAGGTTTGCGTTACCTACCCTTCACTATCTGCAAAGGGAGAGAGAATATTCCTATTCTTCCTCGTTTGCAGGCAGAGAAGATTCTTAAGAGAACCAACTTCAAACAATTCAATGCTCGATTCAAACAATCAAGAAGGGGTACTGTGAACACAAATGAACGCCGCTTATGTACATACACATTGGTATTATCAACAGGTTGTTCCTAATGTTTCTATTTTAGGGAGGTCAAAAAGAGATCCCATTAGTGGCCTACTGATTTTGCTCGATTCCTTTTGTTTTTTTACACGATTTTTCGCTATCTGCAAAGACTAAACAGAGTATTGCGACTCTGTGCTTGTTTGTAAATAGAGAATGAACCAAAGAGAACAATCAATCAAATGGAGAGAGAAGCAGGCACGACGGATTACAACGGGGGCAAAGGCCTGCGTTAACTACCCTTCACTATCTGCAAAGAGAGAGTACTCCTAATAGAAATGAGGGGTGGGGGGCAGCATTCAAAGCAGATCAGTGTGCATAAACACGAAAATGTTTTTACTTACCACGTACTTGACATTCGACAGCTTATGATATTTGCTATTAAAAAACCATTGAAATTCACTGAAAAAACCATAGGTTATAGACCATATATAGTTAGGAATTAGCATTTAAAAAACCTTATTTTACTCACACAAAACCATTGAAATTCCATATATAGTTAGTTGCACTAACTATATATCGCGCACCCGCAATCCACTGCTGATCATGTCACATATTACATCATTCATGACATGGTCAGTGACATCACTGATGACATCACTGATGACATCTCAAATGACATCACTGATGACATCACTGATGACATCTCATTTGACATCATTCTTGTGCTAATACGATAAACCTCTTCAGACTCTAATATAACCTTAGATACACTCAGTGTATATAGACACTCACACACTGCCACTCATCCATGGAGTTACTCACACACCCAGTCAGTCATGCAAAGAAACAATCTCAACTCCATTTCTTCAACTATACAGTTAAACACACCTTACTTATTGAAACATATACTAACACATATTTACTCTCTTATACAATCCCTGATACAAGTTCACAATGATCGATACAACCACTCACTCATTCAGTGGCTCTCATGCACAGTTATTTATATATGCGAACTCTCACATGTACTGTGTTTTACATATGTACTTACTATGACATGTAGCATTGAGATATCCATTCACTCATCAATACACTCATGCACACAGTCAACTGCCCATGTAGCTGTTTCCACATGCACTCTTGAACTCATACACCTAGTGAATCAACTGCTCACACATCTATGCACAGAGTCACACACCTCCCAGCCACCCCTAAACAAACTCAATCTCCCATACAAATATTTGGGCAACCAATCAATAACACATATAGCCTCTCGTATAGCTAATGATCAACACATGCAGCAGTTTACATCACAACAGACATTATGATGCACAAATTAAGACAGTTTAGTCACTAACCCATGCATTCAGTGAGACACATTTAATCACTCACTCATACAGTCAGTCACGCACCTACTAAATCCTTCATCCAGACACTTATACATCCACTCATTCTTCAATATGTAAGACATATTTTAACTTTACAGAAACATACAGTCACTGGATGTTGTCATCAGTGATGTCATCAGTGATGTCATTTGAGATGTCATCAGTGATGTCATCAGTGATGTCACTGACCATGTCATGAATGATGTAATATGTGACATGATCAGCAGTGGATTGCGGGTGCGCGATATATAGTTAGTGCAACTAACTATATATGGAATTTCAATGGTTTTGTGTGAGTAAAATAAGGTTTTTTAAATGCTAATTCCTAACTATATATGGTCTATAACCTATGGTTTTTTCAGTGAATATATATATATATATATTACCTACTGGCGATAGCCAGTAGGTATATATAGTTAGGATTGTTTTCCATAGGGAAATCGCAACATTCTATTGGGAATAACTTTGGCGCCGGTTGAGGAATCTTCCTGAAATTTTCCTTAACTTTGCCTCGCGGCGCTCTGCTCCTTCCCTGCAAGTTTGGGGGGGATTC
Source organism: Lissotriton helveticus (assembly GCF_964261635.1). Lineage (NCBI taxonomy): Eukaryota > Metazoa > Chordata > Amphibia > Caudata > Salamandridae > Lissotriton > Lissotriton helveticus. Next base: position 190,272,221 of record NC_136069.1, on the reverse strand, counting down.
GTCAAGCGGGGGCCGAGATAAAAGGGGGGTCCCAAAACGTGTTTTCCCCATGTTAATTTCCATAGGGCGGTTGGACTCACTTTTAGCCCAAACGGCTGAATGGTTTTCCACCAAACTTTGCAAAATTGTAGGGACTGGTAGCCCGATGTGCCTTTGCTATGTCTCAAGATATGTGCTCCAGTGGTTTTTACGAAAATTTACTTTGAAAAAATATATATTGGGCTACATTGGGCTATATATATGTTAGAGCCCAAATGTAGCCCAATGTAGCCCAATGTAGCCCAAAGATGGCCACCAGAGACAAGAAAAACCAAATGAAGCCCAAATATCAGCCAGATGTAGCCCAACTATAGCCCAATGACAGAATGTCCCAGAGTGTTCTAAAGAACAACTAGAGCGCTAACAGTCTTACTTATGACAAAAGTATGGCACACCTGAAGTCATCTTGATTGAAATAAAGTGTTAACACTTAAAACATGTAATTTGCAAAGGAACAAAATGAGGGGGTTTATTTTGCCATAGAAATTATGATTAGTGCTGAAGAAAGAAAAATTAGGGCACATTTTGAGTGACTTCTCAAATCCTCTTATATTTCATTAAAAAAATTCTGATATGCAGTCTCCCAAGATGGCCACCAGAGACAAAAGAGCCCAAATGTAGCCCAAATATCAGCCAGATGTAGCCCAACTATAGCCCAATGACAGAATGTCCCAGAGTGTTCTAAAGAACAACTAGAACGCTAACAGTCTTACTTATGACAAAAGTATGGCACACCTGAAGTCATCTTGATTGGAATAAAGTGGTAACACTTAATACATTTAATTTGAAAAGGAACAAAATGAGGGGTTTCATTTTGCCATATTCACTGAAAAAACCATAGGTTTCACACCAGTTATAGTTAGCTGGAAATTTTATTCGCATAAAACCATTGAAATTCCCACGTTATAGTTAGTTGGACTCACTATAACTTGCACGTCTGCAATGCACTGCTGATGACGTCACATATTACATCACTCATGCATATATTTAAATATTTAAACATTACTTGCTAATATATGTATTCACTAAGATACACTTAATAAGCCATTTAACAAAACACTGAAAAAAACCATAGGTTTCAGGCCTTATATAGTTAGGATTTAGCATTTTAAAAACCTTTGAAATTCACTAAAAAAAACATAGGTTTCAGGCCTTATATAGTTAGGAATTAGCATTTAAAAAACCTTTGAAATTCACTAAAAAAAACATAGGTTTCAGGCCTTATATAGTTAGGAATCAGCATTTAAAAAACCTTTGAAAATCACTGAAAAAACCATAGGTTTCAGGCCTTATATAGTTAGGAATTAGCATTTAAAAAAACCTTTGAAATTCACTGAAAAAACCATAGGTTTCAGGAGTTATATAGTTAGGAATTAGTTTTAAAAAAACCTTTGCATGTGGATGTGGATGATGTCATCAGTGATGTCATCAGTGATGTCATTTGAGATGTCATCAGTGATGTCACTGACCATGTCATGAATGATCTAATATGTGACATCATCAGCAGTGGATTGCGGGTGTGCGAAATATAGTTAGTACAACTAACTATATAGGAGCAATTTAATTGGTTTTGTATGAGTAAAATGTCCAGCTAACTATAACACCACTAAAACTTATAGTTTTTTGAGTGAATATATATATATATTTTTTTTATTTACATGCACATAATAAACTGCTATTTTTTTAATAATTCCAATTTAATTTTACATAAATCAATCAATCAATCATATTATTTGTAAAGCGCACTACTCACCCGTGAGGGTCTCAAGGCGCTGGGGTGAGGAATGCTGCTACTGCTCGAAAAGCCAGGTCTTGAGGAGTTTTCTGAAGGTCAGCAGGTCTTGGGTCTACCGTAGGTGGATGGGGAGGGTGTTCCAGGTCTTGGCGGCGAGGTGGGAGAACGATCTGCTGCCTGAGGTCACTCTTCGGAAGTGGGAGACTGTAGCCAGGGCGAGGTCAGCGGAGCGGAGCTGGCGGCTGGGGTTGTAGAAGCTGAGTCGTCTGTTGAGGTACTTTGGTCCGGTGTGTGGAGTGTCTTGTGTGAGTGGGTAAAGAGCTTGAAGGTTATCCTCTTATTGACCGGGAGCCAGTGCAGGTCTCTCAGGTGGGGTGTGATGTGGCTGCGGCGAGGGATGTCGAGGATCAGGCGTGCAGAGGCGTTCTGGATGCGTTGGAGCCGGGTCAGGAGTTTGGCCGAGGCTCCTGCGTAGAGGGCGTTTCCTTAGTCCAACTTGCTGCTGACAAGGGCCTGGGTGACTGTTCTTCTCGTTTCAGTGGGGATCCACTTGTAGATCCTACGGAGCATGCAGAGGGGGTTGAAGCAGGAGGAGGAGACGGCGCTGACCTGTTTAGTCATGGAGAGGGTGGAGTCGAGGATGACTCCTAGGTTGCATGCGTGGTTGGTGGGTGTTGGAGCGGTTCCCAGTGCGGTAGGCCACCAGGAGTCGCTCCAGGCCGAAGGGTTGGATCCGAGGATGAGGACCTCCGTCTTGTCCGAGTTCAGCTTCAGTCGGCTGTTCCTCATCCATTCAGCAATGGCCTTCATTCTTTCGTGAAGGTTGGTTTTGGCCGCCCTTGGTGAGGGAGAGAATCAGCTGGGTGTCATCGGCATAGGAGAGGATGTTGAGGTTGTGCCGACGGGCTACTTGGGACAGCGGTGCCATGTAGATGTTAAACAGAGTTGGGCTGAGGGATGAGCCCTGGGGTACGCCGCAGATGATCTCGGTGGCTTCGGAGCAGAAGGGGGGAAGGCAGATGCTCTGTGTTCTGCCGGAGAGGAAGGAGGTGGTCCAGTCCAGGGCCTTCTCTTGGATCCCAGCATTGTGGAGGCGTGTTCGTAGTGTGTGGTGACAGACCGTGTCGAAGGCGGCTGACAGGTCCAGGAGGATGAGGGCCGTCGTTTCTCTGTTGTCCAGCAGGGACTTGATGTCATTGGTGGCGGCGATGAGGGCAATCTCGGTGCTGTGGTTGCTGCGGAACCCGGACTGGGAAGGGTCCAGGATGTTGTTTTCCTCGAGGTAGCGGGTCAGTTGTTCATTGACGGTCTTCTCGATGACCATCCTGGGAACGGGAGCAGGGAGATGGGCCGGAAGTTCTTGAGGTCCGCCTTGGGTTTCTTGAGTAAGGCGTTGATCTCGGCGTGCTTCCAGCTCTCCGGGAAGGTTGCTGTCTCGAAGGAGGTGTTGATGACTTTCCGGAGATGGGGTGCGATGGATGTGCTGGCTTTGTTGAAGATGTGTTGTGGGCGTGGATCTGATGGAGATCCAGAGTGGATGGTGTTCATGATCTTGATGGTGTCATCGTCGTTGATGTTGGTCCAGTAGAGCAGGCAGTTGGTGCGGATGGTGGTCGTGGTGATGGAGGTCTCAGTGGTTGTCGGGGCGGTCCTGGCGTTGAAACTGTTGTGGATGTCTGTGATCTTGCGGTGGAAGAAGGTGGCCAGCGAGTCGCACAGGTCTTGCAGGGGTGGGACGTCGTTGGTGTTGGTGTTGGAGCTGGGGTTGGAGAGTTCCTTCACGATGTTGAAGAGCTCTTTGCTGTTGTGCGTGTTGTTGTCTAGGCGGTCTTTGAAGGAGGCCCTTTTGGCAGATCTGATGAGGTGATGGTGTCTGCGCGTGGCATTCTTGTGGGCGGTGTGGTTGTCCGGTTTTCGTTCACGGAGCCAGATCTTCTCCAGCTTTCGGCAGGTTTGCTTGAAGGCCCGGAGGTCTTCAGTGAACCAGCTGGCTTTCTTGTTGGTATGATTGTTGGAGGGTTTCTTGATCAGGGCGAGGGTGTTGGCGCAGTCGTTGATCTACTGTCTGAGGTTGCGGGTGGCTGTGTCGGGGTCGGTATGGTCGGCGGGTGGGCTCTGGGCGAGGGTGGTGGTTAGCTGGTCTTCGGTGACTTTGCTCCAGCAGCGGTGAGGCATCTGTTGGGTGTGGTGGTGCGTGGTGGGTTTCTTGAAGGTGAAGTGGATGCAGCGGTGGTCGGTCCAGTGGAGGTCGTGGTATGGTTGAAGGAGACGTGGGGGCTTGCGTAGAAGATGGGGTCAAGTGTGTGACAGGCGGAGTGGGTGGGTGTTGTGATGAGTTGTCTGAGTCCGAGGTTGGCAAGGTTGTCGATCAGGGTGGTGGAGTTGGTGTCGTCATTGTTCTCGAGGTGGAAGTTCAGGTCCCCGAGGAGGATGTAGTCCATGGAGGCAAGGGCATGTGTGCTGATGAAGTCGGCGATGGGGTCGCTGAACTGTGGTTGGGGTCCGGGCGGTCTGTAGATGAGGGTTCCTCTGAGGGTGGTGTTGGGGTCTGTGTGGATCTGGAAATGTAGGTGTTCGGCGTTGCTGAGGGTGTCGTCGGTGTTGTTCGAGACTCTGAGAGTGTTCCTGTGGACGATGGTGATTCCTCCTCCCGCTTTGTTGGTGCGGTCCTTGCGGGTGATCTTGAAGCCTTCCGGGAGGGCTATGGCTATGTCGGGTGCTGAGGCGGGGTTCAGCCAGGTCTCCGTCAGGAAGGCGACGTCTGTGGAGGTCGAGTAGGTTCCAGAGTTCAACGGCATGTTTTCGGGCGGAGCAGGTGTTGAGAAGGATGCATCTGAGGTGGTTGAGTTCTTTCCTGGTCGACAGCATGGTGGGGCGGATGCTTGTGAAGCTGCAGTTCCGGCAGGTGAAAGCACCGTGGGTACGCTTCGGGGCGGCCAGGAAGCAGGTGTGTGATCGTCCGGTGTTGAGTGCGTGGAGGGTTCTGGCATCGTAGCGGTGTCGGGCGTCGTGGTGTTCGTGTTGTCCAGGGGTCCTGGCGCTGGGCGCGGTCCAGGCACGGACGGGCAGAGACGGGCTTGACTGTTCCCATGAGGCACAGGGTTAGACTGATTGCATATGGCATGTCTGAACTGGGGTGGCAGAGTGGGCTAAAGAACGGTGGTGGGTTAAACCCAGATCTCTTGACTGGGTGTGAGTGTTTGATTGGTTCAGATGCTCTGTCCATCACCACCCCCTTTTGTACCGCTTAGGTGCGCCAGCAGCGCGCCCGCTGAGCGCGGCCACGTATCGGCTTCCATATGAGGGGTTGTGGGAGGGAGGAGCAGCTGGGAGGCGGGAGCGGGGTGGCGAATGGGATTGCAGGTGGGCGAGGCCGCAGGGACGCAGCCATGGGAAAAACAGACGGTGGCTGCGGGAGAACTGGGTACAGGAAGGAAAAACAAGTTTAGGCAAGAAAACAAGTACAGGCACAGAGGAATAAAAACAAGTCTGGGCAAGAAAGCAAGTTAGGCACAGGGGAATAAAAATAAGTCTGGGCAAGAAAGCAAGTACAGGCACAGGGGAATAAAAACAAGTCTGGGCAAGAAAGCAAGTTAGGCACAGGGGAAAAATACAAGATTAGGCAAAAACAATGCAGGCAGAGCCGTGCAGCAGCGTGGGGAGCGACCTGCCTGCGAGCAGGCTCATATGTTTTACAAAACATATGGTAAAAATGACATATAGTTACATATATATTACATATAGTTACATATGTATAAAATATCAAATTAAACACATAAACACATTATAATAATACATATTTAAAAAATATTAACTAAACTATTAAGCTCTAGGAATAATAAGTATACTATCCAAATCCAATATAAGCAACAGTAGGGAAAAGGTTGGACTCAGAAGAGCTAAAATGTACTATTCCTATTCCAGTCAGTACAGCAGTAGGGAAAGTGTTGGACGCAGGAGAGGTACAATTTAATATTCCCACTCCAGTCTGTGCAAAAGTAGGGAAAGCACTGGACTTAGGAGGGGTAAAATGTATTATTCCAACTCCAGAATGTGCAATAGTAGGGAAACTTTTGTACTGAGGAGAGGTAACATTTACTATTCCCACTCCAATGTGTGCTACAGTAGAGAAAGCATTGGACTCAGGTGGGGTAAAATGTACTATTTCCACGCCTTTCTGTGCAACGGTAGGGAAAGGGTTGGACTCAGGAGGGGCAAAATTTACTAATCCCACTCCAGTCTCCGCAACAGAAGGGAAAACTTTGGACTTTGGAGGGGTAAAATGTACTATTCCCATTCCAGTCTGTGCAACAGCAGGGAAAGAGTTGGACTCAGGAGGGGTAAGATTTACTATTCCTGCTCCAGTTGGTGCAACAGTACAGAAAGCGTTGAACATCGTAGAGGTAAAATTGACTATTCCCACTTCATTCAGTGCAACAGTAGGGAAAGCGTTGAACACCGGAGAGGTAAAATCTACTATTCCCACTCCAGTCTATTGGACTCCGGTGGAGCACAATTGACTATTCCCATTCCAGTCTGTGCAATAGTAGAGAGACATCAGTTTACTTCATACAAATAACATATTTTAGCCACTCTATTAAATATCCAGAAATAAGAAAAAATATATAAAAATGATATGTCTAAATTTTAACAAAAATTGAACAAATGACATATTTATTACATTTTTAAAGTAATTATTATCAATTAAACCAAATATTATTCATATACTTAAAATACTACACTTTATTCCCACAAATGTAACAGACAACATTTAAAATGGAATGGAAATACAAACATTATAACACAATTAACATATTAAGTAATAAAATTTTTTTAATAAATGAATAAATAAAAAAGTAATTGTTAATTTGAAATTACTTAAATAACGTCCTACTCTATTCCTCTACTAACTAAACACACACACCCTAAATATAATTTAACAAATATGATAATTTCACAATTATCAATTAAACAATTAATAATAAAAGTAAAGAACTAATCATTAATTAATTATATTTAATGAATTTCCCACCCTTTACCCCAACAAATCCAATAACCCACACCTGCAATATAACTTACAAAATATCGTAATTACACAATTTTCATAATTAATTATCAATTAAATAATACATATTAATTAAAAATTAATTATTGATTAATTATAATTAATTAACTTTTTTACTTCCCACTCTTTACCCCTACAAAGCTCAAAATCCACACATAAAGCTTAACTTAAAAAATAAAATAATTAAACAATTTACCTAATTAATTATCAATTAAATAAGTAATAACAATTACAAATGAAGTATTCTTTAATTATAATGTATTTACTTCCCATATTTTACTCCTTCAAACCCCCAACCCACTACAACACAAAAAATGACAATTAATAATGACATTACATTTAAAAACAACTACAAATTTACAAAATATATTAAAAAACATTAACAATAATTATAGAAACAATTTATAATATTTACAATTAAAACTTATACTAAAATACATTAAAATACTTTTGTAAACGATATTAACAACAAAGATATTTTCAACATCAATAATACTTACCCTAGAAAATCGATATTTTTGTCAGTCATATTCCTGTATCACGATTTTGTGTATCACGATATTAAAAACTGGATATTTGTGTACCGCAATATTTTTGACTCTATATTTTGTCCGAATACCAAGTCAGATAGTGGATTCATAAGAATTGTTTTGACTTCCTGTTCTCACCCTTTGAAGTGTGCCCCAAGTGTAATGAGTAAAACCCCAGCAGACCTATGAATCAGGATTAGACACTTCAGCAGCATTTAACACTGTAATGTCAAAAAGAGGACTACTGTGATTGGAGCATGCCTGGTTAGCTGAGGGTACAAAAGAATGGCCTTGCTCAGGTGTCAGTTAAGATTTGCCTGGGAAAGGGAAAGCTTCTTTGAAGTGTGCCCTGGGTGTTATATATAAAACCCAGCAGGCCTGTCAAGCAAGATTTGATATTCAAGCAGGATTTGACATTTTTGAGCAACAAAGGATGCTCACAGCTCCACCCTGCAAATCCTGTCAGGTTTAGAGGGGTTATCGCTGCCTATTCAGGTCACATGGGATGCATTTCAAACCTATTCACTTGCTAATTACTGGCTGACAGAAGTGGAAGAACAAATAAATGTAAATGGGCCTCTAGAGTCTGTACTAAGGGAAAAGGGTAATTTTCTAAAATTATCTCTTTCTTAGTATTTATCACACATCTGACTTCACCATTGAGTTGGATCTTCGAGCTATTTCTCTTTTTTTTTATTTTTATTAGCAACACAAGAACCAACAGTATACAAAAATGAGTCAAATTAGAAGAAATAATCAATACGTCTACAAGGTTAACGTTAGATTGGCATTAGATCGTTTGACAAAATTCTTGTTAGATCCAGAACAAAATATATACATGTGTCTTGACACATGTAAAACAGAAGACAATGATGATCTAGATTAAACATGATTTTTTAAACTAAAATATGAGAGACCTCCAAATCTTATTGAATTTAGCTAGAGATTTAGTACCCCTAAGCCTAGCCAGCGCTAATTCCATACTATGCATTTCATTAAGGAGAGACCACCATTCCATTATGTGTGGGGGTTTAGGGGAGATCCAAGCGCGAGCAATTATAAGTTTAGCACAGGTTACCATAATAGTAAATAAGGATTTGTGTTGGATAATCCTACCATTAGTGTCTAACATAACTAACGCAGAATCTAAGGGGGGTATATTCCCTAATTTCAGTGTTATTATATTCTGAAAAGATCTCCAAAATTCTGAAAGTTTAGGGCAGGTGTAAAATATGTGCGCCAAATTAGTTCGTTCACTATATATGCTATTCGAGGCCCATTTGGTTATTCTTTCTGGGGTATGGTAAAGCATACAGGTTATTTTAAATTGCAGCAATCTTAAACTTGACGATGAGACCAAATTATTAATATTACGTAGAGATGAGCTTATTACAGCCGGAGTAATATTGGTCCCTAACATCCTACTCCACTTCTCTGATATTATATTGCAGTCCATGTTTCTATAAGTGTTGAGAGATTTATAACAGCCACTAATTAATGATTTAGTTTCCTGTGAATAGAAATGATCGCATATGCTCGAATCAGAAATATTCTTTAGTTTCATTTTTCGAGAAAAAAAGTCGAATAGCTGCAGGTACTTGAACTTCGTAGAGTCAGGGATATTATATAATATTTTAAGTGTTTCAAAACTTAGGAGCCCTTGTGCTCCGTACAGATCCCCTAACTTTTTTATTCCATGTGTTCCCCATATGTTAGTTAATCCATCGTTGAATATTCCCGGTAAGCCGGGGTTTCCCCACAAAATCAAATTAGGATGAAAGAAATTCAAGTTACAGAAGGCCTGGATGTTACGCCAAATCTTAACTAGATCCCTCGCTATCTTAAAACGAACTCTTTTGTAATAGTTGGGGTCATTAATTCTCCATAAGAACATTTTTGCATCTAGATCAAACATAAATGTAAGAAAATAAGGTTGCTTTTCTGTACATTCAGAGTTAATTAAGTATCGCAAGCGTCCAACAAATGCTGCCCAGAAGTACAACTTAAAGTCCGGGAAGTTCAGCCCTCCCATATCGATAGCACCTTTTAATAGTGTCATCAATCTGCGGGCTTTGCGATATCCCCAAATGAAACTACTGAATACCCCGTCTAATTTTTTAAAAAAGGAATTGCATAATGCCAAAGGAATAGAACGAAAAAAGTACAGAAATTTAGGTAAAATTATCATACGGATCAAGTTAATTCTGCCAATGATATTTAAAAAAAGTTTATGCCATTTTTTTAGCAAAATTATAGTATTCTTAACTAGGTCATCGTAATTTAGTTAAATTAAATCCTTAATATTTGCAGATAGTTTAACCCATAAGTAAGTAGCTGCCGAGCACAGTCCAATAGTTAGTCCTTCTGGTTTGTAATTAGCAATTATTTGGGTTTTGTTTAGATTTAATTTATAGCCAGAGACGTCCCCAAATCTATTGGCTTCTAGTATGATGCCCTGCATCGCCTCACCGATATCGGTTGAATATATGGCGACGTCGTCAGCATAAGCTGTAAGATTCAATAAATGAGGACCGAACTTAAAAGGGATAATGAGTGGTTGTATTCGTAAAGCGTAAAGAAATGGTTCTATTGATAAGGCAAATAAGAGAGGTGATAGGGGACACCCCTGGCGGGTTCCCCGAGCAATAATAAATGAAGCTGATAGTAGACCAGCATAGCTGATCCTAGCCATGGGATTATCATACAGTGATTGTATCCAGTTCAAAAATATGCCCCCAAAACCAAGACCAGTCATAACTAGCCACAAGTAATCCCACCCCACTCGGTCAAAAGCCTTTTCTGCGTCAAGCATAATCATACCGAGTGGGGTGGATTCCTTTTCAGCTATATCAAAGGATGTGACATCCAGATTGATATGTGCGGTAGTATCCCTACCAATTACAAACCCATGTTGGTTTGGGCTTACTATTTTCGGTATTATAGGGGCTAATCGAGTGGCTAACACTTTAGCAAATATTTTAGCATCCGCGTTAATTAATCTTCGAGCTATTTCTCAACCAAAATTTAAATTATTAAATGTAATAATGTAACCCAATCTTTTCCTATGGAACAGCCAGCCTTGTTACAGTGAAAATAGCTTTTGGAGGATTTTTACTGTAAGCACACGTTTAACATTAAATTCCCACATGCCCTACTTTTAAATAGTATGCACACTGAATCATGGGCAGTTCAGTCTACATAGGGGTGACTCATAAATATTTAAAAAGAGGGTTTTGACCTGTTTAAATTTAACGGGTCTTATTTTGACTGGCGGAATTGAAGTTTTTACACTGCTTCAGTCATGCTACACTGGTTGGCCTGAAACCACATGTGCGCTGCTACTGTAGTGAATGGAACAATAGGTGCTGCGGTCTACTTGTGGTATTTAACTTCCAGGCCCTCTGTAAAATTTTTACCATATCCTAGGGCCTTACAGCCAACCTAAATATACCAACTAGGAGTATGTCAATTTGACCATGCTAGAAAGGGACATAAAGGCACTATACTACTGGTTAGCAGGGGTAAAGAGCACAGAGTGTTTAAGACAGCTAAAATATAGGGTCCAGCAAATGCTCACTGAATCTCTTGTTTGAAAATAACAGAAAGATGCATATCACTTAAAACAAATTGCATGAAACTGCAAGTAACATGACGCATGTGCTTGGCCATTTTGATTAGAATGTAGCAGCTTGCTCCTGCCTCGCTGTATACATTTGTTTTCTCCATTCAATCTAACCGACCGTGACTTGTGATTGACTGGCAGCAACATAAAGAAAGATTTTGTGGGTGCCATTACGGGATTAGAGGAACCCAATCAGACAAACTGTTTGGCTGTTCATGGGGAGAGGGGGTACTGGGTCTGGCTGCATTCCAGGCCCTGTGGTCAACCCCACGCTCCACATGCCTGAATGTCGAATACAGCGGGGGCTGGCTGCAGTGCCTGTCCGCAAAGGCCATGCATAACGTGGGGTTGGATGCATGTGGGGGGTTGGCCCACAGCCGAGGGCTGCACATAGTGGGGGTTGTATTAAAATATGGTAATTATGTATTATGTTACATTTAAAAACATCCTAGAAATTCACTGTAAAAAACAAAGGTTACAGGATCGTTATAGTTAGATTTACATTTTATTCACACAAAACCAGAGAAATTGAGCAGTTATAGTTATACTTATCCTTATCTGAAGAAACGATAACTCATGATGTTAAGTAACTTTAGGCCACGAGTTTTAGTAACTTAACATAAGTATAACTATAACTGCTCAGTTACTATGGTTTTGAGTGGGTGGAATGTAAAACTTATTGGCTATAGCCAGTAGGTAGTTATAGTTAGGACCAAAGTTTCCATAGGAAAATCGCTTTTTGTTTTGTCAATAATTTTGGCGCCGCTCAACAAATCTTCACAAACTTTCCAAAACAACGTCTCCTTTTTGGTTTAGCTGCTGTGTTGAATGTTTAGGGGCAATCTGTCAAAGAGGGGCAGAGAAAAAATGGGGGTCCCAAATGCGTTTTTCTAATATATTTCTATGGCGATTTTTCCTTTTTTGAATACGACTATAGCCTGAACCACTGAACGGATTACACCAAATTTACCAGAAAGCTAGATGTTGGTCCAGATAGCGTTTTTCTTGTGATTTGTTGTAATTTCGTTCAGCAGTTTCAGAGATATTTAAGTTAAAACAATATAGATATCTGGGAGCCCAAAATCCTACTGAAATTGGATTGGCTGCCAACACTTCAAGCCAGGAAGTGTTGGCAGCCATCTTGTGACTCAATTGAACCGAAAACTTTAGAAAAAAGAAAAGGGGAAAGGTAGAAACACCCTGACCCTTTAGGCCTCTTGGGGGATCTCACAGAGCTGGAAAAGCATTTAAAAAAAAATTTCGCAGGCGTTGTGCTGGATTTGTAACTCCCGCCAAAAACTTTTTAAAAAATGAAGCTACAGGCTACCATGCTTCCTCTGTAATCGGCCCTTGATTGGGACAGCTCCCTGGGGCATGTATAAAATATGTAGCAGGGGGATCATGCACCCCCCTCCCTCGAGCCTTAAAGCCCCAGGGACCACCTCCTCCCCCGGAGCATTTTCATTAAATTATATGGGGTTTGCCCTGGGGGCCACCACCTCCCCAGGGTAAATAATGATCAAATGCGGGAGACCCACACAGCCCCTTGCAGCCCAGGGGAACACCACTTCCCTGGGGCTAAAGTAAATATTAATGCGGTGGCTCCAGCCCCCCTGTAGTCCCATGGACCACCACTTCCATGGGGTAAATAGTTATAATTAAAGTGGTGGGCCGCGTGCTCCGTATCCCTGGGGACCACCACCTCTCTGGGGCTGTGTTCTGTAATGGAGTGGGGCCGTGTGGCAGCCGCGGCTCGTGGAGGGAGTTTCGGTGGGGCAGAGAGACGGGATAGGGAGGGGCAGGGTAGGGGGGTGCTAAAAACCAGAGTATGGATAATTGAAGGTAAGTAAACAATTTAATAAATCAAACAAATTTCATAGCGCACCTTGCATCACATTTTGCGATACAGGGTGCGCTACCAAATTCGTTTTATTAATTAAATTGTTTACTTACCTTCAATTATCCATACTCTGGTTTTTAGCACCCCCCACCCCGCCACTCTGCCCCACCGAAACTCCCTCCATGGGCCGCGGTTGCCGTGCGGCCCCCCTCCTAGAGCCATAGAAGGCACTGGGGACTGTCACCCCACCCAGGGCCAGCTCCTGTTACCTCCCGTGGTACCCACCCTCAGGAGGTAGCTGTCTGCTATTGCTTGGCGGGAGCTTTACCGCTCTCACCAACCAATAACAAACTGCTTGGTTTCAGCAAGCGAGAGCACTGAAAATGCTCTTGCTTGCTGAAAGCAAGCACAATTTCTTTGACAGAGAGTGAGCTGCATGTTATCAGCTCCCTCTCTGTCATAGCAATTGACAGAGAGGGAGGCGGGGAGCCAGCAGGGACCGCGGGGCCTTAAGACTGCCCAACATTGCCAAGTGGGTGCTCTAGGTGGGACCAGGGCACCCACACAAGAGGCCGGGTCCGAGGAGATGGGATACCCGGGGCCAAAATCAGCCCAGGAGGTTGGTCGCCCGGCCACCTCCCATTATTTAAAAATAAAATAAAGGAAAAGGCTAGGCCCCCTCCCTTTTTATATTACAATTTTTTTTTAACCCCTTCCCTGCGGCGATAATTTCACTGCAGTGCGGGGATGTATTAAGGGGGCGTAACCCCTTGCGTGCTCTGGACGGCCCCCGGCCGTGCTACATCATGCTTGGCGTGTGCGCAGGATGGCTGGGGGCCGTCCGAACTCCGCCCACTAATTAATTCCCTGGTGCAGGTGCGGAATTCTCACCACGCTGGGGAATTGGCGGCATTTGGCCGGCCCGGCCGTCCTGAGCACACGCCCAGCATGACGTAGGATGGCCGGGGGCCGTCCTGAGCACGCAAGGAGTTAAAAGGCAAGTCCCCTGGGGATGGAGTTCCTGGGGTAGAAAATGGCCCAGGGAAGGGAGGCCACACAGCCCCCCTCACTTAAACATTTTTTTTAGAAAGGAAACAAAACTCTGGCAAGTCCCGGGGAGTCCATGCCTCCTTCACCACCACTCTGCAAGTGCACCTCCTGGTGCACTTCTGGTTGGGGCATGAAGACCCCTTGGTTCCAAAGGGTCCTTGGGGACCAAAAAGCTTTCCTATTACTTACTGTAAGTCCCACAGAGTGTGCTTGCTGAGAGGACTTTGGAGGCCACGTCCCCTTTCTCCACCATTATGCAAAGGCATCTCCTGGTACACTGCTGGTTGAGGGATCAAGTCCCCTTGGCTCCAGACAGTTGTTGCAGTCAACAAGCCCTCCTGTTACCTTCAGTAAGTCTCACAGAGCGCACATGCTGACAGGACTTCGGAGGCCACACCCACTTTTTCCACCACTTTGCAAACTCGCCTCCTTGTATGCTGGGTGGCGGATGAAGTGCTTTTGGAAGCTGAGGGTTCTTGGGGCCCAGAAGTCCTCCTGTTACATCCAGTAAGACCAACACAGCAGGATTCCTTCACACGCACCTAGTTGTTACAAAAACATCTAAATTCACTTAAAAACCAAAGCTTACAAGGATTTTATAGTCAGGAAAAAGAATTTGAAAAACTTAGAAATTCACTTAAAAAACCAAACTTCTGCTGCATGCGGCCTTCGACCATGCGTAACGGTGGTTGGCTGCAGGTCCAAACCCCTGCATGCAGCTATTCCCACACTGCCCGCTGCCTTTGGCCATGCACTGGGGGTTTGGCCAGGCTCTGTGACCAACACCCATAAAGGAAGTTAACCCCACAATGTGCAAGGCCTTCTGTTGTGCAAAGCAAGCGGTTGGCCACAAGCCCTGGCCCTCAGAACCCCTTTCCCCAGGGCCTTTTTTTTAAAGGGATGGGGGGCCAGGTGCCCACATCCCCGAACCTACTATGGGCCTGGGGACCGCATCAATCAGAGCCTTATTTATTTTAAGGGGGAGGGTGGCTGCCTGGACCCCCTCTCCGAGCCTTATTAGTCCCTTGGTACCCCATTCCCCAGGGCCTGTTTTTTATTATTGAGGATGTGGGCCACGTGGCCACCCTCCCAAAGCCTTATTAGGCTCTGGAGACCCCATCTCTCAGGGCCGCTTTTTAAAATTAATTGTATATTTATATATGGATAAACACATATACACACACATTTATATATTTATATAAACTAGCTGTACCCGGCCACGCGTTGCTGTGGCTCAGTCTGGTTAAATGGAAGAGAAAGAAAAGAGTAAGTGCACGTTTCTAATATGTTTAATTTCACAATGCTTGTGGGTATACAATATGCGTCCCTTGTAGTTGTAGCGCAGCAAGCAAATCGATAGGCACACGCGTATTGTACACGCGCGTATTCTAATCCAATGTTGTGTATATATTAACAAGCGCTAATGTTGCAAAGTGAACCAAGTCCTCTCCCCTTCCTCCACCCACTTCCCAGTCTGCCATCCTGACACCAACTGTTCATCCTAATATATTTAGACTATTGTCTCTATGCGTCCTTTCTTAATTTTGCAAAGTGAACCAAATCCTCCCCCTCCCTCCACCCACTTCCCGGTCTGCCATCCTGATACCAACTGTCCATCCTAATATATGTAGACTATTGTCTATATGCGTCCCCTGTATTTGTTGCGCAGCAACCAAATCGATAGGATCTGTTTGGCCTTTCGATTAAAACACGTGCATATTGGACACGCGCGTATTCAAATCAAACGTTGTGTATATATAAACATGCACTAATCTTGCAAAGTGAACCAACTCCTCCCCCCTCCCTCCACCCACTTCCAGGTCTGCCATCCTGACACCAACTGTCCATCCTAATATATGTATACTATTGTCTCTATGCGACCTTTCTCAATGTTGCCAAGTGAACCTACTCCTCCCCCCTCCCTCCACCCACTTCCCGGTCTGCCATCCTGTCATCAACTGTCGATCCTAATATATGTAGACTATTGTCTCTATGCGTCTATTGTAGTTGTTGCGCAGCAACCCAATCGATAGGGTCCGTTCGTCCTTTAGATTAAAAGCACGTGCGTATTTGACACATGTGTATTCTAATTCAACGTTGTGTATATATAAACACACGCTTATTCGAATTCAACGTTGTGTCAAAATTTCAAATCAATCGGTAAAAACTTTCGTAGATTTAAGATTTTTATCAAACGCACATTGACATTTTTATGTGTCTGCGCTTTTGATTAAAAACGCACATATTTGAATCCAACGTTGTGTATATAAAATTTTGATTTTGTGTATATAAAATTTTGAGATTTTGAACAAACGAACAGTTACATTTTTATTTATATAGATATATTTGTATGTGTGTATATATATATATATATATATATATATATATTCACTGAAAAAACCATAGGTTTCACACCAGTTATAGTTAGCTGAACATTTTACTCATACAAAACCATTGAAATTCCCACGTTATATTTAGTTGGACTCACTATAACTCGCGCGCCCGCAATCCACTGCTGATGATGTCACATATTACATCATTCATGACATGGTCAGTGACATCACTGATGACATCACTGATGACATCTCAAATGATATCACTGATGACATCACTGATGACATCTCAAATGACATCACTGATGACTGTGTGTTTCTGAAAAGTAAAAATATGTTTTATATATTGAAGAATGAGTGTATGTATGAGGGTCTGGATGAAGGATTTAGTAGGTGCGTGACTGACTGTATGAGTGAGTGATTAAATGTGTCTTATTGAATGCATTGGTTAGTAACTAAACTGTCTGAATGTGTGTATCAGTATGTCTGTTGTTGTGTAAGCTGCTGCATGTGTTGATCAGTAGCTATATGAGTGGTTATATGGGTTATTGATTGGTTGCCCAAATATTTGTATGTGAGGGTGAGTGTGTGTGTGGGTGGCTGGGAGGTGTGTGACTCTGTGCATATATGTGTGAGCAGTTGATTCACTTGGTATATGGGTTCAAGAGTGCATGTGGAAAGAGCTGTATGGGTGGTTGACTGTGTGCATGGGTGTGTTGGTGAGTGAATGGCTATCTCAGTGCTCCATGTCCAAGTAAGTACATATGTAAAACACAGTGCATGTGAGAGTTGGCATATATAAATATAAATGACTATACATGAGAGCCTGTGATTGCGTAAGTGACTGTATGGATCAATGTGTACTTGTATCAGTGATTGTAAAAGAGAGTAAGTATGTGTTAGTATATGTTTGAATAAGTAAGGTTTAGTGTGTAAAACTGTGTAGTTGAGGAAATGGGAGTGTGATTGATTCTTTGCATAACTGACTAGGTGTGTGAGTAACTCTGTGGATGAGTGTCAGCGTGTGAGTGTCTGTATAGGTGTATGAGTGGATATGATAGTGTTCTATTGATGAGTGACTGTATGTATGAGTGATTGTAAGTGTAAATGAGTGGATGTGTGTGTAGACCTAGAAATCAGTGAGTGCGTATGTAGTTACTGGTATTGGTGTGTCAATAATTTCAGGAATGGTAGTTTGTATCAGGCGCACCGCGTAAGCGCCCCCGGAAGCGCCTACGTTAGTGCCGCGTAAGTGCCCCCGGAAGCGCTCCGGTGCGCGTAGCGTAAGCACGTCAAGTCATGTGACCTTAAAATAACAATTTTCATTGGTTGCTAACAGTTTTTTTTTTCAAAGAATGAAAACCCCACCCTTTCCTTTCACTTCTTCTTTCACTTTGGTGAGAGGAAGACCTCTTTTTTTCTGTGCTAACAATCTGTGGATAGAATGGCTGCCAGAGCATCCAGCTGCAGTGAGGAGTCAGATGGTTTCATAGATGAAGAGCCTCCTCAGCCGAAGGTGAAAAACATTTCATTTGGAATTTTTTTTCTATACCTGAGGGACTTAAAAAAGTAAATGCTCCAAAGGTGGAGTGTAAGATCTGCCATACTATACTTTCCCGAGGAGACCCCAGAAGGAAGTATAGTTTTGGTAATTCAACTATGATTAGGCACGTCCAGAGGAAGCACCCCCAGAACTATGCCCGGGAGAGTGTCAGGGCTCTGGCACGAGAGGCTCCAAGGGATGGTGCCTCTACTTCAACTGGAGGAGCAACTGCATCGGTGAGGGGGTGACCAGAACAGCTGATCCCAAATATTCAGCCTGTTTTTAATGAGGCCTCAATCAAATGCAAACATTGTGATGCACTACTTTGTTACGGGGAACAAAGTATTTTGATCATTGCTCGAGCAATAGAGAACCACCACTGCCGTCCCCAGCCCTAATTTTGATTTTCTTTTTTGCTCCTGTTGAGCAGTTTGCCATTCCCTGTTTTTGTTTTTGTTGAGAAAAAAACGAAAAAATACGAAAAAAAAAAGTTCTTTTTAGAACTACCTCCAATTCTCAAAAAAGAGCTGTATTCTTAAAAAAATTAAAAAGAGTAAATGAAGTGAAGTGCAGTGAGAGAGAAGAGGAAAATGAGTGAGAAAGCAAAGAAAGGGATGAGAGGGGAAAGGAAGTGAAGTAGGGGGACTGAAAGAAGGTGAGTGTGGGGAAGGAGAGTGAGGAGAAGGAGAGTGAACATGGGGAATGAGGATAAGTGAAGAAAATGTAGTAAAGGAACGGGGGTGTGGAAGGGTAAGAAAAGAGCAGTGATGTTTAGGAAAGAGTGGAGATAATGACTGGATAAAGACAAGTGAGTGTGAGACAAGGTGAGTAAGGGAGTGAAGAGACAGAGAAACTGAAAGAAAAAGTGAGAGTAGAAGACTGAGGGCCTCATTTATGAGGCCATGCGTCACTTTTACGCCGCCGGTGCGTCACTTTTTGTGACGCACCAGTGGTGTAAAAATTGCACCTTGTTGAGTCATATTTACAAAATGACGCATCTAGGTAGATGCGTCACTTTGTAAACCCCTGCGCCACATTATACCTGCGCCAGGTATAATGTATGCAAAGGGGTCGTATTGACGCAAGGAAGGGTCGTAGAAGTGACACAGTGAAATCTATGAGATTTCACTGTGTCACTTTTAGGACGCTGTTGCGAGAAAATCTTGCGCCTGCCTCACAGCAGGCATAAGAGTGACGCAGGCCCTTTCACATAGGGCTTGCCCCATGTGAAAGGATGCATTGCTGGAGTTGCGTCACTTTTGTGACACACTCCAGCAATGCGTCACTTTTGCGCTTACAGATACGTCAGAAATACTGACGTATCTGTAACTCCTTGCGACATGATGCGTCATACATTAAATATGACGCATCAGGAATGTTGCAAGGAGAGCGCACTGAGAAGTGATGCATCGCTGCTTTCACGCAGCGATGAGTCATTTCTCATAAATGAGGCCCTGAGTGAGAGAGGAAAGAAACATAAGTGAGGGAATGTGGCTGTGTTATAGGGAGTGAGTGTGATAGAAGAGGGGTGACAGACTAAGGGGTCAGAGAGAGAAAAAGGGAAGGGGAGTGTAGAACTAAAAGGACAGAGGGAGTAAGAGAAGGAGTTAGTGAAGTGGAGTAAGGAGAGTAAGTGAAGGGAAAACAGTGAAGGAGTGAAGGAAGGGAAGAGAGAGGAAAGAATATAAAGCAGAAGGTCTGAAAGAAGGTGAGTGTGGGAGTATGGCTCAGTTATAGGGAGTGAGTGTGATAGAAGAGGGGTGAGACACTAAGAAGACGGAGAGAATTGGGGTAACAGAGAGAGAGTGAGAGAAGGGGAGTGAGTACGTTAGAGGACAGAGAGATTGAGAGAAGGAGTTAGTGAAATGGAGTAAGGGGAGTAAGGGAAGGGAAAAGAGTGAAGGAGCGAAGGATGGGAAGACAGAGGAAGGAAAGTAAAGAAAAAGGTCTGAAAGAAGGTGAGTGTAGTAGTATGGCTGAGTTATAGGGAGTGAGCGTGATAGAAAAGGAGTGAGAGACTAAGGGGACGAAGAGAATGAGGCTAACAGAGAGAGAATGAGGGAAGGGGAGTGTAGAAGTAAGAGGACAGAAGGAGTAAGAGAAGGAGTTAATGAAGTGGAGTAAGAAACTGCACATTTTATTTGGTTGTACTTTTGTACACTTTGAAAGTCACATAACATTCACCCATCCCCCCAGTGCTCACCCCCACATTTTATTTGGTTGTACTTTTGTACACTTTGAAAGTCACATAACATTCACCCATCCCCCCAGTGCTCATCCCCCTGTTGCCATGGTAACTCCCTCCTCACCCAGCACACAGTTCAGAAGTTCATCATACTATGTTGCAAAGAAAAAGCAGCAAGGGTGTTTGACCACTCAATGTACCAGCTAATCATGTGGAATGATTCTTGAAATGACTTTTCCTCAACCATTGAAATGACTTCTTTCAAAAAACAAAAGCATGCACCCTAGTTTTCAGTGGAGAATGTTAAGGAAGCACCAATCATGTTTTGCTTTTCAAGTGCACTGAATCTCAACCACTTTTTTACAGAACTCCTACTTTCAAACTGCCATTTCATTTCCACAACTCATCTGAATACAAGCACATCTACCTTCAAGATGCCAAAAGTCTGGTTTGTGGGTCATAGCTTTGTCCACTGGGGTCAAAAATACGCAGCTAACAGAGGTATTTACAACCTTGATTTACCAAATGTGGACATTGTATGGATTGGACAGAGAGGATTGACAAGTCACCAATTGATACCATTGGTAAAATCCTTTATGCATCTACCACACCCTGACCTCATAATTGTGCACTGCGGTGGCAATGACCTGGGCACTTTGACTGGGGTAGGTCTGTAAATGCTTTTAAAGGACATCTTTGGGCAATTTATGTCACTTTTTCCAAAAACTGCCTTGGTATTTTCTAATATATGCCAAAGGCAAAAATGGAACTGGTCCAACCAATTTTGTCCACAGATTGAGAAAGCAAGGAAACGTGTGAATACATCTGTTTCTGCTTTCCTCAGAGACTATGGTATGGGTTCCATTTACCACAACAACTTGCGTTACAACATGCAAGACATCTATAGGAGAGATGGTGTGCATTTTACAGATGAGGGGAATAGAGTTTTCCTCTTGAATATAAGACTCTGCATTGGTACCTACTTGTAGGTACAAAAACACCCACATAACACAACAGCTCTTTTCAGAGCTACCCTACCTCTAAGCAATCTAAATTATTTTTTTACTATAATTTTATACACTGTTTTTCCCTGTGGTGCGCTCAGGGTGCGCGTACCGGAGCGCGCACCTGGGAACGCACCCAGCGCTTACCCCGTGAACATTTAAAAAAAAAAAAAGTTTTTTTGCCCTTCAGGGTCCTTCTAGGCCCCCCTCAGAAAACCTAGGGGGTCAGGATGTGTCTACTCTGCCCCCTTTTAATTATATCCCCCTTTCTTTTTCACCTCTTGTGTCTCGATTCTACCGAGACACAAGATGGCGGACTCTCCGGACTGTTTAGAATGTTGACAGACACCTGACAGCCAATCAGCTTTCCGCTCGCGCACTCCCGTAGCGCGCCGGGTGCGCTCCCCGGTACGCGCACCTGTGAGCGCTCGGAGAGCGCTTATAGATATATATGTGTTTTTGAAGTTAATTTTCAAAAAAACCACTGGAGCAATTTTCAGCAAATATAGCAACGGCACATCTGCGTACCAGTCCCTACAATTTTGCCAAGTTTGGCGTAATTCCGTTCAGCGGTTCGGGCTGTAGACTTGTCAGACCGTCCTATGGAAATTAACATGGGGAAAACACTTTTTGGGACCCCCCTTTTTTCTCAGCCCCCACTTCACGAATCCCTCCGAAACTTCCAGTGAAGGAGCGGAGCGGAGCTGGCCAAAATTTTGGAAAATTACACACAAATTCCTGAAGCG
The DNA here is from genome assembly GCF_964261635.1 of Lissotriton helveticus. Taxonomy (NCBI): domain Eukaryota; kingdom Metazoa; phylum Chordata; class Amphibia; order Caudata; family Salamandridae; genus Lissotriton; species Lissotriton helveticus. Next base: position 190,250,529 of record NC_136069.1, on the reverse strand, counting down.
GCGCCAGAGTTATTCCTAATAGAATGTTGCGGATTTCCTATGGTAGCCAATCCTAACTATAACTACCTACTGGCGACCGCCAGTAGGCAATATATATATATATATATATATATATATATATATATATATATATATATATATATATATATATATATATATATATATATATATATATATATATATATATATATATATATGACGTGTTTCGGGCCCTGAAGCCCTTGATCACATGACACGGTCAGCCAATCTCTGTGTATTTAACGTGCATACATGTATCATCTGACCACTGGGCCTGTAGAGATAAACAACAGACTTCAGCCTAATCCTGTATAACATCGACTCCTTGATATTTACTTATATAATATAAACAGTTTTCTAAAAATACAAGTGTACAATATTATCTCCATTGTATCTCAACCATTAACACCTTAAACAAGGAATTGTAATTTATAATATACGGCATTATAAATTTTCAGTGCAAAATATCTCCTGATGTGCAAATCTCGCAAATAAATAAATAAATAAATGTCCAATAAAACCAGCATTTTTCATTATACACTAATTGTAAACAAGTCATATTCTGGTTATTTATACAACAAATACATTATCCATTTGTGCAAATAAGTATGTGCAAAATTTGCATCGAGATTTGTGCAAACAAGCAATGTTTTTGTTCGAGGAGATATAAAAAGGGTGATGGATGGGGAGCAAATTGTATATATATATATGTGTAGGTTACAATACGTAGGCAGCACCCCACTGCAGGTTCACAAAAAAATCCTACAACACATGAGGGCCATATCCAACAGTGCTCGATCGTACTGAGTAGCAAGACACTGTGAGATGGTGCACCAAAAAGACCCAACACATGTTAGGTATTTTGTCATCGATGCTGTGCCAGTTAATAGGAGGGCTGGTGATCGCACTAGGAAACTTCGGGAGCTAAAAAACAGGTACATCCTGGCACTTGACAGTAACGCACCTAATGGGTTAAATCACAATGAGGAATTACACTCTTGCTTGTAAATTTGGAGTTGAGTCATATTAATGTATGTCCTTAGGTACTCAGGAATATTTGCTGTACAATTAACTAACTCCCTGCTAAGCTGGCATATATTTTGTGACAACAATGAATAACAATAAAAACAAAAGTGGCACTAAGGACTAGAAATAAATGAATCCTTTTTAGTTGAATGGAGTGCATGAATAAGCACTTTCCCAGAATGTTGATGTAGTTTACATCATTAATTAAGTTGGAGAAGGTGGAGAAGTGTGGCTCACTGGTTAGAGGAGGCAGACCTGGAAGCAGAGGTCAGCCCGGGACCAGGGTTCAATTCCCGGCTCGGCGGGGTCTTGAGTCCCAAAATGTCCATGGACTCGACAATTCTTGCTCCGGTGCCTACTCGATTCACGGGTTCACACTCTGCGACTCTGGGCAATAGCTTGCTTAATCTCCACAACGGCCCCTCGCGGCGGGATGCCTGGCTTTCACCTTGCGGATACCCTGCTGGGGTTATCTCACAGGGGAATACCAGGACGGGTTCCCTAAGCAAGCGCTTAGAAACCGCTTGGTGATTTGCGCTATATAAATTCCTGTACATTTACAAGTTCCACTTTAAATATTGATGACATACACATGAATTTGAACCATTGCATGCAACTGGCACTTACCCACAATTCTGATGGAATTGCCATCATTTATAAGGTTGCTCTTCAATATGATGGAGATATGGTAAAGACTTTGCTTAATGAGATGCACTCTATGCACTTTAAAAGAGGCCTGTGTAACATCCTTGTACAATAACAATACGTTTTTGGTTGGGATAAGGTATATGCCCTTGGCATGAGTTAATGATTATGATTTAATGATTCTACTTTGGTCCAAAATGTCAAAAAAAGGTGAGAATTTATATTGTAGTATGTTAAATGTTGTCAGGAGTCTTTCTTTAATGTCAGTCTGACCACGGAGAATAAAGGGCGGTCCCCGACATGCAAAAAAGCATGTGATCAAGGCAGCTGAGACGGCCGAAATGCCTCATGGCTGATGAAAAATTAAGCTAAAGAAACGCATTGGAGTCTGCTCTGTTTTGTGTTTGGAAATTGACAAAATTATTCATATATATATATATATATATATATATATATATATATATATATATATATATATATATATATATATATATATATATATATATATATATATATATATATATATAATATATATATATATTACCTACTGGCGGTCGCCAGTAGGTATATATAGTTAGGATTTTTTCTCTATGGGTTTTTTGAAAATTCTATGTCTAATAACTTTGGCGTTTGTGGACGGAATCGGCTGAAATTTTCAGGAAAATGGCACATTTTGTTTCTGAGCAGCCCTTGAAAATTTGGGGGGGGTTCGTCCAGTGGGGGCCGAGAAAAAAGGGGGGTCCCAAAACGTGTTTTTAACATTGAGTTTTCCATAGGGCGGTTGGCCTCACTTTTAGCCCGAACGGCTGAATGGATTTGCACGAAACTTGGCAAAATTGTAGGGACTGGTAGCCCGATGTGCCTTTTGTAGGTCTCAATATATGTGCTCCAGTGGATTTTGAGAAATTAACGTTTAAAAAAAGATATATATCTGTAACAGCGGACCGGTTAGCGCTCTGGTTCGCGGACTTTTCGCGCAACGGAGCTTTGTGAAGCGAAGCTGATTGGTTCTCCGGCGTCTGTCAACATTCCAAACAGTCCGTAGCGGCCGCCATCTTGTCTCTCGGTAGGATCGAGAGACAAGAGGAGGTCAAAACAAAGGGGGAAATAACTATAAGGGGGCATAGTAGATCCTCGCTGACCCCCTAGGTTTGATGTGGAGGTTTTAAAAGGGCCCCGCGGGGCAAAAAAAAAACAAAATAATAATAATCGAACGGCTGAATGGATTTGCACGAAACTTGGCAAAATATTAGGGACTGGTAGCCCGATGTGCCTTTGCTAGGTCTCAATATATGTGCTCCAGTGGATTTTGAGAAATTAACGTTGAAAAAAAGATATATATCTGTAACAGCGCTCCGCTTCGCGTACTTTTCGCGTTACGGAGCTTTGCGAAGCTGATTGGTTCTCCGGCGTCTGTCAACATTCCAAACAGTCCGTAGCGGCCGCCATCTTGTCCCTCGGTAGGATTGAGAGACAAGAGGAGGCCAAAGCGAAGGGGGAAATGACCATAAGGGGGCATAGTAGATCCTTCCTGACCTCTTAGGTTTGATGTACCATTTTGCCAAGTTTGGTGTAATTCCGTTCAGCCATTCAGGCTGTAGACGTATGTAAATGTCCTATGGAAAATTGCATGGGGAAAACACATTTGAAAGTGTTGAAATTTAGAACCAATTAAAATGTTACTTTGGTTTTGTATTTGTGTGTGATGAAAGTTAATTGGTTATGTATATATGTCAAATGAGAGGAAACCACAGCCATTTTGTGATACTACTGTCTGAGGTACATTTGTGAGGAATTTTTGGTGGTGAATTTCTGGTGTTTGATTTACACAGTACTAACACTTCTGCTACTTTTAAAAAGGTGAGTTGTTAATTTGTAAGGGGAACTATGTTGTACACTTGAAGATAATTTGAAAAATGTTTTCTGTTATTTATTTGCAGTCCTTCTGTTATACTAAATACTTGATGAAGTTAGTTTTATATTATGTATTACTAAAAACGATAAATGAAAGTGATTATTTTTTTCTGCAATTTACAGCAAGCAATTTCAAAATAAAATGGCTCACAATGAAGAGACCGTGGCAATTTCTTTTGAATTGTCCACTACATTGATTGAAATTGAGAGCACCAATAATGAAATATTGTCACAAGGAGGACATGACTTGTATGATTCCATTAGATTGATTGAAATGGACAGCACCAAGAATGAAATATTGTCACAAGGAGATGACTTGAATGATTCCACTACATTGATTGAAATTGAGAGCACCAATAATGAAATATTGTCACAAGGAGGAGATGGCTTGTATGATTCCATTAGATTGATTGAAATGGACAGCACCAATAATGAAATATTGTCACAAGGAGGAGATGACTTGAATGATTCCACTACATTGATTGAAATTGAGAGCACCAATAATGAAATATTGTCACGAGGAGATGACTTGAATGATTCCACTACATTGATTGAAATGGACAGCACCAATAATGAAATATTGTCAGAAGGAGGAGATGACTTGAATGATTTTTTTGATCAATCTCTTGATGGCGAATTTATCGAGTGTTTGGAGACCATAGAGTTACAAGAATCATCATTGCAGACTTTTAATGAGGAGATTCCAGATGAGATGATTGAAGAGGAAATTACTGATGAGGACATGTTACTAGTTGTTTCAAATTTAGAAAATTCTGAAGAATAAATTTATATTTAGAAATCAAAAATTGTTTGAGACATTATTTATTTTTATTTTTAATTTATGAGGTTGTAGCGAAGTGATTGTAGTATAAAATGAGACTTATAGTATAGAGTGCAACATTTTTATGTTACATGGTAAGTTTACTCATATTTACTTCCCTTCTGCCACTATATTATCTCCAATGTGTATTTGACATGTCTTCTTCATCTCCGGCCTCCTTTCTCTCACTGTGTGTCTCCGATGCATCTTATCGCTGGTATTTTGTGTAATTACAGAAGAGAGTAAAATAAAATAGTTCGGAACGTGAAAAGGGGGCAAAGTAGAGTACTCCTCACCCCCTAGGCCTTTTTAGGCGGTCCCAAAAGGATCAGTTTCTGCTTTCCTGAGAGATTATGGTATGAGTTCCATATACCACAATAACTTGCATTACAACATGCAAGATATCTATCTCCTATTACCAACTTTTGGAGATATTCGCGCTAAGCGCGAATATCTCCAAAAAGTAACACCTGCCCTGAGCAGTTCTTAGCCATGTTATCCAATGGGAGGTGGATAACATGGCTAAGAGTATTAGCTCGGTAATGCATGAATATCGCTGAGTTTTTAGCGATATTCATGCATTGCGGCCGTTTATTATCGCATTTGCGATAAACCTTGATAATAGTAAGGTTTATCTTCGATAATTTCTGACGATGCTTAGTGGTAAAAAATTGGTTGGTAAGCATCGTTAGCGATAAATATCGCTTAACTTTGGTAATATGCCCCAACGTCTGTTAACGTTCGATTCGAAGGAAATGAGGAAGTGTTGAAAAACATTGTCTGCGCCATCTTGCCTTTTTTGAAATGCCACACTTTTGTCGTGCACGGCAGCCATTTTAGATGTCTTGACCAGACCCACTCTCTGCACGCTGTCGATTCGTAGCATGGCTCCTCACCCTCGTAAGCATCTCCCCCAGGCACTGGTCACCACCGCTCTCTGTCTTATGCATGGGCAATAAACCTTCCCCCATCTGCGCTGCTCTTCCCTGAGAATCACACTCTGTGCCCGCCCGACACCTCCCTTTCGCCCTATTCACTACCGCACCCTCTGACACTCCTCTTCCTCTGTGTCCGAATGTCCAGGCCGGTCCTAGGCTATCAGCTAGCCCTGCAGATGTAGTTTATGGCCCCAGCTGTAAAGAATCACCCCTCTTCAAAGGAGTTATAGTAGATCAAGGCCCACACCCGATGTGATCCGTCACAGCACACGCGTTCCTACTATCTGAAAACCATCCTGTATTGTGAATGAGGAGGGGACCGAGCCTGAAGCGGAAGATTCCAGGAATGACTCTTTGTACATCAAAGTTTTTACAATTATGTGTCACATTAAAAATATATAGCACTCCAACAAAGTAGTAGGAATATAAAACTTTAATAACATATAAATATATACAACAAAACAAAAACAGTAAAAACATTTAAACAACGAAGAGACCGTGGCAATTTCTTTTTAATTATCCAATAGATTTATTGAAATTGACAGCACCAATAATGAAATATTCTTGTCAGTAGCGGTCTGTTGTGCGAATAGTTCCAAGGCAGCAGAACGCGCTGAAATCTAGATGGCACGAAAGTGATGTCTAGTAAGTTGCCGCCCAGCAAAAAACGGCGTGGGGCGCCGCGGGGTGAGTGAGTCCAGTAGGCACCACAGCTATTCTTACCGGCATTGCAGAATTACTGCTGGGGACAATGCCTGTGCTGTAGCAGGGTCACAGCAGAAAGAAAAAGGATTCTGTTGAAGATGTTGTTGGTTTTCAATTTGAAAACAGTTCTGGTGTCAACTGCTATGCTAATGTAGTGGTTAATGTTTTGTTTTCTCTAGAAAATGTAAAAGAGGGGGAGGCAGTCCAAAGTTCCGTTAAAAGGGCAAAGGAAAGGATCGGTGGTTTGAACTATCAGTCAAAAAGGGGAGGGGGTGCAATAATTTTTCCTACCGGGTCACACTGTGCTTTCACCGGAAGTAAGGTCTGCAGGATTGTAGTAATTCAAAGTGAGGCTGGCGCCAGCATGGGAGCGCCGACGTCCCGCGGATACAGTTTCGTCACTCCACGGGCGATCATGGCAGTCATTCCCCATCGGGGGTCGGAGACTCCCGCGGCTCCTCTAGAATCTTCAAGGTCGTGGAGGACTACGGTGGTGGAGTCAACCAGTGACCGGGCCATTTCTTTATGTTGGGCCCGCTCTTGCCAGGTCGACCGCCATTTTGAGAGTTCGGCAGCTACCGGCGATCGCGGGGTCACATGAGCGGACGGGCTCCACCCTGCCGGGCGAGACGTTGCAGCATGGCCACAGTGGAAGAACCGTTATCTAGGTCGTTCCGAAACTGTGCAGCACTGTAGTTGTTAGGATGCCACCGCCTGGAGCGCTGAGGGTGCAGCTGGGAAGCCTCCACCTGGGGAGGCGGGAGAGGCCTGTTCGCACCGTCTCTCCCTCCCAGTGCACCCCACGGCGTCTCGCTTGAGATTTGTTATGGCCGGACCAGGCGATGAGGACGAGGGGGGGGTCGGAGGCATGTGCAAGACATCCCCCTCCAGTGTTGTCGCAGCCATTATAAAAGAAAGAAGTGTCCCGTCCGTCTTCGGGCCGGGCTTCCGGTGGATGTCGGCCGGACGCCCCTGGCTCTGGCCCCATGAACGGGTTTCTTGGTTTATCGGCTGCAGCCGGATCCCGTCGGCCTCGGCCCCCCGACCGTTGGTGGTCGGACCGGAAGAGCATGTGGCGGGACTACCTGCAACTCTCAAGGGCCACCGCGGCCGGACTGGGAGAGAGAGGGGAGGGTCGAGGAGACATTCCCCCCCCTGCAACTGTTCAGCGTTGTAAAGGCAATCCCCTGGCCGGGTCCCGCTGGTCTCGGCCTCTCCTCCGGCTACACCCTACGTTAGGATCTCCTGGCCGAGGCGTGGCAGCAGGACCTGCCTTATATGGGCTGCTCCCGGCTGGGCGTAGCCGGAACCCTGCCCCACCTTGGAAGTTTCCAGAGTGGGGGTGGATGTTCTACTGACTTGCATTTTCCCTAGTCTATCGATTTTTTTGGCGTGGCAGGCGGTGGGACAGCGAGGGGTGATTTGGTTTCTCTTACTGTTTTTCTGGTCTCTCACCACTGGCATATTTTAACGTTTTCTTGTTTCTAGGACATTAATAGGTTTTATCATTACGTTATGTTATCGTTTCTTTGTTCGTTGTTTAATAAAAGTTCATGTTCATCAGTGGCCTACTGATTTTCGTTTTCCTATTTTTTTCTTTCCAGGTTGTTTCATTGTAAAGTTTCTGTTAACAGGATACAGTGATCACTTCGTTATTATTGCATTTGTCCTTTTCACTAGGGGTGCTCTCTGGTCGGGCCAGATGACGTATCTCTAGTAAATGGTCCGGGTGAAAAAGGTGCATCAATCAGTGGGGAGTAGATAGGCATGACAGATTACAACGGGGGAGAACGGTCCGCATTACGTACCCTTTCACTACTTGCAAAGATTTTCCTACGTTTATTTGCAAACAGGGAATACCTCCAAAAAGAACTAATTCCCAAACAGTCAATGTTCGGACAATCAATCAATCAATGAGGAATGAAATAGGTACGACGTGTTAAAGGCTTGCGTTACCTACCCTTCACTATCTGCAAAGGGAGATAGAATATTCCTATTCTTCCTCGTTTGCAGGTAGAGAAGATCGTTAAGAGAATTAACTTCGAACAATTCAATGCTCGATTGAAACAATCAACAAGGGGTACTGTGAACACAAATGAACGCCGCTTATATACATACGCATTGCTATTTTCAACAGGTTGTTCCTAATGTTTCTATTTTAGCGAGGTCAAAAGAGATCCCATTAGTGGCCTACTGATTTTGCTCGATTCCTTTTGTTTTTTTACACGATTTTTCGCTATCTGCAAAGACTAAACAGAGTATTGCGACTCTGTGCTTGTTTGTAAATAGAGAATGAACCAAAGAGAACAATCAATCAAATGGAGAGAGAAGCAGGCACGACGGATTACAAAGGGGGAAAGGGCTGCGTTAACTACCCTTCACTATCTGCAAAGAGAGAGTACTCCTAATAGAAATGAGGGGTGGGGGGCAGCAATCAAAGCAGATCAGTGTGCATAAACACGAAAAAAAAAATTCTTACCACGTACTTGACATTCGACAGCTTATGATATTTGCTATTAAAAAACCATTGAAATTCACTGAAAAAACCATAGGTTATAGACCATATATAGTTAGGAATTAGCATTTACAAAACCTTGAAAATTCACTGAAAAAACCATAGGTTATAGACCATATATAGTTAGGAATTAGCATTTAAAAAACCTTATTTTACTCACACAAAACCATTGAAATTCCATATATAGTTAGTTGCACTAACTATATATTGCGCACCCGCAATCCACTGCTGATGATGTCACATATTACATCATTCATGACATGGTCAGTGACATCACTGATGACATCACTGATGACATCTCAAATGACATCACTGATGACATCTCACTTGACATCAATGATCACATCACTGATGATATCATTCATGTGACAATACAATGCATCTCCTCACATTTTAATATAACCTCTGTTTCACCCAGTGTTAAAAACAGAGTATAATTTTTGAAACCATTGACACACCAATACTAGTTACTACATACGTACTCACTGATTCCTACGTCTACACACACATTCACTCATTCACCCATACAATCATTCATACATACAATCACTCATGTTTACAACACAATCATATGCACTCATACACCTATACAGACACTCACACTCTGCCACTCATCCATGGAGTTACTCACACACCTAGTCAGTCCTGTAAAGAATCAATCACACTTCCATTTTCTACTCTATACAGTTAAACATAGAGCACCTTACGTTTTCAACCATATACTAACACATACTTACTCTCTTATACAATCATTGATACAAGTACACATTGATCTGTACAGAGTCACACACTTCCCATCCAGCCACACACACACTCAGTCTCCCATGCAAATACTTGGGCAATCAATCAATAACCCATATAGTTACTCATATAGCTACTGATCAATACATGCAGCAGTTTACAGAACAACAGACATAATGATGCACAAATTAAGACAGTTTAGTCACTAACCCATGCACTCAGTGAGACACATTTAATCACTCACTCATACATTCAGTCATGCACCTACTAAATCCTTCGTCCAGACACTTATACATCCACTCATTCTTCAATATGTAAGACATATTTTAACTTTACAGAAACATAGTCACTGGATGTTGTCATCAGTGATGTCATCAGTGATGTCATTTGAGATGTCATCAGTGATGTCATCAGTGATGTCACTGACCATGTCATGAATGATGTAATATGTGACATCATCAGCAGTGGATTGCGGGTGCGCAATATATAGTTAGTGCAACTAACTATATATGGAATTTCAATGGTTTTGTGTGAGTAAAATAAGGTTTTTTAAATGCTAATTCCTAACTATATATGGTCTATAACCTATGGTTTTTTCAGTGAATATATATATATATATAACCACAGGTTTCAGAGATGCTATAGTGAGGCTGACATTTCATGTGTACAAAACCAGAGAAATTGAGTTGTCCTAGTTAGCTGAGCTAACTATCACTTGCGTCCGGTGGGCGAAGCTAGCCGGCAACTGAAATGGCCGCCTGAGTCCGGAGCTCCTCCGACCTGACCCGCGATCCTTACATAATCCTGCACATTTGAGTCTATTGTTGCGATAGTTCGAGCGCAGAAGGTGGCTTGATCATCCCGACCCCAGCGGCGGCGGAAAGAGCGGCTTCACTGACCGGAGGACGGCTCTCTACGATCCGGAGTGGTGTGGTGGGGCGGGCCCACGAGACCGCGGCCTCGATTGCTACTTCAGCTGACCTGAAGGCGGCGTTGCCCGGCGCTGAAAGTCACGCGACTCCGCGCTGGGAAGCGGGCCGCGACCCCATCTACCGTACGGAGAGCAAGAGTGTGTGCTTATTGAAGGGGGGGGGGCATCCCCTGCCTCGGGCTTGGAAATGCCAGTTCCTTGTGCTGGGATCGGCGTGCGGAGCCTCTGCGACCAGTGAGGTGCGGGAGTGATTGGGGACGTTGGGCCTCGGTGGGGCAGGTCGCGCTGCCACGAGGCTGCTCGGGCTGCTGCCTGAAGGTTCACAGCCGCGGCGGCGCCCGCCCTGGCTTTGGTTTGCCTCGCGGTGGCTGGGCAACCTATCTGACGTTGGTGTGTGCCATTCCCTCGCTGCGGCTAACTCCCTGGGGATTGCACTGGTGAGTCTATTCTGCTGGGGCTACTCCGTAGGAACTGGTGCGCCTATACCCTGATTTGTCTGCAGGCAGCCTCACCTAGAGACAGGCTGGGCCTATTACGTGGTCCAGGTCCCGAGAACCGGACATTGCGGGTGGAGTTTGGCGCGCTTTGATCTTTTGCGTGTCTTTGCCTGGTGCCCCGTGAGCTGCGGCTGGCTGCTTGCCTCACTGGTGCCGACGTTTGCGGGATGACCTGCTGACCGGGTGAAGTAGGGGGACGCCTCAGTCTATCTTGCTGCACTGTCTTTACCTTGCACTATGCGCCATTGTGACTTTTTTGGCCTAGACTTGACAGGTTGAGCACGCTTTGCCCGTGATTCTACGCCGGGGGCCCGGTACACCTCATCTCTTCGCCACGGGGCGCTCTGATAAGACACAACCGAAACTTTCCTTTGCGAGGCAGACCTCGAAGACGGTGGATGACGCTGGAAGTGGTAGTGCTCCTGGTGGGAAGAAACGCAGCAGGAGGACCTGAGGGAGATACTCTTGGCCATGGAGAAGAATCTTCAGGGAGGAATGACGGCTAAAGGCACGAAACTGGACGCCCTTACCTATGGCATGGACCGCATGGCGGAACGACTGGATAAACATGCGGAACGGTTAGATATGTCCGAACGCCGACTTACTGAGGTGGAGGAGGCACACACCACGCTGGAGACTGACAATAGACAAATTGGCAGGGCTATGCAGACACTCCTGGATAAAACTGAGGATTTAGAAGCCCATTCACGCCGCTGTAATCTACGCGTTACGGGACTTCCGGAGAATACCCCTACTGGTAATATGGAGTTGTTTATGGAGGCCCTGTTAAAGAAGCTACTGGGGGATGATGTCTTCTCCTATATGTTTGTGGTGGAAAGGGCGCATCGATCCTTGGGGCCGCGCCCCAAGCCGGGTGCACCGCCGCGACCCATTATAGCCAAACTTTTAAATTATCGCGATCGTGATGTCACGCTCAAGCTGGCTAGAGAAAAGCAACCATTGCAATATGAGGGATCCACTTTGTCTATCTACCCTAAACTTCACAGCGCGTGTTCAGGAGGCCCGGAAACAGTTTGCTCCTATGAAACGTCAGCTGCGAGATATGGGCGCGGACTATGCGATGCTGTATCCGGCGAAGCTGCGCGTCAATCGTCAAGGGAAGTCCCTAATTTTTACTGACCCTAAGGCGCTTCAAAAGGCCCTGAAAGACTGGGAGCGTGAGAAACGACAGCCATAGCAAGATGATGCGGAGCTGGATAGGGGCTCCATGGAGGACCAGGACTGATTGGGGCACTTTCTGAGATGGTTGCCGCCCAACTGGGTCACCTCAGGTTTGGTTGTTGTTTCTACACTCTTTATTGATGGTGGGACTACCTGCCCCGGGAGGACATGAAGTCCCGGAGGCGGTCGATCCAATTGCCTTCTTCTCAGGTATTGCCAACCCTTATTTTCCGAACTTATGTCAACTAGACTTCCGATTTCTTGTATGGTTGCAACCAGTAGGGAGCTATATATCTGGGACTGCTGCTGTATTTGTTGGACGTATACTGCAAATTATAATATGTTTTACCCCATGCCTTTGTTTGCTGCCTGGCTGTGGCCACACTAGTGCCCCCTCTGGGCGGGGCGCTTCTTTCTGATGTAATATGCTTAGTCCCTCCTATTTTTTTTGTTGTTCTCAAATGTGCATGTTGTGGCACTGATGCCACGTTTGTTTTCATCAGGGTTCTGGGGTGGGGGAGTGACGGGGGGGCGGCTATTGTACTGTTTTTGTCGGTTGCCCTTGGTACGAACTAGATTGGCTACCTCTGCCCTCGTGTGCTAGCCACTGTTCTTATGGTTTTTGGGCGGGAGGTAGGGATGGACGTTTGGTGGGTGGCGGGGGGCTTATGACTGTTGTGGAGTTGGGGGTTCCTGGGGAGGGGGGGAATGCTTGTTGGAGTGGATGGATGTGCGCGGCCTAGTTGGGTCAGGGCAAGCGTGGGTGGGGGGTTGGGATGGTTTGATTATGGAGACCTTTCTGTTGCCTTGTGGTATGGGGCAAATGTTGCTTGAGGCATGTGATCTAATAGGTGGGAACAGCAGCGCTAGGCAGTCAATCTCACAAATTCCTAAACTGTATGCGATCAACAAGACTTTCTTTCCTTCTCCATGGTAGGGGATGTGACAGATGGGGTGGAGGCTCCTGATACACTGCGGCTTCTTACATGGAATGTGAAGGGCTTGAATGACCATCGCAAAGTCCGTAGGGTGCTCCAATATTTAGCAAAGCACAGGGTAGACATTGCAATTTTGCAGGAAACACATCTGGCGCCGCATAGTCCCATCCTCGCTTATAGAGGACTCCGTGATAATATCCATGCTACTGGTTTTACTTCGCATGCTAGGGGGGTCCTTACTTGGTTCAATCCTAAATCCTCCCTTTCCTGGACACCGGTGACCACTGATAGTGAGGGCCGATTCACGATCACGTCCTGCTCTGGTAAGGGTCTTGACATGTGCATAGTGAACACATATGGCCCCAATTTTGATCTCCCTAGTTTTTACACCACACTGGCCCAGGGGGTCTCTGCGTTTGTGGTGAGAGTTGTTTTCTGGGAGGGGATTTTAACCTTATTCTGCAACCGACGCTGGACAGATCGGATGGCCCGCCTCGGACGCCCTCTGCCTCTGCACGTACACTAGATACACATTTGACTCACCTCGACCTGGTTGATGTCTGGCGGCACAGATACCCAATGTAGGGTTTACACACTACTTAGCCCCCCACAATATCCATACGAGGATTGACTATTGGTTTGCGTGCTCGGCCTGCCTGCGGAATGTGCGATCCTGCGAGGTTTTTCCACGGACCTACTCGGACCACTCGCCTATATTGCTCACCTACACGGTACCAGTGCGACGGACTCCGCCTTTTTCTTGGCGATTTCCCCCTTATTCTTTACTTGACCCTCTCTTAAGGGAGGAACTGTTAACGGCCCTGCAAACTTTCTTTACGGCCAATGTGGGCTCTGTGGATTCGTTCCAGTCGGTCTGGGAAGCGTTTAAGCTTTATGCAAGAGGTGTTACTATATCTAAACATGGCGGCGTGTTGAAGTCGATCAGGGGCCGCCTTGACCTATTAGAACGGAAACTTCGAGATCTGGAGGAACTGCGCTTGCGGTCTGGCGACGGATCTATCGACCGGGAGATTGCTAGGGTCCTACGGGAATATAACGACGAGGCAGATCTGGAGATTAAACATTTAAGGAAGTACGCTATCGTCAGGTCTTACTGTGAGGGTGAGCGCCCGGGCGCGGTGCTGGCCCGCTTGGTTAGGTGGGGCAGGGAACGTTCCTCTGTTCCGATAATGAGATCTTGCGATGCCGGGATCCCGCTGACGAACGATGAGATTACGGCACGCTTTAAACATTACTACGAGGCTTTATACGCCTCGAGGGTACCCACCCCCAACCAGCCCCAGGGGAAGGAATAGTAGACTACCTGTCTCACATAGAGCTCCTGTGGCTCTCTGACATGGACCGTAAGTTTTTGGCTCGACCGTTTGAGAGAGAGGAGGTGGTGTTAGCACTGTCTTCCATGAGGGGTGGAGGCGCCCCGGGCAGCGACGGTCTCACGGTGGCTTTTTACAAGGCTTTTTCTGATTTGCTACTCCCTCATCTACTGACCCTGCTCAACGACATGGCCAATTCTGGATCTATGCCGCCCTCCATGCGCGAGGCTGTAATCGTGGCAATTCTTAAGCCGGGCAAGGACCCGAATGATTGCGCTTCGTACCGCCCGCTCTCCCTGATGAACGTAGACGCGAAAATTTTTGCTAAAGTGCTCTCTAACCGTCTATATCCTATGGTCACGACGCTGGTGGCCCCAGAGCAGTCTGGTTTTGTTCCTAAGCGCAATCTTGTATATAACATTAGAACGGTCTTTGCTGCTTTTCAACATACTCGTCCGGAGGTACCAGCTGTTGCAGTATTTTTAGATATGGAGAAGGCGTTCGATTCTGTAGAATGGACCTTTATGCATCACGTTCTTCGCAGGATGGGTGTTGGCCTTCTCTTCCTGCAGTTGTTGTCGGTCCTGTTCTCCAAGCCAAGGGCCCGGATTCGTATTGGACCTCTGACTTCTGAACCAATTGAGATTGGCAGGGGCACGAGGCAGGGGTGCCCGCTCTCCCCGATGCTTTATGCTTTGGTGGCTGAGCCCCTTGCATGTGCCCTCCGCGAGTACCATGCCCACCGAGGTATCCCCTTCCCTACGTACAAGCTCATTGTCTCTACTTACGCGGACGACACGCTTCTGTATGTCAAAGACCCTGAGAATCATCTTTCCCCGGTATTGCGGGAGGTAGTCCGGTTTGGCGCCCTTTCTGGCATCCGGGTGAACTGGGCGAAGTCGATCATAATCCCGCTCACAGCGGCTTCGGTACAGTTTGACCCTGAGTTTCCACTACAGTGGACTACTGAGGCGGTCAAATATCTTGGCATGCGACTCCATACCGATTCGGAGATCGTTCTCCGAGAAAACTATGGCTGCGCGGTCTCGAAGTTGGAGGACGATGTAGAGAGATGGATTTCCCTCCCACTGTCTCTTTTGGGACGCATTGCGTTAATGAAGATGGTGATACTCCCGCGTTTCCTTTTTCTGTTCAACACGATCCCCATGGTCCTTTCTGTCCAGTTTTTTTGCAGGCTTCAATCGCTTCTGGTATGGCTCGCTTGGGCGGGTAAACAACCTAGAGTTGCTTGGCATATTTTAGTTCGACCGTATGCGGCGGGCGGGCTCAACGCCCCAGATTTGGAACTCTACTACCGTGCGGCACAGTCTGCCCATGCTTACGCGTGGATCCATGGTCCGCAGGACGCCCCCTACGTCCGTATTGAACGGATAGTTGCAGACCCGACTCCTCTTCCGGCCCTGTTAATGAAGACTAGGGATCGACGTACGGGCCTGGTCGATTCTCTGTCGTCGGTCACTCACTCCTGGCACTATATGGCGAACGCCCAAGCATGCTCGTTCCTATACTCCCCGAGTGCTAATCTTGAGTGGTACTATTGGCTGAGTCCCTGCAGGGAAAAGGGAGTGATTCTGGCACTAAGACGGATTGGTATACACACCATGGGTGACTTGTTCTCGGGCGACGTGGCGCGGACGTGGGATGAGGTGTCTGCCACGATGGAGAACCCACCCTTGGTGGAGCGGACATGACGGAACCAGTGACCGTAACTACCTTTGACTATGTGGTGACGGCCAAGTCTCCTCAGAGATTGGTTTCCACTCTTTATCGGATAGTACAGACGGAGCTCTATGCGGATTATACCAAGCCACGTCTGGCTTGGCAACATGACCTGGGCACCGAAATGACTGAAGACCTTTGGAGTTATTGCTGCACCAGCGTCCACAAGATCTCTCTTAATGGCCATCATAGGTTCACGCATTTTAAATTTCTGAATAGAACATATTATACGCCGGAGAGGCTTCACAGATACGGACTTCGTGATTCCTCGGAATGTGAGAGGTGCAGGGCCCCCCTGGCAGATTTCTTTCATGTTGCATGGTCGTGTCTCGAGATCTTTTCCTTTTGGCAATCGGTCTATGTTGAGATTAATGAAACGGTGAACCTGACACTAACCCCGGAACCCTTACTGGCTCTCTTGGGCTACTCCAAACCCTTGCGCCCCTCTCAGCGACGTATTGTGGATTTAGCGCTCTTGATGGCCAAGCGTTGTGTTGCCAGAGCCTGGATGAGAGGCCCCCTGCTTGCGGTTCGAGCGTGGAGGAGAGAACTGGTTTATTGCTGTACCCAGACTGGGCTCTATAGCGACTTGTTGTCCCCCAGGAATAGGCCTCAGAACTTCTGGGCGGCAGTGTTGGAGGGTGCGGTCCATGCGGATGAGCCGGATGGGACTGCTGCGGCTGCTGATGCGGAGCGGGATAGCCCAATGGGGGTGGCCCCTCCTACTGACCCTAACGCACTGCTAGATGCTGACTTCTTCCTGTAGGGAGCTCCTGTTCACACGAGGGAGATGTTGAGGTGCGGTTGGCCCGTGCATGCTGACCCTTTTTCCTTTATGGCTGCCTGATCTACTGTAATGGATATGTTGTTTGGTCGCTGCGCAGTGTACTTGATGCTGGCAAGATCACGTGCTGTTCGCCATGGTGCTTGATTACTTACATGCCTATGATAATGTTTTCATTTTTGTTGTATCGGTTAATGAAAAAGTAAAGTTCATCTGGAAATACTCTGTCACTTTTTTCTTGTCGACCAAGTACTGCGCCCTCTCGGGTGCCTAGTTCTGATCCGCCGCCGGTCCCCCGGGATGTCGGCTGATGGGCTGTGTTCCATGGAAGGTTATTCTCCTTAATATACGCTGCCGGCCCCTGGGTTGTAGGCACACAGCTGTGGTATATGTGCAATGGTTAATAAAACCTTTTGAACTTTAAAAAAAAAAACTATAACTTGCGCCCTCGGACTGCACTGCTGATGACGTCGCATATTCCATTACTCAAGACATGGTCAGTGTCATCACTGATGACATCACCGATGACATCTCAAATGACATCACTGATGACATCAGCGTGAGTTGTTGTTAGCTCAGCTAACTATATCGGCTGAATTTCTCTGGTTTTGTACGAGTAAAATGTCAGTTTAACTATAACGTCCCTGAAACCTGTCTTTTTTTCAGTGAATTTCTAAGGTTTTTTAATGCTAATTTTTAACTATAACATGCCTGAAACCTGTGGGTTTTCAGTGAATTTCTATGTTTTTCTTAAATGCTAATTTCGAACTTTGCCTACATAAGTAAGACGTGCAGAAAGAGGAAGAAAGGCGCAGAAAGAAGCAAGAGAAGTGTAGAAAGAGGCACGAGAGATTCAGAAAGAGGAAGAAAGGTGCAGAAAGAAGCAAAAGAAATACAGAAAGATGCAAGAGAAGTGCAGAAAGAAGAAGAGGATGGGGAGAGGAGGGAGGAGAGGATGTAGCCTTATGGCTAGAGCTGTTGACCTCGGACCTGGGGCACCGGGTTCGAGTCTCGGCAAAGACGCAACGCATCCTGTGATTCTGGGCAAGTCACTTAATCTCCCCGTGCGTAACAAAAAAAACGAATGTGTTCATCTGTAGCGAAACTGGTTCTCATGTTAAGCGCTCTGATACCCGATGCCTCAAGTCTAGTTTGCTCTATAAAAAACTCTAAAATAAAGGTAGAAAAGTGCAGAAAGAAGCAACAGAGGTGCAGAAAGAGGTCTACTTTAACTGCAACTTTCCACACACTCGTTCAAAGTAGCCTAATCACTAATCCTTCTTCCAAGATGTCTTACATCTCACTTTTCTCTTGAAGGTTCACTATTCATTGGCTGCTCACAATGTTAGGCCTACCAAATGTAAAACAGCAATCATAATCATATCACTGTTGTATGTCTCACCAGGTTTGAATAGGTATGCATGCGTGTGGCTGTGCTTTTACCTAGTGACATGTTACAAAAAAATAAACATACAAATACTTGAATAACTCTGTTTCAAACAGCATACTCTGTACATTTGTGTACAAGAAGGTGTATGTATTGCTTTCTGCTCATAATACAGGGCACATGGGTATTCAATAGTACGTTTGAGGGTCTCTATAATACCTACATGCATAAGACATGTCTGCCTGTGCAACTGAATGACAGAGCAGAACTGAGAAGATTTGACCAGCTATAGGAGAAGCTACCAGTTTTTTAAGCTACCATCTTCAGATGTATAACACATGTGAGAATACATGTACAAGTAGACATATACCTCAGACACAAGAGCACACAGACCTTCAAACTTGACAGCTTGCACTACTAATTTAAGTACAGCAAGAGGCAAGCAAAGAGGCAATAGGGTGCAGAAAGAAGCAACAGATTTGCAGAAAGAAGCAACAAAGGTACAAAAAGAGGCCAGAGAAGTGCAGAAAGAGGCAGGAGAGGTGCTGAAAGAGGGAAGAGGGGTGCTGAAAGAAGGAAGAGGGGTACAGAAAGAGGTAAGAGAGGTGTAAAAAGAACCAACATAAAGTGCAAAAAGACGCTGGATAACTGCCTAATGAGGCAAGAGAGGTACAGAAAGAGGTAATATAGGTGCTGAAAGAAGCAACATAGGTGCAGAAAGAGGCAAGAGGGGTACAAAAAGAAGCAAGAGAGCTGCAGAAAGAGGGAGGAAGGGTATAGAAAGAGGCAAGATGAGTGCAGAAAGAAGCAAGAGAGGTGCAGAAAGAAGCAAGAGAAGCACAGAAACAAGCAACAGAGGTAGAAAAGAGGGAAGAGGAGTGCAGAAAGAAGCAATAGAAGTGCATAAAGAAGCAACAGGTATAGAAAGAGGCAAGAGAAGTGCAGAAAGAGGCAAGAGAGATGCAGAAAGAGGCAAGAGGGATGTAGAAAGAAGCAAGAGAGGTGCAGAACAAATCAAGAGAAGTGCAAGAAGAACCAGCAGAGGTGCGCAAAGAGGCAAGAGGAGTGCAGAAATAGGCAATAGAAGTGCATAAGGAAGCAACAGAGGTACAGAAAGAGGCAAGAGAAGTGCAGAAAGAGGCAAAAGAGGTACAGAAAGAGGCAAGAGAGGTGCTGAAAGAGGAAAGAGGGGTACAGAAAGAAGGAAGAGGGGTACAGAAAGAGGCAAGAGAGGTGCAAAATGAACCAACATAAAGTGCAAAAAGAGGCTGGATAACTGCATAATGAGGCAAGAGAGGTACAGAAAGAGGTAATATAGGTGCTGAAAGAAGCAACATAGGTGCAGAAAGAGGCAAGAGGGGTACAAAAAGAAGCAAGAGAGCTGCAGAAAGAGGGAGGAAGGGTGTAGAAAGAGGCAAGATGAGTGCAGAAAGAAGCAAGAGAGGTGCAGAAAGAAGCAAGAGAAGCACAGAAACAAGCAACAGAGGTAGAAAAGAGGGAAGAGGAGTGCAGAAAGAAGCAATAGAACTGCATAAAGAAGCAACAGGTATATAAAGAGGCAAGAGGAGTGCAGAAAGAGGTAAGAGAGATGCAGAAAGAGGCAAGAGGGATGCAGAAAGAAGCAAGAGAGGTGCAGAACAAATCAAGCGAAGTGCAAGAAGAACCAGCAGAGGTGCGCAAAGAGGCAAGAGGAGTGCAGAAACAGGCAATAGAAGTGCATAAGGAAGCAACAGAGGTACAGAAAGAGGCAAGAGAAGTGCAGAAAGAAGCAAGATAGGTCCAGAATGAAGCAAGAGAAGTGCAAGAAGAACCAACAGAGGTGCAGAAACAGGCAAGAGAACTGCAGAATGAGGCAAGACAGGTGCAGAAAGATACATGACCGGTGTAGAAAGAGGGAAGAGGGGTGCAGAAGGAGGCAAGAGAAGTACAGAATGAAACAAAAGAGGTGCAGAAAGAAGCAAGGGAAGTGCAGAAAGAAGCAAGAGGTGCAAAAAGCGGAACAGATGTGCAGAAAGAGGCAAGAGTAATGCAGAAAGAGGAATAAAGGTACAGAAAGAAGCAAGAGAAATGCAGAAAGAATCAAGAGGGGTGCAGAAAGAAGCAAGAGTGTTTTTTGCACAATTAGTACCAATTTAACAACCAAATTTAGCAATAAGGAACAGGTGACCATTTCAGCTTTGCAAAAGGCCGTCCACCATGCTGTAACACTTGTCACTGCATCTTTGGTAATGTTTGAGCCTTTTGAGGTAGAAACAAGGCTTTTTGTTTAATCTGCAGATTATGCGGCAGATGATGGATTACATGGCAAATGTGGAAAATGTATAGTTATGCGTAAATCGCTGTGGGCGGACAGTCACATAATTCCAATAGCCCTGCTCATTCCTCTGACTAGGTCCAGAAGTTCTACTCAGTGGGTCCTTCTTTTTGTTTGTCTCATTGAGTTTATAGTTTAGCTTCTTTGGAAACGAGGAAGACTAATCCAGAGGTTACCACTCCACAACACAGAATCTCATACCACATAATTACTCTTCATAACACATAATCCCACTCTACATAATTCCTATACACTAAATACTGCATACTTTCTATCCACATAATTTCACTGCACAATATGCCACATAATTCCACTAGACACAACGTACATCCACTCCACTCCAAACAAATTAGTAAAAAACGTTTACATTTACAGCGCCAATAGCTCTAACTCTCGCAAATGCAAGAACTATTGCATTGCAAATGCTTCTATAACTAGTAGTTGCATTTGCAGAGTGCTGGAGAAAGGGGGCTGGGCCTCCGACCAGTGCTCAGGAATTCCGCTGCTTAGGACTTACAGGATATATATTCCTAACAGCAGTTCAGGAGACAATTAACAAACAATCATAGAATAAATTGCTGCAAATACATTTACATTAACAAATAAGAAAACGGAAAATGAACAAGAAAAAAGGAAAAAGGGAGAGCAAGGGAGAAAACCATAAACCAATTCAATCAAACACTGTTTGTA
Organism: Lissotriton helveticus; assembly: GCF_964261635.1. Lineage (NCBI taxonomy): Eukaryota > Metazoa > Chordata > Amphibia > Caudata > Salamandridae > Lissotriton > Lissotriton helveticus. The sequence continues at coordinate 190,229,410 of NC_136069.1, read as the reverse complement.
GAAAAATATTACAATATTTATTATAAATAGACACGCTCAGAAAATTAATAGCTGGTTTACAAAACAATACATCACATAAAAGACCAGACAAGTGGCAAACAACAAATATATTACAAAAAGTGGGGTACAACATATACAAAAATTATGTGTCCTCTGAAACTTATTGGCCACATATGCGTCCTTTTTTCTTGTTCATTTTCCGTTTTCTTATTTGTTAATGTAAATTTATTTGCAACAATTTATTCTATGATTGTTTGTTAATTGTCTCCTGAACTGCTGTTAGGAATATATATGTACTACCCCTGGTTCAGGTTGGTGGGTTGCCCCTGTAGTTGTATAGGACTTACAGGAGGCACCAGAAGGGCATCTTGGCCCCCAAAGTCCCTCTAGAGTAAAGCGGACTTCATCCCCCAACCAGTAGTGTGCCAGGAGGCGCGTTTGCAGTGTGATGGACAAAGGGGGGTGTGGCCTCAAAAGACCTCTTAGCAATCCCACAGTGTGGGACTTACTGGACATAACAGATGAGGTAGTTAGCCCCAGGGAAATCCTTGGGGGCCAACGACCCCTCCTGTTACCTCCAAATAAGTCTCACACAGCAGGATTGCTAAGTTCTGATAGCAGGCCACACCCCCTTTGCCCACTACTCTGCAAACGCGCTTCCTGGCGCACTTTTCGTTGGGGAATGAAGTCCCGTTCACTGCTGGGGTTCTTTAGGGGCCAAATAGTCTGTCTGTTACCTCCAATAACCCCCACACAGTGGGATTGCTGAGAGATGGTCACAGGCCACGCCCCCTTTCTCCACCACTCTGCAAACACACCTCCTGGCATGTTCTGGGTTGGGGGATGAAGTCCCCTTACCTATTGAGGGTCCCTTGGGGCCAACTAGCCCTCCTGTTACCTCCAGTAAGCCCTGCACAGCTGGATTGCTGAGAGGCCATCCCCCCTTTTTACACCACTCTGCAAACGCGGCTCCTGGTGCACTGCTGCTTGGGCGATCAAGTTCAGTACAAGGGGGCCTCATAGGGCTTACTGGAGGTACTTGGTGGGATAGTTGGCCCCTAAGGACCCTCTCAGTAGTGACGGGGATTTCGCAACCAGGATCGTGCCAGGAGGCGAGTTCGCACAGTTGTGCAGGGAGAGAGCGGGGCCTCTGGCAAGATGCCGGTTTCTTTTTTTTATTTTAGGAAGGGGGGCTGTAGGGCCCCCCTTTCGTTGACTCTTTCGGGCTCCGGCGACCCCATCCCCCGGGCCTGAATAATTTGTTTTTAAAATACAATAAAAATGGAGGGGGCTGTGTGGCCCCCTCCTGATGTCAATTACGGGCATGGGGACCCCATCCCCAGGGGTTACAGGCCTTTCTTTAATTTTTTTAAAGGGGAGCCAGGCCGATTTGGGCCCGGGGACCCCATCCACCGAGGCCTGGCCAATTTTCTTTTAATGTTTTCTTAAAGGAGGGGGGCCGAGGGGTCCCTTTCCCAAGGCCATTTTTGGCCCAAGGGATCCCATCCCCCGGGGCTTGGCCCTTTTTTTGTAATTTATTTTAAGGGAAGGGGTGCACGGCCCCCCTTCCCAGGCCAATTTTGGGCCGGGGGACCTCATCCCATGGAGCCCGGCCATTTTTTTTTATAAAAAAAGGGAAGGGGGCTGAGTGGTCCCCCTCCTTGGCCATTTTTGGCCCCGCTGACCCCATCCCCTAGGATATGGCCTTTGTTTTGGGGACCGCGAGTGGGGTCCCCAGTGCCCCCGCTGCCCCTGCCGGCTCCCCACCTCCTGCATGAGCTGGCATTGCTTTTGGGCAAAGGAAACTGCTGACATGCAGCTCCCTTCGCCCAAAAGCATTTCTGCTTCGCTTCATGGAAGCTAGAGCAGTTTTTCTGCTCTCGCTTCCATGAAGCCCTGCCATAGCAAACTGCACTGTCCCAGGAGTGCTGGAGCTGGCCCTGGGGGTGGTGGCTATGGAGGGCTTCAGGAGGGGGACCATGCGCCCCCTCCCATCTTGTGAGTAGTCCCGTGAGGTGGTGGTCCCCGGGGCAGGGTGGGGGGCAGGAGCCCCTCCATGCCTTTTATTTTAAAAATAAGCCCAGAGGAAGTGGCAGACCCCAGGGCTGCAGGGTGGACACACGGCCCTCCCGCATTTAAAGATTAAAGCCCCAGGGAGGTGGCAGTCCCCAGGGCAGCGTTGGGGCTGGCAGGAGCCTCACCACGCCTTTTTAATCAAAAAATGTCCCAGGGAGATGGTGGTCGCCGGGGCTGCGTGGGTGCTGCATGCCCTGCCGCATTTATTGAATATTGTCTTGGGGAGGGGGCAGTCCGCAGGGCAGCGGGGATCTCCGTGGGACCCCGCTTCATATTACAGCATTGCCCCCAGGACCTGGCCCACCCGGAGGCTTGAAGAAAACAAAGCACTGGAGTCTGTGCTTCTTTTTTTGGGGGGTGGGATTTGCTAACCCTATGAGAATCCTGCCAAATTATTTTTTTTTAATGCTTTTCTTGGCCCTCGGGGTACCTGTGGGATGCCCTGAGCAGCCCTAGGGGGTCAGAATGTTTCTACCCAGTCTCATTTTCAAATGTATTCCCCTTTTTTCTAGTGACTCAGTTCAACCAAGTCACAAGATGGCTGTCAACACTTCCTTGTTGGAACTGTTGGCAGCCAGTCAGACTCGAGATCGGAAGGGTTCGCTGAACCACCGCGGCCACCAGATATTATTATTTCTAAATATATGAATTTCTCAGGAACTACTGAACGGATTTACACCATTTAACAAAAAGAGTTCTTTTTTTACCAGGAGCTACCTTTTTGCCAAATTTGGTGCAATTTCATCAGCAGTTCGGACTGTAGCCGTAGCTAAATTTCCTATTGGAATTAACATGGAGAAAGTGTGTTTTGGGACCCCCCTATTTTCTCAAATCCTGCTTCACGAATCACCCACAAACTTTCAAGACAGGAGCTGACCTGAGCGCCCCATTCGTTTTGAAAATTTCACAAAGATTCGTCAAATGGCGCTAAAGATATTGGCAAAAGAAAAAATGCTTTTTGAATAGAAACAAGGTCCTAACTATAACTACCTCCTATCTTCATTTTGCCAAAATCCACCAGGTACAGACCACGATTCTCTCAAAGGTGATTTTATTATACCACTCGGACGTTACGCGTTTCGGTCAACACAGTGACCTTATATATATATATATATATATAAAACATTCACCAGTTGGTATAGTTAGGACCATGTGTCCATAGGAAAAGCATTTTTCGACATTTGTTATATCTTTGATGCTGGTTGACGAATCTTAATGAAATATTCTTCAAAAATTTGACTCCCACTTCAGCTTGTATCTGGAAAGCTTCAGGGTGGCCCATCAACAGGGGGTTGAGTAAAAAGGGGGGTCCCAAGACGTGTTTTTCCTTTTTTAATTCCCATAGGAGTTTTGAACATGACTACAACAAAAACTGCTGGGGGAAATTACACTAAATTTGGCAGAAAAGTAGATTTTGTTGTGCAGATCACAATTTTTGTAATTTGGTGTAAATCCATTCAGTAGTACTTTGAGAGATATTAACCAAAAACACATTTTATATTCATAGGTACGTGGACCCTCCGTGTATCCACCTGCAGTGGATATGCAGCTCCATGCACCAAAGCAAAGTCCTGATTAGCTGGCCGCAACTTCACAGAAAAGTTGAGGTCACCATTTTGTTTGTCAGGCAACGGTCCCCGGGGCTGAAAATTTCGGTGCAAAGTGAATAGTATGCGTATCCTGCACAATGGGTGTATTAGATGGGAACCAGATGGACTAATAAAGGCCAATAAATTGCCTTATAATGTTTTTTTCTCAACACGTGGGAATCTGCGGATCCCCCGCCTTGTTCAGCGTGATCCACATCCCCTGTGGAACCGCAAATCCAGGTGCATCTCATCAAAGGCCCGACCCCTTTTTTCCACAACTCTGCAAACGTGCCTACTGGCCACTACTGGTTGGGGGATGGAGTCCCCTTGGATGCTGAGGGTCCTTGGGGGCCAGACCCCTCCTTTTACCTCCAGTAAGTCCCACACAAATCAATCAATCAATCAAGGGATTTGTAGAGCGCGCTACTCACCCATTAGGGTCTCAAGGCACTGGGGGCGGGGGGGGTCGCTACTGCTCGAAGAGCCAGGTCTTGAGTTGCTTCCTGAAGGCGAGATGGTCCTGTGTCAGCCGGAGGTGGGTGGGGAGGGAGTTCCATGTCTTGGCTGCCAGGTAGGTGAAGGATCTTCCTCCGGCGGTGGCTTTGCGAATACGTGGGATGGTGGCAAGGGCGAGGCTGGCGGAGCGGAGCTGGCGAGTTGGCGTGTAGAATTCAAGTCGGTTGTTGAGGTACATGGGGCCCGCGTCGTGGAGAGCCTTGTGTGCATGGGTGAGCAGTCGGAATGTGATTCTCTTGCTGACGGGGAGCCAGTGCAGATTCTTCAGATGGGCAGAGGTATGGCTGTGGCGGGGGATGTCCAGGATGAGTCTTGCTGAGGCGTTCTGAATGCGCTGTAGTATTTTCTGGTGCTTGGCTGTGGTTCCGGCGTAGAGGGTGTTCCCGTAGTATAGGCGGCTGGTGACGAGGGCCTGGGTGACCGTCTTCCTGGTTGTGGTGGGGATCCAACAGAAGATTTTCCGGATCATGCACAGGGTGTTGAAACAGGACGATGATACGGCGTTGACTTGCTTGGTCATCGTGAGGGAGGAGTCCAGGATGAAGCTCAGGTTGCGCGCGTGGTCTGTGGGTTTGGGGGCGGTGCCCAGGGCAGGTGGTCACCAGGAGTTGTCCCAGGCAGAGGGGGATGGTCCGAGGATGAGGACTTTCGTCTTGTCTGAGTTCAGCTTCAGACGGCTGAGCTTCATCCATTCTGCGACATCCATCATTCCTTCCTGGAGGCTGGCCTTGGCGGTGGCGGGGTCATTGGTGAGGGAGAGGATCAGCTGTGTGTCGTCGGCGTAGGAGATGATGTTGAGGTTGTGTTTGCGTGCGATGGCCGCGAGGGGGCTCATGTAGACGTTGAAGAGGGTGGGGCTGAGCGAGGAGCCTTGTGGGACGCCGCAGATGACTTCGGTAGCCGCGGATCGGAACGGGGGGAGGCGGACTCTCTGGGTTCTACCGGCGAGGAATGAGGTGATCCATTCTAAGGCCGCGCCTTGGATTCCGGTGTCGTTGAGGCGTTGTATCAGGGTGCGGTGGCATACTGTGTCGAAGGCTGCTGAGAGATCCAGGAGGATGAGTGCGGTGGTTTCCCCGTTGTTGAGCATTGACCTGATGTCGTCGGTGGCTGCGCTGAGGGTGGTCTCAGTGCTGTGGTTTGCTCGGAAGTCAGACTGTGACGGGTCGAGGGATCCGTTTGTCTCGAGGAAGGTGGAGAGTTGTTTGTTGACCGTTTTCTCGATGACCTTGGCAGGAAACGGGAGGAACGAGATGGGTCGAAAGTTCTTGAGGTCCGTGGGATCCGCGTGTTTTTTTTTAGGAGGGCACTGAGTTCGGCGTGCTTCCAGCTCTCTGGGAAGGTAGCTGATGCAAAGGAGCTGTTGATGACGTCGCGGAGTTGGGGTGCGATGATGGATTCGGCTTTGTTAAAGATGTGGTGTGGGCATGGGTCGGTGGGAGAGCCGGAGTGGATGGTGCTCATGGTGCGGGCGGTGTCTTCGGTGCTGACCGGGTTCCAGGTGCAGAGGGTGGCGGTTGGGTTCGCTGGTTGGGTGGTTGGTCTGTGCGCCGAAGCTGTCGTGTATGTCGGCGATCTTGCGGTGAAAGAAGGAGGCGAGGGAGTCGCAGAGGTCTTGCGAGGGTGTGATGCCATTGTTGTAGGCGCTGGGGTTGGAGAGCTCTTTGACGATGCTGAAGAGTTCCTTGCTGTTGTGGGTGTTGTTGTCCAGGCGCTGTTTGTACGTAGTTCTCTTGGTGGTACGGATCAGTTGGTGGTGCTTCCGGGTGGCGTCCTTGAGGGCTGTCATGTTCTCTGGTGTTTGGTTCTGGCGCCAGGTTTTCTCCAGGGAGCGGCAGGTTTTCTTTGAGTTGATGAGGTCGTCCGTGAATCATGAGGCTTTCTTGCTGTGGGGTCTGCTGGGTGGTTTCTTCAGTGGTGCGAGTTCATCGGCGCAGTTGGTGAGCCACTGTGCGAGGTTGCGGGCTGCTTCGTTGGGGTCCGTCGTGATGGTGGGAGGGTTCTGGCTGAGGGAGGTGGTGAGCTGGTTGGCGGTGATCTTGCTCCAGCTTCTGCGTGGGGCCAGTTGCGGGTGGTGGTGGGTTGTGGTTTTCTTGAAGGAGAAAGGGACGCAGCTGTGGTCTGTCCAGTGGAGTCCGGTGGAGTGGCTGAAGGAGATGTGCTTGCTGAGAGCTTGTGGGAGGCCCCGCCCCCTTTCTCCACTAGTTAACAAATAGAATTTAAAAAACTTTAGAAATTCACTGAAAAAAACAAAGGTTACAGGAATGTTAAAGTTAGGAAATACAATTATAAAAACCTTAGAAATTCACTGAAAAAAAACAAAGATTACAGGGACTTTATAGTTAGGCTCAGATTTCACTAGTACAAATCCAGTGAAATTCGGCAGTTATAGCTAGCTGATCTAGCTATAACTTATGCCCCTGCAATGCACTGCTTATGAGCTTCGTTATTACATCACTCATGACATGGTCAGTCACATCACTGATGACATCACTGATGACATCTCAAATGACTACTTTTTGCCCAATCGCAGGCATTTTGCATTGTTGTTTGAGATCAGTAGGGTGGGGTGACTGCAGTGGCATTCCATCTTTGTCTGGTGTGCCCTTGAGATTGCATTATTGCTTGAAGCTACAGGTGTGTAACAAGCATGGTCCTAGCATTGTGTGATTGGGAGCTGAAGATATTGTGTTTAGGTTCACATGTGGCCACAGTGGGCCATAACTTGTTCCCTCCCTGGGTTGCTTCACAGTTCAGGTGTCAGTAGATGATGGGCGGTAGGCAGCCACCTTCATTTTCACATATTGTGGGAAAATCTGTACTTCAGCTTTGCAAAGCGCTGGTGCAGCTTGTTCAATAATGCGCATGGAGGGTGGTTACTGAGAACCCCCGCATGCCACGCTGTGCTTAACCTCCTGCCTGTATGTGAACGTGTCTCATGTTGGTAACAGTAGCTTTAGTATCATTTTCTCTTCTGTGCTCTGAATGCTGGGGGTGATGTGGTCCGTAGTTCTACTTCCATGACTTATTTGGTTACTTTTTGGTTGTATCGAAGCGTATGTACTGAACCTTAAGTTGGCTTTGACTGCTTCTCACCCACTTACAACTGGTGTCCTGTTCAACATCAGTTTGTGGCTGTGCCCCAAGCTGTGCAGGAGAAGAGGTAGAAGCTTCGGTGGGAATACACTCTTATGGATATGTTAGTGGGTAACTCATTGAGCCATAATCTTGTTACTTTTTGTGTTTATGTGTTGAATTTAGTTTTAATCTCTCATTCTTTGCTCAAGTGACGGGCGTCAGTTTTAGAGCGTGTGCATAGAGGAGGGTAATTCTGATTATACAAATTGTAATTCTTATAACACGTCTGTCCCGTTCGCTCTGGTAAATACAGTGATGCTCATCGCATCCGAGGAATTGTCTTTTTGCCTTTTAAAACATTTATAAAAGGGAATTTACCAATTAAAAGGTAAGTCGTTTAAATTGCTATAACAGTACTAACCTTCTACAAGTGAAATGCATGTTTTTAGTAAATACTCAAAAGGCCGTAGTAAACGACCGGAAATGCTTTCTGAATCATTCGGTATCCAATACACTGCAGTTATTTTTCTGTTTTTATTTTGTACTGCGTCCCATCAATTTTCCATTTGTTTTTTTTCCGGCCATTATGAATGCTACATATTGTTTGTACAATATTTCTTTTAAGCTCCTTTTATAGCTTTCCTTATTCTGCTTGATGACATCTGTAAGTAGCAGGAACTGATTTGCGAATTCATGGCATTTAAAATAAATATTTTATTTACTGCGGTTTTTCTAGTTGATATCAAACGCACGTGCCAAAGAAAACATAATTGATGGAGTGAAGATTTTAATACCAGACGACTTGACCCAGTTCTACATTTTCAACTTGGTTGAATTATTTGCTATCACTTTTTTACATCTTTGAATGTTTCTTACTTGACAAACACTCTTAATTAATGTTGTTTTTTTTATATGTATACAATTATGTGTTCAGCGCGCCTTGTATCTGAGTTGGGAATATTTGATGGGTGAGTAAGTAGATATCTTTTAACATTTTCTGTTATGTTAACAGTGTGTCTGTCATCCCCAATGAAGGAGAAGTGGCCACCCTGTATATACCTGTGTGGCTAAGTGGTTAAAAGTTGAACGAAAAGTTAACGCTAGTTGTCTGTTTACGCTACAGAAATACTGGAAAATTCCAGTAGATGTCGCTGTGACCTTTCAAACGTTTCACATCTTTTTGGCTGCAGTAGCACTCTCATCTTGTTCACCCCACTGTAAACGCTTTTCTGTCTGAAGAACGACGTGTTCGCTCTATGTTGCTCAATTAACAATAGTCGGCTATACTAAACACCTTTTTAATCTTATATGTTTTACTTACTGCAAAATGGAAAAGCTTGTTTGTTAATAGTGCACCCGCCAGCATTATGGAGCTAAACATATTTTATCACATATTTTTACTTGCTGAAAAGGAAAATGTGTGTTTTGCAGTGCATTTATCAGAATCATGTTATGTAACGCCGCTGTGCCTCAGCGCCCCCCTACAGTGAAGCCAGGGTGTGCGCGAGATTCTACGCTGGCCTGCTCGCGCTCTATCGGGGGTTACGGTATATACACGGGGGACACGCTCTCGCCGGGTGCTGCAGGTCGGGGCGCGCCGGCTTTTGGTTTCCCGAGCGCGAGAGAATAAGTGCAAACATCACGACCAAACTGGCAGTAATATTACTTTTTTTAAATTGTAAAACAGTCGCTTTTAAAAGTTTGTCGGACGCAGCCATGGCCATTGCAGAGAGTGGAGTGCCGTGCTGGTTTAATGGACCGACAAGCAACACGCAATGCGGCTTTAAACATATATATAATAACCACGGGCATATTGGCATCAGAGATTATATTTAGTTAGACCACCGTGACAGGTGTATATGTAAGCAAATGTATTATTGTTTAAAAATAGAATTAACAAAGGCATCGTGCTCCACAATACAGAAACTTGTACAATGTTTTTTTAATAGCACCAGTACAAACCTCCCACACTATGTTGACTGTATAACACCAGCAACCCGATGTTGTTCCGATTCCCAAAAACCTTTTGTGTTCGTAAAATATGGAAGGCGAAATCATGTGTGGAACATTAGCCTATGAGAAATTTTAATGAGCAGTAAATAATAATAAATCACAGCTGATCCTTACTTCGCCTTTCAAAAAACGGAGGACTCTGATTTTGCTCATCGTTTGCTACTTATGTAGTAAACAATCGAATACATTGCAGTTCAAATCACACCAGGTAGCTCAGAATATACAGGCTGTAATAATAAAAAAAATCCCCTATTCTGAGCTTTACCATAATGGGAACAAAGTGTAGATTTTGGTGCTTTCTGTATCACAATCCATATGTACCAGTATCTCACAAGCTTTATTTCCATGGCGTATTTTGAGAAGTTTAAGCTGCCGAAATGTACTCAGGTGTGCAGACTTTAATGCACTCGGTAATTACCAGGTGGAATAAACTCCACACAACTTGTAATTCCAATTCTCCAATGCGCATCCTCATGGAAACAGATGAAACAAAAAATAAATCTAAAACATTGCAATAAGAGCAGTTGACGATCTATTTGATATTTTGTGCTATATGTTAAAAAGGAACACATTTCTTCAAGAAAATGGCAAGAGTAATTCAAAATTTGCAAACATTCGTGACAAGAATTTTCAATTCTATTAAGGACTAGGAGGCGAGGATTATGCTAGTCTCATTTCTTTATTGAAATGCCCAGCAGCCAAGTAAAAACTACATTACCCAGAAACACTTGGGTGATAACCATAGAGTCTCATAGTATAAATAAGCACACAGACAATACCACATCCTCTTTCTTTGGTGAGGAGAATCCAGGAAACAGCAAAAGAGTTCGAAACAGTCAATGTAACAGCAAAGGCAGTCCATGGAAAAGACGGCAGCTGAGAACCCAAACAGCCGAAGGCAGAACAGGAACAATCTTCAGAGAAGAAAACAGGTACTCCTACGGTGAGCCGGAGATACATCACTTTGGATCAGAGCCTGAAAAGAGACACAAAGCCGTAATACACGTCCAGTATAACAGGAACATGTCAAAACAAGGGTGGGAAAAGAAGGCAATAGATACTGTGGAAAAAACAGAATAATGCATAAACAAGTGTCATTATACACAATGTACAATCCATGGGTGGGATAATCCTCGCCTCCTAGTCCTTAATAGAATTGAAAATTCTTGTCACGAATGTTTGCAAATTTTGAATTCTATTACAGGACAGGAGGCTCCGATTATGCTTGTTCAAAGCTCTTCCAACACCACAGAAGCAACCGTAGGTACAGGTTTAAAGTAAAAGGTCTTAAACACAGAATCAGTCGACCAATCAGCAGCCTTCATGATGTCACTTAAGGTGACTCCCAAAGAAAAAGCCTTAGAGGCCATGGCCCCACGAGCAGAATGAGCACCAAAAACAGAAACATCAATACCTGCCTCTCCCATAAGCCACCGTACCCAGCGAGCCAATGTAGCAGGGGTAACGGGGCGGAAAGGCTTCAACAATGCAATCAACAATTGACCTTGCATATCAGAACGAAGATTGGAAGTACTCACCTCATAAGTTTTAAGGCATTGGACCACACAAAGGTTCGGACGAGCCGGAAAAGAAGGGTAAGAGATAATATCAGTATTAGTTTTGGTGCGCCTGGAAAGGCGAAATGTAACCCCTTCCGGAGTAAAACTCCGTCCAGCAAGATCCAATGCATGAACATCCGAAATCCGTTTGCAAGAAAGTAAACATAGCAACATGGTAAGCTTGGCCGAAAGCTGTTTGCGAGACAGCAAGGCATTGACAGGCCAGGCTTCCAGAAAACGCAAAACAACCGAAACGTCCCATAAAGCAACATATTTGGGACGCGGAGGAACAGCCATACGAACACCTTTAAGGATCTTGGACACCAGAGGATGCTCCCCCACAGGTTTACCATCAATAGGAACATGGCCCGCCGAAATAGCAGAGCGGAAATTGTTGATGGTACGGTACGCCAAGCCAGAGGCAGAATACAGGGAGGCCAAAAAATTGACAATCAAAGAGACATCAGCTGATGTTGGATCAACTTGTCGTTGAGCACACCAATCACTCCAACGTTTCCATGAACCTCTGTAACGTTTGTGAGTAGCCGGGGCCCAGGCGTTGCTGAGGAGTCTGGTAGCGTCCGTTGAAAGGCCTGACACCGCCCAACGGTCCCCGAAATCCGCCACGCCAGGAGAAGGAGAGAGCCTGACTGAACTAGGGGATGCGGATTCAGAAGAGGATCTAACAGGAGATTCCGCTTCCGAGGCAGAAGAAATGGCAATGCGCAAGTCATTTCCAGCAGAACAGGGAACCACGGTTGAGCCCGCCACAGAGGAGTGATCAGAATCAGCTCCGCCCGGAAACGTGTCACGTAGGCCAGAACCCTGGGGATCATCATAAACGGGGGAAACGCATAACAGAGGGAGGGCGGCCACGGTTGAAGGAAAGCATCCGTCGCCAGAGCCTCCGGATCCGGTCTCCAACTGAAGAACCGGGAAAGTTGGGTATTGAGCCGGGACGCAAAGAGGTCGATCTGACAAGGGCCCCAAGTCCGTTGAAGTTGTCGAAACACCCGCGGATGGAGTCTCCAGTCGCTGAAATCCCTCAGGTATCTGGAGTTCCAATCCGCCACAACATTGCGACAACCCGGAAGGTATTCCGCAATAACAGTGATCTTGTTGTGCAGACAGTAATGCCAAAACTCCTTGGCGATCTCCGCCAACAACCTCGAACGAGTCCCTCCGAGTTTGTTGATGTAACGGACTGCCGACACATTGTCCATCCGGAGAAGGATACAGCAGCGGGACTGAAGCGGAGATAGACATTTGATCGCGAACGATCCCGCCAGTAACTCCAAACAATTGATGTGGAGAGAAAGTTCCTGTGGGGACCACCGGCCCCCCGTCATGACCGAGCCGCAGCGGGCCCCCCAACCCCACTGACTGGCATCCGACTCGATCACAATCTCCGGAGAGGACCCGAAGAGGGCTCTGCCGTTCCAGGCCTCCATGTGAGTCAACCACCACTTCATTTCCGATTTCGCATCCTCCGACAGAGGGATGTGGTCGGAATAACGAAGGCCCCTCTGAAGATGTTGAATTTTCAGGCGTTGCAACGCTCGATAATGCAGCGGAGCCGGAAAGATGGCTTGCAGAGAGGATGCTAAAAGACCGACAACTCGTGCCAACGATCTCAATGACACCGTCGGACTCGAGACAACAGAAGTCAATTCCCTCTTGATGTATCGAATCTTCTGACGAGGTAACAGAAGTTGACAAGAGAGGGAATTGATTTGGAACCCCAAGAAATCTATCACCTGAGTAGGAAGAAGTACAGATTTGGGAACATTGACCAAAAAACCCAGAGACTGAAGAAGATCGATGGTCCATGACAGATGAGTCATAAGCTTGACTGGACAGTCCGCCAGGAGGAGGATGTCGTCCAAATAAATGATCAAGCGAACCCCGCGACTGCGGAGGGACTCTACAACCGGACGCAACAGTTTCGTGAAGCACCACGGTGCTGAAGAAAGGCCGAAGGGAAGGACCCGAAACTGATACCAAATCCCCAGCCACTGGAACTGAAGAAAGCGGCAATGGGGCGGAAAAATCGGAACAGAGAGGTAAGCATCCTTGAGGTCTAGACGGACCATCCAATCCCGTTCCCTCAGGAGATCCCTCAACAGATGGATGCCCTCCATCTTGAAGTGGCGGTATACTATTCCCGCATTGAACTCCTTCAGATTGAGGACCAACCTCGATCCCCCTCCCTTCTTGTCTACCAGGAAGATTGAGCTGGCAAAGCCCCGAGGATGGCGTACTGTCGGCACAATCGCCCCTTTCTGCTCCAGTGATCGGAGTTCGTCTGTGATGAACTCTTGACTTTGCTTTGAGAAGCGGAGAGGAAAGGGAGGATGGGACTGACGAACAGGCTGATAGAATTCGAGCTTGAAGCCCTGAACCGTGTCCAGCACCCATGCATCGCTGGAGATTGAGCGCCAGTTCTCTAGAAAATGGCGAATCCTGCCCCCCAGAACAACACTGCATGCAGGAAGAATTCTCACCTGAAGTGGCGGAATCGTGATATCCGCCGGAGGAACCACCAGCACGTCCTTTTTTAAATTGGCCACGACCTTTCCGTGAGGGATAGAAGTTGGAACGCTGGGAATATCCCGAATCCTGTTGGCCTCCACGATGGGACTGGTACCCCCTCTGGGAGGGCTGTTGCTGACCACGGCCGGAGGAACGTCCCCTACTTCTTCCGGCCCTGTTGAAAACCGGACGAAGGGTCCGGCGCAGAGATGCCTGTGCCTTATCCAGGCCACTGAAGGTATTCACGAAGTTGGTTAGTTCCTTAAGAAATGGCTGGCCGAAAAGTAGACCCTGCGCTGCAGGTCCCGACTCCGAAGTCGCCAGTTCGGACAGCTTAGGATCTAATTTGAGTAAGATGGAACGGCGCCGCTCGCTAGAGAGCGCACAGTTGGCATTACCCAACTGGCAAATGGCTCGTTGAGCCCAGTTAATGAGTTCATCAGGATCAACCATCCTGTGTGTACTCTTTGCGAGAAACCCCAGGTCTAACATCTTGGTGAGGGGCCCCAAGAGATCCAAAACCTTGTCTTGGCAAGCCCGCCAAGACCTGTCGAGACCCTTTTTTGGATCTTTTGCAAATTTGCGCAAATACGTTGTCATGGTAGGATCCACCTCAGGCGTCTCCGCCAAGTGATCAGCCAAATCTGGGCGTGGGCATTCGGAACGGAGGCGAGCACGTACCTCCTTCTCGAAGGGTTGACGTATGTGCTGCTGAACGTACTCCGTTACCTCCGGGGAAGGGAGCCAAGCCGTGGACTGAGGGTGGACAATGTCCGCCGGCTCAAAAGTAAGCACAGGAGGTAGGGCTGAAGCATCAACAAAATGTTCCTTACATTTCCTCTTTTTGGGAGGGGGTGGAGCGGGGTCTGAGGACGAAGAGGACTGCAGGTCATCACTCTCGTCATCTTCCACAATAACGGGATGTTTGGCAGCGGACAAGGAATGCGCCAACTTCCGAAAATCCGAAGCATGTGGATTAGCAGGTGAAGAGGAAGAAGACTTCTTAGTCGCAGGGACCCAACCCTGCTGCTTGGCATAATTTGTCAAGTGTCTCTTGAGAGGCGTGATGGCACGCACCATAGCTTTATTCATAGAGTGCTGGACTCCTCGGTCCAAAGCCTCTACAAGATGTTGCTCCATGGTGTCTGGAGCCTCTTCATCAAATTCCTCATACTCGTCATAGAAAAATTCACTCATGTTTCACAAGTAGTGTGAAATATATGCCCACACACGAGGAATGAAAATATATAGAAGCCAAAGACTTCAAGTAAAGGGGGGTGAAAAAACCCGCACAGTAAGCCAATTTGTAGAAAACTACAAGATAAAATATTAGAGAGTGGAGGGAGGGCTTACTGACACCAAAAAACGTCACCCTAGGCAAAGCCTATGCCAATTATTTCAACCAGACTCTTTTCCCAGAGCCTGGCGTCTAAAGGGTCAATCCTGGAGGCCGTGGGCGGTAACGCCGCAGGGGACGTCCTTCAGATAAGCTCCTGTGAGGAAAACAACACGGAGCGCCGGAAAGAGCCAAACGCGCATGCGCATGGAAACCCGGCCGCCTACCAGGAAGGAGAGCAGCTCGCGCGAACAGCGCGAGTGCTGCTACGACCCCTGAAAATCCACTCCACTAGGAAATAGAGAGAACGTGGGCACAAAGCGCCCGAACTCAGGGTGGAGAGCCTCGCACCCAGCCGCGCCGCCCCCGAAACGGAAACCGAATGGAATGGCGAGCGAAAGCGCGCGAAGCGCGGAAACAAAGCGGCAATGAAACAATAAATGCAAGCTGCGCAAGCAATACAAAGCGCAATGAAAAAACAGTAATAGGAAGGTAAGAAGCACTTAACTGGCTGCGGAGCAGCAAAGAAAGAGGATGTGGTATTGTCTGTGTGCTTATTTATACTATGAGACTCTATGGTTATCACCCAAGTGTTTCTGGGTAATGTAGTTTTTACTTGGCTGCTGGGCATTTCAATAAAGAAATGAGACTAGCATAATCGGAGCCTCCTGTCCTGTAATAGAATTAATATGTAGAAGTGACCTGGGGGACGATAAAGAGTGCTCTATAGAAGTCGGGCATATAACATGAACTGTGTGTTGAGTCTGTTTGCTCCACTTCTGTTGCTTTTTTAGCAGGAAGGGAGAGATGGTATTTGCCATAAGTGGAATAAGTCATCGCTCACCCTTTTCTCTGCACTTCATAACAAGTAGAAGTGGAGAAAGACGTGTGTTATTTACAAAAGATGTGATTATGTTGAAGGAAAAATCAATTAATGTGTTGTGCCCGTGCTGGTGCTACCACATTGCACGTGGATTCATGACAGAGCTCTGGTGTTTCTAGGGGCATTTTGCTTCTGAGGAAGTTTTGCTGAAATATTGGCAGCAAGAATGTTTCTGTCTGTTATTCCCCAACCCTCTTGAATCGTTTTCTCCTGTGTTCAGATTTCATCTAAAAGGGAGAGTTTAAGTAATTTTTTTAAACAAGTTGATGCTACGGCCTCCCGGTCGGAAGGTTTTTTTTGCAGAGTTTTATATAGCGCGAACTAGAACCGAACCGAATCAGTTATCAGAGCGCTTTACATAGCACCAGTTACGTTACATGAGGACACTTTCATTTTAGGCACGGGGAGATTAAGTGATTTGCCCAGAATCACAGGGGTTTTTTGGCGTCGTTACCGAGACTCGAACCCAGATCCACAGGTCCGAGGTCGAGCGCCTTAGCCGTTAGGCCAACCCCTCTCCCCTCTAACTTGTCATCATGGCACAAATACTCTGGCCCAGCATTTTCAACCTTTCACGCAACACAATGAAGCAAGACAACTTCACGGGGTGTGTGAAAGGAAGAGGGAAGAAATTAGCAATATTTACCACTATATGGCGCATTCCAACTCTCTGCCTGCGTTGGTGAAGTATTTGAGGCCTGGCGCCAATGCAGGCATTCTTGCGCCATGGTGCAAGGGTGTCTGTGTGGCAGGTAGGATTGTTTTTGTGCAAGAAGGGACGCCTACCTACACATAAATCATTCTCTGAGGCTTTTCCTCTTTCTAAGTGTGCTGCAGTATGTACCAGTAGCTCACAAGCTTTATTTCCATGGCGTATTTTGACAAGTTTGAGCTGCCGAAATGTAGTCAGGTGTGCAGACTTTAATGCACTCGGTAATTACCAGGTGAAATAAACTCCACACAACTTGTAATTCCAATTCTTGTGCAGGAATGGGAAAATAAAATTCTTTGCCTAGCTGTGTGAAGATTGGTCTGCCTCATAAGCATGAGCAGGATGCAGCACACTTAGAAAGAGGAAACAACGAGGAGAAATAAAGACATTTCTCCTTGTTGTGGCTCTCCTTGGAAGGCATAACATTGTGACGCATTTCCAGGTTTACAAGTCTTGGTAAATTTGTGAATGCGTCAATATCAAAGGGTTGATGCCTGGGAACATCCAGGCTCCACCCATAGAACACCTTCCAGGAGTGGAGTAAAGCAAGGCAGCGACTTACGATGCAGATGTACGAAGCACAGGGCCACGCAGGTGGGCTTTTGGTTCTTGGTAAATCTGACTTTAGTATTGCGTTGCCCTTGCAACACCCTGCGTGACACAGGGGCAATGCAATTCAATGATAAATCCATCATTCTGTTTCTAACATAGGTCCAGCATGTCTAGGAGAGGCAGATTCATGGAAGATTTGCAGGATATTCAATTATTTGGGCACAGTCGGAGGAGGAATAGGAAAGTGTTTGTTGCTTCTTGAAATGTGTTGTCCTACAAAGCATGGAAAGCATGACAGAGACGACAGATCAGATTAATGCAAATGCAACCCATGTGGATGCTGTTCGCGGTAGCACTTCGGGTCCTTTCAGGAGGAATCTAAAATAGACATAAGTGTGTTCAGATTATATCTGCTTAACGTTGTTTCCTTGATGCTAAATGAAAAGGCTAAATGTGTTTGGCACTGGTCTCTGATATGTCCTGCGATCTACAGTTCACAAGTTCGAATCTCAGCAAGTCTAACTCAGCATTTTATCCTTCTGAGGCCTGTAAATTGAGGACCATTAAAATAGGCACTAGTGGGGGCGTGGCTACGCGGGCGAAGATGGTGGACGCAGCTTGTTAGAGCTCCCACCGGCCCGTTCTTAATCCGATTAATTATCCTGGCTTCCGGACCCCTTTAGTCACCCACACCGCCGGTGAGAGTTGCGGAGGGCAGTAGGTGTCATCCGGTGTGCCCTTCGGTGCTCCCGGATCGTTGGCAGAGCCGAAAGCAGCGGCAGCAGTCTGCGGCCTTGTCCCAGAGGGAAAGCCGGGACCTCGAGTTTGGCGCTCCCCGGCCGGGGGGTCTTCGCGCCGGCCAGCTGACACCCGCTTCCTCGGGGCTGGCGGGGCTCTCCTAACTGGCGGAGCGAGGAGCTGCTGGACGGACCCTCCAGCTGTGGTGGGTGTTTCGTTCTGGCGTCAGGAGGCAGCTGGAGAGCGACGCGGCCTACATCGGGGCCGAGAGACCGGGGCCTCGATTTTCGGGGTCTTCAACAACAACAGCAGAGGCAGTGCGGAGGCGGCGAGGCCGGCTGGAGCAGCAGCAGGGGCGATCCTGAGAAGACCGGTGGGGGTGCCTGGCTGGACGATATCCTGGTTGGGCCTGAGAGCCGCCGGTGAGTGCCCGAGACTGCTGGTCGACAGAGCGGGGGGGCTCCCCGACTGACTACAGGTGGTGGTTTGCGGTGTGGACGGGAGTGGCCTCACGGGACCCCCCGCTGGTGTCTGGAGTACCGGTGGGGTAAGGCGGAGCAGAGGCTGGCCCGGCCGGTGCACTGCAGTGCACACGTTCTCTCCAGACGATCTAGTGGAGCGCGGGTGACGATAAGAAGAAAGCCCCCTCCTCCCCCCTGGCCCTTTATTCCCCCCCTGGTGGCGGACAGTGCTTGAGGACTTGTGGGCCAGGTGTCCATCCTGCAGTGAGTGCGTGCCGGTGGTCCGGGGTGCTGAGGTGGGCCCAGAGGCTGGTCGCAACTGCTCGGACATTTGTCGGACCTTGGGGTGCTGTGGCCATGACCAGAGGAGGGGGCGGCAGCGGATCCGCTAAGCAAGGGACCCTGGATAAATTTACCGGAACGAGTGGGGCATCGGGTGCCTCGGGCGGGGGCCATGGCTCGGGCCCTGACAACGCGGCTCTGATGGCGGCAATCACCCAGTCCAGAGACATGCTGGACGCCAAGATCGGGGCGGTTGGCGCGGATGTGACCCTCCTGCGTCAGGATTTGAGGAACGCCGTGGTGCGCATTACTGAAGCCGAATCCTGAATATCGGAGGTGGAAGACGACGTTGTGACCCTGAAGCGAAAAATGGCGGCGATGGAAAACGTTCAGCGAGGCCTTGCGCTCCGCGTGGAGGACACGGAAGGGCGGGCGCGCAGAAACAACCTGCGTTTCGTGGGCTTCCCGGAAGGCTGCGAGAAGGGCAACATGGAGCAATTCTTGTCCCAATGGCTGGAGTCCTGGCTTCCCCCTGAGGTGCTGTCACGATGTTTTGTGATTGATCGGGCACATAGGGCCCTGACGCAGAAACCGCCGGCGGGGGAGCGGCCCAGACCAGTGATCGCACGGATCCTAAACTTCCACGACAGGGACACTATCCTACGGGGAGCACGGTCCAAAGACTCGCTTTTATTTGAAAATCAGAAGATAATGATCTTCCCGGATTATACCAGGATTGTGCAACAACAGCGCCACTCGTTTATCGCAGCCAAGGCAAAGCTGCGAGGCCTGAAGATCCAGTACTCTCTTCTTTATCCGGCCCGCCTGCGGGTAATATTCCAGTCACGGACTCACTTCTTTGACACTCCAGAGGATGTTTTTAAGTGGACGGATGAGACAGTAAGGGTCCGGCCGCACGACCAGCCGGGACTGAACCCGGGCCACTCGAGGGGCCCGTCGCCGGAGCGTGAGGATCCCGTCGTCAAAGGCAAAAGAAATAGACGGTCAAGGTCACGTAAACGCTCCCCTTCACCGGGTGGGAGGCGGGAAGGCGCGCCTGCAGACTCGGACCACTCTGGCAAGGACGGTGGTACCTCAGGGGACTGACTCAACGTGTGCTGATTACAAACTCCCGCTGGGAGTAGGGCTTTCCTAGGTCTGTTTGAACAGCTGCTTGCTGCCAGAACTGTGTCATTGCTGGTTGCTAGATATCCTAACAGTTGTGTGGCGGTGTGGGGGGTAGGGAGGGTTCGGTTAGCCCTTCTATAGGGGCTTTGCCTCCTACTTAAGTGGGAGATGTTGGGGAGGGGAGTCGATTAGTTGGGTGGGTAGTTGGGACAGTTGGGGAAGAGACTTATGGGGATCCATTGGAGTGGGTGGCCGCTGACCCCCCGTTGGGGGTTGGGGCGCGCCTGCGCCGCGACAGGTACTTCAATGTTGTTGAGGTATGGGGGAGGGGGGTGGTTGGGATGCGGGATGTTGAGTTGGGGTTGGGTCTGGGGGCTGGGGGAGGGGGGATGCACACTGTTTGGGTCCACAGGGGTAACTTGTTCACGCACGATGGTTCGCCAGGTTCGATTCTTGTCATTTGAGCAGGTGTGCTCTCCTATGCCCAGGCGGCTGCGCCCAGATGCTTTTCATGGCGGCTAGAGGTCGTACTTTGGAGCCCTCTAGGGCTGCGTTGAAAGTTGTAAGTTGGAATGTGAGGGGCATGCTCGACAAAATCAAGCGTGGGGCTGTGCTACGTCAGGGGAAGCGGGAAAAAGCAGACGTCCTTTTACTACAGGAAACCCATCTGCTAGGTACGAAGACGCTGAGTCTGCAACGCTATGGGTATCACCAGGTGTTTCACGCAAGGTTTGTCCGGGGGTCCCGGGGGGTGGCGATCTTGGTCCATCGTAGGGTTGCTTATACCCATTCCTCGCAATGGATTGACGCCCAAGGGAGGTATGTCATCATTAAGGGAATGATCGGTGAGGAACAAGTGGTGTTTGGTAGTGTGTATGCTCCCCCCCCATTGCAATGGTCTCTAGTGGAGAAGCTGTTTATGGTCTGGGCTGAGGTGCCGGATGTATTGTCGGTGATTGGCGGAGACTGGAATGATGTAATGGATGGCTCTGTGGATCGCTTTAGGCCTGATGGCGGACCGCTGGCGGCTGCACCTACGAAACTGAGTGATATGGTCGGTGGTATGGGATGGATGGATGCCTGGCGCTGCCAACACCCTCACAGTAGAGAATTCACATACGTGTCGGCTGTACATCGCTCATTCTCGCGGCTAGATTATCTGTTTGTCCCGCGCGCCATCATGGGAAGGGTGGCATCGACCGCTATTTTGCCCAGGGGGCTTTCGGACCACTCCCCGATTATGGTTGACATCCTTCTAGACAGGCGGCGCCAGCCGTTTCGATGGCGCCTATCCACCTGGCATTTACAACGGGAGGATTATCAATCCCACATGCGTGAAGCTATAGCTCACTACTGGGAGGAGAATGAGGGTCCCGACATGGATGCGGTGACCCTGTGGGAAGCTATGAAGCCAACGCTCAGAGGTGTGGACATTGCCTGGTGCGCGAGGGCCCGTAAAACTCGGAAGGAAGACTTGGAGAAGCGGAGGATCGCGTCCGCACTCTCGAGGCGCGGTCTACGGAGACGGGGGCGGAGGAGGATACGCGACAGCTCCTGCAGGCGCAGAATGATGCTGCCTCTATGTTACTTGAGGAGTCGCGCACTATATGGCTAGCCACGCAGAGTAGAATATACCAGTGGGGGGATAAGTCCAGCTCTATGCTGTACAGGCTATGCCAGGGGGCGCTCCAGGCGCACACAATGCCTGCACTGATGGATGACGCTGGGACCCCTATCACCGACCCTGGGGCCGTGGCTGCCAGTTTCGCGCGTTACTATGAGGCGCAGTACGCCCCCAGGGATTCCCTGCTGGCGGCGGAGGTAGACAAATTTCTGGCGGAACTCCCGCCGCGGGGGGTCTCCGATGAGGAGCGGGTGGATCTGGAGCTCCCTCTGTCCGCGGAAGAACTGGATAGGGCATTGGGCGAGCTGAATGCCGGAAAGGCCCCTGGGCCGAACGGTTTCCCGTGCGAGTTTGTAAGGAAATACCACCCCCAGTTAGGGCCCCGCTTCAAGAAGGCGTTGGACGCAGCAAGGGAGCGAGGTCGGATGCCGCAGGACTGGAGACATGCAGAGATAGTGGTGTTTTGTAAGCCAGGGAGGCCGCCGGATAGACACGACTCTTATCGCCCTATCTCTCTCCTGAATGTAGAGGCGAAGATCCTGGCGAAGGCACTGGCCAATCGTCTCCTGCCTCTCATTACCACTCTGGTCCACCCGGACCAGGCTGGTTTCATGCCCCACAGGGCCACTAGGCACAACATTAGGCGGGCCCAAGTTGCTCTGGAAATGATGAACGCCACTGGCTCCCAGGGGGCGCTCCTCTTAGCCGACATAGATAGGGCCTTTGATTCCCTGAGCTGGTCGTACCTGCAAGCGCTCCTGCCTCGCTTGAATCTTGGACCTCACTTCCTTTCGTATGTGCGACTACTATATACGGATCTGACGGCGTCTGTGCGGGTGGCAGGCGCAATTTCCGACGCATTCTTCATCGGCAGGGGCACCCGGCAGGGCTGCCCGCTCTCGCCGTACTTATTTGCTCTCGCAATGGAACCCCTTGCGGCTTGGGTGAGAATCGATGCGCAAGTGAGAGGCTTCAAGTGGGAAGCGGGACCGTCGGACCGCATCGCGTTATACGCGGATGATGTCCTGTTTTTTCTTACGGACCTCAACAGATCGGGCCCCAGGGTCCTGGAGATCATGAGAGTGTTTGGCGAGGTGTCGGGGCTGCATCTCAATGTGAGGAAGTCTGTTCTATGGACCCTAGGTGGAGGGATGGCTCCCGGTGCCTGGGCCTCGGCTCTCCAAATAGCAACGGGAGGCCTTAAATACCTAGGGGTGTTCCTGACCGACATCCCTGGGGTATCATGGGAGCGTAATGTTGTTCCGGTCTGGGACCGAGTCCGATCGGACATGAAGACGTGGTCCCGTATGCCCTTGAATCTCTATGGCCGCTCGGCCATCTTTAAGATGGTCGCCCTTCCACGCTTACTTTATCAACTACAGAACCACCCATATCCTGTTTCGCCACAGTGGTTCCGCCAGGTAAATTCGGCCCTGGGCCGCTTCCTCTGGGCTGGGGGTGCGGTGCGCGTGGCCCTGCGCACCTGCTTCTTGTCCACATACTGCGGTGGCCTGGCGTCGTCAGACATTCTATCCTACTATCAGGCATCCCATCTCCTGATACTTAATGAGTGGTGGTATGGGGATCGAGGCGACCCGACATACGCCTTGGAGAGGTACTTAATGGAACCCGACACCCTACACACGCTCCTCTACTCAGCCGGGAAAAGGAAGAAGCTTCCGGTAGTTACGCAGACTGTCTTTCAGGTCTGGTGTCGAGCGCTTGGTCGTATGGGGTGGTGGAATAAGCTGACGGGGAGACCCCGCTGTGGCAGAATGGCCGCCTGCCGGCCTTGTCGACCCTATCAGGGTTTCGAGGTTGGGACCTGATAGGCATCTCGGCGTTGGGACACGTTATGAAGGGCACGACCCTGAAGTCCTTCCAGGAACTGAGAGATGAATTTGAAATGCCGAGCACCCAGTTCTTCCGATATCTGCAGTTCCGTCATGCTATCTCCCCCGCGTTGGAGGGGTTGGACTCCCTCCCGGAATTTAGTCCTATAGAGGCTAAACTGTTCATGGGTGAATTGACGGAGAAGAAGATTTCGAGCATATACCAGTCCCTTGTTACACACTGTGCGTCCTCCTTAGATGGCCTGCGGTCTAAATGGGAGAGTGATGTTGGTGAGATTGATGAGGACGGGTGGAGGGAGGCTCTTGCGGCCCCGAGGGAGGCGGCTGTCGCCGTGCGGCTGCGTTTTATCCAATTTAAATACTTACACAGAGCGTATTACACGAGAGAGAGGCTGTGGCGGGCTGGATTGATTGCCTCCCCTGACTGTTTGAGATGTGGAAGGGAGATGGGCACGTTTCTGCACACAGTATGGTCCTGTGGGGTTCTTGCCCGCTATTGGAAGCGTGTTTGGGACTGCTTGGATGAGGTTCTGGGCTGGCAGCTCCCGCGCACGGCGGAGCTGGGCCTTCTACATGTCTTGGAGCAGGTGGGCGGCAACGTCTATAAGCGGCACCTCTTGCTTTTGGGCCTTACAGTTGCTAAGCGGGATGTGGCCCGCGCCTGGAAGGATCCGGGGGCGCCCCCGATTGGAGTCTGGAAACGGGGCTTGGACTATTGTATGGGACTGGAACGCCCCGTCTTTGAGGCCCGGGGCTGCCCCAGAAAACATTATAAAATATGGAAGAGGTGGGCAGAATATAGGGGACTGTGGCTGGAGCCGCCACGGCAGCAGGACTCATTAGTGGACCAACAGCCATGTGTACCGGGGCGGGAGTGAGAGTGAACACATGCTTCTGTACAGCTCATGTTTTCTTCGTTACTGGTGACCATCGTGAACGGGACAGGGGTGGGAACCGGGTGGGGGGTTGTTGGGGTGTTGGAGGGAGGGATCCGGGAGGTTAAAAGCAATACATCCTATGTAGGTTAACTGCAGATTGCGGCCATTATGATTCTTGGTTCTGTGCTTACAGCCTCTCCAGTGTCTGGAGCGCTGTGAATGTTTTCGCAATCCGTATTTGAAAATGTCAATAAAATCTGGTTTTGAAAAAAAAAATAGGCAGTAGTAATGCTGTAACACAAAAAAAGTGACATTGGGTGGTTTGGATCAGATGATTAGCAGTGAAATCAGTCCTGTTTTTGAATATAATGCTTTAAAAATCCCATGTACTGAACGAAAGTTAAGTTCTGGGTGCGCAGAGAACAGGGTATTGGAGTGATGGAGAGGATGTGCAAGAAGAGGTACAAATTCTGTAGCTCAGCCTTTTAGAGAAGATGAAGACTTCTGCCCTCTCCAGTACAGTGATTTTTAAGCCTACACTATAAACCAAACTAGGTCTCACAGTGATGTTTTATGGTTCTATAACACCCTCAATGGTTTCAGGTCACAAGATGACAAACAACAAGGCAGCCTTTGTTTTTTACACATAAAGAAACGTTGGTCCCGACTCCCAAAATCCTTCTCCAAATAGGCAGGGCCACTGGTATTATGTGATTTTGCAGCTGTGGCGTTTTTCGCATGATTATAGATTTGACGCATGTGCCACATAATTCATAATCTGCTGCATAATCTGCATTTTTTAACTAAAAGGATGTTTCTAGCTCAAATGGTTCAAAGGTTACTCAAATTACCTCAACATGTGATGCCGTGCAGTGAAATACCCTTTGTAAAGGTTGCTGGCCACTTTTCTGTTGCTTATTGCTATATTTCAGTGTTAAACTGGTAGTAATGAGGTGCAAGCAATGCCAGACTGTTAAGAGATCTAAAAATGACAAAAAAATAAAGTAATACTATCTCAAAATGTGCCACATTAAGCCTAATAAATTGCTGTATCTAGCTGCATAATTAACTCACCCCTACCACATATTTTAGCCATCCCCTACTGCATAGTTCCAGTGGCCCTGCTATGGGTGCTTTTTGACCACACACAGATTCCCCAAAAACATTTTGAAGTTCAGAAAATGGGTTGCATGGCAATATTAGCATTTACACTCATTCCTAGGCAAACATTTAGCATGTGAGGACATGCCTACTTGTGTGACACGCACACATTAGAGAACATACTTCATTAAGAATAATTGTGACACATATAGTGAACTCTCCCATTTGTGTGGACTCTAGGAGCTGATAACATGGGTTACCCAACTCAATGTTACTCTCAGTGGCGGCTCCTCGAGGGAGTGCTGCGGGGCAGTGGGGCGAGGGAGGGACAGGGTGAGGGGCAGTAAACTCCAGAATGCGGCCCAACGGAGTTGTGTACATAAATAAATAAATGAACAAATGACATTGCGCGCTACATCACTGATTTGGCTTGCACTGTGTGCAATGCTATTATTTTTATTTATTTATTTATATGCACAACTCCGTTGGGCTGCATTCCAGAGTTTACTAGCCCCCTCCCCCGCCTCACCGCCCGCAGCAGTCCCTCGAGGAGCCGCCACTGGTTACTCATTTTGTTGAGCTCAGTAGGATGAAAGGTAGAGTGGACCTGTTGAAATTCAAACTCATGACCTTCAGGTTACACAAAGATTTTATCTGCCAATCACAAAGAAATGCTCTGCTGCACCTCTGATTTCCCTTTTCTGCATGGATACAGCAGAGGAAGGTGTAACACAGTCAGGTGAAAGACATTTGCAAACCCCATCCCACGAATGACATCTAAGAGTGGTGGGGCACTGACACATATGAGCGCCTTAGGACATATGCATGCCAATGTGCTCCCCTTGGTGACATAGGCGCAGCCGCACCTGAGATCAGCAGGCTCAGGTCACCACACCCACAAGGCTCACCGGAGCCCACACACAATACTACTTATGCATGGAGGGCCAGGCGGACTTCACACTTATATAATGTGCGTCTGCTGCCTCCCACTACTGCACAGAGGCCTCGATTGTGAATTCTGAGTTTTTTAGGAGTACCTTGTCTCACTGTGTCACGAATCGGCCATTATTTTTAGGCTTTCCTTTGCTTGAAATCCATAAGTCTTGAACCTGACATGCGCCACTAGCACCGGGTGATTTTTGGTTTTATTCCACATTACAGGGAAGTAAAGTTTGACGAAATTCTGTGAAATTCAATCCCACCCACCACGCAGAATGAGCCCTACGACCTGAGAAGTGACCTGTTGGGCAGTTCATGTGGTTTTTTCTAATAAAATCAGACCCACACAAACCACACAAACTGCCCAGTTAAGGGGCAGTTCAAGCAGCTCGTCTGGTACGCCCTGGACTCCATTCTGTCCAGGGAGAGCCACACCATATGCATAAACTTCCTCAGGTTCACCAGTGAACACATTTGTGCAGTGTTTGTAGCCCAGTTTTACAAGCTGATAAAAATGCAGATTTGGACTTTTTCAAATTTTTCTTGAAATTGTGCTCAACTCTTCCCTTACACATAAGTCGCTTCTGCAATTTACAGGTATTGCATTATACCTGAGAATTATGGCTTTTAAAACCACTGCTGTTTATGAAATTACAAAAGCAGCTAGTTGTGCTTTCACCTAGGAATTATATTCTAAATCCATGTTTTGTCTATTAATGCACATTCATTTTCGAAACCCTCCTGGGAAGCACACAGCGGCTTTTTTTTCTATAGCATTTTTTTTAACACGAACATCTTTCAGTCACATTTCTCAAGTTTGTCTTAAATCAAAGTTCTTAAAATTTGACATGGATATACAGTTTTACTAAAGCCACGGGTGCATTTTAAAAATGACGTAAATGCACTCTGAACGTGTTGAATATTTATCTATAAATTCAGATTGGCATGGCAGACCAAAGGAATCTTCAATGAGTATTTGGAATAATTATAATTTATTTTATATATTTACTTTATCAATTTAGCACACACATACTCAAAGGACTCTTGGTGCTGCTAAAAGCTGAAGTCCCAGGGGAACCTAGCATATTAGCATTTTCCTGAAAGTGAAAAGGTTCTTCTGTAGACAGAGTTAAAGAAAGGCTGCTTGAACACTTGTGAGTACGGATTCTAGATCAAATATTGTGAAAGGAATTACATAAAGAGGAACGCGCTCACACATTCCCTAAGCGTATTTATATATAAATACATATATATATATATATATATAGAGAGAGAGAGAAAGAGAGAAGGGGTAGGCACAAAGATATATATATATATATATATATATATATCAGCGCAAACTCCAAAAACAGCCACTACTGGTTCCCGTGAGAATCAGAACCCTCCGGGCAATAAGGAGACGGACCACGAACTGGATACACAGCTGTTTAATGTGCAGGGGGTTGAAAATAGCGAGGGCAAGACGCGTTTCGGGCTGCCAAAGCCCTTGTTCACATGCATAGATTCAACGTCTTTTTTTCTTTTTTATAATGCAGTGGTAGCCCGCCATTTCTCTTTCAGGTCACATGGTCATAGACATAAACAAAATAGTTTGCATATACTTAATTTACGATGTACCGGCATAATCACAATATAAAAATAATAAATTATTTTTAACATTGATTAATTACATCCATATATTTTTAAATATAAAAATTACATCAATTAATTTTAATTTTCCTGGATAAATCCATAAAACACTGGCTGTCATGTAAGATCACGCAATGAATATCAAGTCATTGTAACCATATATAGTGTCCATTCCTTAATGATTTGGGATAAATCCCTGTGCAGATTTTAACTAATGC
Organism: Lissotriton helveticus; assembly: GCF_964261635.1. Taxonomy (NCBI): domain Eukaryota; kingdom Metazoa; phylum Chordata; class Amphibia; order Caudata; family Salamandridae; genus Lissotriton; species Lissotriton helveticus. Next base: position 190,201,713 of record NC_136069.1, on the reverse strand, counting down.
CTATACAAGCAATAGTAATTATACCATAAGGCTGGAAACTGTGGGATAAATCCCCGTGCAAATCTTAGCAAAAGGCCTGTGCAAATATAGCATTTGTGCAAAATTACGCAATTTATATGGAACATGTAAAACAATGCCAGTTTCTTCTATTTGTAACCATTATCAGAGTTTGTAAAGAATATCGCGACCTTTAAATGAAAGATAAACGGGACAAGTGGTGAAAGTGCACAATCTAATATAATATAACATTGAATCACAGTCTGCAAATCATATAGATTGTTAAAGTGCATAAATGCAAAAAATGGAGGAAGATTAAACCAGAAACAAAAAAGGAGGGATACAAAGTACTGAGAGTGTATGATGATAAAAAGCCTGTGTATATGGTGCCTATATGTATATCAGGACATAAGGGGATTTTAAATATATCTCCGTTTTCTTAGTCCTAGTAAAAACCATACAAAAAAGCATATTAATACCAGTGTAAATGTATCATCATATTAAAAGAGATATAGAAAAGGACACCACATGTATAAACGAGTGTTAAAACCAGTTCTCACATCTATGGTACATCAATAAATACCTAAAACCCAGTGAAAAAATATATATATTTATATACATATACACAAAGAAGAAGCAGAGCAATGTATGGAAAAGTGGCTGACAAGGAACTTGAACAGCCACTTTAATTTCATATATGAACATAGTATTTTACACAAGACGATACTTGGAACCCAGATGGCCACCCTAGATCACAGGGAACCTGACATATCTAGGGGGTAGTGAGGCGCTAATAAGAAGCCCAAATTGTTTATGAATAATAGTAGCAGATGGCAGATTTTTAGATCGAGTGATTATAAAAAGTGACGTAGATCCTCAGTATTATTAAGGCCATTCGGCCATTTGCTATCGAATTCAAGGATCAAGCTCGACTCTAATCGCCTCAACTTAAGCTCCCTGTTGCCACCTCTTCTAGATTTTGGGATAGAAGCTATCACATAATAAGAAAGACAATTAAGGTCCTTATCATGTGTGCTCTCAAAATGGCGAGCCACCGGATATGCCTGGTCGCTATGAAGGATAGCTCTGATATGCTGCAATATCCTGACGTGCACCTGCTGTTTTGTACTGCCTATATAATTTAGGCCGCAGGTGCACGTCAGGACATATACAGCATATTCAGTTTTACAAGTGTGGCTACCCTTAATTGGAATATCAACAGCAGAGAATGGCGTTTTATAATGGGTCTTGTTAATCCCAAATTTACACGCCCGACAGGAAGTACATTTTCGAAAACCTGCTGCTATTAACCAATTGGGCTTTTGTTGCAATTCAGGGCTACTTTGATCAAGAATTGCACCCATATTTTGTGCCCGTCTGAAAGTGACCAGGGGTTTGTCAGGTAGTATACATCCCAAAATAGTATCTGTTTGAATGGTAGGCCAGTGTTTGTTTATGATTTGTCTGATTTTATTTTGCTGGCTACTGTAGTCTGTGATGAACCTAGGGCATACTGTGTCATCAGTTTCAGTTTCATTAATAGACATACTATTTTTGTTGACCAGCAAACTTGTTCTAGACAATTTCTCAGCCTTAACTAGGGCCTGGTTAAAAATCTGGTCAGAATAGCCACGCGCCCTCATCCGCACTCTTAATTCTTCAGTGCATCCTTTGAAATCCTCAGCAGTACTACAGATTCTTTTTAACCTGAGGATTTCTCCATAAGGTATGCTGTGGATCGTATGCTTTGGATGTAGGCTTGAGGCGTGAAGTGTGGTATTGCCCGCCGTGGCTTTTCTGTGTAAAGTAGTCTGGATGCGATTGTTGTCATCTACATATATCTTGACGTCTAAAAATTCAGCTTGCCTGGCACTAATGTTGGAAGTGAATCTTAGATTAAAGGGATTGTTATTAATCTCAGTTAAAAATAGACATGCTTCTTCCTCATCCCCTTGCCAAACAATGAATATGTCATCGATATATCTGAGATATTTTACAATCTTCTCTCGCATCCAAGTCTGGTGTAAGACCCTGAGGACCTGCTCCTCCCACCAGCCCACGTGTAAACACGCGTAGCTGGGGGAGAAACAGGCCCCCATAGCCACACCCCTTAATTGTTTCCAGATTTCTTTTCCAAATGTAAAAAAGTTGTTATTTAAACACCAATCAATTAAACTTAATATCACCTTGTTATGTCCATACATTTGAACAGGTCGTTGGCCAAGATAATAAGATATTGCGTTGAGGCCATCCGTATGAGAGATACTGGTGTATAATTGCTCAACATCAAGGGTAATGAGCAACATGTCATTCTGCCATTCCAGATCCTCTATTTTGACTAAAAAGTCAGTAGTGTCACGAACAAAACTCGGAAGTTGTTGAACCCAGTCCTGTAAAAAAAAGTCTATATACTGCCCCACATTTTCTCCACAGCTGTTGATAGCGGAGATAATGGGCCTTCCAGGGATCGGATTTGTTCCTTTATGGACCTTTGGAATTAGATACAAGGACGGCAGTACGGGATGTTCATTGTACATAAATTTGCATTCATCCGCGGAGATGAGGCCTTCTCTGCGATATTTGAGAAGCAGTTTGTGCAAAATTTCATTGGCTTTCAAGTACTCTTTGTTGTTTGATTTTGTATAGCAAACAGGGTCTTGCAGTTGCCTTAATGCCTCCATAGAGTATTCAGATTTTGGCCATATAACAATGTTACCCCCTTTATCTGCAGTTTTTATTATGATATTGGGGTTGTCTTTTAACTTTTTCATAAGTTCAAAGTATTTGGCCCGTTGCACATTGTACTTCCTTCTTTTATTATTGTTGATACTTTTGTACAATTCCTTGATGTCAGCAACTATGCAGTCCTGAAAAACATCTACTGCATCTTTTACCATGATCGGTACAAAATCAGATTTTCTTTTGAATGGGGTGATTCCAGCACCTTTTTGAGCTACATGAATTTTTTCTAATCTTTTTTGTGTGCTGGTATCACCATCATTAATCAAAGGTTGAGAGTTAGTTGCATTGTCTAAATCATTTATATCTAGAAACAGCGGGACATCAGAGGCTGTAAGTTGTGCCATGCTTTCAATATTGTCAATGTCCACATTTGTGTCTTTACTAGTAGTGGATTTAAATTTTTGTAATGCAAAGAATTTCTTCAGTTTTAATTTGCGGATGAAGCGATATACGTCTACTCTAGTGGGAGCATACTTAAAATTCTGTTCAGGGCAGAAATTAAGACCCAATAGTAGAAGTTGTTCTTCTGCTTTGGTTAAGGTTACATCCGACAAATTCACAATGGATTGATTTAATTCTGTTTTTTCTTTTTCCATGTCTGGTTTGTTTTCTTGTTGTTGTTCCATCCGCCTTTCTTTGCATTTCCTTCTCCTTTCCCGTCTTTTTTTGTTTCTGCGGGTGTTGTTGTATTTCTTTGCCGTGGTCGTAGAGTGCGCAACCTCTCTTCCACTAAAAAAGCCATCTCCTCATCTATTCCAAGAATTGGCAACGGTAGGCTGGTTGAAGGTAGATCATCATTTGAGCTCACTGACTCGCTTGATATTGACGCGATATCTGAATTCGAGCTCCCCATTTCAGGTTGTTGTGCTTCCCTTCTTGTAGATGTTGTTGGCTCTTCTAACCCAGTACCTTTACCTCTGATTTGTTGTCTTTTAGTGGCATTGAATTTGCGCGAAAACGTGAATATCTGACCGTTGGCATAGTCCGCCGCATCACGTGCAAACTTACTCACTTTTCTAGCTTTGATTTTGTCAGTGTGTTTTTTCAGTCTCTCTTGCATGTCATTTTTTAATTTTTTACCCATTTCAGTTTCTTCAATTGCATTTATTTGTTCTTCCAATTTGCTGATGTTAAGCAGGATGGCTTCTCTGTCAATAGCAGCATATTTGATTAAAATGTGGACCGAATTCATCGAGGCTGCTAGGTTATTTTGGCCCCATTCTTTCAACATTAAAGGGTTTGGATTTTCATAAGTTGGGGCCAGCATAAATCTTAAACCTCTCGGTACACGTTTAACTTCAGCATATTTAGACAGGGAATAGTGTTCCCACCACTTTGTTATTTCAAGCCGTTTTTCTTTTTCTAACGCTTTGTAGAGACTTTTGATGTCCGTTTCAGCTTGTGTTGTTAAATTGCTGACAGTCTTATTAATGCTGCTACTTGGCGTTATGACCTGATTGAACAACAGCTCTGCTTCTTCCTCCCTCACACGGAACTCCTCCGCAGACATTATCCTCGCTTTCAACCCAGTAATGATTTATGCAGCACACGCCTTTCGTTCTGTTTACACAATTTTAAGCGTGCGATGTGTTCCCTTTCCCCGGCCGGGGACGTAACCTCCTCACCTCTGCTTTGCCGCTTTCACCGTGTGGTAGTTTTTCCCGCGTTGTGGCCACAAAACACTGCAGTCGTGCCTTCCGACTCGGCCGCCGAGAATCGTCTCCACACGCCGGGAATCCTAGGTTTCAGGCCGCAAGAGGGGGCATCCGCTTACAATTCCATCGGAAAACTTAAAAAGTCATAGCTTGAATGCAGACGCCGGCTTTCAGAGGAGGGGGTCCGTGAACGGAAGCAAGCTGACTTCCGTAATTCAATCAGCGCAAACTCCAAAAACAGCCACTACTGGTTCCCGTGAGAATCAGAACCCTCCGGGCAATAAGGAGACGGACCACGAACTGGATACACAGCTGTTTAATGTGCAGGGGGTTGAAAATAGCGAGGGCAAGACGCGTTTCGGGCTGCCAAAGCCCTTGTTCACATGCATAGATTCAACGTCTTTTTTTCTTTTTTATAATGCAGTGGTAGCCCGCCATTTCTCTTTCAGGTCACATGGTCATAGACATAAACAAAATAGTTTGCATATACTTAATTTACGATGTACCGGCATAATCACAATATAAAAATAATAAATTATTTTTAACATTGATTAATTACATCCATATATTTTTAAATATAAAAATTACATCAATTAATTTATATATATATATATATATTGCCAAACATGTCCCATTCGAAGGGCGCACTTCTCACAGCTGGTGCGCGTGACGGGGCTGAACAGGCCTCCTTTTCCAATGTTTCACCAATATTTGAAAACACGCCGCACTCTCCCGGGTTAGTGAAAATAAAACAGTTTATTTATCACATCAGCAAAGCCATTTCTCCTCCTTCACCTGAAGGAGGAGAAATGGCTTTGCTGATGTGAAAAATAAACTGTTTTATTTTCACTAACCTGGGAGAGTGCTGTGTGTTTTCAAATTTTGGTGAAACATATATATATATATATATATATATATATATATATATATATATACATTTAGAGAGAGAGAGAGAGAGAGAGAGAGAGAGAGCGAGAGAGAGAGAAGGGGGAGACACAAAGATAGAAAAAGAGTACGCAATGAAATGAGGTAATCAATGATTTCTTTCTTTGGAATTTTCTATTTAATGATTCAAATGATGTCAAATGCAACCACGATGGAAGGTGGTGTCAGTGACAATACTATAGCACTTCTCTAGAATTTTGCCAAATACGTTTAAATAATAAATCACTTTCAGTATGTCCAGTAATCAACAATATTGAGGAATGGCTACACAACCTATGCTGTAATAAGATGAAATGCAACGAACCACAATGAAAGCAGTGGCGAGCCAAAGGCCTGAGAAACGTTCATATGTTAAACAGTGCCAATATCAGTCAGTGCTGAAACAAAACAGAGGGTTAGCAGAGGAAAACAAGGGAGGCATGAGGTCTGCGGGGTTAGTGTCAACCAGAGTAGCGTGCAAGGAAATCATGGTGAAATATTACAGCACAAACAAATATGAAAACTTGGAAAATATCTATAAGTTATGGCACATTTATTCAATTGCATTCCATGATGACTTTTCCCCCCCTACTTTCTCAACGGATACCTTTAAAAAATATTTTAAACATTTGTATAGTTGTCATTTTTTTCTGGTGAAATATTAGCATTTTTCTCTTTACAATGGAGATGGAAGACAGTGACAGTGATGCCATCAAATAGTTGAGATAAGCTCAAGTCCCTCCTTGCCCTGCTGCTATATGGAATAGCTGAGTGTACAAGGCATACAGTAGAGCGAACTGCAAAATCTGCAAAGTTGATAATACCTGGCCCGTGAACAGAAATGTTTATATCATTTTGCCATGAAGAAGGTCAGTCCCGATCGTAGTAAATCTCCTTTGAAAAAGCTTGAAGACTCCTGCAATGCCTTCAATGGAATGGATTTTTGGAGGTTGATTTCTGAAAGGAGGCCATTGAAGCCTTGGGATCACTGACATATTATTGATCCAACAAATATCAAAACACAAAAATATCGGAATTTAAATATAGATAACAAAAATAGCGACTCTATATAGATAACTATAAAAACCAAAAATATTGAGAGCACAAATATTGTTGTTGAAAATATCGATTTTTACCTTATTGAAAACAACATTTTCGGAAACAAAAATATTGTTACCTTTAAATGAACATAGACTATGTCAAAAATATCCATCCTTTAATATCGAGTACAATGTAATCGCCCAAATAATTAAATAATCAATAATAAAACTCTAAAAAACACTTTTCACATACAACAATTACTTTAAATAAACCCCAAATATATTACATTATCAAAATATTTACCATTCTCCCCAAAATGTACAATTCTAAAACATACAATAACCCATCCCAAAAATTACCATTAACTACAAACAAGTAAACACCAAACTAAATATTCATATATATGTATATACATATATATATATATGTATATATATATATATATATATATATATATATATATATATATACGCACACATATGTATATATATATACACATATATATATATTTATATATACACACACATTATTGTATAATAAAAATTATGTGACTATTGTTATACATAAATAGTAAAACACAAATTAGCATTTACCATAGAAGGATTCAACTGATAAGAAAAATTAAAACTATAGTAAACCAACTAATAAAATTGAACTATTAACAACTTTAACAATTGAAATTAAACAAACAATTAAATCAACAATATAAAAGAAACACTAATTAGAGCAATTAAATCCTTAAAAAATGACAAACCCTGCAAGACCGTAAACTCTGCTGGATTCTTCCTACAAGCCATGAAAGAAGAAAAATATATATCTTAACAACTACATAACTAACACTTATATTTAAACCAAAATGTAACTATTAACAAACTCCACAATATAAAATAGCAAATACATATTAACACACTTTCCAACTTTAATTTTTCTACTCAGACTTCTTGAAAGAAAAAATAATAAATAAATAACTAATGATAAACTCACCCAAATAGCGAGTAAAAAGCAAACCTAATTACATCAACCCCTACAAACTATCAACAAAGTAACATTTAACTTATGTTTTTCTTTTTCAATCCACAGAAACAAAAGCACCTGCTGCACATTAAAACACCTCCACGAGAAAAACTGCTAAACGGGGTGAACTATCTCATCAAAACATATATGTAACTATACAAAATAAACTCATTGTTAAACATGATAATAACAAATGTGCAAACGTTTAAAGATATAATATATTTATGCTATTACAGTACTTACAGATACAATGACAGAGGCCGCTAAATTCATCACCTCACTGCCAAGAGATGTCATCATCCGAAACTGGAAACTGGAAATTTACTAAATATTATTCTAATGCATGATATGGGAGGGCAGATACAAAATATAATGTAGTAATTCATGTCAGAGAGCATGACCACCCTCCAAATGTGACAGAAATTGAAGTATGAGATATATTGCAAGATATGAGAGAGGCAAGTGCTAGCTCCCAGGAACCGACAAGCAGAATCTTAAAGGATATTGTACCTAAAGTCCCAGAATACATAACAGGGCAACTATCACCCTTACTCGTTGTTGCTGCCGCTTTAAACCTACAGACCCAAGTCTCGCGGAACCCGCTTTGCGGGTCCCGCATCGCCCTGTGGATTGATCGTCTGGCTCCTGTGGTGCTTGAGGGGTGTGCGACAGGTAGCAGGGCTGCGAGCGTGGAACCGGGACTCGCTTTCCCAGGAGTCCCGGTTATTCCACTGGCCGAGTCACCTGGCCCGCTCTCCCTGACCGCCCCGCCCCACCTCCATCCATTTGAAAAGGCGAGGACACAGCTGCGTCGTGGGATACCTTGAATCTTTGTTTTACTCGTTGTTGCTGCCGCTTTAAACCTACAGACCCAAGCCTCGCGGAACCCGCTTTGCGGGTCCCGCATCGCCCTGTGGATTGATCGTCTGGCTCCTGTGGTGCTTGAGGGGTGTGCGACAGGTAGCAGGGCTGCGAGCGTGGAACCGGGACTCGCTTTCCCAGGAGTCCCGGTTATTCCACTGGCCGAGTCACCTGGCCCGCTCTCCCTGACCGCCCCGCCCCACCTCCTTACGGCCCTCACCCTATATATACGAGAGAGCAACGCTGCGCGGGAACGCGCGGGAGTGCCCGGGGCTAAGCCCGGGCAAAGGGCGGGCCATCTGTGGCCGTCTAGGGCCGGATACGGCCGGGCTGGGCCTACCATCTAACAGTGGAACTGGTGTAAGGAACAGGTAACCGACTAACGCGCCCGCCATTGTGAGTCCCCGGCTCATCTGCTATAACATGGCAACAGACAATTTGAACTCTTCGCTTCCAACTTCCGTTAGTATAAGTATACTGGGACCCTTGGATAAATATTTTGCACGTGCCAAAAGGGATATAGACAAAGAAATAGAGCTGGCAGAAAGGAGAGTAGAACGCCGCCTCTCTATAGAACTCTTAAAGCATAAACCTTGGGTACCCGTAAGAACTGAGGCAAAGGGACTACTTTTAAATAATAATGTTACATCTGTAGGAGAGTCAGATATGGATTTATTTAATATTAATGATATTCCCCTGATTTTTAAAGAAGGCCCCCTACAAATAAATGAAAAGGAGACTATAAACGTAAGTAACACGATGCAGCCATCATTGGGTACTGAAGCTTTGATTGACTTAAACTCTCCCATTATTGTGGATCACGATCTGCCACTTGTCCCTTCTCACTCTTCCCCTGTACCTATTTGGTTGCTGGAGGAGGGCTCCCAAGGAGAGGCACGCTCACTTCAAACAGCTAAATTACTTGAAGGGAAATCAAATAAAAAGAGAAGCCTCGAAGTGTGTCGCTCGCCACCAAGAAAAAAAAGGAGGAATATAACGGGGAGAAAAAAGTCTTTTAACATAAAAACACCATCGCTAGAAAAGAACTCTCCGGTTAAAGTCAACAAAGTTATTGTTAAAGAGGTAACAAGCAAACCCCAAGTGGATTCGAATAAGCCATTAGAAGATCAGATGTATAGAGGGATAATCGAGGACATTGAACGTCTCCTCAGATCCTACATGTTTCCCCTTCTAGAAAGAGTTAAAAAGTGGGGAGAGACCATGGACCGCATTTTAGCGGAAAGGACACCAAATGAGGCCATAGGACAAAATAATTCTAAAGAAACTGAACAAGCAAAGGCGCAACTAATAGCGACCCAAAGCAAGGCCCTCCCGGAAAAAGTTCCCGTGAATAGTAACATAAGTTCTAGCCTAGCGGATACACAAGTATTACATGAGGGAAAAACTAAGACTATGCCCACGAAGGTCTTCACAGCCACAGACGCAAGTAGAAGAAATGTGTCACTAGATAAGCGGGTTAAAATAAAACATAAGGGTAATGTCGACCTCCCCCCAGAGTCAACGAATTACGTCATCATCTTGACTGGGGTCCCTAGGGTACAAACAGGTAGCATAGAGTCAGATTCCAGTCTAAAGAATAGGGTCATACACTGGCTAAGGACGAACAGACCATTGCCACCACACCTAAATGGGGACATAGTGTCTGTGAGAAGATGTGACTGGGTGGGTGTGAGACCAAAAGATATAGAAGGCGACGTAATTATTATAAACTTTAGGGATCACCGAGTTGTTACCCATATCTCAGACTGGTATTCAGGAAGAAAGGAGGGGAGTGTATCTACCCGCAATTTGACCTATTTTTATCCACAAACAATGATGAAGCCCCATGTACATTCTCTAAAAGAGGGGCATCCCAACTTCTATGCTTTCGGTAAACATAAACCATATCACACTTCAGTAAGACAAAGTTTTAATGCCCCCATATTCCCCCCATTTCCCCCCATTCGCCAATATTCTAATAGATATAACCTCCGTTCTGATTATAATCATTATCCCACCAACCCAAATCATTACTGGAATGTTCCACTACACAACCTCCTTGACCCATTCTCTGGTATAGATCTAATTGACTGACTTGATGACTCTATAAAGAACACAAGCAGAAAGCTAGGGAGGATAAAGGAGGCTGTGTCCAAAACACTTATAACTGGACAGACACCAGGTAGTAGGCTAAACATAAACCGAGTTAATGAAACAGGGAAGACACAAAACAGTAAAGTTGAAAATCAGATTAGGGATGAGGAAAATACAAACATAATAGATGGGGTAACAAGGAGGGAGGTAAGGGGAAAATTGTCTTCGAATATAATAATTAAAGATAGAAATACACCTAAAATAAATAATATAACCATAAAAGCATGCCAAATAAGCGTAGTAACTTGGAATGTGTGTGGGATTGCCAACAAGGTGTTAGAAACATCATGGGGAGAGCTTGTAAACGATATAGACATACTCTGGGTTCAGGAGACCTGGGCCTTTAAAGAAGTGCACATAGATGGCTTTAAGACATTTCATGTCCCCGCAGTACCTTCCAGTCATGGTAGGCATAAAGGGGGATTATGCGTCTATGTGTCTAACCGCCTAAATACTTCCACTAGCTCAGGTAGATCAATCTCACCTTACTTCCAAGTGGTTACCATTCATCTAAATTGTAGGAATGTGTTAATAGTGGTAAACTTCTATAACAATATTGAGAATGCCCTCTTTAGGGAAGAATTACTGAAAATGTCAAAAGAAATGAGGGCGGTAAAACCCATACAAGGGAAGGACTTAATTTGGGTTTGGGTAGGGGACTTTAATGTAAATTTATGCACAGTGGAAACATGCGGTTATCAAGAATATGGCATGGGTGAGCAAGGGGATTGCAGCCACTTTCAACACCATATGAAAGGGGAAATTTTAAATGACATCATGGCCAAGTTTGATCTTGGGTTTGCAAATAGGTTATGTCACCCTAAGGTAAAGTTCACCCCCACTTTTTTGGCAAGGGGACTACATTCAATTATAGATTTTATTATCCTGCCCAATAGATATGGCAGTCGGGTGATGAACTTTGAGACCCATGTCTCTGGTCTGAGTGACCACCTACCAATAAAAATTCTTCTTAGTATAACGGGAATAAATACCCCCTCATTAATCGAGACCTTGGCTTGGTCGCAAAACGTAGCGGTTGCACATCAAAACGGTATAGCCTTAAAGTGGAGAATGGTAGACCCTGAAAAAACTTCGCAAAAAATTGTGAAAGACGCACTCCCGTCATTACTCACATGCTTACAGGACAATCCTAGAAAAGGTGAGATCCTGGAGGCATTTAGTAATATCACTAGGAGCATACAGGGAGTGCTGACTAGGACGTGTTCTGGGAAGAATATTGTCAACAAGGGATGGTTCGACAACCAATGTAGCAAGACACACAAAGCCCTTAAAATGGCCTTAAAAGAAACAGTAAGGGACCATGCCACGATTACAATACTCAGGAAGGCATATAATTTAGCAAGAGTCCACAGAAAAAAGGCCATTAAGGAAAAAGCATGGCGAGATCTAACGAACGCGGCGGAGAATGGTGATTCTAAGTTATTTTGGCAAGTAGTTAATTCACCATTCATTAATAATAAAGCGCCTGCCAAAATGGAAATTGCTATTGATGAGAATTCATGGGTTGAGTTTTTTTCAAAAGTATATTGTAATGCCCAGGAGGAGCCCCAAGCACAATGTAATTACTGCCCCATACCGCTAGAGTTTAACCTAGAGGAGGTCGTGACGGCCATAAAATCCACACAGAATAATAAAGCACCGGGGCCAGATGGGATCCCAAGTGATCTTTATAAATCGAATGTAGATCTGTGGGCTCCTGTCTGCTTACGTGTAATGGAGGCCTGTTGTGAAAAAGGCTTCGTTAAAACATGGGCAGAGTCGTTAATTATCCCTATACATAAAAAGGGTGATCGGGATAGCCCATCAAATTACAGACCAATATCACTTTTAGATTCACTATCGAAAATTGCAGGTAGAGTGGTGTTGACTAAGTTGCAGGTTTGGGCAGAAGAAAAGAATATCCTTACGCCAGTACAATATGGATTCCGCCCAGGGTTGGGCACAGTAGAGCAAGTCTTGAATCTCGTCCTATTACAGGGGAAATACACTAGAGCAAAAAAGGGTTGTTTTTACGCAGTCTTCGTCGACCTTTCGTCGGCGTTTGACTGCGTGATTCACAATAAATTATGGGAAACTTTAGAAGAGATGAAGGTAGACCCAGCTATTGTCCTCTTTTTGAGACAATTATATATGAAGGCTACTGCTAAAGTAAGGTATGGGCTGAGCGGGGAATGCACTAGGTCTTTCCGCATACAGAAGGGGGTGAGGCAAGGAGGTGTGCTGGCCCCATTCCTGTTCTCATTATATACCAACAGTCTGGAGAGGGAATTGGGAGCCAGCAACATTGATTCAACCTAGGTTGGGAATAGACAGATCTGCTCCCTTCTGTATGCGGACGACGCCGTGCTGATGGCAAGAACAAAAGTTGGTGCCCAAAAAGCTTTAAAAAGATATGTTGACTACATGGGGGAGAGGGGCCTCATTCTTAATGCTAAAAAATCCTTCGTGATGGGATCTGGCAAAGGTGGGGCAAGATGCAAGGAACTTAGCGTGGCAGGCTTTCACTTACAAGCTACAAAAACATTTCCATGCTTAGGAGTTACAATCGAGGCAACAGGGGCGTGGGCCACCGAGGTGAAAAACCGATCCCTAGCATTTAAACGTTCGGTTGCGGCTGTAAAGCATTTTGCAAGTAAATTAGGGAAAAAACAACCAGAAATAATGCTTAGGATTTATGTGGCTAAGTGTAGAAGCATCGCCCTATATGGAGCGGGAATATGGGGATATCAGGATGTAACAGCTCTCCAAATTATCGAAAATGATTTTTTCCGATACCTTCTGTCCCTTCCAAAAAGTATCTCAGTTTACAACTGCCACATGGAACTAGGAATGGCACATTTGACAGACCTGATTAAAATGCAGCCAATTCTATTATGGAGGAGAATTTGGGTGACACCAGAATTGGCTCTAAATCGAGAAGTAATTAATGATGTCATGGCCCTGGACAATGTGAAAAGTATCAAATGGCTTGAGTATGTGAGGAAAGTCTTTGTGGATATTGAAAGGCCTGAATGGTATCACAAACCTGAGCTAATTGGGAAAATCCCCAAGAAATTTTTAAGAAACCTATGTATGGAGCACTTTAATAATTTAAGGGTTGCGACCGAAGTCAGTAAAAGAACTGTGATTGATCACCAATCGCTACTGACTTCGTACAATATTCAACCATACTTGACCATCACGACCTTGGGGTTTGAACGCTTTGTTTTGTGTAGATTCAGGTTTAACATTTTTCACCATCTGGTCTCCTATCCGGATAAAAATGACTGGAATAGATCTCTGGCCCCCTGCCCATGTGATAATGTATCTGTTCAGTCTACCTTCCATCTTGTACTACTATGTAAATTGTACAAGAAAGAGCGCGCTAGATGGTTGAAACATTATTTGAGAAAGGGGGGCATGGCGACAATGTAGGCTAGCTTACTTGAATCTCCAACAATTAGGAAATCCTCTATGTATTAAGACTATGGCAATGTTTTTAAAAAGTGTGTTAAAACAACGGAATTTACTATGTATCAAGGCCTAATCGATTGATTATTTTTAATAATTTAAGACTTTTTACCTATTATGCGTACTTTGTAATGTGAAATATGAAATGCTTTTATGATTTTTAAGGATGGAGAAAATCGAATAAAGCTTTGAAATTGAAAAATTGAGACACCCATCCCCACGTTAATTGCACAAACTAAAAAAAGCCACCAGAGATACCCCACTTGCCCCTAGAAGATACAAAGACAAAGACATACCTGCATAATTAACAATTACACATAGCGAGGAACCTTTAATTTTACATGACAATCTAAATAATAAAAAACAAATTCTAATATTCTCTACAGCAAACAACTTAATAAAACGTAGCCAGTGTCAATCTTGGATGACGGATGGGACCTTTAAAATGTGTCCCAAACCATTTAGTCAGATATACACCATTTATGGTAAATCTCAAAACACAAATATCCCTTTTATATATGCCCTATTGCCAAATAAACTAAGGAACACTTATTACAAGCTCTTAAACTATATAAAACAAGCAACACATAACTACTACCCCCCAAAAATAATCATATACTGTGAACAAGCCATGATTCAAACAATTCTGAAAATCCCTCCCCCCACAGCTATAGGAGGCTGTTACTATCATTTCAATCAAAGTATGTGGAGACATCTTCAAAAGTCTGCAGTAAGTGTAGAATATTCCACAAACATCCAATGTGCCTTCAAAATAAAAACATGATAGCACCAGCTATCTTCCTGTCACAGAGGTAGCCAACCAATACCATCCACTAATAGAAAGCTCTTTTTTATCAACAACAACATGAAGACAAAATTAGTCCCCTAATGGACTATTTCGAAGACACTTGGGTTGGCAGAGAGCATCGCTCTGGACACAGATGCCAAACCAAATTCCAAATACCATGGTGAAATCTCTATGACAGCACCTTGGCACAGCAAGCCATAACAAACAACATAGTGGAAGGATGGCCCAATGCCTACTAATCCACACCAGGCAGAACTCAACTTACATTATCCACATTTATAGAAGCATTACAAATAGAGCAAAACTACCAAGGACTAAGAATGGATCAATTTGTTAGTTAAATTGGCCCTAAACTTAGCAAATAAAAAAACAAAAGAATGTACATATTACAAATGAAAGTTAAACTCTTCATAAATAACAAAGTGCGACATTACTTAGAAATGATAGCTAAAAGCAAACTATAAAATAAATCTTACCCTACCAAAGTCTTCAAAAAGTGCAATAAACTGTACACCACCATACCAATTTAAATAAAAAAATAACAATAAATATAATATTTTATCAGATCAAACAACTATTTAAAATAACAATATTAATAAAGACTGATATAATAACATTATATATAAATTATTTTTAAAAAGTAACTATCACCAACTAAAATAAATAAAATAAAAATCATTCATCACATAAAATAATAACACATAATCCAAACAATTCAACATAATAATCACATATATTTAGTGATTGTTTTGGCTTGGCATGATGGCGGTCATCATCTTGTAGCGCTCTCACACCTACACTGCGAACCTGAATAATTTGAGCGGTGCAGTGGCCTTCGGCCCACCCTGCGCATTTGGCACCCCCCCACAATTGTGGGTATGTCCTGAGGTGACAGCGAGGGGTGATGAGGAGCCCTCCTGGTGCGGGGCTGCACGTGCTCCTGTGAGACCTACAGGCTGAAAATGGCACCAAAGATGACATGGCTGGGTGGGTGGGCCTGAACAGCAGGATAGAGGCTGCCCGGCAGTCCCTGGTGTAGTGGTGGTGCCTTTCTCCCCTCCTGCTGCAGCCTACAAAGGGGCCCAGAACTGACAGTAGGGCTTGGACACGATCCCAGTCATGGGGTCTCTCTTCTCATGTGGCCCGACATCGTCCCCAGGACCTGGCGGTGAAAAACAGTGCATAGAGAGGCTGAAATGTTGTCACGGGGGAGACAGATGGACAGGCAGGCCCCTTTTCTTTGAGGTGAAGCCACCTCCCTTCTCCCCTCTCCCATTTGAGGAGTTTGGTAACCCTGTGGGGTATTTTGTGCTGCCCAGAAGTGTAGTGCCCGGGGCCCCCCAGAGACTGATCCCCTGGGTCCTTGGAGTGGCTACACGTTGGGACTACCCCAATTGTACAGTGTGTGCCAGAGGCCCGCCTTGGGAGCCTATCAGGGGATATATAAAACCCCCCCCCCATGGAAGAGCCCTCTTGGTGGCCAAGGAGTTGATGCCCCCCGACTCTACGACTGCTTGTGCTGCCCATCTATTTGTGGGGTAAGGGACTGGAGAGCCAGTGGTTCCTGCTGAATGCCCTCTCCCCCTTGAGGGAGCACTACCTGCTGCCATGGTGAAGCAACAGTTGTGACAGGGCAAACTGGATACATTTGCCAAACTGTTACTGCAAATTCAGCAGGTGTCAGACCTGTTGTGACACCAGCTGCAGTGGGGGCTGACTGATGGTGGACATCCTGAAGGCCACTGAGTTTTACCACAATGCCCTGAAGACTAAAATTGGAGGGATTGGGGTGGATGTAGCTCTGTTCTGACAAGACCTGATGAAGATGACGGGGAAGTGGTGGTGGCCGAGACAAAAATCGTAACACTGGAAGCCACGGTAAAAGACCTTATGCAGGTGGGACAGAAAATGAAATCCCTCTCCAGAGAGTTGGTGGCAAGGGTTGAGGATGCAGAGGGCCGCCTGCGATGTAATCATTTGCACTTCTTGGGGTTCGGGAGGGCGCGCATGGTTCCTGAGGGCACGCAGGATCACCAATCTGAACAGTTTCTCGAACAGTGGCTGAAATCCTTTCTTCTGTTGGACCAGATCTCACTGTGTTTCCTTGTTGCGAGTATACATCTGGCCCTTGTTAGAAGACTACATCCGGGGCTGCCCTGAGGCCCATGATCATTTGCCTCCTGAACTATAAGGACTGAGATTTGGTACTCACCATTGTCAGGGGCCTGGGGTAAGTGAAATATGAGTCCACATTAATCCTTGCCATTGCAGACTTCACCAAAGTGGGTCAGCAACAGCAGAAGACTTTTGAACTGGTGAAGCAGAAGCTGCGGGGTCTGAATCTTTGCTACATGATGCTATACCTGGCCACGCTCAAAGTGGTTTCCAGGGCAAGGCCTTCCTGTTTGACCATCCGGACTGGACAGGACCTGGGAATGGTTGGAGGAGCACCCCTCACAGCGTCTAGAGGGGGATTCTTTCCTCTCGAGGGGAACTGTGGCTATAAGGAGGCCATGGAGAGACCGGTCCAGTAGACTACGCAGAGTGCCAGCGAAAGACCCTTCAACACACCACTCAATATGTTGCTATACCGGTGTTGCAGAGCTGCGTGAGTGTTAAGGAGTTGTGGGGGCTTGCATTCACTACTGCAAATGGGGATTGTTTAACATGTTACTTGTGCAGGAGAGTGGTGGGTAGTTCAAACCCCACATCAGGGATAAGTGAGATGGGGGGTTAGTTGGGATTGTTTTGTTCACTTAGTTTTGAGGAAAACATGGCAGGACATGCGCACACAAGGCAACCACACTACACATGACCGGGTAGGCAGAAGGTGGGCCCCAGGTGAGACCTCCCTTGGGACTTTACCATATGTTGTCCATGATGACACCTTCCATAGAGTCATTGATGATCCTGTCGTGGAACGTGAATCGGTTGAGCTGTAAGATTAAGCATGGGGTGGTCACATACTACATCCATTGACAGGCCCCAGACTTGGTGCTCCTACACGAGATTCATCTGCTTGGAAGCACCTGCAAGTGCCTGCAGAGAGGCAGGTACATGATGCTAGCACATGTTGGCTATCCGAGTGGCTCCTAGGAAGCCGTAATCCTAGCTAGAAAGAACCCCCCTTTCAGGTGATGAGAATATAGGCTGATTGTCTAAGGCTGCTATATGGTAGTGAGGGGCAGATTGCAGAGAAAGATGGTTATGATTCTAAACATATATTCCCCCTCCCTAGGCTGCTGAGATGGACCCTAGATGGATTGGGCCCTGGCCTTCTTGACCCACCCTGTGAGTTATACATTGTAGGAGGGGAGTTTAACAAGGACAGACATACACTCCGGGTGGTGCCTACTAGCCAACCCACAGAGCTTGCCCACTTTACGCATGCACTGGGGCTCTGTGATGCTTGTTGGAGCTGACACCCAAGTGAAAGGGAATACTCATTTTACTGAGGGGCTCATAAATTCATGTCAAGGTTGGATTATGTGTTTCTGCCAATGCCCCAAATACCCTGGGTTAGAGATGTACAATACTCGGCCCGTGGGATTTCTGATCATTCCTCTTTGTTGGGCACCAGACAGCCCCATAGACAGGTCTATTGGAGGTATGACATCTGCGCCTTAGGTGACTCGGACATAGCGGAAATCCTTAGTTGATAACAAGTTATATTTCGAGAAGAACAAGGGGTCAGTGTGTTCACCGGTTATTCAATTGGAGGCATACAAAATGGTGCTCAGGGATAGCACCCAGAACATTATTGCTATACAGAAGAAATGGAGGGAGTAGAGGATGCTTCAATTGGAGCACCACCTTGAAATGGAACTGGGTGTCTACGAAAGAAAAAGACACCTGTCGCCTCTTAGAAGTGCTGTGAATACGAAAAAAATATGAAATTGGAGGCTAAAAATTAAGTTAGTATCTTTAGATTGATATGTAGGAGGCGTGTGAGTGTATCAAACAGAATATTGTATGGATGATGAATGTCCTAAATGTAATTTTTTTTAAAAGCACTAACCTTTGCATTAAAATTTGGATTTTTTAAAATCTGTGAATTAAATAAAACATGTAATCATTTATGTATTTTTTGTCTATTGTTTTGAGTTTCAAATAATCTAAAATGCTTATGGCATGGTCCCTGATTTCCAGTGGTGACCCAGTGGGGATCCTAGGATTCCAATAGTCTTTCAGTAGGGATTAAAGGGTTCCAGTATTGATTTTGTGGGGATCCACAGAAGTCAGATGGTTAAGAACCACTGATCTAGACCTTTCCCGAGGATACAGGAAAACAATGATTGCAAAAGGTCTATAGAATGCAGTGGTCACCTATATAAGAGCAAATATTAACTCTATATAAAACTAGCCAAAATAACATAGGATATATTCATGCATTGTGAGGGTAGCTCCCTATGAATTTTTTAATATAATAACCACATTTCCTCCTCGTTCTCTATTGACCAACCATGCCACTAACTGGCATGGTATGTCACCCTGTTCATAATGGCTCTCTGTATATGGTTTGTAATCAGAGGTGCAACTACAGCCAAATTTTGGGGGAGGCTAAGAATTTTTTTGGGGGGGGCTGAATCTTTAAGCAGTAGGCAGAGTGGAGCTGCAGGAGCTCTTAGAAGGGGTAAAACAACAACAACGCCTCATTAACATGCAAATGGTCTTTTAAAGACCTGTGAAGTGCTTGGATGCTGCTGTGTGTGTGCCCGGGAATCTGTCTCAACCCGAGCTGCCACACACGATGGGGGAGTGACTTAGAGTTTCACTTGCCTCATCTAAATCTCTCTGCAATTTGTATGGATCCTCTCAGATTGCTTATGAATGTGGTGCTTGTCTATCTACATCCCTCATTTGGCCCTCCAGGTTCCCAACTGTGCATGTCAATGACTGACACACCGCATAAGTGGTAGTCACGCACTTGCCACGCGTGGTTACTTTGAAAGCCTCCCAGAGGATCCCAGTCGAAGTTACAGAACTTGTATTAGTAAAAAGAAATTCCCTCACCGCTTCACAGATTACCTCCCGGTAAGCCTGATCCTTTAAGGCAAGTGGCTAGAATCGCCACTGTGGTAATGGGGCCACATGTGTTCATCCCCATATTGTAGCCACCAAAGGGGCACGATCTGATAACGAGCGATCAAGAAATTGCAGCTCCCCACTATCCCTAGGCTGCCCAAGTTGTTCAAACATATAATCAATCTTCGAGAACGTACACTGGGGAGTAGAATAAATGGGTTAGCCCCTGGTCTGGTCATTCACTACTTGCCATAGCTCTATCAAATTGAGCGTGTCCACACTTCCCAAAAGTGCCCTAGATGTCCTGTCCAGTGGTTGCGCCACCAGTTGGGAACTGTCTAGCTCTTTATCTAACACACAATTGTAGTCCCCCATCCGAATAATAGCTTGGTGTGCATAGGGCATCAAGACACACGTCAAGACCCCAAAACCAGAAGTGTCTATGCTGGGGGCATATGAAGTAAGAAGCACCGTAGGGGTACCCTGTATTTCTCCTACCACTACCATGTAGCGCCCATCTGCTGCTTTCAGTTCTGTGGTTACTCATAGTGGGATGCTGCTATCCATCCCTAACAACACACCTCTCGCTGATTAAGTAAAGCTTACATACCACAGCCTGCCCTCCCACCCCCAATTCAGCTTATAAAGTCTCATGTTCTTGGGGAAGTAAATGGGTCTTCTGCAGCATAACTATCTTGGCTCTCTGTCTATGAACGTAAGACCATTTCATTTGATGCTTAACAGGATTCTGGTTCCCTTAAAATTCCATGATAGGATTGTCACCTCTGTGTGTGTATGTGTGAGTCATCTCATATGCCCATATTATATGTACTGCCAATAAACATTGTTCTGATTGCATTTGATCCTTCTTAATAAACATGCAGGAGATATTACCCAACCCCCATGTGGCCTGACCCAACCTGGCCTCCGCAATCGACACAATGGTTGTCTATCCCCCTTTTTTACAACAACAGAATCAAATGTTCATGTTACAGCGCGGTATTACCTGGGGTCCCTGGTGTAAAGTCCCCCAGGGCCATTGTTAACAGGCATGCATGCCAAGAACAGAGCATGTATCTCACTCATCTCCACTCCAGCCAACATAAATTATTATTCTCCATCGTTTTCAGCGTCCTCCCCCTTTGTCTCTGATTTTCCATTTAACTTCTACAAAAGATTAACTTTTTCTGGGATGGACATGCCATAATCTGGGTAAAAGGATATCCTTTTACCATTATGTTCTATCTCTGAGTGTGTGAGGGCCACTGTCATGATATTCACTTTATCCCTATATCTCAGCATATGTGCAATCAACATGCACAGAGGTGCACCAGGTTTGGGCGTACCACCAGGAGTTTTATGAGCTCTGTTGACGAGCAACTCGCACTCCTCATTCAGTCCTGGCAGCACTGTGGGGAGCCAGCTCTCCAGAACAGTTTCCCTGCTGCCGTCTCTGAGCCCTTCAGTAATCCAAGAATGCACACATTATTGTGTCGGGACAGGTCCTCGAAATCAGCAAGTATTGTCTCCTGTTACTGCATGTGCTGCTCCTGGGATCTTAACTGATTAGAGTGTGCACTCAAATGTTCCTCCGTACCATTTGTTCTCGTGCCCAAATCCTTAACTTGTTCTCTCAGTTTATCCATAGCCTGGTGCAGTAGCGTCACTGTTATTGCCACCCCATCAATCTTTTCAGTAATAGCTTTATTTTCTCCTAAGATTAGATTTTTTATATCCTGGTAAGACGGCGAAGCAGTCTCCCCTTCCATGGCAGCATAATTCGAAGCCCAAATGTGCGCCGTTCTACCAATACAGTTTTCGGTAGTGTTGCAGGACTTTAAGGGTGCGTCCAAGTCCCGTTTGAGTTTTGGTGGTATGCAAGCAAGAAGAGGCCCCCACCGATGTCCCTCCAATGGGCAGGTCGAAGCCAAGCAGGCTCTTTCCCCCACCACATCAGTCAATTCTGGGCCCTGAGCTATAGTTTGTGGTGTGCTCTGTATCCCTTCAAGTTGTCCTCAGAGGTGACCCCCTTAGTGTACTATTGAGGGCTTTGACGTCTTCCAGCTACTATGTGCAAGCAACAATTTAACTTAATGAGATAGGCGAGGGGGGAGAGGCTTCCAAGTTCAGCTTCTCATCAGCAATTTAAATTAACTGCTACAGAGTTGCCTCAATCTCATGGGTCATGAAGAGCTCCATAAAATAATATGAGCCCTTAAATAAAGTATTTGTGTGCCTGCTCCCCACTCTGGTAATTAGCAGTCAGCTCGGGCCACCTCACTGCACATCATAGCAGGCCTGCCCATCCTCCACCTTATCACCAGTTTTCAGTGCGTCCCTCATAGGGAGCCAGGTGCATAGGTATGTGTTACTGCTATGTGGGGGGACTCTGAACACTTATCCTCCTTAATCCAATCAATGTAGCTGACCCTCGGTGCAGCCTGCTCATCATCGCAGCTATGAATGAGCCCATTTATCTATCACTGCGCCGTCTGCTGTAGTAGGGGCCACACGCTGTGACCAGCCCCCAGCAGTGACTCCGTCTGCTCTCCTGTCCCCCACTTGGGTGTCAGCTCCGCCAAGCATCACAGAGCCCCGTGCATGTTGGCTTGACTATATCGGTATAATATAGTAAGAGGATTCTTTATCCCAGACCACGTGATTGCGGTATAACACTGGGGCTTGTGCAAGGGCCCACTCGTTGATATATGTATGTTTAGTTGATTCTGGAACAAGGTCACAGAAAGATAGTAATATCACATTATCCCCGTGTGGGACTTGTTGAACAAACTCCGATGGCCAAACTCTTTCAGACAAGACAATGTCATACCCAAATGATAGGTTCTCCCAGAACAGAAAGTTAATAGTACAAGGTTTATCACCGTCCATTTTGAGTTGTAATTCATACAACCTACTTGAAGCACTAAGTCTCTGGTCCAGTGTTTCCACCTGGACAAACTTACCAGTTGCTATCACCGCCAGACACTCTTGAAGGTTCTGGCAAACTATTGTGACTTGTGCCACTCTGTCTAGCAAAGTCAGAGCCCACTCCTTTTTCAGAAGCAGAGTCCTCAATATGTGTGGCATGCTTAAGTCTTATCCCAGAGATGATCTTCTTTTTTGCATTGAGGTATTTGTTGTGGAAGTTTGTCTTCCTTTTTTACTATTAAGTCAAAAGAGTATTGTGAGTACTTCTTCAGTTTCATGTATGCTTCTGACTTGTGTTCTGAGCATCCTCCTCTCTCGATGACTTCTGAAAGGAACTAAAAGAACGTGTATCAGTATACTGATACCGATCATTCAATATAAGTGTTTCACGGTTATGCAGGTTATGGTGCTTTTCAAAGGACTCCTGTGGAGGTGATCCATCCCATGGTTTACTTTTTTCTTTATTTTTTTATTATCCCAGCCTTTTTTAGATGAATATCGTGCCTTTTTTGAGTTATCCTTATCAGAATTACTCTTTAGTTGGGGTTTATTAGTTCCGGATCCCAAATTATCTTGACCTATGGAAGTATAGGTTTCAGCAATCATTTTCAGTAGGTCTTGCTCCTGATCCGCTAATGGAACTTGTGCGAGACACTGGCACGCCGCCAATGCTGCTGCTTCCCCTTTAACATTACTTAAAATAATTGAGACTACTCCATTCCTCCCTTGATTAAACCCCTCTGACAGACTAAGAACCGTCGGAGGTTGACCTCTAATTCTGCCAACCTATTTTAGATGGGCAGATTTAGAGGTCAGTTTTCACTGCCCATCACTGCCAGGAAAACCCTGGCAGTAAAGGGCAGTGAAAATTGATAGATGCTCCCCTTCCCACTTAAGGATTTTCTTGTTGAAAAATACATTTGATGTTGACTGAGCTGTGCACCAAATTCTAAACAGCTTTCCCAGGAACCGCTGTCACAGCGATTCCTGCCAATGCTTAAAGAAACAATGCTTAATTTGAGTTGATGCTTTCCGGTGCTCAGCACCGGCACTTAATTGGTTACTGGTGCTGGGCACCGGCACCTAATTGTCAACATCATACTTGGAACAGTCAACCACATGGCGGCGATGTTCATCTAATTTAGAGATAAGCAGAACAACGGTTGTTTAGGAATTGAATATATATTGAAA
Source organism: Lissotriton helveticus (assembly GCF_964261635.1). Taxonomy (NCBI): domain Eukaryota; kingdom Metazoa; phylum Chordata; class Amphibia; order Caudata; family Salamandridae; genus Lissotriton; species Lissotriton helveticus. Next base: position 190,177,902 of record NC_136069.1, on the reverse strand, counting down.
TTGCTAATACCTGCCTCCCCAGCCATTCCTTTAGCTTTGGGGACCTGGAATAATCTGAACTGTCGCACTAACATGCGAGAGAGATGGTTAGTAGTTGTTTTGGCAGCGATGACAAAGGCAATGGGTAGTGCAAGAGGCAGTGGCCTCCTGGTCAGAGCCCTGGCACTTAATCTTTTACAAATTAAGCACAGTACATGACCACCAGTTTCACGTATTTCAAAATCTGATGGGCGGAGTAGTCTCGACCTGGCTGATGCTAAATCCTCCACTTAGCCAATGGAGATTACTCCGTCCGCCAAAAAATATATCAGGCCCTAAATGTGCTCCCTGCCAGCCATATCTCTGAATGAGGTAGATCTCTCATTTGGTCATTGCATGCAGTTGAACCTTAACTACTATTGTCAACTTCCCAATTCCTGCTGTAATCACAGTGCCTTAAAGTAACAACAAAGTGACATTGTAGTGATTTAGAAAAACAATAAATAAAAACATGAATATATGCTAGAAAAACTAATCAGAAGAAATATCTAACAGACTTTTTTGACACGTCTGAAAAGTTTGCATAAAGACTCCATCAAAGTCAATGTCACACCACTGTTTTGGTTTGACGCTCATTAGACTTCATAGTTGACTGCAGTTACACTGTAGAGCAGTGTTGTGAGGTTATATAGGCCCCAGGCACAAGCACGTCAATTTGACATATTCACATTTTAAGTTGACATCTTTTAAATGATAGCTTTTAACACCTTTTTGCTTGTGTGCCCGCATGAGATAGTGTTCTCAGAAATGGTTTGCTTACAGTTACACTTCTTAGTAGGCACATTACCATCCCTTAGGCTTAGAATGTTCTGTACAATGTCTAAGTACACTGTGCAAAATGTTGTCTGTTCGGCAACAGCTCTGGGTGGGTAGAATCAACAAAGACAGCTGGACAGGAATGGGTCCAGTTTTTTACATAAAATGCACTGAGCCTTAGTTTAGGCAGAGGAGCATTTCGATGGGTTGTCCAGGTTGCCTCATGCCTGAATTCTGGCCCAGCTGAATCCAGTCACTATTCTGAGAAGGACGGCGACCTGTTGTACACCAAGACTGGCTGCCAGATGACACGCACCCGTAGGTAAAATGAAATGAAATTAAGTATTTATATATTGCTACATGTACCCAAGGGTGTCTAGGCGCTGCTTCAGACTAGTAGACTTTAGAATGTTACGTAAGGATCACCAATTAAAAAAGCCTTGTTTTCAATCCTTTCCTGAATTTAAGCAGATTGGTTTCTCTTTTCACTGTGGTGGGTAAGGAATTCCAGAGTTTGGTAGTGGTATGGGTGAAGCTTTTTCTTCCCCATTTTACTTTCTGCACTCTGGAAATAATCAGATTTCCACTATCCGAGGACCTCAGTGGTCTGACCGATATGTAAGGTTTAAAGTATTGAGACAATTGTGACGGAACAAGACCATGTAAAGCTTTAAATGGTATGCATAGGGCCTTAAACTGAATACTCTTCGCGATTGGCAGCCAGTGCAAGTGTACGAGAGCCTTAGAGATCGAATCATAGCGTGATTACAAATGCTGCGCTTACTTGCGCTGGTGAATAGTGCATTGCAGTAGTCAAGTCTTGATGCAATAAGTGCAGTGACCACTGTTTCCTCAACTTAAAAGGGATGGAAGGAAGCACTTTCTTCAGTACTTTAAGAATGAAAAAGCATGTGGATGTAATGTGATTAATCTGGGTTTCAAACGATAGATTAGTATCAAAGAAAACACCAAGGTTTTTCACTTTGTTTGAGGGGACTGGTAAAGGACCTATTAAATCAGCCCACCAATTGTATGTCCATACTGAAGATGAGTTCCAAAAGAGAAGGACTTCATTCTTTGATTAACTTAATTTAAGACAGTTGTCTTGCATCCATATTCCTATATGTCCCATACAGTCTTGAAATCAGGTTGCGGTTTCAGCAGGTGCACTGTTGATTGACACAATTATCTGTGTGTCATCCCCGTATGAAACAAGGGTGAAGCCATAACTTTGGATTCATTTGATCAGAGGAATGACATACAAATTAAATAGGGTGGGGCTCAAAGATGAGCCCTGGGGAACTCCACAGGGAGGAGACAAACTCTCCAAGTACCACCACTTGAGAACGATCTGACAGAAAGGAGTTTAGCAGGGAGAGTGCTTTGTCCTTGATCCCCAACAATGATAAACAGTCAACCAGTGCATCGTGGTTGACCGTGTCAAAAGTCGCTGACAGATCTAGTGGGATCAGGGCTGCGCTCCCCCCACAGTCTAGAGTTTGTCTAAGCTCTTCCGCGGCCGTAATCTGGGCCAGTTCGGTGCTATGATGGGCCCAAAATCCATATTGTGAGGGATCAAGAAAACCATTTTCTGCGATGAAGGTGTAAAGTTCTTAATTGATAATCCTTTCAATTATTTTTGCAGGGAAAGGCAATCATGAGATTAGCCTACAGGTTAGGGGATTATTAGCATCTAAATTAGATTTCTTTAAAAGTGGTAATATAGATGCCTTTTTTCATTCGATGGGGAAATGCCCTGTAGTAATCATAGGATTAAAAATAGGCAAGAGGGATGTTGTAACAATCTCTGGGGCTAAGTGAAGAATTTTCTGTGGACATGGGTCCATGGGGGATCCTGATTTGACTACTGAGATTGTTTTAATAATCTGATCAATGACAAAATAGAAAGTGATGAAAGGGTCGGCATTATCGGACTTACTAGTGTGAATTGTAAAGGAGATCTATGGCTGGGATGAAGAGAAGACTGGACCAGATGAATATCCCAGGGCAAAAGGGTATTGTAAACCAGTTTAACCTTTTGCTGAAAAGAGACAGCTAGGGAGTCACAGAAATGTTGGCTCACTTCGTGATCTTGAGCGTATGGAAGCTTTGAAAGTTTTTTGATGGTGGAAAATGCAACGCCACGCACAAGAGAGAAATTCCGGCGCCAAGACTTTATTTTCCAGCGGTCTCCTTCCGCGGTCGAGAACCACAGACTCGATAGAGCTGTGCCTCCAACGCCGTTTCTTAGGAGTAGAAGCTTCAGCTCGTCACTTTATTGCCTTTGTAACATCTACAACCCGAATACAGGGCTATATCCTAATTAGGAGAAGGCGCTAACCATCCTATAAAAGGCAGAGTGTGTCACGTCTCACTCGTAAGAGATTACAAGATAAGAGAAAAATAGAAGTAACCCTGACCAATCTAAAGATTGTATTTCGGGCTAAAAGCTCCGACCCTGTGCATCTTGTTAAACCTTGACAACAAAGAAACACGACTCTGGGCACAGCATATTTGTAGTATATATTAGGGAAAACTGTATGACCCCCTGTTTTTGACAGACATTGTATATAGTCTTGAAAAAGGTGGCAAGAATCAAGAAATCCCACCGAAACGCGTCAACGCTTTCCAAAATCTGTATAATTCATGACTTCCTCATCATTGTAGATATATTGATCTTTTCATACACGACATGGATGTGATAACCAAGGAGTCTGAATATACTTGTAGTATTAAACAATTTCTCATGTCTTACTGTTTCTGTCCTTTCTTGTGCCAATTATGCGGGTCATAATTGTATGATATAAATTTTATACATTTGTGTGTACATGTTTTTTTAATTGCATGTCTGTTTGGTGTTTTATATAATACCTCAATGTAAATTTTGTTCTTGTAAGTATACATAATAAACTGTAATCCCCTTTTTTTACAAAAATCTTATTTGTTTTTCCGTTTATGAATTTCTATTATTTAGGCCTTGATTGCTTCTGCTATATTTCATATAGTGCTGTTCAAGGGACTTTTCATTTCTCTGGAAAATGCTTTTGGACAGCCATTAGCTTCTTCAGTTTTTTCTTTGAAGTAGGATGTCTTTTCCCTTAAGATTAGATCTTTATAGACTTGAATGGCTAATCTATAATCTGTTTTTGTCTGAGGGTTTTTATCTAATCTCCGTTTTCTTTCTAGCCTGCGGCAGGTTTCTTTTTGAGCTCTCAATGAGTTGCTAAACCAGGCTTCTGATAGTGATTTCCTAGAGTGGCGACGATTGGCCGATGGGGCCAGCTGCTGGGCTGCAGAATCAATCCAGGAGTAATAGTTCTTCACAGCAGGGCCTAAATCAAATGGAGTTTTTTGTAAAGATTGAGTGAGCACATTGTTAAGTTGCACACCCTCTACCTTGTTACATGGTCATAAAGTGGTGACCTTATTTGGGGTGTTTTACAGACAGTTTGAGAGATAGAAAGATTTCAAATAAGATTGCGCTGTGATCAGACCAGATTAAGGGAAGTGATCTTGTCCATTCTAAATTTGGATGATCCAAAAAAGCTGCCATCTACAATGCCCTGCTGAGTGAGTAGACCTTTTACCAATTGTCTGAGTAATATGCTGGCCATTCCGTGAAGGAGGGCTTCAGTTTCAGTCAGAGATATTTTCCAAATGGTAATCGAAGTCTCCTAGAATAAAAAAATTGGACTCACATGCTTTAGCTTCAAGTAGTTGACCCATCTCTTCAAGAAAGGAGGGTTTGGTTCTTGGAGGGAGATAGAGTAATATACCATTGAAGGTGTTTTGACTGCCTAGTTCAATTTTAAAGGCTGAAGCTTCACATTTTATGTTGTCTGTAAGCGTCTTGAACAATAGTTCAAAAAGAGTTCTAATGATTATGGCTATGCCTCCCCCTTTTGCCTATTCTATCTTTTCTAAAGATTTTGAAGTCTTTAGGGAGAGCCTGAAGTATGTCTGGATCAGAGGAGGCATCCGCCCATGTTTCTGTGACAAAAGACAAATTTAATGAAGTCATGGAAGACTAAGGCATTTTTAGAAAGGGATCTCGCGTTAATGAGAACGCAGGAGATCCGTGTTCTTCTAACCTCGGGTATGTCATGGTGGACTCAAAGCATCTAGCGTAAGGCAAAGGGAGAAAGTGAAAGATGAGGTCGCATTATGTAGAGCGTAACGAGCCCTTTTGCTGCTGGGGATCATGGCATGCTGAGCTGTAGCAGCATTTCTCTAGTATATTGGAGTCTGGTTGTGTAAGCGGTGTCTGGGCCCAAACCGGCATCGTGGCTGGCGCTAGGCGCGATCCGGGGACGGATAGGCACAGACGGGTCTGCCTTTGGCGCGCCTTCGGCACGCCAGCGGCGTGGACAAGGTAGAGGTCCGGCTTTGTAATCCGGCATCTGGGGGTGGGGTTGGGAGCATGAGGGGACGTGGCCACAGGCGCTAAAGCACAAGGGCAGAAGAAGGATAAAGGTCAGGATAAATAAAAACAAAATGGGGGTTCAGCTACCCCGGCTGCGCTCACAAGCTCCCTTGTGAGTCGCAGCTACTGTAAAGAAAAATAAAATTAAAATAATAATAAGGCGAAGACATAAAACGATTAAAAAACACCTTACCAGAATGGTGGCAAAGATTCGGAGCCAGGCAACTCCAGGGCAACTAATGCCTTCAAGGAAAGCAATTTAAAAAAGTACTGCTAAAGCACTAGATTGAGAAAAATAGGAGCAGCCAGCCTCTCCAAGATGGCTTCTAAAGTCGGGAGCCAGGCACCTCCCAAGCACACTGGTGCTACAAGGAAAAGAAACTGACACTCAGTTGTTGTTGTCCACGTAGGGAGTTAGACAGCTCTAAGGCATTTTGGCAGACCCGCACACCCTATGTTTACTAGGATATGTAGTGCAAGGTATGAGTATAGTTATATGTATTCATATAATTAAGACAACAGAACAATGGTTGAATTGTCCATCTTCTTCACCATTCTTGTAATGCTGGTTACTCTGTTTTGTTTCCTTCTATTAATCTTTGCAGTGCACACATGTTACACACAAGTCCAATTGCTTCAATAAATATTTGAAATTATGTACTTTTTGTGTTACCTTTTGGGCATGCATGAGTTAACAGTGAAAGGGTAGATGTGTATCCACATTTTCCTTGGGGGAATAAGCGTTGGCATGTTCTGAGTTTGCAGACACCATTCAGTACCTTGTAAGGTTTAGAGGTCCAGATGGCGCACTGTGAGTTAGCCAGGAACCATGTCACCATATTCGAATGGTATACTTGGGCTCAGCCCCACATAGTTTTGACGCTTATATTGCCCATACTCATAGTCTTACTTAAATAGTAGGAACCATTCGACATGGCACCACCAACATTCTAGTTTGGGTACTTATTGAATGGGTCTCCCAAGTAGTTTTCTTAAGTGTGCCCAAAGACCCTACTCATCAATTTACCAGAGATGTCTGCGGTGCTAGGGTTAATACTTTTCAGCTAAATAGGGAACCCCTACATTTGGCTGTCGGTTGTTCAAGCTTTAACCTTTCAAATGATAACCCCATTCTAGTTACCTTCTCTGAATTTTGTAAATTAAAATGGCTAATGCGGACCCAGTGAACATACTACTAGACTGCAGACATGTAGTTACACAAATGTTGAAACAACATGGCCTCACCCTAAGGGGTGAGGATGTCGCCCTGAGGGGTGGGGATGTTATTTTCGTGGTAGAGGCTCACGAAGCATACAGAATAGAGGTATTCTATTCATGGGTAATATTTCCGGCAGCAAATGCACAATCAAGATATTTTCACAATTATAGCATAGATGCAGATTCCAACAACTACACAGATAGGTTCCGAGATTCCCTCCCACATGCAAGAGACAATGTTAGACTGGGTCCCCTCAGCAATGAAGGCACAACATGGCCAGTCTTACCTGGTTACACACCTTACCCGGTCATAGCAAACTTTACAGCACCAGAGCTAGGCACACTATACACAGATCTAGTTAAGTTATACAGATGTGTGACAAAATACATTATGGAAACAATGACCAAAAACCCAGTGAGGAATGCTCAAGCTTCACAACAATATTTAGCAATGCCAGTAATTAATCCAGTATTTATTAATTCAATAATGGGAAAGTACCCACCAGATGGGAAGACATTCTGCCCTGAATTGCACAAAATATAAGGGAGGGGGAGAAGCAACCGGTCAGTGAGGGGCGGACATACCTGCGGGGAAGACGCTCGCCGCTCCTGGGGCCCTAATGCTGTAAGTCTCGCCGCCACTGCACGCCATCCTGCGGCTGGAGACTACAGCTCCCAGGGAGCTTAGCGGCCACTTCCTGCATCCGGCCACAGCCCGCCCGGAGGCGCTACTTGAGCAGGACGCTCCCTCGGTGGAGCGAGGGGGAGAAGCAACCGGCCAGTGAGGGGCGGACATACCTGCGGGAAGACGCTCGCCGACGCGCTCCTGGGGCCCTAATGCTGTAAGTCTCGCCGCCACTGCACGCCATCCTGCGGCTGGAGACTACAGCTCCCAGGGAGCTTAGCGGCCACTTCCTGCATCCGGCCACAGCGCGCCCGGAGGCGCTACTTGAGCAGGACGCTCCCTCGGTGGAGCGAGGGGGAGAAGCAACCGGCCAGTGAGGGGCGGACATACCTGCGGGGAAGACGCTCGCCGACGCGCTCCTGGGGCCCTAATGCTGTAAGTCTCGCCGACACTGCACGCCATCCTGCGGCTGGAGACTACAGCTCCCAGGGAGCTTAGCGGCCACTTCCTGCATCCGGCCACAGCGCGCCCGGAGGCGCTACTTGAGCAGGACGCTCCCTCCGCGTCGCGGGACGCGCGCGGGTGTGCGCCGGGCTAAGCCCGGGCAAAGGGCGGGCCCTCTGTGGCCCTCAGTGGACCGATTAGGACGGGACGGGCCACGGCCCTTGTAACTTCTGTTAAAGGAGGTATAGTGTACACATATTATTATTTTTTGACTTTTTTCGGTAATATTACCACTCTGATTATGCCCTGCACGGGGGGAACAAGCTCAGCTGCGCAAATGCACCAAACGATTACCACAAGCTCCCTGCCTACTGTTCATGTGATAGACATAAACTGTCCTTGTTACTCTCCATCTAGTACGGTATCTCCTCCATTAAACTCCCCAAGAGAGCATAACCTGTCCCTGTGGGATGAACTAAACAGTTTATGCAAAACAAAGTATGTCAGTTTGGATGCACCCTCTCTTGCCAAAGGCACCTGTACTATAAATACTAAAGCCAGCACACAGGAACCCCCCTTTTTATTGAACAAAGTCAATACACAAGCCTCTGTACTCCCATGGCTATTACCCGTCAAAAGAAAGCATGATGAGGACAATGCCGAAAGGACTCAATCCAAATTCCATAAACCATCTGTAAGCCCCGCATGGTCTGTTCATAATCTCCCTATCACCATGGAGACTGATGTCAAACGGGATGATTCAATATCTTATTCCCAGATCCCCCTACTGACCCAGATTGAACAGCTTGTTAGAACCATCATATCCCCACTAACAGAAAAAATCAACGCTATAGGAGAAAGGCTCTCAGGTCTAGAGAATAAAATCACGGCTATCCTGAAACCCATCGATAATACAGTAACATCGAACCGACCCCAGTCATCTACCACTTTCCCAACAGCTAAGCCAACTGCCATCCACAAAAGCATACAAGTCGCTCTACAATCCCCTAAAATCCCAGATTCATCTACTTCCAAAGCTCCTTTCAAACCTGTTATACCAAGGCGCTCAGAGGTCAAGACAGTACGCAAAGTACCACACATACACCTCCCGCCAGAAGCTGCGCCATATGTGTCCGTCCTCTCAGGAGTTCCAGCACTTGCGATGGGAAAATCTGAAAGACAGCAGGATCTATTGAATAAAGTTATATTCTGGATGGGAAGAAATAGACCCCTACCACCGGACAAAGACGGTGGAATCCTGAGTGTGAGAAGGGTGGGCTGGTTGGGTCCACTACCAAAAAACATTTCAGGGGACTTGGTACTGGTTAGATTCAGGAACCGGAACACCGCACCTTATTTAAGATCTTGTCCGCCCCAGGAATGGGATGGCCCAATACATATTTGGGATCTACTTGATTTTTATCCCTGTATGCCAAATATTCCCCGGTTAGGACCAACAATAGTCTACCATCACGCGTTGGGTGGGGAAGTCCAGGTACCCAGTGGTATTAGTTTTTCTGTTTCCAACAGATTTGATCCATTGTACAACTGTCGCAACTTTTGAGTCTACTCATCATAAAGGACAAACCCGTGTATCTTTACTCCAGATAGGGATAAACCCCTTGAATAATATGTGACACTACTGAACTCTAAGGTTGGGGTTATCTCTTTTTTGAAACTGAAGCTATGTTATTCTTGAACGTACATATTTATTTTTAATGATTGTCTTTTTTTGTACGCTTTTATGATTTTAAAAAACAAAATCGAATAAAGCATTTCAAACATAAAAAAACATAAATCAGCTTGCAGCAGTATTTCCCCATATGGGTCCTAAAGATAAACTTAGAATTCTCACAATGTGCCTACCATTAGGGATGGTTCCCCTGGTGGAAGACTACTCCACTTGGGGCACAGTATTTGCTGCGGTCTATACCAGAACATATAGAACACCATACATTGCTCTTTTGCCAGGAGCGCTAAAGCAGTCCCAAAATAAATATGGGGCAGCCCCTGCCCTGGACTCGGGGATGAAAGTCATTGGCAATTACGTCTCTGCTGTGATTAAACCTAAGGTCTGCCCACATTTTAATTGGGTGGGTGCACCATTACCTTCATTGTAAGCATACTCTCTATCAATGGAGTATGCTTACCGCCAGCAATTAAATCGAGCCTTTGTTAGGTTAATCCAGTAGAATAGATTTGGGCATGGTCCGCTCCAGTGCCGGACAGGCTACGGGGCAGTTTGTAATGCTGCTGAGCTGGGGGCTGATTTCGTTCATGGAGACCTGCGTATGCTAAAGAAATTCGTTTTGCTTGACTTATTTAGAAGCACACGCAGGTCTCCATGAACGAAATCAACACCCACCGCATTGAAATCAGCCCCCAGCTCGGCAGCATTCCATACTGCCCGGTAGTCAGTCCGGCCCTGGTCCACTAGGACATAAAGGGCAAGATTTAAGGTTTGGTGGATGGCATACTCTGTAACATAAGTGATGGATATCCCATCCACCTTATTAAAAGTGCATTATGTCATGGAAGTAATACTATGGTGAACTGGATATTCATCACATTTATGATTTTCTCGTGCCAAATATCCCAGTCAAATAACAGTTGTGCCTTGCACTTAGACCAAAACGTTTCTGCTGTACTGCACCCACATTAACCTTATTCTGCTGTGCCTGGTAAACAAGAAACCATTTATAGCATTTTGCTACAATTCCTCCTTAACAATAAAAACGTATGTGTTTTCTATGTAGTTGACCATGTCTGCTAATGAAGTAAAGTCCTAAAGCCCAACTACATTTTTTGAGTAGGTCCGACTCCATCTTGCGTACTTTCCCGATTTATGCAGAATCATTGTCATGTATGACATTGATGTAGATGTAGTCAGGGTTGATCTTTCTAAGAACTGTGACAGTTCAAGTCATTAGGCTAATGACATAGATATAACGGTAGGTAGCCAAAATATCGAAATTAAAATATCGATGTACAATAATATATCGATGTTTTAATTTCGATGGTATAGAATATCGATGTGCAATAATATCGATGGACAGAATATCGATTTTAAGGTACCTATGCTTTTAATATCGAAATTTTGTTTAGTGTTATGTATTTTATTATGTATTTTATATGTTTAACATGTTTTTTAATGTATGTTTAGAAATTGGTAATTTTGTTTACATTTTGCGTTTTAGTATCAGAGTGGGTTGTGGGTTTAAAGGGGAATAGGGTGGGAAGTATTTTAATTCTAATTAATTAATTATTATGTTTTTTAAATATTTTGGATTAATAATTAATTGTTAATTTATAATTAATTGGTAATTAATTATTATTATTAATTAGTTATTTAAATTAATTTGAGTTAATGTAGTAATACATTTTTATTTCTTGTTATTGTTAATTAATAATTAATTGGTAATTAATTATTATTAAGTGATTCAATGATAGTTACATTTTTTATGTGATTTATTCATGTGTAGTGGGTTGTGTGTTTATAGGGGAATAGGGTGCGAAATAATTAAATTAAATTAATTAAAGAGATTGTATTTATTTATTGGTATTTATTATTAATTCATTGTTAATTAATTAATTGGCAATTCGTTTTTTTAAATTGATTTATAATATTAATTATGAATAATTTATTAATGAATATTGTCTATTCTTGTAAATGTCTTGTTAATTAATTATTAATTGGTCATTAATTATTAATTGGTAATTAATATGTGTCAATTAGTTAATTTATAATTACATCAATTTAATAATATTAATTGTTTATAATTGATTAATTGATATTTAGATTAATTGTGTTTTTTTTGTTTGTGTAGTGTGTTGTGTGTTAAAGGGGGAGTAGCATAGGAAGTATTTTTTTTGTTATTTTAGTAAATATTAATTATAAATATTTGGTATTTAGTAATATATTTTTGTGAATAAAATATTACATCTTTTTTTTCTTTAAAAAAATATGTAATTGATAAGTATGTTAATATGACGCCTATGCTATCCTGCGCTTTCGCTACTATTGCACCCTTTGGAGTGGGAATAGTAATTTTTACCCCCACGCTATCCAACGCTTTCCCTACTGTTGCACCCTTTGGAGTGGGAATAGTAATTTTTACCCCTATGCTATCCAACGCTTTCCCTACTGTTGCTCCCTCTGGAGTGGGAATTGTAATTTTTACCCCAACGCTATCCAACGCTTTCCCTACTGTTGCACCCTCTGGAGTGGGAATAGTCATTTTTTCCCCTACGCTATCCAACGCTTTCCCTATTGTTGCACCCTCTGGAGTGGGAATAGTAATTTTCTACCCCTACCCTATCCAGCGCTTTCCCTACTGTTGCACCCTCTGGAGTGGGAATAGTAATTTTTACCCTTACGCTATCCAATGCTTTCCCTACTGTTGCACTCTCTGGAGTGGGAATAGTAATTTTTACCCCCATGCTATCCAATGCTTTCCCTACTGTTGCACCCTTTGGAGTGGGAATAGTAATTTTTACCCCCATGCTATCCAATGCTTTCCCTACTGTTGCACCCTCTGGAGTGGGAATAGTAATTTTTACCCCTACGCTATCCAACGCTTTCCCTACTGTTGCACCCTTTGGAGTGGGAATAGTAATTTTTACCCCTACGCTATCCAACACTTTCCCTACTGTTGCACTCTCTGAAGTTGGAATAGTAAGTTTTACCCCTATGCTATCCAACGCTTTCCCTACTGATGCAATATGTGGAGTAAGTATATATATGAATTTATATGTAGAGTTTTTAATTTATTTTAAATGTATATGTATTAGTTATTATTTTTAAATATGTTTTAATGTTTATATCTATAATTTGTTAAATTATAAGTATTTTTAAATTATTTTTACATTATTATTAATACATTTAAAAAACGATATTTTTTACTTCAATATTTTTGTACTACGATATTTTTTCTCCCGAAATTTTTGTACTTACCTTTATGTAGATAGAACTTCGATATTTTTGATGTCGATATTTTTGCTTCACTATTTTTGTATGTCTATATTCTGTCTGTCGATATTATGTCATAGATCCACATCGTCTATGTCAGACATTCCTAAACATATGTCAGAAGTTACAATCTCTGATAAGATTTACTATGGAAAAGCTGTCACTTGACTTGGAAACTTCAGCTTTCCTGACAACAACCAGTGATAATACTATTGGTCTGGTGTTTGCTGCCGGCCTTTTAGCTTTTCCAATGCTTATTTTGCCATGATTTTTTGCAGAACAGTATTGATGGGGAAGCTAACAGGTACTCATGAATTTAAAAAAGGACATTGGCTACAAAACAAAATATTTTGTCATAGTAGTTCCTGGCAATTAACCCCTTCGATGCTTCTGTCGGTCAACTGTCGTCGCAAGCACTACCTATGTAGTGCTGCGCACGTCCGCTGGCCGACGCGGCCCTGCCCACTCCGCTAAATCGCCGTGGCGGAATTGCCGCCGCAGTTAAGCGGTTAAGGGAACATTTTTGTGTGGATATTCTCCTTATGAAAGTGCTGAATGCTGTCACTCACAGTGAGGTAAGACAGTGGACAGCAGACAGACCTCTTGCCCCATGCTGTATGCTGTAGCGGGCAGAAGAAAAATGTGAATGACACTACAGCAGACCAAGGGATGAAGGGGACAGGCTGAAAGCCCTTAAAATGGACAGGGTTAAAAATATAATTTGGGTAAAATAAGAAGACCTTGGTTAACGTCACACCTAAAAATGGTGGGACCTTGATGACTGCAGACACAGCTACTGAACCCCTTTACCGCAATCCTTGCAGGTGCGGAAGACAGGGTGACCGTCTAGCCTTCAATGAAGCTGACTGCGGATATTCATTCAATGTGTTGTTTGCTTCATTTGTTTTTTAGCTAAGCTACTGCTGATACTCAAATAGGTTGTTTATGTATCTCTAATGTGGCAGATGGACCAGGAAGACAGTAGCATGAAGGGATGATCAGCAGGCTCATTACACAGGAGGACTGTTATGATGGACTTCTGGTGAAATTCTTAACGATATCAGCTGACGAGATACTCTGTAACAAACGTGGCGGAGATCCCATCCACAGTATTACAAGCACAATATATCCAATGGCACTTATAACATGGCAGGCAGGAGATCTGTCATGTTTGTTACGGAGTATCCTGTCCACCGTAACATAAATCTTTCACTAAGTCTCCTAAATGCATTGGTGCTGGAATAAGTTTCAAAGTGGGGGAGCTGCCATTAGTGTTACATCACTGAAGTCATTGGGATTGTGAAAAATACAGGTGTCATTCAGAAAAACAAGTTAAGCAAATGTGTCCTGCCTATTCAGCAGAGGAGTTCTATGGGCGTGGAATGTTGCCGGTGGTGGATTTTGGTCCATTGGTGTGTCAGCACTCTGTCATTCACAGACAGTACATTTTCCTTTTAAATGGACACTAAGGTTGCATAGACATGCAGTTTTATTAGTAAAACTATATAGCACACACACGATAATGTGCGTTAATTGAGTTTCAGCGAATAGTTATCATTTCTGCATCACCAAGTAAGGTATTTTACTTTGTTTGCTTCATTTACACTTCAGAATTACAAAAAATGCTTCTTTTATGCTTTCCAAATTCTAAATAAGGGGCCGATTAGGATGGCGGTTTTTCCGCATCCTCCGGGCCGGCGGAAGTGTCCGCCGGCCTGGAGGATGCGGAAAAACCGCTGCGGAGCCTCCAAAGACCCACCGCCAAATTAGGATGGCTGGTGGGTCTGGAATTCCGTCCGCCGCTTTTCCGCCGCGGTCGGCTTCCGACCGTGGCGGAAAAGCTATAACATGGCAGGCGGTGTCTATGAGACACCGTCCGCCATATTAGGATGTTCGTAAATACATGTTTTTCCACGGCGGCTTTTCCGCCATGGAAAAGCATACGGACATTCACTTTGGGGGCCCGTTGCGGGCCCCCTGGGTGAATGGGGGGTGGGGGGTGCACATGGGGGGTACCTATGGTACCCCCCTGCATTTGCGTGCACAAAGCAGCAGGCACCGTGCGGTTCCGGCCGCTTTGTGCATGTAAATGTAAAACATGCTTTTTTAACATTGCGGCGGGTGCAGCTTGAAGCTGCACCCGCCGCAATGTTAAATATAGAGGATGTGACCGCCACCCTGGCGGTCACATCCTAATCAGCACGGAGGGAACGCCGCAGCCCCTGCGGACGTTCCCTCCTCCTCAAGGGTGGCGGACGGACGCAAGTCCGTCCGCCATCCTAATCGGCCCCTTAGTCTTTAGTTCATTTAGCAATATTTAAATGTTGTTGCTGTTAGGAAACACTTTCATCCTACAGTTTTTCCATTCGTTTCTTGTACCCCAGAAGGATTGTCACCTAGATCACTTTTATAAAATCCTCTCAACGTGCAGAAATAAAAGTACACTCCAGTTTCCCAATGAGCAGCAATTTGACAGAAGACATTACCTGATATTTGAACTTTGTCTTTGAAGGCGCAGCAAATGTAGCAAGATAAACACAAAATTAAAAGGCATAACTGCTCATTCACCTTCTGAACTCCAGCATGATTATTTCTGGGGCTGCTTGAGCACCCCAGCACCCCTTCTTCCTGCGCCTGTGCCTAAATGTCAATCAAGAATGTATACCTTTGTGAAATGGCTGCATAATTGTGGAAAGAGACAATCTTGAGGTGGGGTCTTATTCTGCATTCATGACCAGCACAAACAACAGTCACTATTATCTGTTTTGAAAGTGACCACGAACCAAGAAAAGCAAGCTCGTATTTAAGGCTATAGCTTTATGTTTATTTAATGTGTAAAGTTTCTAAAAACGAATTTCTATCTATTCACTACTAATAACAAACTGAAACTTTCACTTTAAGAATCACAACATAACTTAAACACTCACGAACGACCTCACGAATTGTTTTATATATATATATATATATATATATATATATATATATATATATATATATATATATATATATATATATATATATATATATATATATATATATATATATATATATATTCATTTATTTACTTTCTGCCAGTCTCCCTCTGTCTCCACCCGAGGATTCATGATTTACGCTCTCTAGTGCAATGCAATGCTTTTTAAGACCCTGCAGATAGGCATATGCACCAGGTATTATGAAAAACAGACATTTGCCAAAAGCACAGTTATGAATAATTAAAGAGTATATTAAACACAACAGGTTAGGTGTGGTGCGTCAGAGAAGTGATCATTCCAAAGTTGGGACCACCCAGCGTGAACGCCAGCTCTCCTATATTATTTGTGCGGTGATGAAAAGTTGCCGCATCTGCCTGGCTCTGTGATTAGTGGTTTTGTCTCTGGAGGCTGGTGTGTTTATTCCGTCTTGTTACCTGGAGTTAGCTTTGGATTCCCGGCTTCAGATCCCAAGATCCCTTGGCTCTGGTGTGCTCAGACAGCATTACCTCTCCTCTGCCTATAACCAGGATCCCAGAGCAGGGCAGATTATACCTTTGATAGTTTAATAAACATTGGCCTGAACACTGTTTATGGTGCTCTTGATAATTACACCCCACCTCTGTCCCATTCCTTTGCTCCACACTGTGAAAGAATGCCATCTGGATGCAATATTTGAGAAAATGTGTGATTGCTTTACCTTCTAGTTGTTTTATAGCAGCTGAGGAACTAACAAAACTAACACGCTGAGCTGGTGGTCCTGCTTTCTGATCTGATAAATCAACAGTGCCAAATACTGTGCCCATAGCTGAGGTAATCCAAGGCATTCACTGTTGCAGTGCTGTGCATGGCTCCCAGGCACTTGCACTTTTGCAAGCATAATTATCTATACTTAGTAATTTATTGTTAAGGTCTATTGCTGCTTACTGACGTCACAGTACTCACTTCTTACCACACGACAGACAACGGAAGTCACTTCTTTCTCTATCCTAGCATCGTGGCGAGTGATGCACATGCAGAAATACTTAGGGGCATATTCACAAGGAGCTATCACGGAATCAACTACACTTTATCGAGGCCAAAGTCATGATCAATTTACCCCACCATTCACAAGCAGGTGTAACAGCCCACAGCACCACTTTTCCTGTGATAGCAGTCACAAAAAACATCGCCACAGAGGACCCCCGCAACTATCGCTAATGAGATGCAGAGTAGGCGTTCTTGTGCAAAAAGCCGTGACAACACCACACCTCAACATTCACAACGACCAGACAGATCGGGCGATAAGAACACAAAACACGCGATAAGGTGTGTTAGCAGAAATAATTTTACACATGCTCTGACCTGGTCTAAAGTCGGACGGCAGCCTGCACCACAATAGGGCGTCATTGGAAGGGTAACAGATGCCATGGAGCAACTGAAAACGCAGCCCGGACATCCAAGAGAGCCACAACAACCACCCCCCCTCCCCTCCCGAACCACCACAGAGGCAGCGCAGACAATTACAGCGGCTCCCCCAGGAAGCGCACCTGCCTCACAGGCACAACATCTGACAATGTCACTGTCCACTGCAGCCTGAAAGGGACAACCATCCTATGCATCCGGCCATCATCGCCTAACAGGCCTACGGCACCAACACAGCGGACAACAAACATCCCACCCCACCCCAAGCTGCTGGCTGTGCACCACCTGTTGGCCCCTGGCACACCCCCAACAACACCTGCCAGAGGTGGCGGAGTCTCACAGCCAGCCACATCCAAGACTCCCACACCTGTCCTGGACATCACCATCATCCTGGCAACCCAGTCCTCATACGGCCAACACAATGCGAAGGAACTGATGGCGAACAAGCAAGGACCATTCGCCATAGCCGGATGCACGCACTTGTAGGGGGAAATCCACTGCACACATGTCCCACCTGTGCTCCCTGGTGACACAGCACACAATCAGCGCAGCTGGAAGCACATGTCACACATCAATGTGCAAGTCCAAAAGCAACCAGCCATCCCAAGATAGCACAAAGGGAAATGCACAGCCCCTTGTCAACTCCCCAATTAACACCCCACTCACCTCAACTCCACAACAATGCAATCCACAACTCTGGCAATGCACACATCACAAAATCACAAACAACATGCACAACAAGATGCCTACCCACCAGAAACGACAGAACATTTCACAATGGTAACCTGGGCAAGCCGTGAACATGA
Source organism: Lissotriton helveticus (assembly GCF_964261635.1). NCBI lineage: Eukaryota > Metazoa > Chordata > Amphibia > Caudata > Salamandridae > Lissotriton > Lissotriton helveticus. Next base: position 190,160,249 of record NC_136069.1, on the reverse strand, counting down.
CCAATCAACGGCATGGCACCTCAGCCACACAATAGCCGAATGTGGGGAGAGGTGTCAACCAGGCATGTGTGAAGGATGCAGTTGAATGATGATTGGGAGAGTACACAATGTCAAGAGTGGCGGCGAAGTACTGAACAAAACGCAGTATGCAGAACACACCCATATCCACGGCGACATACACCTCTGGTGAATGGAGTGTAGTGGATGCAACCATGTCATCCCAGCCAGTGAGGTGCCTTGCGGAAATGTTGCCTGTTACGCCCCATTCATAAGCATGAGCAGAGTGGGATGGGCCGGTGTACGCCAGGCCAGCGTAGGTGTGTGAATAAAAATCATTGTCCTCTTACGGAAAGGCCAACGTCTCTGCAAGGGCGGTGCCTCCCACCCGCCACAAGGCCAACGCCGTCCTTTTTAGCCAAGTTACCTGAGATCCCGTTCACCTGACATACCCCGGCCCGCTGGACCACGAACCCATCAGGCCCGACCCTATGCAGCCAGGCCACACTGATCAGCATCCAACACCGGCTTGTGTCATGGAGGGCCCACCACGTGCCAGTGTAAGCTCCAAGCCTGAGACTCTCTTCGATCAGTGAAGCATAGTGCCATATGCTCTTAATGCGACACATCCTGCCACAAACCCTGTCCAATGCCATCCGGCGAGCCGTACTGCCAAACACCCTGTCCAACGCCATCTGGCGAGCTGTGCTGCCACAAACCCTGTCCAATGCCATCCGGCGAGCCGTGCTGCCACAAACCCTGTCCAACGCCATCCGGCAAACTGTGAATGAGGGACCAGGAAGGACAACCCTGCGGACCAGTAGGTCTCTCATCTAGCCCCTAGTCGCGAATCACAATTGGCTGAGTCCACACCAGTGGACGAACGGAGAGGAATAAGAGGAAGATGCGGCTCAGTCCGGACGAAAGCCGGGTCACAGTCACAGAGGTGACCGGACTCGTGGTGCCACTGAACCTGAACTACGCAGGCCAGTGGGGCCACTATAGGTGTGGCAGGGTATACTCAGACATGAGTCCCTTGCTCACTGCTCCATCAGGATTCAAGCAAGCCGGGCCAACGAGGCTGAAATGCCAGAAACCGGTCCCCGGTAGCTTGTATCCTTTCTGGTGAAGAATTGGCTTGGTAGTTTGGTCTGCCCTGTTCCCATGATGCACTGGGCCAGGGACAGACTAATTTGCATATAGCCAGGTTCTGAGCTGGGATGGGGCAGTGAGCTAAATAACGGTGATGGATCAAGCCCTGATCTTTGGACTGGGTAAGAGTGGTCTGCTTAATTCAGACACTCTGTTCATCACCACCCCTCTTTTCTGAACCAACCTATGCTGGCGTCAATCGGTGAATAGCCTGTGCTGTACACTGCTCTCGGGCTAGGCTGTGCTCGAGTAAGCCACAGATTTGGAATAGAACTTCGAGTATGCAAGGGCTGATTACACATGCAAGGGGAGACTGAAGCCAATGTCGCATTGCAACTTGGCAGAGAGAAAAGGATCATCGTTACGGAGGTGTTCATACACTGTCAACAACTGCCATGGTGTCACTAGCAATGTGCATCGCGAGCCAAAGACACGTGGATGTGGGTCACTGCTGACCACGGCCTACGGCCTACACTGCAGTCCAGTTGGTCACAGTCATGATTCAGCAATGGAGGAGTCCATACCAGTGTTCCGGCATCATCGCAGTCTGCCTCCCCACTGAGCCCCGGTGCCACTAAGTCTGTTCCCCGACATTCATGGACACTCTCTGGTTGAACAGTGGTGGAGTTTGAGCCTATGGACTAGGGGGCAGTTTTCACCCCCTTATAGCTGATACGGAATTGGTAGTGGCAACAGGCTGTCTCATTCCACTCCTCCATTTGCTGTTTCTGGATAAAATCAAACCTTTCGGCATCTTGCCCTGGAGGATACCTTCCACTGTCCCCCAAAACACTCCGCATGGCCCATTTGACTGCACCGTAAGTCACAGGCTGGGTGCCTGTGCCGGCTGCAGTGCATCCAGGGCCACTAACACTGTGCTGGTCTAGTCTGGGACCTCTTCTCTGGAGACATAGGCTGGCCCCTGAGGCGTGGGCCTTGGGCTCATCAACGCCATGACTCTGTGGCCTTGCGCTGTACGCAGCCTCTGGGCCCAAATGCGTCCCACCAGGGCTCACACACCAAAGCGAGTCCAGACTGGCTCGGACGATGCATCACGCCACCACTGCAAGGACCACCTCCAAACGCCATCTGCCAGAGTTTGAAGCGGTGGTCCTGACAGACTTCGTGGTTGCTAAGGCCTGTCATGGCTGCCATCATCGGCCTGTTACCCTGCTCAGCACTCCAGGTGCCAGTGACTCTGTGCTCTGCAGACCATTGTTCTTAGATGATTGTGTTTTGTGCTGTGGAGTGGTTACGCAGGTATGTCACTAGTGTGGGGGCCCTGAGACGCTGATGGTCAAGATGATGCAGGTGTGACACACCCCACTGCATCTGCATCAGGAATATTATGAAGGGACACAATCCGAGAATTTTTCTGCACATGAGCGCGCTCATCTCTAGTGTCCACAGCCCAGTGCACTGCAACTCATGGACATTTCTGTTTGCATGTTGGCTGTCCTCTGTACTTTATCCGGATCACCCCATGTTGCTCATTAGTTGACTCTGTATTGCATGTGTTTTCTGTTTGCTTTGTAGAAGTGTCCAATGTCCAAGTGGTTGCCAACACCAGACATTACATGCGGAATGGCTTACACTCACCCCACACACATCCAGCACAGGCGTCACTGTACATGTGGCCCAGCCAATAAAGGGGCCGGGCGCATGTGCCCGTAGCCAGTTCAACATGATATCTGTGTGTGTCCCTGTGGTTTTGTAGTATGCATGTGGTTCCTGGGCCCTACGACTTTACATTGTGTGGTGTACCACGGATGCAGACATGTCACCGGAGGCAGCGGGTTGGGGCTTGGACATGTAGCTTTGTCGTCACCCATCCCCATTCATAAGGGGAGTGGCCAGGGCCGTTGTACGCACAGCCAACATGGATGTGTGACTGCTAATTGCGTGCCCCTAGGCGTGGTTCTGTGCTGTGCATGTGCATCTGTATGTGCCTCTATGGCAGCATGGGTCACCTTTGTGGTGTCTGGGTGGGCCCTGTAGGGTGATAGACCCCTACGCATGTGTCCTGATTTGCACTCCATGGGTTCGGTCCCCTCCCACACCTGTTGGGCCACCTCCTTTTGGTGTGCTGACACATGCCATTGGGGTGCCATGTGTGGGTGGGTGAAGTGTCGTGAGCCAGCTGTGCCTGCAGGTGCTTCCCGCTGTGTGTTCTGTTGCAGGCTCGGTGTTCTCCTCTGGGTATCTTGGCCGTCCGGGTCCTGGTGGGGGGTTGCGTGGGATATCCATGGGTTGTTGTAGGGCGTCGGTGTCGACGGTGTGGTGGTCCACTCCGGCATCACTGATGAGTTGTATTATGTGCTCTGCTGCGGGTGTTGTGTGCCCCTCTGCGATGTGAAGGGGAGGTGCGTGTTGCCTTTGTGTTGGCATATATGTTGGCACATTGTGCTAGTTTGCATGCAGACTGTATGGCGGCGTACATTATGACTGTTCATTGAGGGCTGGATTCCTCTGCTTGTGGGTCAGTTGCTGGTAGTGTTCTGGCACCTCTGTGACGCTGGTCTTGTTTTTGTGCGGTCTGCACCCCGTCTTCCTTTCTCTCTTCTCCTTCGCCTTCCATTGTTCCTTGCTGGTAGTCTGTGGGGGTTGTGGGATTCGAGTTGGGCTCTGTGCTGGGTCAGGGTGCATCCATGTTGCCACGTGCTTTGTCTTGTCTCTGGTGTATTTTTACCGGGGTTTTTATGGTGCATTGTCCCGCCAGACGCTTGGGATTTGCAGGCCTGGGGCCGTTTTTTGCAACTTTTTGTACCGCAGTTGGCCTCATCGCATTTTTTTGCGTTTGCGTATTGCATTTTTGCGGCGTGGCGTTGATTTTCATGTGGACATTTGCTGTGTTGTCTGGTGACTATCGCATGTTACCACCTTGTTGTGAATTCCACATTCACACAGGGTTATTTCCCCGCGATAGGCTGTGATGTTGAAAGTTGCGTTATGCTACTCTAGCGGTAGTTATCACACGTTCTTGTGAATATACCCCTTACTCTCAAAACAGCACAGCAGTGATGCAGCTCAACTATTTCCTGTGGTTTGGGGCTTTATCAGGGCCGGACTGGCTGTATCGGCTACTGCATGGCGGTTTCCTGGTGTGCCGAAAGGGTGAGGGCCGGTTTTAGATGCATGGGGGCCGATATTGTTAATGGGGGCGATTTTGCACCAGTACTGCAATATCAGCCCCCAGTAAAAACAGCGGGAGCAGTGCTTCTCAACCCCCCACGCTACAGGGTACAGTCGGGCAGATTGCCAGGGCTGGTTGCTGTTCCCAGTCTGGCTGTGCACCTTATACACCCAAGCACACATTCATGTTTGTTCCCACCTACTGGAAATTCTTGCACCAGTTCTCACACCCTCAGGAGATGGAGGTGGCAACAGTATTGGAAAAGCCAATAGGTTTTAGCTTTAGTAGGCTAAGCTATTAGCTTTACCAATGATTATTGGCACTGGCATGCCCTTGTTTCATCAAAATGCATGTTCAGCAATGTTGGAAAGGCTTTTCTATCAAAGGAAACACATTCCAATATGGCTGCCGATGCATATGTATATGTTGTAACATCATGGTGAATGGTGGACATTTTTAATTCAAGTTTCGAGAATCGTAGCGAGTGACCTGCCAGCACTTTGGTGCTGCTGGGCCCTCTTTAAAAATTCTTGTTTTTTTTTAAATGTTATACAGCTAGCAGGATTGGGAGTGGGATGAGGGACGGAGAAAATTGGGGAGCAGAGATCGGAAAAGGGAGTGTGCTTGCAGGTGGGGCAGGGACTAAAAGGGGCAAGATCAAAGAAACACATGCGCTTCCATGAAGTGGACAATAACAAACAAAAACGGTCGACATAGGAGTGCAGAGGATGGATAGAATTCATCCAATCAGAACACTGTGAGCCTGGAATGTTCCTGGGTAGGAAAAGCACTGAAGCGAGAGCAGACAACTGAGATAGACATCCAAGCAATCCAACCATTACTTATGGGCCGAAGCAAAGTCCACTCTTAGTATATATAATGTATTGGAAATAATAGGGCTACCAACAGACAACTAAAGCTGTGTGCATCCGAAACCTAAAGAATGTAGTCTGCACCAGCAATGGGTCAACAAGCCTAAATGGATCAATGGAAATATGTACACTCTCCAGCTTTCTTATATGATGTCATCTTACTTTCAAAGAAATTCAGGCCAACACTATTCTTCAGTCGCGGCCCGTGCAGGAAAAGCGGTGGCGAGGTGTGGATGGGTGGGGAGGGGGAAGGGGGGGGGGGGGGGGTTGACAAACGACAACGGGGGAAAATCATTTATTTATTTAATTTTCCCTCTTGTTCGTCTTTTGAATCCCCCCGCCCCCTCCCCGGACTCGCCCCACCGCTCCTACCTCCACGGGCGGCGGCTGCTATTCTTAGACCAACTCAACTTCTAGAAATGAAAGGAAAACTTCGTTAACACTTAAACATGACTGAACCTTTAAAATAAATACCTCTGGTTACATTTGAAATATTTCACTATGTATTTTTAAGTAAAAGCCATATATAAAACATAAAATTATACTTGTGTTGGAATCAACAAGGGGAATGTTGTTCACCTCTTGGTTATGAGCGAGATCATGGATAACATGAGTTTTGCTTTTCTTATGTATGATTTACCTGAATGGAAAACATCCCTAGTTTCAAGGCTGGCACTTCACATAAAGCGGATACATATGGTGGCACAAAAAGTATTGCATAAGGCAGGAAAAATATCCTTTTTAGTGTTAGCGGTGTGCTAACAAAGGAATATTTTTATTTTGCCTGGTGCTTTGTAATCCTTGTGCCATTCTTGACAATGTTGACAGCTAACCATCTCCATATGCAATTCACAAAGCTTTATTCCAACAAGTGTAATTTACTCCTTGAACTTTCTCTCTCATAGCTACTCACAGAAATATATTCAGCTTTTTGAGACTAAAGGCCTCGGTTATGAGGAATTGTCATAGGGCAGCACCGCAAGTCTTCTTGCAGCTCTGCCTTACGCTAATGTGAAAGGGCAGGAATGCACCATATTTATGACATACAGTGCATTCCAGTCCTTTCCCACTCTGCTGGTACACAATTTGGGGGAACATCCTTTACGACGCAACTTTTACAACGCACTACCATTACGACACAGCTTTTACAACGCAAGTTATTACAATGCATTGCGCTGGGGGGCGCTCTAGGATAGGGAATAGTTTAATTACTATCCAACACCTTCCCTACTATCCATGGGGACTGGAGTTGGAATAGTAAATTAAACTATTCACTATCCAGCACCCCCCAACGCAAGTCGTTGTAACGACTTGCGTTGTAAAACCTGCGTCGTAATGGCATGCGTTGTAAAAGCATGCGATGAAACGTCATACATCCCACAATTTGCTGCCTAGTGGCAATGTAAGCACACTTGCATCATGGTGCAAGGGTGCCTCCATTGCAGGCAGTATTGTTTTTGTGCAGGAAGGGGCACCTACTTTCGGAAAAACAATCCGAAGATGGGTTTTCATTTTTCTATATGTATCGCAAAATAGCACACATGGAAAGAGGAAAAAACGAGGAGAAATAAAAATATTTCACCTCGTTACACCTGCTCTGGGGAGGCGTAAGGTTTTGTCACTGTCCCGGGTTTACGTAATTAAGTAAATCTGGGGCAGGTCAAAATGCATGGGTGCTGCGTGTGAAAACCCACCGCAATGCTCATGGAACGACTCCTTGACACAGAGTAAGTCAAGGCAGCGATTTGGGCTGCTTTGTCTCAGTCCATATCTATGAGGCCATGCAAAGCTACGCAGGGTGGTTTTGCGTCGCCTCATAGATATGACTGAGAGGCTTGCGCTGCCTGAGTGTCCAAAAAGTGACGCTCCAGCAGCTTAAGCCTCTCATAAATAGGCCCCTAAAATGTTATGTTAAGGGCAATAGGCCAAGCACTAGTGCACTTCATTGCCCATTTAAGTAAAATGCCAGTCACTGCCTAGCTATGAATAGCCCATAGTAGAAAATACTTGAAAAGAAAATATAAATGTGTGAGTGAATAGAACTGATTAGCATGCTTCATTGGCGCAAGACCTGCAAATGTTATGGAGAGTTAAGGGGAGTAGATTATCTGCTAAAATGTAAAATCAAAATGAGTTGCCTGGAAGGGTCATGTCTGCATGTGTATTTGCCGTCTTCAGCAAGAGAGTCGGTTGCGAGGGCCCTTATTTTATCTCGGCTCGATTATGCCAACTCTCTGCTGTGTGGCTCTCCGGCTTTTTTAATCGCAAGGCTTCAGATTATCCAGAATGCGACTGCTCGCCTACTGTGCAATGTGCCGTGTAGAGAAAGTATCCGGACTCACATGAAGGAACTACACTGGCTGCCAGTAGCGCAGAGGATAACTTTTAAAATTCTTACCATAGCCTTTAAAGCAGTTCATGACCTTGGCCCTTCCTATTTGAGGGAAAGATTTACCCGTTATGTCCCTACTCGGGCATTGCGCTCAGCTGACTGTAACTTTTTAAGAGTTCCCCGATTTCAGCGAGTTCGTTTAGGAGGCCAATCACTTGCTGTCACCGCGGCTAGGACTTGGAATACCCTCCCCCTCTCCCTGAGATTAACGGAACATTTTGTGCTATTTAAGAAGGCACTTAAAACTTATCTTTTTAGAACGGCTTATTAAACTACTAATAGTAAATAGCAAATTTAGATCTCTACCTTTTTCCTTCGGCCATTTGCTTGTTTATCTCTCTACGCGCCAGGACACTCTGGTAGTATCTGAGCGCGCTATAAAACAGCTAAAATAAAAAATAAAATAAATTACATAGCGTGCAGCTAGCTGTGTAGGGATAAAGCACTGTACAGTAATGGGGGTTCGGGGTGCATCAATCTTTGAATGTCACTATTATGTTACATTTCTCGAATCGATCTACAACTACATAACATTTGACACATATCTACAATTTTAGGCCCACAGTCATTTATTAAGTTCCCTGCGATCGCAAGAGTTTCCTTCAAAAGGCAGAGATCAGGATAGAACGCCGAAACCCAGGTTTCCAAACGCAGCAGTCTAGTGACTGGCCCTCATCTCCGTCATTATATGTTTGTGTTCATGTACACATATTTAAATTTCACACATGCCATTTAAAGAAAAAAAAGGTTCAAGACTCTAGGTTTGATTTAATACTAGAAGGACGGCCCGCCGTTCTGCCATGGAGACTAAGTAAATTACTCCATCCTCATGACTGAGGCTCCGCGCCCCTAATTTATAAATGACTGCCAAACATGCGGTCATTTATAAAAGCATTGACAGAAACCGCTTTCATGGTCGTTCCTGTCAATGCGTTTTACTCTTTGTTACAGGACTGTCTCAGCAGGATGCATCCCTGTAGCAAATTGTATCCTTTTTTTATGTACAATAAAAAAATCCAAAAACAGAATTTTCTTTTCATAAATAAAAAAGTAATTCTCCCCCTCCATGGGAGGTACCTGCCATGGCGGGAAACATTAGTTTGTTTTTACTGTTCCTCACTTCCAGGGTTTGCCTGGCGGTGACATACAGTAAATAATAGCTATATGTCCGCACATCTTAACCCCTTCGCTGCTGCCCACGCTGCTCCCTGCTCCTACCTGTGGTATCGTAGCGCTACATTGCCAGACCGCTGAAGTATTTGTGCCTGCCTAAACTACCATCGTAGCGCTATACTGCCAGACCACCTATCTATCTGTGACTGACTGTAGAGTTTTCGTGGCGCTGGACTAGTAGATTGATATTTAATTTATTTTGCATTGTGTGCTGCTCGCTTGCCTGATTGCGCTGTTGGTGCCTGATTGTGCCAGTACTGCTTGCCCATTTGTTCGCGTTTGCTGAGGCTGTGCCCCAAACTCGTCCTGCTTCGCTTTTTGGCTTGCTGCCATTTTGTTGTTGTTATTGTGCCTTCCCAGCGCGGCTCTCCACCCCGCTCCCGCCTCCCAGCTGCCCCTCCCTCCCTCCGCCCCCCTCCACCATCCTCTTATGACAGATGCATTTGCGCGCAGCGGCCGCGCCCCATGCGCGCCGAAGGTGCGCCATAGGTAAGCCCGTCTACGCCCGTCCGCGCCTGGACCGCGCCAGCGCCAGACCCCCTGGCCCCCGCACAACCCATCCAACCCGATTAACATACGACGCCGCAACCCTCTCAGCCCTTAACCCCGGCCTCACACCACAATGCTACCAAGCTGCCCCAGGACACACCCATGGACCTTTCACCTGCCACTCCTGCAAGTTCTACTGCATCAAGACCCCCACCAAATCCACAAACTCCAAACAGAACTCGGACACTAACCACCTCAAGTGCATCCTTCTCAACACCCGCTCGATCCACAGACACTCCATTGAACTCTGGAACCTACTCGACACCACATCGCCGGACGTCGCCTTCCTTACAGAAACCTGGATGAACACCTCATCAGCGCCCGACATCGCCATAGCCATCCCGGACGCCTACAAGATCATCCGAAAAGATCACACCAACCAAAAAGGAGGAGGCATCGCCATCGTCCATAAGAACACCATCCGCATCACAACCAGTTCTGACGATAACCTCACTACCGCCGAACACCTTCACTTCCAGATCCACACCGACCCCAAGACCACACTCAGAGGCACCCTCATCTCCAGACAACCGGGACCCCGCACACAATTCAGCGAAGACATCACTGACTTCATCAGCCCACATGCCCTCACCTCCGATTACTACATTCTACTGGGAGACCTCAACTTCCACCTGGAAAAGAAAAACGACAGCAACACCACCACCCTTCTGGACAACCTGGCCAATCTCGGACTCAAACAACTTGTTGACACCCCCACCCACTTAGCCGGACACACGCTCGACCCTATCTTCACCTCCAGCAAGCACATCTCCTTCGATCACACCACAGCTCTCCATTGGACGGACCACAGCTGCTGTAGTGTAGTTCCTATTTTCCCAATAGGCTCTGCGCATTGGAATAGTACCTACAGCAGTAAAGGCCTAGGCCAGACGTTAACTAGGTCTACTACTGTCGATACTAGACTTAATTTTTGGGTTTGCCAGCTAAGCTCAGAGTTCGCTAGAAACTTTCTCGAATGTTCAAGGAAGGATTAACTCCCCTGATTAGACAAGAAGGGATTTAGTTTCTGACAACCATGGAACATGACAACTTTGCTCTCCCCTAATCAAGAGTCAATCTCAAGAGTCGTGTGAGCACAAGGCAATTATTTTACTCAGTCAGTACGTGCATTCTTAGTCTCATCAGAATGTAGAGAAAAGGAAGAGACGGGCGTGTTCAATAAAAGATGTTATTTATTGATCAGTCTCTTTTCTCGTACAAGAGAAATGGATCGATATTATTGCAATACTTATTGTTAAGTAAAGTGCATACATTAGAAGCAATAGTATAAAATAATACTGTAAAAACATTGATATGGTTTCTGAGCCATATGATGTTTAAAATGATTAAAATATATTTACATACACATATACATTTGACTAAACGTACTCAACTGGTGTTTCTAAATACGCCTACCCCGTGTACCTGACCTAAGTCTAATGCGTGGGCGGGAATAGAAAGTTACAGTTTAAGTTAAGTTTGTTTTTGCCAAGTGAATAACTAAAGAATTCTCTGTGAGGGGTTATTCAGTTCTGTACCTGGAATTTAGGATGAATGAGGAATGGTATCTCTTTCTCTGCTCTCGATATTCCAGGCTGCCTGCGAGGGCTACCCGGAAGCGCCGGTGCTGGGTCTCTCGGCTTGAGATAGCAGCGCGTCTCTCAGCGCGTCAGGAAGGCGGGGCTGTTGCCTCCGGGGTCTGCTTCTGCTCTCGGCTTCGGCAAGTATGGCTGCTCCGTCTTGTCACCACGCGTGTGTTTGCATAGGGCAAGGTCGGCAATATTTATACCTTAAAGGTGCCGGGATTGACGTAAGGATGGACATAGGTACGTCAATAAAGATGTCATACGACTTGCTCGTTAGCACATTCTTTACTAAAGTTCTCTGTGAAATCAAAACAATGGCCGCACGGATTATCCAGGTTGTCATAGGTTTGATTTGTTATGAGAACGTCGTATGCCTTATCAGGGGCTGGAGGAATGTCGCTTGTCTAATTAGATCTCAAGCGTTATGACCTAATCAGATAACACGTTCCTGTGCCGTAGTGTGACTGCGTCAGATAACGGTATCTGCATCATGGGGGTTTTCTTGCCTCATGGGCTGACTGTTAGTTAACTAGCTAGGTAGTTTAACCAGAATAGGGTCAGGAATAGGGGGATCGATTCAGAACCTATAGAAATACACGACACCCACTCCACGCTAACTATGGTCATATCTACTAATCTATGCATAGTATAACATAGTACAACATACTATAGAGTATAGTGTATACCTTACCACCCCAAAATACATAAATGCATTTTGAAATTTTCAAATATACTGAAAAATTGCAGTCATATATATTGTATGCACTTAAGCTATGAATTAAATGCAAAAGTAAGCACGCATTTTATGCATTATTGCTTGTTGGTATATGAGAAATACACATGAAATGGCTCTTAATATGGCTATACAGAAAGAAAAGTCGAAACCATTTCATCACATAATATATTTTGTGAACATACCAGCGGGCAGCTAAAGTCTATATAAAGTCTATAAAGTATCTAAAAATAGAAATCTTAGTTCTTTAGGAATAGTTTCTTACTTTAAGCAGAAGATCAGTGTCCCGGGGAAAAAATATATAGAAAAATATTTTAAGGGCTTGCTGAAAAAAGTTGCTGTCCGTGAACTGGATTGTAATTGTTCATGTGACTTTATTTTTAAAGTTGAAGGCCGAATTCAGGGAACGCCGTGTGCGAGTTTACTCAAAAGTCTCTATTTCTGTTCCGGAGAGAACATCACATCATTCAGGCTTTCGAAAAAACTGTCAACAGCTTCATGGGAAAGTTCCTCTAAGTCGGAAATAGGGGTAACCATGCATTCGTGTGCATGATTGTCTCCATTGACATTCTGATTTGCATTGCTGACAGAAGGTCGTACCTGTTCGATGCTGCTTTCATCTTGAACTTCACTACTCTTCAATCGTAGTGGTGAAGATTCCAGGAATGCCGTCATCAGAATTGGCAGCCTTTGAGGGCAGCACAGTGCGTGAACCTTGGTAGGAACCAACAGTGTATCTGCATCCACCGGCGCATCCGATTGTAGCGTCAGACAGGTGTCTAACACGCATTCTTCTCCGCATAGCAGACACCTTAGTACAGGTAAAACACACCTTTGCCACATTGGTCGAAATGATAGAAACCAAGTCATGTTTAGGTCTCTAAGCCGGGAGAGTCCCAGGATTTTTGATATCCGGTCCCGGTATCCAATGGCTAGGATCGTATCTTCCATTGTCGCGAGAGTTTGATCTGTGACATGGGTTGCCATAACGAAAAATAAGGACTAGGAATAGGATTCCTGCAATTAGTCCCAGGATCAGGGGAAGTCCGCCAAAAATCGAATGGACGAAATCTGGAAAAATACCCAGTATGGCTTTGAATGGTGTTAATGCCATCGAAAATACTGTCTTAAATACCTTTGAGACCCCAGTGGTATCAGAAATATTTAAGATTTCGCTCAGGATTTCCGCGAAATGTACGGGGGAATTAGTTGATAATAATGTATGTATCTCTGCAGTCGTCCTTGCGACTTGTAGATCATACGTTTCTTTAGATGACGTGAGCCTTGTAGGCGTCTGAAGAAGCACTGTTTTCATTCTGCTTAAAGTATCTATTCGAACAGAAGTAATTTTCAAACCGGGCCATGCCCTTGCCTCCCTGTCTGGAAAGGAGCTGGGGAATAAAGAACGTCCACAGCACTTGACCTTCGCCGTCGTAGTGACGAGATAAGGAGTCCCGGGCATAAGACTACAACATCTGCGGTCTACAATAAGAATGTAACTCCCATTATAGAGTCTTTGAAAGAATGGTTCTATTTCAGTTGCAGGTGCGCCTTGCTGGTGACATGAAAGGTTGTATGAATTCCCTTCACAGGCTCCGTGCAAACTAATACCGTTACACAGAAGCGTGCCGCTTAGTGACATAGCACAATTGTTGCCACTAAGAAACACTTTCTGTCCTTTGTTACTGACACATGCATGTGAATAGGGCAGGTTCCAAGTTGTTTTAAGGTACCCCTTTCCCAATTTCTCGTACATGCCAGCCTGTATATATTTTTGGCAGTATTGAAACCTGAAGGTTGAGATTGGAATATTTATGATTCCGTGGATTATCCATTCACTGACAGGTCGTTCTGACATTGTCATTGGTAATATTTCTAGTTTTTCAATGCTCAAGATTGTATAATCAGCACCCTTCTGCGCCATACCGATTTGTCTATCAGTAAGGTTAAAGATTTGGAATAGTGACGTTGTGTTGATTAAACGCCAAGGCACGTAGCCTGAACGCAGATTTTGTAACGTCCAGCCAAGCTGTACAATAGAACGCAATTGTGACTGTCCATGTTGTAATAACAGTAAGTCTTGCGATAATATATCGATTGCTGAAGACACAATGCTGTCCAATGAAAAAATTCTGGAGGACAGAGTCATTAACCCATTGTCCACTACAGAAAGTGATTTTTCCAAATTAATACGATCAATTTCACGTATTCTCTCTGCTGTCTCAATTTGAGTAACCTTCCAGGTCTCATTGTATGCTGCATATACAGAGGCTGCTATGAAACGCTTATGACGCTGTTTGCGTGGTCCCAGTATGAAATCACGCAAGTCAGCACCATCAGTAAGTAAAGTTAGGTGTTGCTTAATTTCAGGCAGTGTGGAAGTTTGTAGCCATTGAAGGCATAATTTGCCCACACTGTAGGTTGTTATTATCCCTGGGTGATGTCTTTGGGGATATCTAGGGTCTGGCCTGGTCATTTTGAAACCCTGTGTTTTATTCAGGAATCTATCTTGACAGTTATTTGTATCTGTGGGCCAGATCAACCATTGTTTCCAATCAGGATGTGTTCTGTTTTGGTTAAGTATATGGTTTATGTCTATTTCTTCATCTGTTTCAGAGCTATTGCTAAACATTGTCGGCTTTGGAATAGACAGGTTATTTAAATCTTTGATTTTGGCTAAGCCAAGACAGGTGGTTTGTTGAACAGTGTCATTTAAAAATATCATTTGTTCTGGGATCATGCAGGCTCTAAACAAAGCTTCTAAACCCTGTACTTGCCATTCTTTTGTACCCCAAACACTTTTCAAATCAACATTTTTGTCCCAATAATCAAATCCAAAAGTATTCATTTTTTCAAAGAACGAATCAGAATAAATCAATTTTGTGTTGGTTATCATGGTTTTCATCCCTGTCTTGTTTGACAATTTGTAATAAAATGTTTCAGCATTAGTTATGTTAAAACCTGAAAAATATGAATATTTGTCATAAACGGTTCTAGAGCTCCCTTTTGGAGGTGTAGCACAATGTTCCCATTGATTATAATTTAAAACATTTCTAGGTTGTGCAGATTTATGCAAGAAATGGTTACCATAATGGTTATAGCAATACATACTATCATAATTTGTAGAACCCTGCAAATAATCATGTTTTGTAAATTTAGCAGACATTACTAAGTCAGACATCATATTATTTATACTTTCAAAGTCCCAATCATCAGCAAATGAGTTTGGTTTTGCAAAATCACTCAAGGAGATCTTGATTTGGTGTGGATATTTCAGGATCTCGACCGGACCATAAATTTCATAGTCAGTGTTGTCCCAGGCTACCCCACCAGGTATTGGAATTGCTGTGAAGTTGGCTGAAGAAAGTTCTGAAGAAAGTTCTCGTTTCTTGACGTGTGAAGATGTGTGTGGTTTGAGGACCAAGTTGATGTTCTAACTTGCTGTGTCCATTTTAGCATATTTTCCCTCAATGAAGCGTCCCAAAGTAAATACCATGATGAGCCAAAGTATGAGGATAAATGCACCAAAACCCACCCAAAATTCAATCCATGGAGAAACCAGATATGTTTCTTTCAGTTGTTTCAAAAGTTCCTTAGCTTTGTCTTTAAAGGATTTTGATGATGGCTGTGTCTTTTGTTCACTGAAGCCGTCAGAGGAATCATCGAAGTTGATGAAGTAACCAGATGCAGTTCTGTCAATTGTTCCAATTGGTTCAGGATTTTTGTTTTTTGCATTTTCACTTGGTACTTCAGTATAGATTGGTGTCTCTCTGCTAAATGTCTTTATTTGGGTTTTCAGAGGTCTTAGTTCTATTGCATTGTTGCATAGTCCTTGTTGTTCTTCTGTAGGCGTTTCGAATGTGATGAGCCTCTTTGATAGGACCTCTGTACTGGTAGCAAACCTTGGTGTTCTGCTACTTATTGGGAGTCCACTTGGCCTACTGTTTGTTATCGGCCACATGTTGTGGTTTTACCAGGTCGATGGATACAACTCGGTTCTCCTTTTTTCCAGCAAGTGGCGGTAGTACAACTGATCTTGTCCCGTTGACAGACAAGACAGGAACTGCTTTTCTGTAAGAAGGCCCAAATTCCTTCTTTACCGCGATCTTCTCCCTGACTAGATCCCCGACTTTTGGAATCCAGACAGGTCTTGCTGGGACAGGTGGTGAATCTTCAGTGGTCGTTGGCTGTTGTTTCAACTGTATGTTGCTCAGGTCTTTTCTTGTTTTGTTTAAGTCCTGCAAAATAGCCAAACGGTCTTTGACATCAAAGGTTTTTTCTATTACCACTGAAGTCTGACTATCAAGGTCAGAGATCAACATCCTAGTTCCGAATAATAATTCGTACGGACTGAATCCCTTCAGAGAATTTCTTGGCAAGTTATTTAGACTACGTTGGACACTTATTAGATGTTTGACCCACCCAGCTCCCGAACCTAATATCCTTTCTATTATAGATTGCTTTCTGCCTTGGTTTTTTCTTTACACCGTCCCATACCCTCAGGAAGGAAGTGAGAAGATTCCCGCTGGGCTGTGCTCATTTGGCCATGTTTCCCCCCCAGGCTGGTTTGCTTGAGTGAAAGAAATGGTCGAACGTAGCATGCTCTTAGCGTATATGCCATTTAGACTCGCAAATCTTGTATAATAGTCCGGACGTCAGCCAAGTGCTGGTGATCTACATTATAAGTGGAAACTAGCCTGTATATGTTAATCGCAAGCCATTCCTTTTGCTGGTAATATTATCTGCCTTGATACGACGAGGTATTAAACTGCTTCTCTCCCCACTGCGATCTCTGTTGCAGTTTGGGCAGTTTTTTACAAACATGGTGTAGTGCAGGCTCATGCCTGGCCACCAGTACCATGATTGTAATTCTTCCAGAGAATCTTTTAATTTAAGGTGTCTGTGACCCTCGCCCATGTGTGCGTCTGCGATTAACAAGTTTCTCCTGTCCATGTTTGGAATCACTCTATCCCCCACTCCAGGGATTCGAGCAAAAGGGACGGAGTTTGCATCGATTATGTATGTATAATTGAGTGGATAATTGATCGGTAACGCTGAGCAGTCGCCTTTTGATGACGTTTTCACCGCCAGCAATGTTTCGCCGTCAATGTATTTTAATGTACGCTTTTTTTGATCTACGGGAGCCGGTTTACTGGCTGCCGCTGCGGCTGTTTCAGCCAATGAATTCCCTACAACGTGAACGCCATCACGCTGGTGACTCAGTGAGTGTGTCACGTGAGTCTTTGGTAGTTCTTTTTTCAAAAGAGCTACTTGTTCCCAGAGCAGTCTCTGCTTTATTGGTGCATCTGTGTCATCTTTGTAACCGTTCTGAATCCATGTCTGCAAATCCTTGTTATATGCTTTGACGCAGTAATATGAATCTGACACTATAAGTGTCGGGAATTCGCGATCCGCATTATCTAGCGCCATTTTCAAAGCTAATATTTCAGTTTGTTGTTCTGAATTGGTTTCTACTGAGTGTGTCTTTGTTAATAGAGGTTTTAGTTTACCTCCGCGCCACACTTCTTTTGTAATCTCACATGTGGGATTGTATGCATGTTCTCCCCAAACGGAGGGTTGAGCATGTCCGTCTGTATAGATTACACAGGCGTAATGTCGTAGAGGCAGAATGTCGATTGGCAGAGGATACGTCTTTTCATATTTTAGATTTTTCAATTCTTCTAATTCTGGATCAAAGTAGTAGTATACTTTGTCCGTTGTGATTGAATTCACCCATTGTATCCATTCCGGATTCAATGTTGTTGTTGGTAAATTACACGGTGTTGTTAGTGCCTCGAAGGCTGATTCAGCTGTTCTGACTGTGATATGTCTACCGTCAGCTATGTCTTTTTCTCTAGCTATTGCGGTTTGAACTGCTTGAACAATTTTTCCTTTGTTGCTGAATCTCTGTTCAGCTTTTGTGTACAAGTGTGATTTGAATGCAATTGGTACCTTATCTCCCTCATTAGAGGTTAGGTATGTGAATCTGCATCTCCCTGGGATGACTCGGATCACAAGGTTGCGTGTATTATCACGGGTTTCTAATTTTGTTTTAATTAGCATGTCTGTTTGTAAGGATCTCAAAATTTCTGTGTGTGCTTGAGTCCAACTGGATCTTTTAAAGTCTGGTTTAATTAGATCATAAAGGGGTTTGACCCTTTCTGCGTAATTTGCAATATATGTTCTTCCGAAATTTAGGAAGCCTAGAATTGACTGTAGGTTTTTTAGTGTTTTAGGAGCTTGGATTACGGCACATTTCTCTAGGAAATTGTCTGCCAGGCTTTTACCTTCACTTGATAACTCATATCCTAAGAATAGGACCGTCAGATGGGCAATTCTGGACTTTTTAAAGTTGAATTTGTAACCCTCTGCAGCGAAACCAAGTATTATGGTGTTCACTCTTTTCAAGTGAGTTTCCAAGTCATCATCTGTTAAGTAAATGTCATCGACATAAGATAATGCTTCATCATCATATTGTTGTAGTAATTCTGTTACTCTCGCTGAGAATACCCCCGGGCTGTTCTTGTACCCCTGGGCTAACCGACAGAATTGTTTTTGAGTGCCATTTACTGAGAAAGCTGTTAAATATCTGCTCTCTGGTGCTATGTTTTGACAAAAGAATCCATTGGAGATGTCCAAGGTTGTTTTGTATTTTTTGCGCACTATGTTATTCATTAGTGCAGCACTGTGTGAGTTTTGCACTGCAAAAGTTTTGCAACATGTGTTAAGGTGTCGGTAATCCAAAACTAGGCGATATGAATTGTCTGGTTTGGAGACCGGAAACAAAGGATTGTTCATTTGTGAGGTGCAAGTTTCAATCACCCCCTGGTATTCTAGCTGATCTAGTATTTCATTTACTTGTTTTTTAGCTTCTTGCTTGATTGGGTACTGCCTTTGTGCAGTTGGTTGTGATTTTAACTGGACTTTGTGAGGAGGAGAATCCTCATCCCATCCTACATGATTTTTATATAAAGCAGGTGCTAAGGCCACTGCCCACTTTCTAGCAAGTGTATATTTTTTATGAATCGGTATTTGATTCGAGAAGGCAGGCATAATTACTTCTTCGCCATGAGGGCACTCCCTGACAAACTCTGGTGGCCAGTCTTTTTCAGCTAGAAGGATGTCATAGCCTTTGGAGAGGTTATCCCAAAATAGTCCCCTAATTTTCCTAGTCTTATCTCCCTCTATACGTAATGTTATCTCGTATATTTTGTGGGGCTTGCTAACTCTGGTATCTGCAGTTTCCACTTGAAGGTATTCATTCGTGTCCACTGTCTCCAGATGATTCATAAGGACTTTGCGAGCTATGCTCACCTCTGCTGCGCTGTCTAGCATTGTCTGAGCCCACTCTCCGTTTTTCAGTTGTGTCCTCAGTATTCTCGGCATTGTTAACTACCTTGATACTGGCTACCTTCTTTTTTGGAAATTGTGATTTCTTTTTCAGTTGAGCAGGTTCCTTGTCTTTGGACTTGGCGTGCTCTTCTGATCGTCCTCTTCTTTCCGATTTCTGCGAGGAATTCTGAAAAGATTGAGAGGGACGTGTATCAATGTCTTGATATCTATCAGGTTTTTTAATATTATCCCTATTTCTAAGGTTATATCTATTCCCAGAGGGGTCACTCTGGGGTGACCTTTGTCTCGGGTTTGGAGATTTCTCTCTTCGCCTAGGAGACCTTCCTCTGGACTGGAATTTCTTTTCTTTAGGATTGGATTGTTTATTTCCATCCCAGTTCTTTTTTGGTGAATTATTATTATTATTAAAAAACATTTTTTCTGGACTTGTAGTCAGTTGCGGTTTTACTGGTATTCCACCTAGACTATCTCTGCCTAGTTCTTCATAGGATTTTTCTATGATTCTGGCAATTTCAGCTGGTTGGTCTGCTATATCTGTCTCTTTTAACCTCTGGCGGATCGCCACGTTTGCTGCT
Source organism: Lissotriton helveticus (assembly GCF_964261635.1). Lineage (NCBI taxonomy): Eukaryota > Metazoa > Chordata > Amphibia > Caudata > Salamandridae > Lissotriton > Lissotriton helveticus. The sequence continues at coordinate 190,140,734 of NC_136069.1, read as the reverse complement.
TCACCTTTTATGTTGGCTAATAATATAGCCGAGACCTGCTTGAAGTCTTTCAGTAATTTCATACCAAGAGTTAAAGCAGGTTCTGGACCGTATTCATCTTGAATTTGTTTTAGCACATCTGGTATTACCGAAATGGATGGAACACCGTGCGTTTTTGTATAGATGGAAGCAAAGACTGTACCCCAAGTGTCACAGTCCTCAATGTGTGGTGCGATTCCCATTGGGAGACATATAGTCAGAATCCTGTGTTTTTCCAGCGGGGTGGTGTCAGGAAACACCGCCTCTATTTGGGTAATTTTCTGTGCCAACCAGAATGGTATCTGTTCCCGTTTAGCTGGAACTTTACCTAGGCAGGATTGGATGTTCTGTGGTGTAATTTTATTTGTGTTCCCCTGGTGAGGGGTCAGCTGTGGAAGTTTAATCGCTGGCTGAATTGTTGAAGTCCGCATTACATACTGAACTAATTGTCTGTGAATTTTTAGTAGTTGTTTTAGCTGTATTAACAGCTCTGCTGCAGGCATTCTTTCGATGTCTGGATGTGGTGTGTATCCGGCTAAGACCGGCCACGTTGCTCCTGGTCTTCCTAAAGGACCGAGCCTTGTAATGTGATTGTTATGTATTAGGGCGCCATCAAATAAGAGCAAATGCTCTTGGAATTTGAGTGGTACTTCCACCTCCTCGAACGGAGTGTACGTTTCAGGAGGTTCCTCTACTTTGTAATAGTGGAAGTACTTTGTTACAGCATTTGCTGCTGGAAAATGTATCCATGTATAGTATACCTCTGTCTGCCGATATTCGTGTGCCTCAATTACGAATATGACTGTGCCACCTCTAGGTGTCAGTCCATTTTCTATAAGTTTTAAGGTTATAGATCTCCTTTTAATGACCGGAATGAGTATTATATCCGCGTCTGCTGCTTGCATGGTAGCATCAGCATCTGCTATTTCAGTAGCTAATCTAATTGCCTCTCTTTCTCCATCACTGTCTCCCATTTTACTGACAGGATGGTATTATTTTTGTTTGCAGATCAGGTTTCTTATGGAAACAGAGATTAGATGCACAATATTCTGGAACTGTTTTATCCTTCAACGTTGACTAGACCAAGAACCATACATAGGAGTTCCCTCCTGCGAGGTTTTGGAGGATATAATAACCTTTCACCCACTCCAGACGTCTTTGGAGTATTTGGGAAAAGGGGTCTGAGTGAGAAAGCACGACTGAGTTACTCTAAATGTCTTACGTTAGTTTTATCGCCCTTTCCAAACGCGTTGGGCGCCATGTAGTGTAGTTCCTATTTTCCCAATAGGCTCTGCGCATTGGAATAGTACCTACAGCAGTAAAGGCCTAGGCCAGACGTTAACTAGGTCTACTACTGTCGATACTAGACTTAATTTTTGGGTTTGCCAGCTAAGCTCAGAGTTCGCTAGAAACTTTCTCGAATGTTCAAGGAAGGATTAACTCCCCTGATTAGACAAGAAGGGATTTAGTTTCTGACAACCATGGAACATGACAACTTTGCTCTCCCCTAATCAAGAGTCAATCTCAAGAGTCGTGTGAGCACAAGGCAATTATTTTACTCAGTCAGTACGTGCATTCTTAGTCTCATCAGAATGTAGAGAAAAGGAAGAGACGGGCGTGTTCAATAAAAGATGTTATTTATTGATCAGTCTCTTTTCTCGTACAAGAGAAATGGATCGATATTATTGCAATACTTATTGTTAAGTAAAGTGCATACATTAGAAGCAATAGTATAAAATAATACTGTAAAAACATTGATATGGTTTCTGAGCCATATGATGTTTAAAATGATTAAAATATATTTACATACACATATACATTTGACTAAACGTACTCAACTGGTGTTTCTAAATACGCCTACCCCGTGTACCTGACCTAAGTCTAATGCGTGGGCGGGAATAGAAAGTTACAGTTTAAGTTAAGTTTGTTTTTGCCAAGTGAATAACTAAAGAATTCTCTGTGAGGGGTTATTCAGTTCTGTACCTGGAATTTAGGATGAATGAGGAATGGTATCTCTTTCTCTGCTCTCGATATTCCAGGCTGCCTGCGAGGGCTACCCGGAAGCGCCGGTGCTGGGTCTCTCGGCTTGAGATAGCAGCGCGTCTCTCAGCGCGTCAGGAAGGCGGGGCTGTTGCCTGCGGGGTCTGCTTCTGCTCTCGGCTTCGGCAAGTATGGCTGCTCCGTCTTGTCACCACGCGTGTGTTTGCATAGGGCAAGGTCGGCAATATTTATACCTTAAAGGTGCCGGGATTGACGTAAGGATGGACATAGGTACGTCAATAAAGATGTCATACGACTTGCTCGTTAGCACATTCTTTACTAAAGTTCTCTGTGAAATCAAAACAATGGCCGCACGGATTATCCAGGTTGTCATAGGTTTGATTTGTTATGAGAACGTCGTATGCCTTATCAGGGGCTGGAGGAATGTCGCTTGTCTAATTAGATCTCAAGCGTTATGACCTAATCAGATAACACGTTCCTGTGCCGTAGTGTGACTGCGTCAGATAACGGTATCTGCATCATGGGGGTTTTCTTGCCTCATGGGCTGACTGTTAGTTAACTAGCTAGGTAGTTTAACCAGAATAGGGTCAGGAATAGGGGGATCGATTCAGAACCTATAGAAATACACGACACTGCGTTCACTTCAACTACAAAAAGACCACGACCCACAACCCCCCACAACCTATTCCTCAAAGAAATTGGGACAAAATCACCACCGACCAGCTCTTCACATCACTTCACCAAAACCCTCCTGCCAAATCATCGGACCCAAACCAAGCAGCGACCAACCTCACACAATGGATCACCCACAGCGCCGACGAACTAGCACCCTTGAAAAACCATCTAATCAAACAAGGTAGCAAAAAAGCCCCCTGGTTCAACGATGACCTTAAGAAATCCAAGAAGTTCTGTCGTACTCTCGAGAAAGCCTGGAGAAAAAACCCAACCACGGACAACCTGGCCACCTTCAAGAACGCCATCCGCAAACACCACCAACTGATCCGATCCACCAAGAAATCAGCTTTCAAGGATCGACTTGACAACAACGCCCAAAACAGCAAGGAACTACTCAACATCGTCAAAGAATTTACCAACCCACCGCCGGCAACAACGACATCACTCCCTCCCAAGACCTCTGCGACTCTCTATCCTCATTCTTCCACAACAAAATCGCCGACATACATAACAGCTTTGAAAACCAGTCCACTCCACCCACCTCCGAACCAAAATCGCTCTCTAACAACCTTTGCGCCTGGAACCCAATCAGCACCGAAGACACCACCCGCTTGATGAACTCCATCCACTCAGGATCCCCAACCGACCCATGTCCCCACCACATTTTCAACAAAGCAGACTCCATCATCGCACCCCACCTCCGCGATGTCATCAACTGCTCCTTCAACTCCACTACCTTCCCGGAAAGATGGAAACATGCCGAACTCAGCGCCCTTCTGAAGAAACCCACAGCAGACCCCACTGAACTTAAGAACTACCGCCCCATCTCGCTCCTCCCATTCCCTGCCAAAGTAATTGAGAAAGCCGTCAATAGTCAGCTCGCCGCCTTCCTTGAATCCCAAAAATCCCTCGACCCCTCACAGTCCGGCTTCCGAGCCAAACACAGCACCGAAACAGCCCTCATCGCAGCAACAGACGACATTAGAACTCTACTGGACAACGGAGAAACAGCCGCCCTCATCCTACTTGACCTCTGCGCAGCCTTCGACACAGTCTGTCATAGCACCCTCATACAACACCTCAGCAACGTCGGAATACAAGGAAAAGCATTGAACTGGATCATCTCGTTCCTCGCTGGAAGAACCCAAAGAGTCCGCCTACCCCCTTTTAGATCAGAGGCCACTGAAGTCATCTGCGGCGTACCACATGGATCATCACTCAGTCCCACCCTCTTCAACGTATACATGAGTCCCCTCGCATCCAGCGCGCGCCAACACAACCTCAACATCATCTCATACGCAGACGATACCCAGCTGATCCTCTCCCTCACCAATGACCCAAACACCGCCAAAACCAACTTACACGAAGGAATGAAAGAAGTAGCCAAGTGGATGAAGAACAGCCGTTTAAAACTAAATTCGGACAAAACGGAAGTCGTCATCCCCCTCTGCCTGGGACGACTCATGGTGGCCACCGGCCCTGGAATCGCACCCATACCTACGGATCACGCACGTAACCTGGGCTTCATCCTGGACTCCTCCCTCTCGATGACCAGACAAGCCAACGCCGTCTCAACATCATGCTTCAACATACTTCGCATGCTCAAAAAAATCTTCCGTTGGATCCCCACCGAAACAAGAAAGACGGTCACCCACACACTGGTCACCAGCCGACTGGACTACGGAAACACCCTCTACGCCGGAACCACAGCCAAACTACAGAAAAAACTCCAACGTATCCAAAACGCCTCAGCCAGACTCATATTGGACATTCCTCGGCAAGCTCACATTTCCGGCAACCTGAAAGACCTCCATTGGCTCCCCGTCAACAAGAAAATAACGTTCCCTCTCCTCACCCACGCACACAAAGCCCTCTACAACCTAGGACCCGAATGCCTCAACACGCGATTGTCCTTCTGTACCCCCTCCCGCCAACTACGATCGTCCAACCAAGCCCTCGCTGCAATTCCGCGCATCCATAAATCCACCATGGGGGGAAGATCCTTCTCCTACTTAGCGGCCAAAACCTGGAACTCTCTCCCCACCCACCTCCGCCTTTCACAGAACCACCTCTCCTTCAGAAAGCAACTAAAAACGTGGTTATTCGATAAGTAAAGCACCCCCTCCCTCAAGCGCCTTGAGACCCTCTGGGTGAGTAGTGCGCTATACAAATCTTTTAACTTGAACTTGAACTAGGCCTTTTCCCCTCCTGTGCTAAGCCATTTTTTGGCGATTTGGGTCAGTACGCGCTTAGGCCCCTGTAACTTTTTGACCACATAAGGTATCCACGCCAAATTTGCTTCCTTTTCTTCCAACATCATGGGGATTCTAAAGATACCCAGGGTTTGTGGATTCCCTTGGAGGGGTCCCAGAAATTACCCAAAATACAGTAACATTTTTGTTTTTTTCCAGAAAAATGGGGAAAACGGGTTGCAAATGAAAGCCTCTGGGTTTTTCCCTGCAAATGTTATCAAAAAAGGGTTTCTGGGGCTGAAATCATAATCTTCTCAGCTTTTAGGAAATGACAGTCTTTTGTCAGAGAACCAACATTTTTCACACAGTTTTGGCATTTTTCTGGGACATAGCCTGTTTTTGCTATTTTAAGTGCTTTCAACCTCCTTTCAGTTAATGGTAGAAATGAGTTCAAAAGCAATAATGGATCCTGGAACGCTATACATTTTAGAAAGGTAGATACAATTCTGAATTCAGAAAGGGGTCATTTGTCTAAATCCATGAAGGTTTCTTTATAGAAACTAACAGTTAAATATTGGAAAAATTGAAATTTAGTTGAAAAAAACAGCCTTTTGTCTCAACGTTTTTACCTGTAACTTCTTGTAATTTTATCAGCTCTTTGACTTCAATATACCGTTAGATCCGTTAGACTTTCTTGGTTGCGGAGATATACAGGACTTGTAGTTTCGCCAAGAACCCGACGAACCCAGAGCCAAAAACTGAGCAGCAACTTGCAATGGTTTTTTATTATGTACCGGGTATAGAGCAATTATTCTGGGAAAATGTATACATGGAAAAATCGGTATGAAAGACACCTATGTATTTCTGAATTGGGTACAAATTATAGAGTTTAGAAACAGTATATATTTCCACATTTTCAAAATTGGGAATACTCATACCAGCATGAGAATTATTGGTCATTTTTCAAAATGATTTTTTTTTACACAATGTCTTTCATTTTGAAGGGAGAAATGCATGAAAACTCAATAGGTAATAACAGTTGATTTACAAATCTGAATTACCCTAAGTCTCCCGATAAAAACGGTACCTCACTTGTGTGGGTTGGCCTTGTGCCTGCGACAGGAAACAGGGCAAAATGCAACGTGGTCATACCTCAATTTCGCAGTTAAAAATTGACCCTTTTTTGGCAAAGTGCCTACCTGTAGTTTTTGCACCCTAGCTCTGCCGGCACCAAGGGAAACCAAGCAAACCTATAAATTTTTGAAAAGTAGACACCCTGGGAAATCCATGATGGGGTGACTTGACTGCTTCCCACCAGTTTCTGTTTCCCAGAATCCCTTGCAAAGCTAAAACATTGAAAAATAAACGCATTTTCCTCACATTTCTGTGGTGGAAAGTTCTGGAATCTGCGTGGATCAACAAATATCCTCCCACCCCGCGTTCCCCAAAGTCTTCTGAGAAAAATGGTACCTCACTTACGTGGGTCTGCCTAGTGCCTGCCTCAGGAAATGGCCCAAAACGCAACATGGTCACACCTCAATTTCGCAGTGAAAAATTGGCCTTTTTTGGCAAAGTGCCTACCTGTTGTTTTTGAACCCTAACTCTGCCAGCACCTAGGGAAACCTAGCAAACCTATACATTTTTGGAAACTAGACACCCAGGGCAATTCAGGATGGGGTGACTCGACTGCCTCCCACCAGGCTCTGTTACCCAGAATTCCTTGCAAAGCTAAAAAATTGACAAAAAAAACGCATTTTCCTAACATTTCTGTGGTAGAAAATTCTGGAATCTGCGTGGATCAACAAATATCCTCCCACCCCGCGTTCCCCAAAGCCTTCTGAGAAAAATGGTACCTCACTTGCGTGGGTCTGCCTTACGCCTGCCTCAGGAAATGGCGCAAAACGCAACGTGGTCGCACCTCAATTTCGCAGTGAAAAATGGGCCTTTTTTGGCAATGTGCCTACCTGTAGTTTTTGAACCCTAGCTCTGCCGGCACCTAGGGAAACCTAGCAAACCTATACATTTTTTAAAACTAGACACCCAGGGGAATTCAGGATAGGGTGACTCCACTGCCTCCCACCAGGTTATGTTACCCAGAATCCCTTGCAAACCTAATAAATTCACCAAAAAAAGCATTTTCTTCACATTTCTGTGGTGGAAAGTTCTGGAATCTGCGTGGATCAACAAATTTCCACCCACCCCACGTTCCCCAAAGCCTTCTGAGAAAAATGGTACCTCACTTGCGTGGGTCTGCCTAGTGCCTGCCTCAGGAAACAGCACAAAACGCAACGTGGTCGCACCTCAATTTTGCAGTGAAAACTGGCCCTTTTTTGGCAAAGGGCCTACCTGTAGTTTTTGAACCCTAGCTCTGCCGGCACCTAGGGAAACCTAGCAAACCTATACATTTTTGAAAACTAGACACCCAGGGAAATTCAGGATGGGGTGACTGCCTCCCACCAGGTTCTGTTACCCAGAATCTCTTGCAAACCTAAAAAATTGGAGAAAAAAACACATTTTCATCACATTTCTGTGGTGGAAAGTTCTGGAATATGCGTGGATCAACAAATTTCCACACACCACGCATTTCCCCAGGTCTCCCGATAAAAATGGTACCTCACTTGTATGGGTAGGCATAGTGGCTGCAACAGGAAAAGAACCAAATCGTATGGTGGAGATTTAAATATGACCTATAGCAAAACTACCTTATTTTGGTGGGGGCACCTGAGTTTTTTGCCCCGGGCTCGGCGGCCATCTTTGAAAACTACCAAACCCAAACAGTTCTGAAAAGTAGACACCCTGGGGAGTCCAGCGAGGTATGGCATGCGTGGGTCCCCCAACGTTTTCCTACCCAGAATTCCCTGCAAACCTGAAAATTAGGTTAAAAAACACTTTTCTATACATTTTTGCGTGGGATCTCCGTGCCGGCACAAATGGCCTACCACCCAGCGTTCCCCTTGTTCTCCCAAGTAAAATGATACGTCACTTGTGTGGGTGGGCCAAAGCAGAACAGGCCAAAAATGTATTTTTTTAAAATTGTAGCGTTCAGTATTTACAAGAAAGCACAGAGAATTCTACTGTTTTGGGGTCATCCTAGTCACAGGCCTTTGGCTTTGACTTTCCATGACTCTGATGATACGTTTTATTCTTGGGAAAAAAAGTTGTCATGTTTATGCGCTTGTCAGAAACTAATCCCTTCTTGTGTAATCGAGAAAGTTTCTAGTGACCTCTGAGCTAGCTGGCACTCACAATTAAGTTTAGTATACTTGATAGAGACATACTGACCTCAGTCCTATGTCATATCTATAGGGTATATTATTCCAATGTGCAGAGCCTATTGGGAATATAGGAACTACACTACATGGCGCCCAATGTTTGGTAAGGCACTAATTTACTGCTAGACACTAAAGTAACTCAGTCGTGCTTTTCTCAGAGACCTCTTTTTCCGTAATACTCCAATAGACGTCTGGAGTGGGTAAAGGGATAATATCCGCCATAGCTGAGTAGGACAAAAAATCCTATGTATTAGTTTTTGGTTTGTTCAATGTTGAAGGATACAGTGTTCCAAAATATTGTGCACCTTATCTTTGTTTCCTTGAAACTTGCTCTGCAAATTTTCAGTCAACAAAATGGACGATGAAGATAAACCCGGGGCCAGTGGAGCTATAGGCGACAATGCCGACGGAGCTTTAAATTATACAGGTTTCCCAAGAAACCGATGAGGATGCTATATGCATTCCTATAAATTTAAGGAAAGCCATCACTATCAAACTTATAAAAAATGGCCTAACATCGAGAGGTGGTAGGATAGTTTTTGTGATAGATGCACATGAATATCACCAGACAGAGGTATTCTATTCATGGATAGTCTTCCCAGAAGCAAATCCAATAACACATGTGTTTCACGTCTACAAAGATGATGAACCACCAGAGGAATATATTCCTTTCAAGGATATAGAAATTCCACTAACTTACCAGCAGCATGAGCTCTGGTTTAAAGGCGCTCTAAAACATTTGAATCACATTACCAGGCTCGGTCAACTAGGTAGACCAGGAGCAACATGGTCGGTCTTAGCCAGCTATACACCACATCCTGACATTAATGAAATGACAGATGTAGAGTTACGAACTCAACTAAAAGAGTTAATCAAAATTTATAGACCTTTGGTTCAATATGTCATGCGGACTCTTACAGTCCAACCTGCAATAATGATTCCTCAACATTACCCTCACCAGGGGAACACACTAAAAATAACACCAAAGACTTTACACTCAGTCATTGGTAAATCACCTACAAAGCAGGAACAAATTCCATTCTGGATAGCTAAATAAATTACTCAAATCGAAGTAGTATTTCCCAATACTAACCCTCATGAGAAACACAGAATTTTAACAATCTGTTTACCAATGTGGATCACACAACATCTGGAGGACTGTACCACTTGGGGTACAGTCTTTGCTGCAATCTGCCGTCTATGGCGGTAATACTAGACGTCCTAAAACAGATTCAAAACGAATATGGGGCAGAGCCTGCTTTAAATTTGGGTATGACGGAGAGAGTGAATCGTGTGGTCCCCGTGATTGAGAGGCTTGATGGTGAATGTGTCACTGACCCTGCTGGGATCGTTCAGTGTTTCGCGGATCACTTTGAGACAGTGTACACCTCCGTTTGTGACAGGGATGAGGAAGACTCCCGTTTGTTGTTACGGGACATTGCTTTGCCTCGCCTCTCTGACTCTGACAGAGACCTCATGGACGCTCCGCTTACAGTAGATGTAATCGCGGGTGCTATTCGTTCCCTCCGCTCGGGTAAGGCGATGGGCCCCAATGGTTTGCCTATTGAATTGTACAAGCTGCGACCCGACCAAATGGCGCCCTATTTACGAGACATGTTCCTCGAGGCTGTGGAGTCTGGCTCCCTCCCCTTGGACCAACGACTCGCTACCATCGTCGCCATTCCCAAGGAGGGTAAGCCTCGGGATCGTTGTACTTCATACAGACCCATCTCTTTACTTAATGCCGAACCTAAAATTTTGGCCAAACTGTTGGCTAATCGTTTGGTAACTGTGATCGCGGACTTGATCCATCCGGATCAATCCGGTTTTATTCTGCACCGCAACACTGCTTTTAATCTGCGCAGACTCCACGGTGTCCCCGCGAGAGCCGAGACGCTTACTGAACCGGCCATTTTGGCTTCTCTCGACGCCACCATGGCCTTCGACACTATTGAATGGCCCTACCTTTGGGCGGCCCTCTCGAAATTCGGGTTTGGGCCGGGCTTCATAGCCTGGGTGAAACTTCTTTATGGAAATCCCCTGGCCCAGGTGGTTGTTAATCGCAGAGTGTCTCGCGTTTTTACGCTTGGACGGGGCACCCGACAGGGCTGTCCGCTGTCCCCTTTGCTTTTTGCTCTCGCTCTCGAGCCTTTGGCGAAGTGGCTTCGTTGGGAACCTTCTATGTGGGGTATCCGATGGGCTCCTGATTTTGAGGATCGAGTCTCGTTATATGCGGACGATATCCTCCTATATCTCACCTCCCCTAAAAAGTCCCTTAATGTGCTTTTCGATGTTCTTACTTCTTTCGGTAAGAACTCCGGTCTTGTCATCAATTGGGCTAAATCCTGCGTCTACGTCTTGGCTGGAGATCTCCCTCCACTGCCGCGTAGATTTACGATTCACGTGGCGGAGACCGGGTTTAAGTACTTGGGGATTTATGTTTCCTTGGACCCCTCCAGGCGTTACAAGCTTAATCTATTGCCCCCCTTCAGCGGCTCAAGCTTGATGTGGCTCGCTGGCGTAGGTTGCCGCTGTCGCCCCTCGGTAGAGCGGCGCTTTTCAAGATGATGTCTCTGCCTCGATTTCTTTATGCATTTCAGAATTCCTTTGACCCGATTGCCTCGGGCTATTTTCGTGAAGTGGAGAGCCTACAGAGACAATTGGTCTGGAATGGGCGTGCCCGTATTTCGCTTTCTAAACTCACGCTCCCTTGGTATGATGGCAGTATAGCCCTCCCGGACATCAGACGTTATTATTGGGCGTCCTAGTTAAGTGCGATTAATCATGCGACCTACGCACCGGGCTCTGCCCCGGCATTCTCCATGTACAGATTTATTTTGCCTGGGGGGACCTTCAGCAGAGCGTTGTATTCTGGTAGTCTCCGTGGAACACTGACCGGTCCCACTAAGATTGCGGTGAAAGTGTGGCGTGATGCGAATGCGGCCTTGGGTTGGGGTGGTAGGTTTATTCTGGCCACCCCTTTGTATGATTCGGAATGCTTGGGCCATCTGTGGAAAACGAAAGGTTTTGATAAATGGGACATGATTGGTATCAGTAGAGTGGGTGATCTGTGGTCGAAGGGTACTGTCAAGCCCTTTGATGTGCTGCGAGTGGAGTATGAGCTTAGTGACAATGAATTCTTTAGATACGCCCAGATTCGTCATGCTCTGTTGTCTGTGTTTGCCGCGGGTGCTGATATTCCTGAATCTTCCCCTTTGGAGGACCGCATTTTGGATGGTCATGTGCCCGACAGCACGATCTCGTTGATCTATAAGAAGCTCATTAATAATAGAGCTGACTTGCTGGTCCGCCTCCGGGCTGCATGGTGTTCGGACGGACTTGAATTGGACGATGAGCACTGGCAAACTGCTTTGTCCTCGCCCAAGGAGGTCGCCATCCCTGCTCGCTTGAGGTTCGTCCAGCTTAAGATTCTTCATCGAGTGTATGTCACTGGGCCTTGTCTGGTTCAAATGGGTTTTTCCGTGGATGGGGTGTGTAAGCGTGGCTGTGGTATGTCTGGTTCCTTTCTCCACATATTGTGGGAATGCCCGGAGATGGTCAGGTTCTGGTCCCGAGTGCATGAAGTCATGAAGAGTGTCACGGGTGTGTCCTTGCTGCCCGAGGCCAGGCGTTGTTTGTTGAATGTCTGGGAGCCTAATGACTACAGCTCAGCACAGATTATATGGGCGACCCTTGGAAATATGGTCGCAAAGAGGGACATTGCCCAGCTCTGGGGATCACATAGGCCGCCTACCCTATCCAAGTGGAAAGAAAACATGGACTGGTGCATGTTCCGGGAGAAGACTGTGTACCTTTCCCGGGGACGGCCCAGGAAATGGGGTAGAATCTGGTCCCAGTGGAATGCTTATCGTGGTAATATATGTACCCCCCCCACAGGATGTGTCCATTGATGTGTCTTCGTCCCCCTAATTGACATTCACTCATCATCTATGGTTAATGATTCCGCTCGTTTCCTTGTCCGCCCCTGCCCCCGTTCTATCTGATTGCATTGTATTTATTTAGCCTTTGAGCTTTGCCTGCACGATCTCATGACCATGTACTATTATTTCTCTGCCTTGTGAGGTTTGGTTTGTTTATTGTATGTCTGTTTCTTTTCAATAAAAACTTTAAAAAAATAAATTAAAAAAATGTGGGTATGAAACTACTGAAAGATTTCAAACAGGTCTCGACAATAATATTAGATAAGGATGTATGACTAAACAACTACCACTTAAACAACGAATTCCTCAACGACAAAGGCTAAAGCACTACCAAAGCCAGACCACTACTTTCTGTACAACGAATGCCTAAACCACGAAAATTAATACTTTTTCTTATTTCCTGAATTTACCACTATTTTTTTAAAATCACATGTTTGATTCATGGTTAACTTAAACATTTTTATCTCAATAATCTTTAAATGTTCAATCTTTTTATCTTACTTTACATGTGCTGTTCGAGCATGCTTGCCCCCACCAAGGGATTGTTCTCAAGGTCGTCCAGCGATGCCAAGCATACTACAAACATCTCCCTCATAGAAATCAATTACGATTATTAGTCATGTGGTCAAGAGACTCGCACCCACTTATGATATGTCAGGAGCGTTTTCAAACTTGTTTAAGACTTTAAACATCAGATCCAGGGGACGCTATATAATAATAGTTAATAAAGGAACAGTTGTAAACTCCTGATTGAACTTCGGTGTGTAAATGTTTTTTTAGGTGCAACAGGAAACATGTTTTGTTTTTATTAACTAGTTTTTTTAAAAGATATTTATAACTCCAACGGCCATTTCACAAACAGGTCTCTTAGAATTTTTTTTTTTAATCAATTGCACTACAGAGTTTTTTTAAAATAAATAATTCACTTAAATTAAACATAGACAGAAAACGCACATCCACCGTTTTGTAACTTTTTCAACTTTTACAAGCATAGATAAGTCGCATCGTGCACTGTTCATAAGCACATCACTGTAAAACAAACCAACACTGCCATCTATTGGCCTAACACGCCAAATTAAAACAAACTAATATTTCTATATCGTATTTAAAATTCTGAAATGTACAAATGAATATTACACATTCCTAAATTATTTAAAATATAAGTTGTGGTTCAGGTGGTCGTTGTTAGTGTACAGTAGTTGTTAATGAGTTTGTGGTTCTGGTAAAGGTCGTGGTTAAGGCTTCGTTGTGTAATACACTCGTTGTTAAGGATTCGTTGTTCAGGCTGTTTCCCATTAGATAATATTAAAGGTGAAGCAGCATCAGTGGCGATCTGCCAGAAATTAAGGGAATTTGATGTAACTGAGCAACCACAGGAACTAGCCAGAATAATTGAAAAATCCTATGAAGCATTAGGCAGAGGCAGTTTGGGTGGGAAACCAGTGAAACCACAACCGTCTGAAAGTCCTGAAAAGGTCCTTACTAAAAACACTTCTACTCCTTCTAAAAAAAAGTGGGAAACACTGAACAAACTTCTAAAGAGAAGCATTCTCATTCCAGAGATAGGTCTCCTGAAAAGGAGCCCTCTGAAAGGAGTTACAACCTCAGGAATAGGGATAATTTGAGAAAACCTGATAGATATCAAGATACTGGTACACGTTTCTCTCGTACCTTTCAGACTTCGTCACAGAAATCAGAAAGAAGAGGACGGTCAGAACACAAGGAATAATGCATGAAGACAATCAACACATTCAGAAAAACAAGAAACCTCACTTCACCAAAAAGAAGGTAGTAGGTCTAAAAATCAGACATACCGAGGATCTTAAAGACACAACTCAAGAACGGGAAATGGGCTCAGGCAATGTTGGACAGCGCAGCAGAAGTCACCATAGCTCGCAAGAACTTGAAGGATCATCTGGAGATAGTGGACTTGAATAAATTCATTCAAGTTGAAACTGCCGATGCCAGGGTTAGTTCTCCACATAAGTTATATGAAGTAACACTCCGGATGGAGGGAGACATACCAAGAAAAGTGTTGCAATCACTCGTTCAAAAACGAAAATAGACTGAGAAATAATGCTAGCTGTCAATGCCACAAGCAAAGGCAGCAGTGCTGCGTTACCTGATAAGTTTCCACTCGAATACTCATATATAATTGATGCAAACACCGTTCCTTTTGCTCGAATCCCTGGAGTGGGGGGGTAGAGTGATTCCAAACAGGAAACGTAGAGTAGCTTTGATATACAAAGCACATTTGGGAGAGGGTCCGATACATCAACGGATCTCTAAAACAATATTAACTGTTAAAGAGATGTACTGGTGGCCAGGGATGAATGCTTACATTCATATGTTTGTCATTGACTGCATAGACTGCAATAGAGATCGCAGCACAGAACGCCGCCACATACCTGACCATAGCGTACCCATCCCAGTACAGACACCGTTGTTAGACAGCATTAGACTTTCTACACGCAGACGTTCTTGTGGACAAATGGGGTCCCACAACTATTAAGACAAGATTTATTTGGATGTGGTCTCAGCGCTCGGCTGACGCTCAAACTGTTATAAAAGATTTGCCAGTCTTTATCGGCACATACGCAGTCGGCATGCTACATACTGACCAGGGTCCTGCGTTTAGCTCTTGAGCTTACAAGAAGGCCATGGCCAAATTGGGTGTTGCATTGCGGTACTCTAGTCCATTCCATCCTGAGGGAAATGAGGTTGTGGAGAAAATAAAACGGGACATAAAGCAATCTATAATAGTCAGGATATTATGTTCGGGTGACAGGTGGGTCAAACATCTAATAAGTGTCCAACGTAGTCTTAACAGCTTGCCAAGAAGTTCTCTAGGGGGTATAACTCCATATGAGGTCCTTTTTGGGACTAGGATGCTGAATGCAGACCTTGATTGTCAGACATTAGTGGTGGACCAGAAAACTTTTGATATCAAAGATCATTTGGCTGTTTTACAGGACTTAAAAGAAATAAGAACGAAACAAAGTAACGTGATCCTGAAAACCACCACCACTGAGGAAAAACCAACTGTCCCAGCAAGGCCTGTCTGGATTCCTAAGCTTGGGGATCTAGTCAGAGAAAAAATCGCAGACTAGAAGGAATTTGGGCCTTCTTACAGACAACCAGTACCTGTCCTAGCAATCCACGGATCAAGAACAGTATTACTGCCGCCCCTTGCTGGTAAAAAGGAGAACAGGTTTGTGTCTATCGACCTGGTCAAACCACATTATGTGGCCAATAATAAGCAGTAGGCCAAGTGGACTCCGCCAATGTAGCAGACGCCCTGCTCTAGCTACTATCCAAGAGGTTCAAACTGAGAGACTCATCAACTTAGAAGAATCTGCAGTGCAAAATGAAAGACTAAGCAACAAAGCTATGAAACTTGTACCTCTTGAGACCCAAATAACAGTTCATCAAGAAACGCCTGTCTACAATGATACTTCATTGTAGACAGGCGTTTCTTGACAAACTCAACATACTTTTCAGTCCTGTTTTGTTAACATTTCTAAAGTAAAATGATTCTGGATTGGTCATATCTGACTACACAAATGTAACATGTGATCAAGTGGTTCCAGCGATTTCAACGAATCCTGATGCAATCCCAACAATTGACAGAATTGCCTCTGGCTATTTCATTAACTTTGATACGTTTTCCGAGGATCCCAGCGAGCCTGAAATGACACCAGTAAAAAGAACTTTGAAAGAACAAGCAACAGACCTTTTTCATCACCTGGAAAAGACTTATCTGGTTTCACCATGGATTGAACTTTGGATTGTGTTGGGTGTGCTTTTTTTTCTACTTTGGTTAACTCTGGTAATTACTTTGGGAATGCTGATAAATGGAAGACATGTCAAAATGGACTCAGCAAGTAAGAACATCAACTTACTCCTCAAGCCGCACAAATCATCCCATCGTGAACAAAGAGACTTGTCATCAGTGAACATCACAGATGTTCCTATACCTGGGGGCATAGCTTGGGACAGAACTGACTATGACATATTTGTCCCGTTGAAGATTCTATACTTATTCAAGATTTCATTAAGTGACTTTGTTTCATCAAGTACCTTTTCTGATGATTGGGACTTCAAGACTGTTATTAATATGATGTCAGACTTAGCAATGTCTGCAGTATTTACAAATCATGAATATTTAGAAGGTTCGTCAGACTATGAACAAATGTATTGTTATAATCATTATGGTCATCATTTCTTGCACAAATCTGCAAATCCTAGAAATGTATTAATGTATAACCAATGGGAACATTGTCCTACGCCACCAAAGGGTAGCTCAAAAACATTTGCAAGAAAATGTCTGTACTTTTCAGGGTTCAATTTATCCAATCCAGAATCATTTTACTTTAGAAATGTTAACAAAACAGGACTGAAAAGTATGTTGACAAATACCAAACAGATTTATTCTGCTGCCTTTTATGCTCAAATGTCTAAACTAGGTTTCGACTTTTGGAAAGACAATATTGAGATGAAAACTGTCTGGGGCACAAAAGATTGGCAGGTCCAGGGTATAGAAGCATGCCTGCCAAGTATCACGCATCAGGTGTGACGCTCACGCATTTCAGTGTGGTGTACTGCATCACCGCACTGAAATGCATTGTCACGCATTTTATGCCACTCGCCAGTGCACGCCGCCGGGGGCGCCTGGGCACCTGTGAGCCGGCTCTCTGCTGCTCCGAGATGTGCTGTCAGCCGCTGCTTGCTGGGCTCAGTAAATTCATAACTCGTTAAAGATTGTCTGCTCTCAGCACTGGAGTGGCTGAGAGCTACAATGTAACAAATGTCTGCCCAGCCAAGCTGCTGCATATTTATTCCTGCGGTGCCGCGCCGCTTTGACAGACTGCTGGCGCTGCCAATTACTGATGGGCCTGCCCTCAGCAGTGGTTGCTACTGATGCACACCATGGGGGCTCATGATCCGGATGTGACCCGTCTAGTGCCGTCCGGAGGAAGAGGAAGTCAAGTGAGGCAGGAGCAGCGGGGACCTCAATTATCTGAGTCATTAGTCTCGGGTACACTGCTGTCACTGTCTGGGGTGTGCAGTGCCGCAATAAAAACCCTGGCGTGCCCTGTTTACATATACACAAGATCGGGAGCACAAGCGCTATTGTACAGTAAGTATTATCACACTGCGCATGTTGGAGCCTTGCTGCTGAAGCCGTACGGTTTATTGACACTTGGCTGGAAGAGCACGTGGCAGGAGCTCGCACCCCCAAAGCTAGGTTTAGAGCCACCCCTTATCCCAGCGCCGCCCCGGGCCTGCAGGGCATCTGCATCACCTCACCAGCAATTAGGCCGCAGCTGTGAAGAGCGTGGCCTCACTCACCTTGCTTGCAGTCACCAGAGTGAAATTTAATTTCACTCACCAATATGCATCCCTCTTTGGATCGTGACAGTCATCACCCTCGGCCTCCTTTGCTCATTTGAGGGAAACCAGAGCCCTGTCGATAGCTCTGGTCAGCAGCCCAACTCCAGCAACCCCGAGGCGGCAGAGACACAGTCATTCAGTCCCGGGAGGCCCTGGATGGTGCGGGGGCAGTGAAACGTAGTACCGACAGGCCTGCATGGACAGAGTCGGGCCCTGGGGCGAAGTCTAGAGAGGACACTGGGATTGTAAGCAAGGGACTGCCTGCCAAGTACACTACACTGGCCTAAACCATGTGCCAAGAACGCACTGACAGTGTCATTAGCCATTTGAACACCACTTTCCAGTCAGGTAAGCCAGAAATCTGACTGCAATAAGATTTACTATTCTCTTTACAAAGTTTTGGGTTTTTCACTGCAGATTACGATATGTACATAAAATAAACAAAGCACAACGAATAGTTCTTTTTCAAATTATGGTTATGTTCCCAATTCGTAGTAAGAAGGCTTGCTAGTAAAATTAGTGTGAATGTTATTTCTCCATTTAAAGTCACATTTCAAGTTAACTTCTTTATAGATTTTATTGTGAGGTTGAGGAAAGTTGCGCCTGCTTCACCAAATTGCTCCGCTCGTCTCGCCATGCTGCTAAGAACACTGGGCCCTATTATGAAGGCGGACGGACTTGCGTCTGTGCGCCACCCCTGTGTAAGAGGGACCATCCGCATGGGCAGCGGCGGTCCCTCCATGGCAATTAGGATGTGACCGCCACCCTGGTGGTCACATCCTGTATTTTTTACATCGCGGCGGGTGCTGCTTGAAGCAGCACCCACCGCAATGTAAAAAATGAAAGCAGTGCATTTGCATGCACAAAGCGGCAGGCACCGCACGGTGCCTGCCGCTTTGTGCACGCAAAGGCAGGGGGGTACCATAGGTACCCCCCATGTGCACCCCCCACCCCCCCCCCCCCCTTCACCCAGGGGGCCTGCTACGGGCCCCCGAGGTGAAGATCCACATGCTTTTCCTCGGTGGAGAATCCGCCGCGGAAAAGCATGTTTGCACAGCCATCCTAATATGTCTGGCGGTGTCTGAGAGACACCGCCACCATATTAGGCCTTTTCCGCCACGGTTGTAAGCCAACCGCGGCGGAAAAGCGGCGGACAGAAACCAGGACCCACCAGCCATCCTAATGTGGAGGTGGGTCTTTGGTGGGTCCGCAGAGGATTTTCCGCATCCTCCGGGCCGGCGGTGGCTTCCGCCGGCCCGGAGGATGCGGAAAATCCTCCATCGTAATGTGCCCCTAGGTATCTCGCGAGTGTCGACGACTTTTAGTGTCAGTTGCTGGTTGAATGCATTTGCGCCCGTCACTAAAGTTTAGCAGAGGTGAGCAAGTGGCTGGCTGCTGGCGGCACTCTGCCTGCAGCTTGTGTGATCTGGTGCAGTTACGGCCGGGCTTCAGTGTCTGGCTGACTGTCTGAGCCGTGCAGCCATGAGCTGTAAAACAGGAAACAACTTCGTAGTTTTTGAAATACAGCCAGCCTGAGCTGTGACTTATAATGTCACTTAGTGACGGTGTGGATCAGTCTGTCTTAACCTCGTTAACACGGACTCTCTGATGCTTAATCTACGGTGCCTTATGCAGCGCTGGGCTGCTCGAGTTAGTCAGCTGACTTAGTCTGACTCTAATTAGACAGCAGCTGATGATTAGATCAGACCTTGTTCATAGCTGCCAAGGTTCCAGATTGCTGTGTGACATTTTCATAAGTTCAGTGTAGTTGGGGCCTTTAACATCTTCTTGTAGTGAATACTCGATTGTCAGAGAGCGGCCTCGAGTTCAAAGTGCTGTAATGCATTATCATGCCATTATTATTGATTACCAGTGCCAGGGTAGGAGCCAGGGGGCACAGTTGGCGCGGGCTGGCTTAAAGAAGGATGGTCTGATGCACCTTCATGAATGATCAGATTAATTAGATCATATTCAGACCAGCTGCAGTGCTCTTTAACTTATAGCTGCAGTCTGTCCCCGGGCAGTGCCCTTCCATTTCTGGTGCTTTTCAGCGGTTTTAAGTTCTTAGGGTTTCTTGTTGCTCAAATGGATGCAATTTCTGCTATTTATATGTAACCCTAGTCTTCCTTGCTTGATTTTGCTTGCGAGAAAGTGTCACTCATAGTCGTTGAAATGTCACTCATAATTACACTAAAATTATGGAAATGTCACTCAAAGCAATCAGAAACCTTGGCAGCTATGAAAGATGCTATGTTTAGAGCCTGTATCCTCCCTGAGCAAATTATGTTTTTGAATGACACTGTCCAACAGACGTCTTGTCTTAGGTTAGCCAAGATTAGAAGACCTGAACAATCCGTCTATACCTACACCTATACCCGATAGCAGTAACACTTCAGAGGGTGAGGTTGATGTACATACTATTATTTTGCATCACAACAGAACAGATCCAGATTGGAATAAATGGTTAATCTGGCCCACAGACACAAACAACTGTCAAGATAGATTCCTGAAAAAAACACAGGGTTTCACATTCACTAGGCCAGAACCAAGATATGTTCAAAGACAGCATCCAGGAATAGTAACAACATACAGTGTAGGGAAGCTCTGCCTTGATTGGCTACAAAGATCTACACTTAATGATGTAAAGCAGGCTGGACGATGCAAAACCTTCGTTCAGGCTATGTGCCTTGGCATTTAATCAATACTACGTCACTGTTTTCAGAATTCAATCTCACTGATAAACAGATCACATTGGCAGAAAGGGGAGCAGACTATATGGTGCTGAGCATTAAAAAACTAATTGCCATTTACAGTAGCAGAAAAACCGTCTATTGAATAGATAATACATGGAACAATCACTCTTCCTGTTACAATTTTCCATTTTCAGTATTGCCTAAAACATATACCAGCAGGCACATATGAAAGGTTGGGTAAAGAATACATCAAGACATCCTGGGAATTACCATACACACATAGATGTTGGAGTAGGGGACGTGAAGTGTTTCTTAGCGGCAAAAACTTTGAAAACGCACTGAGCGGTTCTCTCCTTTGTCAGGGTATAAACTTACACGGGGCCTGTGATGGTTCCTCTAACAATTTATCCTGCCACCTGCAAGCTTCACCAACTGCAGTGATTGATCCAATTTTTGCCAAACTCTCGAATAGTAGTTACCTCATGTTGAATGATCACGGCTGCTGTGGCATGTTGCCAGGCATATCATATCTAGTAACTGTGTCAGCCAGGGTCACTTGCTGTATGCAAGTATTGTTTCCTAAAACCAAGACAGACAAGGAGTCGCCTTTATGGCCTTTACTGAGCATCTCTTCTATAAAGATTGATACTTTAAGCAGAATGAAAGCCATTCTTTTGCAAAAAACTGTGCCACTGCCTCGGCCCAAGAGACCTATGATCTACAAGTCGCAAGGACTTCTGTCGAGATGCATGCCCTCTTAACTACAATCTGCCCTATACATTTCTCAGAAATTTTAAGTCGTATCTTAAACATGTCTGATACGAGCGGTATTGTACATGTATTTAAGACCGTATTTTCTGGATTGTTAGCACCTTTTCAAGCAGTCCTAGGAATATTTCCAAAATTCGTGCACTCTGTGTTTGGCGGACTGCCTCTCATTTTGGGACTCGCTGCAGGGATACTATTTTTGCTCCTACTGCTGCGACATGGCAAGGCAATTCACCAGCGACACCCAGCTCTCCATCGAGACAACTCTACTGGCGATGAAGTGAATGAATGAATGAATGAACAAAAATTTATTTGTGGTTACTCAAAACCATTAAAATAGTACAACAAAATAGAGAAGAATACTCCGTTATTTTCAAAACTTAAATAGCTAAAAACATAAGCATTGTTCAAATCTAAAGTTCATTAGTTCATTTGTGTTCGCCCATGAATCTTGCCTGGTCTCAATGGGATGGGCTGTTAAGTCTCGGTGGTGTGTGAGATCAGTGCTGTTACTGGTCCAGTTACCTAACTGGGGGATTCCATCAATTTCCGGCGTGACTGTTGTTTAAATTTGCCGAACATAGCCATATTTTTCACTGTGTCCATTGTGAACAGGTGATAAACAGCCTCCTTTGTAGATCTGATCCCTTTTTGTAATAATATTGGCTTAAGGTAAAGATTACGCTCAGAACACAAGGCCGGGCAACAAAATAAAATGTGGGCAAAACTCTCATGTTTATATTTGCATAGCCGACACTCCGAGTACCCCATCCGTATCAACCTCGAGGGGTATAGTTCTTTAAGGGGGAGAGGATGTAATCTGAATGCTACAATCCTATTTAGGGCTTGTCTCCCCACCGCCGGGGTAAGATGGAGTTTGGAATTGTGTTCTGTATGTGGGAGGCTTTGGGACTCATAAAAGCCTCTTATTTCCAATGATTCCAGGTCAGAGGTGCGAGAGCAGAGGCGAACCTGTTTTTTTATCGCACTTTTAATGGCGGTGTACTTAGTTAACTCGGGGTCCCAGTTTTCCACTGCAAGCTTCAAAGCTTTTTTGGCGGCAGAGAGGCTGTTTGACCAGGGGTTATCTGGTTCAAGAAAAATGCTTTTTATGGTGAACTTCAAAGTCTTCTCTGATGCCGCCATGGTGAGAAAAAAGTATTTGCTCATGGAAGCCATCTCTTCCAATTTTTGTTGATTCAAATCGAATTCCAACCCCACTAGGTTGTTTCTAGTGCAGGCAGGTAGATGGAATAACTTTTTGTATGCAGAGCAGTGGATTTTTTCTAGCACTCTTGGTAATTTTCCTGGGAAGGCCTGTGGTGCAGGTATTAGCTTCGCCCTCATGACTCTTTGAATTGCTGTTGTTGTGGGGCTGTGTAAGGTAGCATGCAGCTTTCCAAGGGCGTAAATAATGCTTTTCCCTTTTACACCTGTTTTATCGAGGTGTACTCCTGGGTGCCCTGTCTCACTAAGCCAAACTCCCAAGTAATTGTAATGTTGTGTGCAATCCAAAAACAGCTTTCCTAAACTCCATTTTGCCAGTTTTTTTTTCTGATAGTGCCGAAAAATTATTATTTTTGATTTGGATGGGTTGACAATCAGTTTGTTCTTGGCGTTGTAATTTGCAAGGGCCTTAAGTGCTTTTTGTAGGCCAATTTTAGTATGGTCAAGGAGCACCAAGTCGTCGGCATATTGCAGTAGTTGTATGTTAGTGTGTCCAATCCTCGGTGTTGCTAATGAGGCTCCAGTCAGGGCTTGGCCCATGTCTGCGGTATATAGGTTAAACATCATCGGAGCTAAGACACATCCTTGTTTCAGGCCGCGTTTTAAAAAAAAAAAAATATATTATTTTATTGTTTTATGCAGGATATACAGAAATGGTCAATCACATTTTGGCACAAAAATAAAAAGATAAATGAAAAGCAAAGAATCAACAAAAAGAAAAAAACACAACAGCATATCACTTCTGTTATAAGCAGCATCAAACAGTGTCTAAATCCATACAGTTATAAACTCCCACATTTTTTCGCCCAGAGCTCTTCGTTTGACCCCCTTGAGTTTATACATAGCAGATTCGATATTATACATATATAATAATCTTTCCCTCCATCTAAAAAAAGAAGGGGGGTCTAAATTAATCCATTCCCTGGTAATACATGCTCGAGCTACCGCCATACAAATAAAAAGAAAGCAGGTTAGCGGTTTAGGTCTTGAGACACCTGCCTCTAAACCAATTAATACCATCTCAGCCGTTACTTTAATATTAGACTTTACCACGACACCCAGAAAATTTTCGATTTGTTTAAAGAACTCTCCCAATTTAGGGCAGACAAAAAACATATGTTCAGCATCTGCAGCGTACAAACCACAGGGATTACACTTTGTCCCAGTTGTAGTGCTCCATTTTGTGACTTTACTAGGGTATAATTAAGATCATGTAAACACATAAAATGTTGAGATTTCATCATCCCAGTTAATAAACATTCGGAGGCAAGTTTAACTGAATCTAACACCTTAGTATCAGGTATCCCCAATTTGCCAGCCCACCTCCCCTGACATTCAATTAAGTCATCCCCAAATTCCTGCATCAAGCAAGAATAAAGAGTGCCTATTGGTGTTTTTTTTTGCAAAAAATCCAAAAGGGGAATTTTGTTCATTTTAGTAACTGAGACAAGTGATGAATTTTGAAAAAAACTACGGATTTGAAGAAACTTAAAGAAATCGTTTTTACTTAGAGAGTACTTGCTCTGTAATTCTTGAAAAGAAGCCAACTTGCTTCCACAGAACAAATCAATAGCGGACACCTTTCGAGTTCCATCTAATCGCCGCTAAATCACAAAAGATTGCAGATGGTAATAAACCAGATGCCTCAAAAGGTATGTATGCGTTCAATTTGGTTAACCCCAAATGTTTCCGAATTCTTTGCCAAACCGCAAAAGCTGCTTTCAGTGTCTTAAATTTCGTCTTCTTGTAATAACTGGGCTCTGTCATCTTAAGAAAATGGGAATTTGCTCCTTCTCCTAAAGTCAGCTCATATATAGAGGGAGAGCTACAGGCAGGTATTCGAGCTCGCTCCCCCATTATCAACGGACTAATAAATTGTAAAGTTGCTGCAAAGTAATAAAACAAAAAATACGGGACATTCCATCCTCCACAGTCTTTGCTAAGAATCATTTTTTTGAGGGCCTTTCAATGTCGTCTATACCCCCATAAAAATCTAGATGTTGCACTTTCTAAATTTCTAATACAAATAGGGGAAAATTCCAAAGGTATAGAGCGAAAAAGGTATAAGACCTTAGGTAAAACCAGCATTCTTAGAACATTGGCCCTACCATGCAAAGATAAATGTAAATGATCTAGCCATTGCAATGTAGAGTTAATCTTAGCAAGCACTGGATTCATATTTAGATCCGGAATGCCAGATACAGGTAGCGAGATTTTTATCCCGAGGTACGTAACCTCAGAAACAGTCGGAAAATTAGTCGGCATGTTATGCCCTGCACATAAGATCTGTGTTTTTGACTAATTTAATCTATACCTGGAAAAGATGCCGAACTCTGACGCCAGATCATTAATGGCTGGAACCGCATTCTGGACATCCGTTGTAACGACAACAATATCATCAGCATAAGCTAATGCTCGATAGTTTACATTGGCCACACAAACTGGTTTATTCCTCTCTTCTAAATTAAAATAATTTAGTAGAGGGTCAATATAAAGTGCAAAAAGTAAAGGAGAACAGGGGCACCCCTGTCGGGTACCCCTGGTAATAGAAAAAATAGAGGATAACTGTGAATTAATTCGAATACGTGCTTTGGGGGTAACATACATAGTCTTAAGTGCAGTTATAAAGCCCTCACCAAATCTCTTTCTACCCAAAATATCCCACAAGTAAGCCCAGGCAACCCTATCAAAGGCTTTTTCAGCATCTAACAAAATTATTCCAATATCCGATCGGGTTGCCTGGGCCCAGTCTAGGAAAGTAATAAGCCGCCGAATGTGATCGGTCGTGTCACGTGCAGGGATAACACCATGTTGAAATCTAGAAACTAATGGAATGATGACTACAGAGAGTCGAGAAGCCAACATTTTAGAAAATATTTTGCTATCTGCATTTATTAATGAGATAGGACGAAAGGAAGATGGAAGAAGAGGAGGTTTATCCTTTTTTTACAAAAAACGTAATTGTTGATTCTTGCCACGACGAAGGGGGAGTACCCTGCTGTGCTGCTGTAAATAGAGAGACCAATTCAGGCTTTAACATAAACCAAAAAACCCTATAGAATTCAAGAGGAATAGCATCGGGCGCTACTGCCTTCCCCTGGGCTAAAGATAGAAGAGAAGACTCTATTTCCTCCCAAGAAATAGGAAGGTCTAATTGCTCCTTTTCCTCCTCTGTCACAATGCCATTGATAGTTAATTCCATACATTTCGATACCCTATCTTCAAGGTCCGAACCTCCATCCTCTGTATAAAGCCTAGAGTAGAATCCACGAAACACCTCCAGTATTTCTGAGGTATCTTTGACAGTTTTCCCTGTATCATCCATTATTTTGTCTATAGAGGAAAATACAGCCTTCTGCCGCAACTTTTTAGCCAGATGTTTCCCGGAATTTTCCCCTACTTCGTAAACTTCCTCACGAAATGCAGTAAGTTGCAAATTTCTTGGCATAGCATTGATGGATCCTAACCTTGTGGACCAGTAAATCTCTTAAAATGCTGTCGATATCCAATCCTGTATTACATGCCCGCATTAATTGTATTTCAAGGTCTCTCAATTTGAGCATCTCAGCTTCCCCCTTATTTCTAATCTCCCTCTGTATTCTAAGCGAGTAGCTCAAGGTTTCCCCGCGAACCCCACACTTGAAGGCATCACATATTATTGCAAGAGCAGCGGACCCTTTATTATTCTCAAAAAATTCAGGCATCCATATACTCATATGTTCAATATAGGATGAATCATACAAAAGTTTGCGATCAAAAGACCATGGTCTAAAAGTTGATGAAAAATTCCAATCCAATCTAAGAACAATAGGATTATGGTCCGAGATAACCTTAGGTAAGATCCTATATGATGAATTTGCAGAGATATTAATAAGGGCTGTAGCAACAAAAAAGTAATCAAGCCTAAAATGCTTCTGGTGTGGGGCGGAGAAAAATGTGTGCCCAGGCAACCCTCCAGCCCTAGCATATCCCATATCCATCAACCCAAATTCCTGGACCAATCCTTTAACAGCTCTATATACATTTTTCTTTCTACCGACATAAGGGTTGCCACTAGATAAGTCAAAAGTCTCATCTAGGCCGCGGTTAGTGTCAATTTTCTCTGAGGCAGCGGTGCTTGAAAGTTTGATTCTGACCTAAGTTCTTGAATATAATGATCGAATAGCTTGTAATAAAAGGGGGTCAATGGTCCAGCTTTCCAATTTCTGCCAAAGGATAGAGCGGTCAACGCCATCGAATGCAGCCGTGTAATCGATGAAGCAAGCAAAAATCGGCAGGCATTTTCATGCCTCAGCCTTTCTGCGCTAGGCATGAGAGTGCTATAATATTGTCCACTGTTGAGGCTACGGGTCTGAACCCTGTTTGATAGAAGGGCAGAAGGCCCTCCTTACTAACCCAGTTTGAGAGTTCCACAAGGAGGGTGCTTGCGTAGGCCTTACCCTCGATGTCGAGCAGGGCGATCATGCGATAGTTTTGAGGATTGGATTTCGGCCCTTTCTTGTGTATTGGGTGCAGTAGCGACCCCCTCCAAGAATCAGGGACGTCCCCCATCAGTCGGCATTCGGCGTATAGCGTGGTCAGTTTGTCCGTCCAAAAATCAGTGTCTTCCCTGAAGAGGGAACCAGGCAGGCCATTAAGTCCTGGTCCCCCGTTGTGTCTAATCTTTTTTAGGATTTTATTTACTGCCTTTTTTTCAGGGAGAACCGGCAGCTCCACAGTTTTTATAGGATGGGTAAAATTGGCTGATTGGCCCGCCTCGTCCCGATCTTTATTAGGTGGCGCTATGCTGCCTTCCTCTTTGTACAATGTTTTCACATGGGCTGCCCAGGTGTCGGCATCAAGTGAGTTCTCCCTCTGGTTACCTCCTTGATTTAAGGTGTTTAGATATTGCCAAAACTCTTGGGACTTACCGGGTCTCAGTAGGTCAAAGATATTTTATCCATTTTGCCTCAATACAGCCCCATTTTACGGCCCAAACTTTCTTCGAGTGGAGTTTTGCTCTTTCTTGAAGTTGCCTTTTAGCCAGTGCTGAGCCCGTTTTCTTGTAAGCCCTTTGTTTAGTTCTTAATTGTTTCGCACTCTCTTTAATTGCGGGGATATGACCAAAGTTGTGCAAGTGGTGTAAATGAGTTTTAATTATTGTTCCTCCTTGAATATGCATTACTAGGTTGCGAGCGTACTGATCCCATTCTTCTATTGCAACCCTGTTGTTTTCGCTTTGTAATCCATCGGCCCGTTCTTTTTTCCAATCCTCAAACTTGTTAATTGGCACAGTGCCCCATTTAATCCTTCTCATCAATGTAAACTGTTCAGCTCCATTTGTTGATCCAACGTGTAGTAACGTATAGTGATTGTCTGCTTTAAAATGTAATGAGATTGTTAGTACGGCATGGTCACTTTCTTTACGTTGGTCAACTTTGTACCCTGTCATTAGATTCTGTAGCTGACTGCTTAGTAAAACATAATCAATAGTAGTTTGATTATTATACGTTGGCAGGCAGGGGGCTCCTTGATGGCTGGTTTGTGGTATTCCGTGAATCCTCTTATTGATAATGGTCTAATGGCCCACGTTTCTTGAATGCAAATTATGTCCACTCCTTCAAGGAACGGCAGTATCGTCGGATTTTGTAATAGCTTTACGATCCCTGCTACGTTCCAGGACATAATAATTGCAGTCTGAGTACTAATTATCCCATTATTGCACTCTGAGTACTAATTATCGCCTTTACTGGCGATGAAGTGGCTTGAGCGCATCGTCCAAATGTTGGGACTACCTCGTCTACGAGAATTAAATACCACATGGTTTCTGTCATTTAGACCAATTTGGCAAGATTGCATCTTACCTGTTCTACGCTGCCTGCCATGCGGAGAAGAATGCGTGTTAGACTTTTATGGTTTTTGCTATGAACCGAATAAAGTACTTCTGACTCACTGCATGTTAGACTCATGTCTCACACTCCCATCAGTCATGCCAACGGATGTTGATACTTTGCCTGAACCAGTAACGGCCCATGCACTGTGTTGTCCCCAGCGGCTACCAATTCTGATGACGGCATTCATTGAGATCTCACAGACGCAAATTGCAACTGCTGAGGTACGAGAGGAAACAGGCACGCAGGTACCATCCATTATGAACATTGCTAATGCGACCAATGCTGACGACCATGCTTCGCATCTATGTGCGGTTAATCTTCTAAATGAGGTAATCCAACTTTCACCTACAATAGTAGACGACTTTTTTACAGACTTAGAAGATTTGATGTTTTCTCTAAACACTAACACTGACTTTTGATTTGGCACACAGTGTTCTGAGAGACTTTGAATTCGACCTTCATTTTTCAAAACAAAGTTCTAACTTTGGGATTTTTTTTTCTATGATGAATTTTTTTTTCTCCAAATTTGTATTTTTCCCTTTTTGGCACACGTAATCTGCTTATAGTAGAACTATTCATAGAGAACAAGAATTCTTTGGAAAAAAAAAACTTCCAGAGACAATATTTGACCTTGTCCACATACCAACAGTTTTATATAATTTGACATGAAATGGTTTAGGCAGCTTTTTCTTCTGTTTTTACGTGCCATTTCATAAATGTATATTTTCATGATTCATTCACTTAGCATTTCAAATGTCATCTATATGCTTAGAATGATACATTGCTTTGAATGCGTACAGCAACAATGCTCTTTTGTGTACAATCAGTACCAATGCATTTTTATGTGTTTTGGGTGGGTTTTAAACACTTGTTGTGTAGATATATTTCAGATATGTTTCAACATGTTTAGGACTTAGCATTTAGTAGAAGTCGTACATAAGAAAGTGGAGTGGGTGTTGTGTGTCAATTTAGATTCCGTATGCATTTTCCCGATTCATGCCCTTATATAGGTACAATTCACATTGCCCTTATATAGGCATAGAAATCCAGTCCTTATTTAGGCATAGCCCATGCAGCCCAAATACGGGCATGGCTGCTTCCATCCGTTCATCTACGTCACAACGATTTCTTGGAAAACTAGACTCTTAAGCCGTTAGGGATTTTCCCTTGCTTGAATATTGATTTCTCCAAGAAACTCATTATTATGCTTACTTTGATAACTTTATTTCGGTCATAGACCATAAAAGTGCAATAAAATATATACAAGCACATTATTATGCATGAACACCTATTCCTTAGGGGTTCATCCATGACATTCAAATGCCCGACTTTACGTCAAAACTGGCATTCCTAAACACCTTCAAGGTATAAATATACCTTCACTTGCTATAGCAAGGCACGGTGTGGTTTGGTGCAGTTCGACTACCTAATTGCATCACGCAGCTCGCTACAGCAAGTGCCGAAGGAAGCCAACTCTTCAGCTGACGCACTGATCAGAAGCTGTCCTCCTCTGCCGAGAATCCAGCTCCAGTGTTTCTGACTCCCCTTGCGGGGTGTTGGGAAATCGAGTCCGTGAAAGAGATACCGACCGCTCTCATTCTAAGTTATGGAGCTGATTAAAACCTAGAGAAACCTTTGGCAATTCTTGGCAAAAACTAAACCTATGCTAAAGACCACACTTACTTCTTCCCTCATACTAGACCTAGGTTAGGTACATCAGGGTAGGCGTATTTTAGAAGCACCAGTTGAGTATTTTAGCCTGTGTTATTTATGTATGTATTTTTATATGTCATAGCACCAGACAATGCTATTACAGTATTATTTTATACTACTGTTTATGCTGTACACATTATACTTTACATTCTGTCTAACGATTGTAGCAGTTCACCTCTCTTGCATGAGAAAGAAGACTGTTCAATAAACCCCTTTTATTGAAACGCCCGTCTCTCTATTTTCTCTGCAACTCTGTAGAAACGAAGCATGAACAATTGACTGAGTAAAATAGTTATCTATTGTTTCCGCGACTCTGATGATGCGTTTTATTCTTGGGAAACAAAGTTGTCATGTTTATGCGGTTGTCAGAAACTAGGGCCCGATGTAGGTAAATCCCATTTACCGATTTTGAAATACCGAATCCTACCGATTCGGTATTCAAAAATCGGTAAATGGGATGTAGGTCCCAACATCTGGATTCGTTACCGAATCCTTAACAATTCTTTAATTACCGATTCGGTAAATACCGAATCGGTAATGCCCATTCATTCCTATGGGCTTTAAAGCCCATAGGAATGATTAGGCATTACCGATTCGGTATTTACCGAATCAGTAATTAAAGAATTCACAAGGGTGCATGGGGTGTCACTTTGACACCCTCTAGCACCCCCAAAACGGGCATGTGTGCAATGTGGCACACAGACATGCCCTAAGGGCACGTCTGTCTGTCACATGGCACATGTGTACATGCACAGATGTGCATGTACACAGGAATCGGTTTTTTACCATGGATTTGTATTCCATGGTAAAATACCGATTCTGTAGGCCATGTGCTGATGGAACATTGGCTACCTACATTGCATTTTCGGTAGTTCTACCGAATCGTCATCATTACCGAATCGGTAAATATTACCGATTGGGTAACTTTACCGATTCGGAAATGATAACGATTCGGTAAAATTACCGAAAATGTGCCCCTACATCTCGATAGCCCTTTACCGATCGGAAACGGCCGAAAATCGGTATTTTCGGCCGATTCCGATCGGTAAAGGGCTACCTACATCGGGCCCCTAATCCCTTCTTTTGCATTCGAGAACGTTTCTAGTGACCTCTGAGCTAGCTGGCACTCACAATTAAGTTTAGTATATTCGATAAACACATGCTGACCTCAGTCCTATGTCATATGTATAGGGTATATTATTCCAAGGCGCAGAGCCTATTGGGAATATAGGAACTACACTACAAAACCAAGAACGTGACATCACAGCGTATTTTCTGTAAAAAATAATTGGTCCCAGATTTATTTAAAATCAGGCAGCCTACTGCATTGTGCGGATGGGAAAAATCGTGCTTTGCCGTATTTCCTAAGATTTGTGTGCCATTGATGCCATTGGTGTACTAGAAATGCTAGGCTATATTAACAAAGAAGTCACGGAATGCACCACAGCAAGTTACGTTACTGCATAGTGTTGCGTGGAAGAGATAAAACAAAAAAGGACCATATCTACTCAGATTTGGCACTGTTTTGCTCTCTCCCTGACATATGCCAGGGGTAGTGCAAGGATGACTGCATCGTGGCCGCATAATGTTTGTTCAGGACAGAGTCCCTTCCTGTTAAGAAACTATACTTTGAAGCATTTTCCTCTATGTATGCGCACTGTTGAACGCAGCATTCATGCAAAGAGGAAACAACGAGGAGAAACAATATTTCTCCCTGCGAAGCCTGCCGCAGAGAGGTGCATGATTTTTGCACAAATCCCTTTCTATACATCTTCTCAGATAGTGATTTACGTCAAAATCCATGGGTGGTTGGAAGGGAACTCCCATGGACCACCCATGAACATCTCTTTGAAGCAAAGTAATGCAAGGCAGCACAGCAGGCTACAGACCAATGCAAATTGTGATTTGCTTTGAATTGTAAATGCCAACCCAACATGTTAGAGCAGATCTACGTTAAAGAAGCAATGCAAACCCAACGCAAAGCCTTTGTAAATTTAGGTCCTGTGTTAGGGAAACCCAAAGGTGAGCGAGCAGTGTCATTTTTACTCGAGGCAGACTCTCCAGCAAAATTTCTACAGGCAGTCAGCTGCCCAAGGGTAAGCCACATAAAGTCATAGATCTGTCAAGAAGTCATGCAACACAGGACACAGGCAAAATTGCTTTGCAGCATTGGGTGATAAAGGGAGATAGAAGAATAGTGCTCTATCTATTAAGACGTGGCACTGTTCTGCTCTGTCTCTGTGCTGGCACATTTTAAGCAGCCATGCACCAATGCAGACACCCTTGCCCCATTGTACAATGGTATCTATGTTGTTTGAAGCATACGGTTAGTCCTGCAAGTGTTGTGTAGTTCCTACTAATCCATAGAATCTGCAATTTTTTGGACAACATAAACTAGGGGCTTGCCCCCCGATTCATCATGCTCCTCTTTTGCGAGTCCTTAATAGCGATTATTAAGGAATCGCTATTAAAGACTCGCAAAACGGGATGCATGTAGAAATCGCAAAATTTATAGCGAGTTCTACAGCTTCCTTATTTGCGATTAGCTAATTGCTTATCGCAAAGGCCCATAGGAATGAATGGGGAGTCATTCCTTATTTGCGATTAGCAATTAGCTAATCGCAAATAAGGAAGCGATTTCAAAGGTGCCAGGGTGTCCAAAGGACACCCTGTAGCACCCCTGAAATGCAAATGTACACTGGTGTTGCGCACACACATGTTCAAAGGACATGTGTGTGTGTAAGATACAACTTAGAAAAATGCACTAAAGTGCATTTTTCTAAGATTTCGCTATTTAACACGAAGTTACACTTCACGGTAAATAGCGGCCCCATATTGCGAAATCGCAATTTTAAAAAGGTTCATGAATAGTATTTAAAGAATCTCTAATTGAGATTCCTTAAATGAAATTCTTCGCAATATAGCGATTTCTAGTATAGCGATTTTTGCATTTGGGATGATGAATCCCAAATGCAAAAATAGCGCTCGCAAAGGGCCAGATTCTCAGAATCTGGCCCTTTGCGAGCCGATTTCAGTATGATGAATCTGGCCGTTGGTGTCTAGACTGATTACGGACACCCCCGCAGGATATGTTGGCCTACAGACCAGCTAACTCACAGTGCCCAGCAAGCCCCCCTAACCTTATCAGGGAGCAAATGGTTTCTGGCAACCACTGAACATGACAATCCTGACCCCTCAGGGATCGTGGAAACAGATCAGAACCTTTTGCTCAGTCACTCATGCTTACTTGTGCTCTGAGAAATATATAGAATATACAGCGGGATGTTTTCAATATATTTATTCCTGTATAGAAAACCTGTGCTGCGATAATCAGTAGACAGAAGCAGATGAAAGTGATTACAAGCACCAAAAGCATAAACAGTAGATATACTTCCATCATGGTGCTAAAACAGTGAATATATGAAGGCATATAATAAGTCAGTAATCTGATGTACTCCCTACTATGTAAAACCCTACTCTAAGTGTACCTAGAGTGTGTATAGGTGGGAAGCCAATAATCTCCCATAGGTATGAGCCAACCCCTTTTATCTGGTGAGAGAGGATGTAGGAGCCCGTGTTGGTCATGAACTGGACAACCTCCCACAAAGATGGCAAACCGTTGCGGTGTGAAGTCTCAGCATGCAGAGAACCTCTGTGTCAGCAGAAGTGCCTCCTCTGCTAAACTATCAGGATGCTCTTTATTTATAATAGAAAGCAGCCTTGCGATCTATGTGTAGATTAGCAATGTTATTCATATGTAGATAGATCTGTTGCCCCATGGATGAAGATAGGACGACATTTGCACATATTGGGTAAAGAGGCCTAGTACATGATGTCGGAGACCTCGTGGTAATGTTGTCCGAAGCTATTAAAGTTATCTAAAAAGTCAAAGGAAATAACATTTCTAAAAGATTAAAAATTAATCATAAAAGCATCTAGAAGCACACTTCTCTTTAAAATATTCATATGAAAGCCTTTAAGTCATTATACCATTTGAAAACCCAAGCACTCAGAAAGCCATGGTGCCTAGAAAAAGAAAAGAAAATCTGTTTTGGTTCATTTCATTGAAAAAACAGGCCAAATTGCTCCCACGTGGAAAAAGCCAATTGTTTATGTGCTCCGAGTGGTAGACACAACAGCTGTTGCCAACAGCTCCAGAAGATTATCCCAGAGGTGCACCTCGTAGCTGGTTTATGGTGAAAAAGTGATTCCATCCAGTTCCCACAGCAGCCGCTGAGGGAGGGACTGCATCCTGTAAGCGTATCATAGGGTCGGTGTCTATTTCACTTGGAGCCAAAGCATCCCAGGGTGGCTTGAAGAATGCATTGATCAACAATTGAATATGCTGGGGACAACAATACCGATGGGCCTTGAAGGGTTCCATCAGTACCTCAATGTCCAGTAGTGCAACCAATTGTGATCCTAGGCATAGCTCCAATACGCATTTGTAGCTGCATATTTGACAGCGGAATACAGGTCTTATGCAGTGAAGCAAACTGGCCTGAAGGACAAGAACCAGTGCTCATTTAGTTCTCGAAGTCAAGGTGCACCGAAGCAGTGTATCATGCACTCGCAGCATCGTAGCACAAGCAGTGCTGGCTCCATTCCGGGACAAAAGGGGGTGGTGATGGACGGAGCATCTGAATCAATCAAACACTCACTCCCAGTCAAAAGATCTGGGTTTAATCCATCACCGTTCTTTAGCCCACTCTGCCACCCCAGATCAGACACGGCTATATGCAAATCAGTCTGACCCTGTGCCTCATGGGAACAGTCCAGCCCGAACTGCCAAGCCATGTCTTCCCTGGACCGGAAACAAGCTTCCGAGGAGAGGACCGGTTTCTGGCATTCCAGCCGTCTTCAGCCCGGCTTGCTTGAATCCAGTGGCAAAGTGAGCAAGGGACTCACGTCTGAGCATACCCTGCCACACTTATGGCGGCCAAAAGCGGTACAAAAGGGGTCAGACTAATTTGCATATGGCCATGTCTGAACTGGGGTGGCAGAGTGGGCTAAAGAACGGTGATGGATTAAACCCAGATCTGTTGACTGGGTGTGAGTGTTTGATTGGTTCAGATGCTCTGTCCATCACGACCCCCTTTTGTACCACTTTGTTCGCCATAAGTTGGCAGGGTATGCTCAGACGTGAGTCCCTTGCTCACTTTGTCACTGGATTCAAGCAAGCCGGGCTGAAGACGGCTGAAATGCCAGAAACCAGTCCTCGGAAGCTTGTTTCCGGTCCGGGGAAGGCATGGCTTGGCAGTTCGGGCTGAACTGTTCCCATGAGGCACAGGGTCAGACTGATTTGCATATGGTCATGTCTGAACTGGGGTGGCAGAGTGGGCTAAAGAACGGTGATGGATTAAACCCAGATCTGTTGACTGGGTGTGAGTGTTTGATTGGTTCAGATGCTCCGTCCATCACGACCCCCTTTTGTACCACTTTGTTCGCCATAAGTTGGCAGGGTATGCTCAGACGTGAGTCCCTTGCTCACTTTGCCACTGGATTCAAGCAAGCCGGGCTGAAGACGGCTGAAATGCCAGAAACCGGTCCTCGGAAGCTTGTTTCGGTCCGGGGAAGGCATTGCTTGGCATTTCGGGCTGAACTGTTCCCATGAGGCACAGGGTCAGACTGATTTGCATATGGCCATGTCTGAACTGGGGTGGCAGAGTGGGCTAAAGAACGGTGATGGATTAAACCCAGATCTGTTGACTGGGTGTGAGTGTTTGATTGGTTCAGATGCTCCGTCCATCACGACCCCCTTTTGTACCACTCCATTCCGGGAGCAGAAAAATTCAAATCAGAATTCCTGTCACAAGTAGCAAGACAAGCAGGAGCCCTCCAAAAACGCTTCCCAACACTGAGTGTGTAAAAGATGGTAAAAATTGTCTGAAAGGTGCTAACCATTCCAGAGCCAATACATTAAGAAAAATGCACTATTTCCTTTGTATCAGACATTTTAAAGATACGGTCATCCAGCTCCACAAAATGCAGCAGGAAGTTAGTGTGGAATAGGGTCTGTATCTCAGACAAGGACCTTGCAACCTGGAGATCAAACATCTCTCTGGCTGAAGTTAATGCCACATCCTTTTGAAAAAGCACGGCTCTCAGTTTGCTCAAAGAATCAAACTGTATGTTGTAAACATTTATTGTAGGTCATAACGTTCCGTCCCTAACTGTGGGAGAAGGTGGAAACAGTACTTGTGTGCAACAAGTTACTATGGAATTAACTGTCACTAGATAAGCAATGCCCGGTCCATTCCACAGCAACCTTGATCATCGAGTATCAAATAGCTCCCATTCGAAGGCAGCTTGAACATTAAATGAATCAATGCAGCTGAAGAACCCTTCAAATAACAAGACAAGTTGTCTATTGAAGCATTGCATTCCCCATGGAGAGAAATGTCTTTGCAAACTACGGACCCACTTAAAGCATCCTCACAGTCGGAAACACTAAGGAAAACTTCTGTGTCCACATTCCTGCATTTAAACCTGAATGGTAATTCCCAATACACATGCACATAACCTTCCCCTAGCAATTCATATCTGTCTTACTGCTTGTATTGGAGACAATATTGGAACTGGAAAGTCGTGACCTGTAGGGTGATCTATCCAATCTGTGGATGGTGACTCTGCCACGGGGAAAGGTAATTGGTCTAAATTTTCAATGTGCAACATGTTGCACCTTGCATCTCTACATGTCATTAGTATCTGTCTTTCCCTTAGATCATAGGCAGAAAACAGATTTGTACTATTGATGTAATGCCACGACACATGGCCAGAACTTAATGTTTGTAACATCCAGCTCAGTATTAGGATGGACCGTAATTGTGACTGTCTATGTTGTAAAATAGATATGTCTTGCTGTATTATGTCAATTACAGAAGACACTATGTTGCCCAGTGAATAAACCCTGGATGATAATGTGGTCATACCGTTGTTAACCACAGCCAAAGCCTTTTTTAAATTAACCCTGTCGATCTTGCTCAATCTCTCAGTAGCTTCCCGCTAAGAAATTTTCCACAGCTTGTATATTCCGCACAAGAAGAGCTTTTGACGTGGGCCCTGGGAACCTAATACAAATCCTTGAGATCCATGTCATCATAAAGAAGGGACAAGTGTTGGTTCACCTGGGAAAGTGTTAAGGTTTTTAGCCAATCTAGGCACAACTTCCTAACACTATATGATGGCACCACATGAGTACTCTGTTTGTACATATCGCTGATCAGGCCTATTGATCTTAAACCCTTCAGTGTTACCTAGAAATCTAGATTGACACCTTTTTGTGTCTGTTGGCCAAACCAACTATACCTTCCAATTGAGGTCTGATGAATTGAAAGAACCATTACGTATCATGTTATCTAGTGTATCCTCACTGAAGTGTGTTAAGTGCTGCCAATTCTCAAAGCGTGACAATGCAGGAATACGAGGTGTGTTCAAATCCTTCATCTTTACTATCCCAGACAGGAAGGTTGTCGCACCATTTTATTCAGAAAAATCATTTTATGTGGTATGAGACATGCACTAAATAAGGCCTTTGTTTCCTGAACCTGTCAATCATTTGTCCCCCAGACAGATTTTGAGTCTATGGTGTCTTTCCAAAAGTTGAAACTCTGTATAGACAGTAGGGAAATAAAGAAAGCAGAGTATATCAGCTTGGTGTTTATTAGCATATTTTTCTTTGCTGGTGTAGGTGCGAGCCTATCATAATGAGAGGCTAGGTCTGATGTGTCAACACCAGAAAAATAAGCAAACTTTTGTGCAAATGTCTTTGAACTACCTTTCGGTGGTGTTGGGCAGTGTTCCCATTGGGTGTAATTATAAACAGTGTGTGGGATGCTAGCCTTATGGTAGAAATGTTGACCATAATATTGATAACAGAACATGTCACCAAAATTTGATGTACCATCATACAATTCATCATTAGAAATTAGCAATTAGCTCTAGATCTGCAAGCAATTTGTGCACTGTTTTAATGTCCCAATCATCAGAGAAGGTCCTAGAGGTGATGATATAATTTAAGGACATATTAAACAAATAAAGAATTTGCAAAAGTGCAATAGGACTATACACATCATACAATACCCTGTCCCACACCAATCCTTCAGACTGATACTCCTGTAATCCTCACTAGGAACAGGTTCAAGAACCAAGTTCACAAGATATACTGAAAAGCGTTCAGGGGGACAGTGTCCATTCAGAAGTAGGAAAAAGCAGTTACCAAACCAATCCAGGGGACTAGAAAAAGTAATCCAATTGTAATGCAGAGATGTATCCATGGACCAACAAAGTATGTCTTTTTCAGCCAAATATAGAGAGCATACACTCGTAGCTTGAAAGGGAGAGGTGGTGATGGCAGTTCAGGTTCACTTGAATCTGATGAGAAGTCATCATAATGCACAAAGTAGCCGGACTCCGTCTGGTCCATTCTTGGCAGCTCAGCAGGTTTTGTGGAAGCAGGAGATGACTCGATCTGTGGCATATTAACATAGACGTCGTCAATTTTACGAATTGAGATTTATGTACTCGTTGATGTACAGTTGTTGTTGTTTCAACAGGGAGAAGAATCATTTCATTGTTGTTTACAGCTTCTCGTTGGACAGTGGAACCTAGTCTTGTTATTAAAGCTTCCATCTGAACTTCCTGTAAGGTAGCAAGAGGACTTGCGGCGGCTACCCAGGAACCCACGTGGCCTACTGTTGAGAATTGGCTGCATAGTGTAGTTTGATCAGAACAATAGAGCAACAACTCTTATCTCTGCTATCAGCAAGGGGTGGAAGAAGAATGGTTCTAGTGCCTTTGACATCCAGGACATTTATAGGCGCTCTGTAAGATGGCCTGAATTATTTTTTGTCCACTATTTTCTCTCGGACGAGGTCCCCAATCTTCGGGACCCAGGCAGTCCGTGCAAGAATTACCTTCACTTCCCCAGTAGAGTGCGTTTTACTTGGACGTTGATTTGTAAAGCTGAGAATTCCTTAAGTTCCTGTAAAACAGCCAAACGTTAATTGATGTCAAATGATGTTTCTACAGCCACTGCGCCTACACTATCGAGGTCTGGTGCCCACATTCTCACCCCAAATAGGACTTTGTATGGAGTATGCCCCCCAAGAGATTTTCTTGGCATGTTATTAAGTGCTTTCTAGAGCGCTTATACGTGATTAATCCAAACTGCCACTCGAGCCTAATACCTTTGCTGTTAAGGACTGCTTTAAGTCACAGTTGTTCCTCTCAACTACCGAATTTCCCTCGGGATGGTAGGGGGAGGAATACCGAAAGGCCACACCTAAACTTCCCATGGCTTCTTTTGTAAGCCTGAGACCTAAACGTCGGTCCCTGATTGGAATTTAGTGTGCCAATAATGAATGTCTTGATGAAGACTTGTAAATCCTTTGTAACAGTTTGCGCGTCAGCCGAGAACTGTGGCCAAACCCACAGGAATCTGGAGCATGAACCAACTGCCACCAAGATGTACTTGTAAACCCCATCGGAGTGAAAGGCAGTAGTCCAAATAAACACAAGCCAGAGGCTTATCTAACATCAATAGAAGTGTCTGTGTTGGAAGTGCTACAGTGGATCCTTTCATCTGCTGGCAGATGACGCACTTGACTGTTTGGTAAGACCTGGTCACCGATAGCGATGCTGCATAATGATACGGTAGCCGTAATCCCTGCGTGAGCTGACCTCAGAACCTCATGTGCAGCTCATACCAATCCAAATCTGCAATCAGTGTTTTGTATACTCTAGCTCCCACTCCTGGAATCTGAGCATATGGTATCTTCTGTGCATCTAACTTGTAGGATTACTTAAGTGGAAAGCCTTTCGGAAGTGGGTGTCTTTGCTGGCCTCATGGACAGCCACCATGATGTCTCTGTCTAATCTGGTATTAGAAGGAGTGATTGCAGCAATGTCAGCAACTGCGGACTGCTGCCTTTGCGGCCTCATCGGCCATGGAATTCCCTTCAACGTGAATGCCAACATGTTGATGACTCAATGTATGGATAACATGAGCCCTTGGCATGCCTTCTTTCAGCTTTGCCACTTGTTCCCAAAACATCTTGTGCTTGAATGTGCAACCCTATGAAACTCAAAATCTATTTTGGCCCCAATAGTAAATATATTCATTATGGGACCGGACACAATAGTATGAATCACACACTATGAGTGTGGGGAATTCTGGATATGTACGTTGTAGTGCCATTATCAGGGCTTTTAGTTCTGCCAGTTGTGCTGGACAGTCCTCTAGGAACTTAGAGTGTGTTTTTTCAGAATGGAACTTTCCGTCATGCATGCACCCTTTTACGATTGTGCATGCAGCGGAATATTGTTGACGTGACCCTACAGCAGGTTGAGCAGATCTAACTGTATAAATATTGATCTAAATGCATTACTTTATTCAGCAGAGGATATGTATGTAAATGTAAATGTATTGAGACTTATATAGCGCACGTATCACCCGAAGGTATCAAGGCGCTTGCTTAGAGAACCCGTCCTGGTATTCCCCTGTGAGATACCCCGGCAGGGTATCCACAAGGTGAAAGCCAGGCATCCCGCCGCGAGGGGCCCGTAGTGGAGATTAAGCAAGCTATTGCCCAGAGTCGCAGAGTGTGACCCCGTGAGTCGAGTAGGCACCGGAGCGAGAATTGTCTAGTCCGTGGAATTTTTGAGCCCGAGACCCGCCGAGGCGGGGAATCGAACCCTGGTCCACGGCCGATCTCAGCATCCGGGTCTGCCGCCTCTAACCACTGAGCCACGCTTCTCCATATTTATGTTCGTACTGCAGGAATGCTTCTGTTTGTAGCGTTGAATCAAACCTGTAGTCTACATCTGTTGCAGTAAGTGAGAGAGAGCCCATGGATCCATTGTGGATGCAAGGTTTTAGCTGTTTGGAACGCTTGCTTTGGTAATGGCCTCTAAGGTCTATAATGGGGGAACTACACTTATTCACTTACCCTAAGCCAGTGCTCTCTCTCTCACTACAGCAGTCTGTACTGCTTTGAGAATTTCCTCAGTGGGTGCAAAACGCATTACAGCCTTTGTATACAAATGTGATTTGTATGCAATGGGTACTGTATCACCCTAATTAAAAGTGATATAGGTATGGCCGGGTGGTTCAGCGACTACGCAGATTACTAGGTTAGTTGAATTTACACGCATTTGCAAATGTTTGGAGGCTATCATGTCAGCTTGGACAGAACGTAAAATGTTTGTATATTTCTATGTCCAATGGCTGATTGAAAAATCAGATCTGTTTAAGTCGTAGAACGGCTTTACTCGTTCTGCATAATCCAAAATGAATGTTCTGTCAAAATGTAAAAATCCTAAAATGGATTGTAGTCTTTTCAGAGTCGTTGGAGGTTGGAGCAGTGCACATTTTTCAAAAAAAACGTGCTGCCAGGCTTTTGCCTTCAATTGACAACTTGTATCCTAGAAATAGACCACTGAGGTGGCAATTTTAGATTTTTTTAAATCAAATTTGTAACCCAGGTGAGCAAACCCTAGAATTGTGTGGTTTACCCAAGCCAAGTGTTCCAGTAACTCATCGTCCATAAGATAAGTATCATCTATATAGGACAATGCCTCCTCATCAAACATTTTAAGCAACTCTGTCTCTATTGCTGATAACAGCCTCTGGCTATTCTTATACCCCTGTGGTAAATGACAGGTGCTATATTTTGGTAAAAGAATCCATTTGAGATATCTAGTGATTTTTTGTATTTCTTCTGCACATTTTATTCATTAGTCTGGCGCTCTGTGCATTTTGTACTGCAAATGTGCGTGTGGTAGTGTTCAATGTCTGTAGTCTATGACTGGACGGTATGAACTGTCCAGTTTCATTATAGGAAACAAGGGATTATTTATGGGTGAGGTGAAATTTTCTATTACACCCTGGTACTCAAGTTGTTCTAGAATTTCCCTAACTTGTTTTTTAGCTTTATGTTTTATTGGGTATTGTCTCTGGGGTTGAGGGACTGATTTTAATGGAATCTTGTGATGAGGAGACCCGCCCAACATGGTTTCTGTAAGGTGCAGGAGCTAGTACCAACTCCTGCACGTATGAATGTTCAACTGATTCTGGTACGAATTCAGAGAAAGCCGGTAAAATACTGTTTCTCCCATTGGGTACTCCATTACAAACTCAGATAGCAAATCCTTTTCATCCAAAATAATGTTTTGACCATAAGTCAGGCTCTACCGAAAGAGACCCTTAGCTGTCCTAGGTATGTCCCCCTCCATTTGGAGTGTAATTTTGTATAAACAATGAGGGACACTTACCCTTTCCACCCAGATATGATCACTCAGCGCTACTACTGCCAGATAATTCATCAGGTTCCGGTGAGCTATTGTGACTTCTACTGCACTGTTCAGTGCGTCACTGCCCATTCCCTGTTCTGAAACAGAGTCCTCAGCAGCCTGGGCATGTCTTATTTTGATCCTGGCTACCTTCTTCTTTTTAAATTGAGGTTTAGGAGTCTTTTGTTTATCTTCCTTAAGTATGTAGTCTGAAGTCCGATGTGTTTCCCTTTTCAGCTTCACTTGCTCTTCAGGTCTGCGATCTGACCGCCCAACTCTGTCCGAATGCATATCAGATGAATCCTGAAAAGGAACAAGTGGAACATGTATCAGTATCCTGATACCTGTCAGGCTTTCAATTATTATCACACTTTATCAGGTTATATTTTTATCAGTGTTTTATTTTGTTTATTTTTTTGCCTATTATCCCACTTTTTCTTGGAAGAATTGGGTGCTTGCTTAGAATTATTCCTTTCAGAATTACCCTTAACTGTTAGTTTCCCAGATCTGGCTCCTAAATTATCTCTCCCTAACATAGCACATGTTTCTTCAATAATTTTAGGTAATTCTTGCTCCTACTGTGCACAAGTGAGTTCCTTTAGGCGGTGGTGTATAACCAACGCTGCTGCCTCCCCTTTTATGTTTCCTAACAATATAAATGATACTGTGTCAAAGTTCCCTACCAGTTTCATCCCTAAGTTCAGGGCAGGTGCTGCCCTGTACTAATTCTGTACTTGTTTTAGTACTTCAGGTAGAACTGACATTGAAGGGGTACCATGTGTTCTAGTATAAACGGCAGCGAAGACAGTACCCCAAGTGGCACAATCTTTCACTGCTGGAGCCATCCCCATTGGCAAGCAAATTGTTAATATTCTGTATTTCTCCCGCTGGCCCCAATGGTGAAAAACTGCTTCAAGCTGACCAATTTTCTGTGCTGTCCACGACGGAATTTGCTCCCAACTGCTCCCAACTTTCCCACAACGACATTCAATGTTTGAGGGCTGATACCCGTAGCAGCTAATTGTGGTTGTGCAGCCTGAGCTGTCCACTTAGGGTTAACTGTGAGTGTTCGCATAATGTACTGCCTGAGGTTTCTGTAAAGTTTGACCAGACCTTTGTATAATTTTCTTATTGCTGCTGCATTTGAATTAGCGAGATTAGGATGCAATGTATAAGCAGCTAAGACAGGCCAGGTCGCTCCTTTTTTATTGAGCTGACCGAGTCTCACATTTCTACGGTACGGTTGCAGAGATTTTCTTTGCTTTTTACATTTGTGAGTTTCTTACTATATTTTGTAGTACCAGAGTTTTACAAATGTGGTCTACCCTGCAGTTAGGAGCCCTATTGACTAATGAGTTGTGTACACATAGTTGGTTTTGCCGACAATGACACTACATAAATCAAAAGTGTAGGGTGTCTCTAAAACAAGCAGTCCCTATGCCCTGCGCCTTGTTGCTCACCAGGCACACCACATGTGTTCTTATAGTACCCACATGCTACTCATGTGTCAAACTTCATCATTGGGTACTCATCACCAAGTGGACTCAACCTTGCAGTGTGAGGGAGTACTTTGATATTCTCTATGCAGTTAGTGGGATCTTGGAACAGAAAATATCTCTAGCCTGGCCCAATTCTTTAATAAGAGGGGCCATGTGATAAGGTTAAAACATAACATGACACAAACAGCTATTACTGAACCAGTGTGTCTGTTCTAGGTCAAACATGTTTCATGTGCTTTGCAAGATGTACAGATTTCTTCAAGACCTCTAAGACCCTTGGGATCCTAACCTATACTGAGTTATGCATCCACACACATTCCATGCATGATCAGGAAATAGTTACACAACCTTTCTATACAGGGTGAGTTGATTGAAAACTGGAGATTATCAACTTCAAGAATGCTCCACATTTGGGAGATGCAGTCCAATTGGGAATTCCTCATTTAATATTGTGGTGCATGTGTGACCTTTGATCCCAACAAGCTCTGTGTTTGTTACAGTGAGGCCTGGATAATCTCAATTCCCATGATTCTTCAAGTGGATAATCTCCAGTTTTCAATCCACTCTCCCTGTATAGAAGGGTTGGATAACTATCATATGATCTTGAATGTAATGCATGCAGTTGCATAACTCCTGCTTAGTATAGGTTAGGAGTGCAAGGGTTTTAAAGGGCCCGATAAAATCTGCACATCGTGTGAAGCAGATCAAACATGTCGA
Organism: Lissotriton helveticus; assembly: GCF_964261635.1. NCBI lineage: Eukaryota > Metazoa > Chordata > Amphibia > Caudata > Salamandridae > Lissotriton > Lissotriton helveticus. Next base: position 190,096,460 of record NC_136069.1, on the reverse strand, counting down.
CCTAGAATTTATGAAACTGACTCTATTTTGGAATCTCTAGTTGACATTGTCATGTCATTGAGGAGTGCATGAACGGAATTTTGCACATATGCTGCAGGCAAAAGGTGACCCTTTACAACAAATTTTACAAAACTGCAATAGAAACCTGAAAAGTGGTACAAGGAGGCTTAAAGGCTACCTACGATGTTGAAAATGCTCCCAAAGTCTCAATAATAAACTTCATTTTAAACATTTAGGAAATAATGTCTTAGGGAATATGTCGTACATCAATTTCATAGATTTTCTGGGAGGAGACATTTTAAACGTTTGATTGAAAAATACTGAGTCAAAATACCTCGGACTCTTACATGTGCACTTGAGTACACCCCCATAAGGCAATGGTCCTTTTTAAACCAATGCGAAGGTAGGATTCTTCAAAACCTGGCTACGATAAGCCATGGAGTCCCGGTGTGAGCCTTAAGACTACAACTTGATATTACTAGTTCTTCTGCCATGGCATTGGCAAAGATTGCTCGATGGCCTATAACTTATTTCATGCAAAATAAGGTACTCTTAGGAAAATATTGAGGCAAAACTTCTTAAAAGTACACAAAAAGAATATATTTTTTAAAGAACCTTGATTCCAAGACTAAGGGCCTCCTTACAATGTCGGGGGTCAGACCGTGACAACAAGTTGTTAACAGTCCAACCATCGTCAGCCCTTCGGTCGAACCGCCGAATTAAGATACTGACGGTTGGACCCACAGCTGTCGTGCTCAATACTGCCACCTCCTCAAGGATCATAGATACCATCGGTGCGGCGGTCGGAGGAGCTTCCCAGAATGTTGGCGGAGTCATGACAGGCACCACCATAGGCATTACGATATCCCTTTCTGACAGCCTTTTCATGGCCGGAACCTTACCACAAAGAGGTTGTCAGAGAGGGTTTGAGGGGGCCAAAACAGGGCCCCCGGCCATCGCAGGCCGAAGAGAACTGTCCCTGAGGGCACACGTGGTGCCACTCTTCCATTGCACTTATCTCAGTGCACTGTGTGCTATACACAACATAATACCTGGTGCATGGTGCACGGACATGCATGAAGTGCTGCACAGTGGCAGAATGTGGTGCACTTCTTTTCTATGGCCTCAGCACACCCCCACCATGGTAGGGCCAACTTTGGGCCGCCAATCCGGTGGTACGATTATAATTCGGCGGTCAGGCCACTGCATGCTCGTCGGGCAGTGTCCTGACTGCCCAACATCGTAATCAGGCCCTAAGTCACAAAAGTGACATTAATAAATGTATGAATCTCAAATTATACAAGTCATTAACCACTATTTCAGATGACAACCATCCTCACAAATATATATTATTCACCTTAGATCATAGAGCTATATGTGTGTAATATTAGTACGTGGGCTGGAAGTGCTATCATTTAATATAGCCTTATAGCCCACCTTAGCGGGCTATACAGGCTATTAAAGGCCCGCTCCCGCGTTAAAGGCCCGAGCCTAAGGCGAGGAACTTTAACAAGAAAGGGACTTTAATAACCGGTATAGCCCTGCTATGAAGGGCTATAAGGCTATTAGAACATTCTGCCACTAGAGGGCAGAATGTCCTAACAAATAAAACAAAGGATTCTCAAAGCTCGAGCGGATTTAAATCCCCTCAAGTTCCAAGAGACCTTTGAAAAACATTGGAATGTTGCTCTGCGGGCCTTTACCGCACTGTAGAAGCATGGAGCACTCCATTGTCTTCAATGGAGCTCCCAACATTCCAATATTCTAATACCTATTAAAGCCACTGGAATAATACTAATGGCCAGTGTGATTTGTGCCATGAGGGATCCAACATTTAAGACATGCACTTTATATTTGCTCGTTAGTCTCAGCAGTGTGTCATCAATATTTAATCCCTTTATATTTTAGATTCAATGATTAACCTTATAATGTTTCCACGCTATAAATTTTTATTTCATAATGTATTTAACATTTTTAACACTTTTTTAAAATTGCTTTAATGTAAGGACATCTGCAATAACGATTTCATGGTATGATTACAGTAACATAGTCTTATATTGTTGATCCCAATAGGGATCTAAATTGATAAAGTTTCATTCATTCATAGCTGTTGTAGCAGCACCAAGGGGGATCCATGTCCTGTTTACATAAAAAGGGCAGTCCCAGATAAGTTGGGACTGGTGCAATTATAGTTCAGTTAACAAAAAAGGACTTGTTCCTATTTGTCCTAGGCCCATAGATCATGATTAAGGTTCCCTGTTTTCCGTTTTTTACTGATTTTTACAGATAAATACAGACAGAAACCCATTCATTTTCTTGTCTGTATTTATTTTTCAATGTGGATAAAAACGGAAATTGGGTGCTTTTTGAGTGATTCTAAATACACTTTCCATGACTGCCAGCCCAATGTGGTTTGCCTGGAAAGGGGATTAAAAAAGAAAGGGATTTTAGTAAAGAGGCTTAAACTGCAGTAGCTATGCACAAGGCTGATACTGAAATGTGCATATTTTCATATTAGTGCATTGATTTATCTTGTGTGGGTGTTCGCAGCATTGAAACCTGGCAGGCATTCAAGCATGACTGCATATTTATTGGTTAAATACATGTGGAAATATACCAGTTTCAGCTTTATTTTTTCACAAAACCCATAATAAATATGAATAAATACAAATAAAGTTGCCAAAAAATAAATATGGATAAATACAGACGGAAATGACAAAAAAATAAACACCATAAAACCGGGATCCCTAATCATGATGCAATGTTTGGAATTGTTCACAGTTGCCTCCAATCTATTCATAAAGCTGACAAAAGTATTGAGCAGCTTCTGCAACCCAATTTATATTTTGGCAATAAGGACAGCATTGTCTGCGTACAGTAAAACAGGAACTGAATGAGTTCCTACATGCGGTACAACCACCTTTAAATGGATAAGAGGTTGTTCCAATCCATTAGTATATAAAGTAAATAACACAGTCCGGAATAGTATTAACGGATCAGTAGGTCCCTCCATCGAACTATACCTCACCCTAGCTGATATCTCGCAATGTAATTGCCTTAGAAATTTAACTTATTTGCCTTCATTCCCATATCATTCCTCATGCCCCAATGTTTAATACAATTTACATGGTCCAAGGCAAATTTTAAGTCCATAAAATCTAGATAGACATTCCCGACTTAAATAGGGTAAATTTGTTAATTATTAGTTGTACATTAAGCCCCTGCTCAAAAGTGCTTAATCCTGCCCAGAACCCTAACTGTGAATTTGACACAATGTTGTTTTCCTGGGCCCAAGCCTCAAAGAGGTCTAAAATTATTCTATCCAGAATCTTCGTAGTTAAATTGATCAATGAAATGAGGCGATAGCATTTTAGGTTGCTTAAATATGGGCACTATTGCAGAATGTGACCAAGACGTTTGTGGCACTGTCTTACAGAAGGAATTCAAATCATTAGTTAACAGGGTTGCCCAGAAATCTAAATTTTTCTTTGACTAAATCAGCAGGGTCCCCATTAGAACCAGGTGCCTTCCCTACAGGGCACCTACCTATAGAATGAAATAGTTAACACTACAGCATTCCCTACTTGTATATGTCGACTCTAGGACCAGAGAATTAATGAATGAGTCAAGAGCAAAAATGCAGTCGGTATTTGACGACAAGCTCGTTAAGGGCACCTCCATAAAGTTTGTGTGTAAAGTGTGTTAAGGGTTCTCCATGTGTATCACTTAAGCCAGAAGTCACCATACAACCTGATCCTTTGAACCTTTGACACGGTATCCCACGACATCCTTTTGAAACGTCTGGAGATGGCCGGTGTGACTGGCCTTGCTCTTGCATGGTTCCAATCCTTTCTTAAGGACAGATCCTTCAAGGTATCAGCCCCCCCATTCCTCTCTAAATCTCATCCCATAGCACAAGGAGTCCCGCAGGGCTCAGCGTTGAGTCCCTCCCTCTTTAACCTATATGTCCAGCCGCTTGCGGATGTGGCTGAAGAGTGGGGGCTCACGTTGGTATCATACGCCGACGACACCCAGTTGGTCGTCACCCTCACTGAAAGCCCGTCCATCGCGGCTTCCAAGTTCAGAGAGGGCATGGCTGCGGTGGCACAATGGATGACGGATAACTACCTCCAACTTAATGCCGGGAAAACCGAGGTGCTCCTCCTTGGCCGAAACACCAGCCTATGGAACGAGCACTGGTGGCCGTCATCCCTTGGTACCACCCCACTCCCTAAAAACTGTGTAAAAACCTGGGAGTTTGGATGGATGCTAACCTTAGTTTCCAGTCACACACTAAAAAGGTGGCAGCCACCTGTATAGGTCTCCTAAGGAACCTCAGGCCTATACTCGGATTCTTTGATGCAAAGACTCGCCAGCTAATTGTCCAGGCAACCATCTTGTCACGCCTGGATTATGCGAACGTCCTTCTCCTGGGAGCAAACAAAGCAGAAACGGCCAGGTTTCAACGAATCCAGAATGCGGCAGCTAGAACGCTGGTCGGTCTCCCACGCAGAAGCTCAGCTAGAGCCACCATCCGCAAACTCCACTGGCTGCCCGTGGAACACAGAGTTAAATTTAAAGCTCTCATCACGATCTTTAAAATTGTTAAACAGGGAAAACCCCCTCTGCTACAAAACCTGGCCCGGCCCTATGTCCCTGCTCGTGAACTTCGCTCCTCCAACCAACTTCTCCTGAAAGTACCCAGAACCAAGCTCTGTCGTACTGGAGGTCGCTCCTTTAGCGTTCTCGGACCCAAACTATGGAACGATCTTCCGCTTAGTATACGTTCCATAGATGGCCTCCCAGTCTTCCACAAGGCAATTAAGACCCTCCTCTTCCCTGCTCTCTAAGGCTCTACTCAGGCTTTTACTCTGCCTAGCAGGTGTGTGTTTGTTCTTCTCAGCGCCGGGACGCCCCATTGCTGGGGTAGCTGTTGCGCTTCACCAAACCTAGAAATTAGAAATTAGAAATCACAGCAGCAAATGTTGGAATCACCAATTCATAGTAGGGAAAACAATTCCTGGGATAGATACAATCTCTGATCACAGCATTGATGATATTGCAATTGTTAACATCAAAAGAGTTAGTGTAATAATTAATTAGCGAGAACTTCTGGGAACAATACTCTAACCAAAGAAGTTGGAAATGGCAAGAGTCTAAATCCACTCTAATGAATTGGTCAAGAAATGTGGTAGATGGCAAATTTAATAACCCACCCTTGGCCCTACCTTAGACCCCCGCAGTGGCTGGTGTAAAATACGACATATAGCACTGTACATGACATGGGTTAACAACCATGTATCTTGAAAGGTAATAATGTCGTAGCTACGTATGAGAGCAAGCCATTGTGAATTACTTATTATGGAATCCAAGCCAGCCACATTCCATGATCCTAACTTCCCCAGTATCTTTGATACAGTTGACCCACATTTGCCTAATGTTTTGCACGTCTGGTCAGGGGAATTAAAGTAAATTTATCATTATTGTCATCATGAGGGAATACTAGAACCCCATGAGCCCCCGGCATGAGAACTGCTTCCATACTAACTGAAGAATTACATATTTTTTGTCAATCCACATGATCACACTGGGCAAGGATTGCATATCTATTTTGAAGAGGAATTTCATGTACTAGGATAATAAACCACCCTGCCCTTGGGCCCTGGAAGCAGCTAGCGGATTGAAAACAGTAATTGGCCTGTAGAAGAACCCCAGTGGGATGGCTTCTATTCTACTTTGGGATACTTTATGGTTATTAAGTATCAAAAGGATACTTTTCACAGTGGACTCTTTCCTAAAATTGACAATGACAGTCATTTTCATCTGGTTTGAGACAACTGCCAATCCATGCTACTCTTTGAACCATATTGATTTCCTTGTGTAGTGTAGTTTTATCTTTCAGCTAGAGATTAAACCAATTGGCGACCTTGTTAAGTAGCTGATCTAGTCTTTCATCTTTGCCTGGGCCCAAAGGTGGAACACCTTTCAAAATGATAGTATAAGGTATAGCTGCAGTTGGAAGGTCCAGCACACACATTGTTATTGTTATTGTTATTGTTATTGTTATTGTGTATTTATATAGCGCATTATCACCCAAGAGGTCTCTAAGCGCTGTCCAAGAGGGTCCAGAGGAGAGGGCAACGAGTCGGGCATGCTTTATATGGGGCTCCAAGCTTCCAGGAAGAGAATGGTTTTTAATCTCCTCCTGAAAGTGAGCAAATTGGTCTCTTTACGCAGGCTTTCAGGGAGACTGTTCCATAAAGGTGGCAGCATGGTTGAGAAAGCTCTTCCTCCCAGCGTAGAGAGCTTAAAACACGGACATACCAGAAGACAGGCTTCTGAGGACCGCAGCCTCCTACTGGGATCATAACGTGCCAATTTATTCTTGATGAAATTCGGGGCAGAGCCATAAATGGCTTTGTGGGTGATGCACAAACTTTTGAACTTCACTCTTTGAGGTACAGGCAGCCAGTGTAAGTCCTGTAACAGTGGAGTAACATGTGTTCACCTAGGTTTTTTGAAGATCAGCCTGGCTGCATCGTTCTTCACACCTTGAAGCCTGGCCAAGGATTTTTATTGGCAACCCCACATAAAGTGAGTTACCGTAGTCCAAGCGGGCAAGTGTCAGGGCCGAAACCGCAGTCCGTATAGTGGGGAGGGATAGGAGCCTTGACAGCTTCAGAAGTTGTCGTAGTAGCCCAACACAGGTTCCTACCATGGCTGCCACTTGTTGGGTCATTGATAGCGTGACATCAATTTTTATCCCAAGACTTTTTACAACGGATGCAGGTGCAGGAGGCTGTCCCAATTCGCCGGGCCAGAACAGTTCGCTCCAATGGTTTCCTGCCGTGGTGACCGCTAACACCTCCGTTTTATCCGGGTTTAGTTTCAGGGAGTTTGCCGACATCCAATTCACCGTGAATTTCAGAATTTCTTGCATGTTCGCCTGCGATGAAGGCGACTAATCTATCTGAATCAGAATTTAGGTGTCGTCGGCATAATTGTATACCCTACAATCCAGCTGATTCAGCGCGTCGATCAAAGGCTGCAGATAAACATTAAAGAGCAGTGGGGACAGTGCCGAACCCTTTGGCACTCCACAAGACAGAGTCCCAGGCTCAGATACCAGGTCTGAAAGTTGGACTCTTTGGGAGTGGTCTCGAAGAAAGGAAGCTAACCAAGCGCTGGCTGTGCCCTGGATCCCCAGAGCAGCAATCCGCGACATAAGTTGACTATGATTTACCGTGTCAAATGCCGCGGAGAGATCCAACAGGATCAAAGCACATGGCGCCTTCCTATCCGCTCTTATTCTCAGCTCATCCAGGATCGAGAGCATGACTAGTTCTGAACTGAAATGAGGCCTAAAACCTGCCTGATTGGGTTCAAGAAGATGGTTGGTCTCCAGGTAAGAAGCAAGAGAATGCAGTACATGCTGTTCAAGTATCTTGGCCAGGAAAGGCAGCTGGGAAATAGGTCTGAAATTCTTCAGATCCTTACCATCCGCGCTTGGTTTCTTCAGCAGCGGGGTCACTCGGGCCTCCTTGAAATTGCTCGGGACCTGTCCGGTCTCCTAAGAATGGTTCAGGAGCGGGAGCACCCTGTCCTTTATACTGGGTAGAGCCAATAAAAAGATTTTAGGGGGGAAGGGATCTAAGGGGGAGCCTGATTTCACCCTCCCCGCAAGCACTGTCAATTGTTGGTCTGTAAGGGCAGGAAAGGAAGAAAAGGTGGCATCCACCACAGGGCAATATGATCTGTGCTCAATTATGTACAGGAAAGTCGGGGTATCCTGAATAGTCACCAGCAGATCGCTGATCTTTCCCAAAAAGTATATTTGAGATTTTTGGCAGTCAGATTGCGTGAAAGCCGGCTTATTTACCCTCTCTTTCCTCAATTCATTTATGACCTTGAAAACCTCCTTCTGAGGGTTTGCTGCTTCCGTAATCCTAGTCTCATAGGAAGCAGTTTTCCGCAGTAAATAGCTTTTTTGTAGGCTGCAAATTTTTCAATATAGGCTGCGTGTGTCATTGGTTTTCCGCCACTCTCTTTCGTATTGGCGGAGGGATTGTCTATGCTGTCGCAGTGCCTCGTTGTACCAGGGGGCCACCTTGTTCTTGTCGGCCACTCTTATCTTACGAGTGGGCGCTACAGACTCCACCGCTTCCTTGAGCTCTTGCAAGACAGCAACACTTTCCATGTCTAGGGTGTTGCTCTTGGGAGGGGCACCGTTGGAAAAGAAAGTCATTAAGTCACTGCCAGTCACTTTATTCCAGCTACACCACGTGCTCCATTTCGGGGGAGCCTGTGTAGGCTGATGGATAAGGGAGAGATGGCCTTGCACCAAGAAATGATCCGACCATGAGCAAGGGGAGATGGTTAGAGAATTAGGCAGTGTAAACAATGCCCAAATCAGGTCCAGAGTATGCCCTTTCTCATGAGTGGGGCCCACCACCAGTTGGTTCAGACCTAGTGCAGTGAGGGCCAGCTCTAATTGTTGCTCCTGACCTTCCTTTGGGATGATTTCCCAATGGAAGTTAAAGTCTCCAAATATTAACATTTCCTTATAGCGGGCACGCAGGTCCTGGGCCAGCTCCAGGAAAGGCTCCATAAAGCCAACTGGCGTGTGCGGTGGACAATACACTGTCAATACTACTAGGCAATCTCACGCAGAGCAGAGTTTAACCCCTAAGACCTCAGCCCCTGCAATATATTCCAGGCATAGAGTTTCCGCTTTCAATGCTTGGTTGGACAAAAAGGTGACCCCCCCTAATATTGCTAGGTCTATTGCAGTGAATGGCAGTGAAATCTGGTGCCATTGCTGCTATCAGGTCCGGCATAGCATGCTCATCCAGCCAGGTTTCAGTGACACATGTTCTTATCAAGCAAGGAGCAACTCTCCATGTTGCTATTCTGTACGGGACAATACTGGCAGGGATACCTGGATTACGCAGCAAAACCTTTCTCTTTGTATAGGTAGTCGCAGAGGCAGTATCCTGGCAAAGGGTCCTATCACCCCATGATGAGGTTGATACATCCTTTTTAAGGTAAATGTATGCCCCATATTTGAGTATTGTTCCATTACTAGGTTTTTAGTTGCCACAAGTTCACTTGATTCTGTTGCCATTAAATTAACCAATCGTTCCTGCAATTTTTAGAGCACCGAGCAAACAAAATGTGAGTCTTTTTTAGTCATAACCGATTTGAAGGAACTTCTACTGTTGTGGGTAGACAGCAACAGGGGCGAAGTTGTGCCTTTTTAGCGACACCATTTGCTGGAGCACCCATGCTCTTTTTATCTTAGCTGGAGGTGAAATACTTAATAAACCAGAACTTTTCTTGGGACCCTGAATCTCATCCTGCCCTATTATCAGGGGTACATTGCGTGCACAGGGACTAACCCTATTTGCTCTGCTGTTATATCTGCTTTTGTGCAGCTCAGCTGACAACAGTGTATTCGCTCGACCTAAGTCAACAAGGTTATTAGTAGTGGTAACCCCATGTTTATCTTTATTGGCTCTGTGAAGTTTATCTGTACTGTAACTGTTCAATAATCCCCATGGCAGTAGATAAGAAACTGGCAATTGAATTAGTTGTTGATCTTTCCTTACCAGCTGGTTGCAGTGCTTTCCTTTTTCCCATGTTTACTTGAACGCGTGGACTGGGGAAAACATTTCATTGCACTAAAATGAAAACCAGAGCAGAGAGGGGTGTTCCCAGCCCAGCCTCTTTTGTGCTCTGATGGGCGCAGACAGACCTGCTCTTGGCCCTGCCTTTGCATGGGTCACGGTTCACGCACATCCCATGCAGCAGGAGTCAGCTGGTGCTCTTCAGCACTTGTGGAGCCCCTCCCCTCCTGGTTATGAGGCAGTAGAGTTTGCTTCTGGGGCTTGCGGTCCCCGCACCAGTGTCCAAAGCATATACTACTTCAGCTACACTTGCTTTAGTTACTGATTACATTGTTCTTGATTACTACAAAGGTCTAGCTAATATGGTAAAGTCCGTTTCTCGTATGAGCCTGGGAGCCGTAACTGCCTAGACACATGAGACCCAATTCACAAAAGTAATCTGAGACAAAATCCTAACTTTACGACTTTCTGTATTCACAAAAGGCATTTAAGAGTAGTAAAGTTAGGATTTTGTCTTAAGTATGTCTTAAATTTTGGTCTTAAGACAAACTCCTAAGTTAAGTTAAACTTAAATTAAACTTAAGTTAGGATTTTGTCTTAAGTTTGTCTTAAGTTTTGGTCTTAAGACAAATCCTAACTTAAGTTAGATCGGCTCCACGAGATTCAAACATCTAAATGGCGTGGCCCAAAGAGGACCCATAATTGAATGTTCAGGGAACTAGGTCCCACATGATTTCAGCAGGCAAAAAAGAACCCCATTAAATTGAATGGAAAAAATAACAGACGAAGGACTTTTGAATTCTAGACACTTTGGGGTCGATTCCGATCTGGTAAAAAGCGCTCTGAATCATCGTACGGAGCGTTTTTCCCCCGTACGAATCTTACCTGTAAACGTCCCGTACGTACGACAAAGTACGATTCGTACCAGGAGACGTACTCTGTATGAGTCGTACAAGACACCGTACGACTCTAATCTCCGTACGATTCTCCCTCGGAACCCGCTGTACGCGACATCTGTACGGTTCGCGGCTGGTTTTTACGACCCAGCAAGTACGATACGTGTTGGGTACGCACCGTATGACTCTTTTTCTACGGGAGCTGAAAACAGCCGTAAAAGCAGAGTTCACGCCGAAACAGGTACGGAACGGCCCCGGTAAGGTGCGTACCCCCCATGAATATTTCGTAAACAGATTGTTTTAAATACTGTTTTCCTTTAATTTACATTTAATGTGGGAGATGTGTGAGAGTCCAGTACAGACATTCTGCAGAGAAATAATGGGCCCGATTCACAAAAGTAATCTGAGACAAAATCCTAACTTTACGACTTTAGGTATTCACAAAGCACATTTAGGAGCAGTAAAGTTAGGATTTTGTCTCAGTTAAACTTAAGTTTTGGTCTTAAGTTTAACTTAAGAACAAAACTTAGGTTTACCTGAGACATAGTTTTGGTCTAAAGTTTAAGTTTTGGTCTTAAGTTTAGCTGAAGACCAAAACTTAAGTTTAACTGAGACAAAATCCTAACTTTACTACTCCTAAATGTCCTTCGTAAATACCGAAAGTCGTAAAAGTTAGGATTTTGTCTGAGATTGCTTTTGTGAATTGGGCCTGTTGTGTTTCTGTTTCATGCAACATATATTAAATTTTTTATTTTAGATCAAAACAGGGCCTCACATATGAGAAATAGGAGGATGTCACAGAGATTATTTGCAGTAATATTCGTGAGCTGCTGCTGTATTACAATATTGAAAACACACATCACTATCCCTGAAAATGTCATGTAAGCACATTTCGAAATAGGACGAGTGTTCCTGTGCAATGTCAGGGACCTAGCCAAAGAAGGCATGAAAGAGCTGAAATTGGATCTTAAACCAAAGCTGTTCCGAACAAGGGCCTCCAAAATACGTTTGGCCCAGGGCTCCCAAAATCCTTAAAATGTCCCTGACTTCACCCTGGGTGCGGGGGTTGCCTAAGCCAAATCCACTATCAGTTTGTGAAGCTTGCTCTCCAGGCAGGACCCAAGAGATTACAAAGCCGAAAAGAGTCAGATTTTGCACCTCAGATGTAAACACATTTTTTGTAATTCCACAATAAATAAATGGATTATGGACTTCAAAAGAGGGGCTGGTAATTCTTGATGAAAAAAAATATAATGCAAAAATATCAAATTCCTATCTACAAAACAGGTAAGTACAAAAAATATCGAATCAAAAATATCGTTAGTCAAAATATGGAATTTTTAAAAATCTCTTAAAAGTAAATTAAAATTAATGAAATAATAAATATAATAAACTAAAACATACTTAAAAATACTTAAATAACCTAAAAAGCGTTGGATAGTGTAGGGGTAAAAATTACTATTCCCACTCCAGGGAGTGCAACAGTAGGGAAAGCGTTGGATAGCGTAGTGGTAAAAATTACTATTCCCACTCCAGAGAGTGCAACGGTAGGGAAAGCGTTGGATAGATTAGGGGTAAAAATTATTTTCAGCAATATTTTGGTAATTCTGGAAAACATGGCGGCCGCGAGTTAGAGCGGCTCGCACGGAGGTGATGGTCTCTTCCCCATCGGGCTAGAAGTAGGTGAAATACCTGTAAAACTTGCTTCAAATCCCCTGGAAGCTTGTTGAATCCCAATATTTTCCGCTTTTCGAAGTAAAGTGGCCAGGCGCGGATGTGTTTGGCCACGGTTTCTGCTTCGGCGTTGCCCGGCCCTCCCCTTCTCGTTGCAGCAGTGGTTCCGAGCAGGCGCGGAGCTGCGACGTGGATGCCGGGTGGCGGCTCGCGGATGCGTCAGGATCGGGGGGCAGGGAGAAGGGCGTGAAAAGATCCACCCGATATTTGCACCCCCCGCACCCAGTCAGGCAAGGACGGAGATCTCGAGGCAGTTAAGGACGCTGAACGGAGGCTGAAATTGAAGGCAGAAGCAGTAGGAGAAGGGAGAAGGCAGAGACCCTCTGTAGCCGAACCCCCTGGTGGCGATCTTGATACCGGCGGCAGCAACAGTTCCAGCAACGGTGTCAGTAAGGAGAGGGGCTGGACGGATGACCCGCAGGGAGGTGGTGGTTCAAAGGCATTTCCCGATTTAAAACCCCCAAAAAATCCGCGGCAGTTCTCCACTAATACCAGCAGCAATAAAAAGAAGGCTCCCCCGAAGAAAAGAGGAGGTAAAGGAAGGAGGAGGGGAGAAGGCTCAGGGGTCCAGGAGTACTGTGAGGGCACTACCCCTGATCTGACGGACGGAGGCAGCGAATTTGGGGGGGGAACAGTCAAAAGTGTTGCCGATTGCGCAGGTGGAATCTGGGAAGCAGGGCAGGGGGGCAAAGTGGTTCCCGATTCCTATATTCAGGCGAGGGGAAAACGCAAGGGGGCCCCGGTGTCACGAATAACACCCTTGTTGTGTGCTTTTTTCAAGGTACTACCACCACAGGTGTTGGAGGTGACTCATAGCCCAGATATACAAGGGGTATGCAGACAAAATATCGAAATTAAAATATCGATATACAATAATATCGATGTTTTAATTTCGATAGTATAGAATATCGATGTCCAAAATATCGACAGACAGAATATCGTTTTTTTAAGGTATGTATGTTACTAATATCGAATTTTACTAATATCGAAATTTTGTTTAGTGTTATGTATTTTATTATGTTGTTTATATGTTTGTTAAACATGTTTTGTAATGTATGTTTGAAAATTTGTAAATTTGTTTACATTTTGCGTTTTAGTATCAGAGCGGGTTGTGGGTTTATAGGGGAATAGGGTGGGAAGTAATTTAATAATAATTAATTAATTAATGTATGTTTGTAAATATTTTTTATTAATAATTAATTGGTAATTAATTATTATTAATTAGTTGATTAATTCATATAATGTTTTACATATTTTTAATTAATAATTAATTGGTAATTAATAAATATTAATTAGTTAATTAATTAATATATTTTTACATATTTTTAATTAATAATTAATTGGTAATTAATTATTATTAATTAGTTAATTAATTAATATAATTTTTTACATATTTTTAATTAGTAATTAATTGGTAATTAAATAATATTAATTAATTTTGGGTAAAGGAGTATTTTTAGGGTTCAGGGTGAGTTTTGGTTTTTTGGGTAAAGGGGTATTTTTAGGGTTCAGGGTCAGTTTTGGGTTTCTGGGTAAAGGGGTATTTTTAGGGTTCAGGGTCAGTTTTCAGTTCTTGGGTAAAGGGGTATTTTTAGGGTTCAGGGTCAGTTTTCAGTTTTTGGGTAAAGGGGTATTTTTAGGGTTCAGGGTCAGTTTTCAGTTCTTGGGTAAAGGGGTATTTTTTGGGTTCAGGGTCAGTTTTCAGTTTTTGGGTAAAGGGGTATTTTTAGGGTTCAGGGTCAGTTTGGGGTTTTTGGGTAAAGGGGTATTTTTAGGGTTCAGGGTCAGTTTTGGGTTTTTGGGTAAAGGGGTATTTTTAGGGTTCAGGGTCAGTTTTCAGTTCTTGGGTAAAGGGGTATTTTTTGGGTTCTGGGTCAGTTTTCAGTTTTTGGGTAAAGGGGTATTTTTAGGGTTCAGGGTCAGTTTTGGGTTTTTGGGAAAAGGGGTATTTTTAGGGTTCAGGGTCAGTTTTGGGTTTTTGGGTAAAGGGGTATTTTTAGGGTTCAGGGTCAGTTTTGGGTTTTTGGGGTACAGGCGTACAGGGTAAAAATAATATAATTTTAAATTAAATCAATTAAATTAAATAAAAATAAAAAATTACATTAAATTATTACGTTTTTAATTTATTTTAAATGTATATGTATTAGTTTTAATTTTTTAATTATGTTTTAATGTTTTTATTTAATATTTGTAAAATTATATGTATTTTAAAATTATTTTTACATTATTATTAATACATTTAAAAAAACTGATATTTTTAATTTCAATATTTTTGTACTACGATATTAATTTTTCGATATTTTTGTACTTACCTTTATGAAGATATGACTCCGATATTTTTGATTTCGATATTTTTGTGTCGATATTTTTGTATGTAGATATTCTGTCTGTCGATATTATGTCATACAACCATACAAGGCCTAGAGCCCGCAGGCTGTTCCACACAGATGATGGCAGATTTGGGGGCTCCAGGTGGGACTCCGCTAGATACACCTGCACCTGCACCTGTTGTGAATACATTGCCAACAGAGGCTCCCGGGGGGCTGGCTGAAGAGTGTGCAGGAGGTGGAGCAGAGGGAGGTAAAATGTATACTGAGAAAGAGCAGGGAGGGACCCCCCTGGAGGAACTGCTAATCGCCATGAGAGAGGAGATAAAGACGGGATTCGCAGAATCTAAACAAAACCAGAGTGAGGTCAGGATAGCATGTGATACCTTGGAACGGAAAGTGGACGGGCTCTCGGAGAGAACTGAGAGTCTGGAAGGATCTGTAGGGGAGCTAAAAGCCAACCTGGAGGCAGCACATTCCCGGATTCAATCCCTAAGGAAGGAGGGGGTTGAGATGAGGGACAGGGTCGAGTCGCTGGAGAATTTTTCTAGAAGAAATAATCTACGTCTCTTAAAGATCGCAGAGGCGAAAGAAGGAGGAGACCTTAAGACTTTTGTGTTGTCTTTATTAAAAAGTGCCCTTAACCTGGAAGAAACAGAGGAAGAGCTAGCCAAAGATATTCAGAGAATCCACAGGGATCCATTCCGCCTCAATGCAGGGAGAGTAAAGCCAAGGAAAATACTCTTGAACTTTTTGACATACTCCCTGAAAGAGAAGATTCTTAATCTCGCCCTGAAGGCGAAATCATTGAAAGCCCCGGACTTTTCCTTTGAGGTTCGGTCGGACCTTTCGAAGTTCACCCTCGAAAGACAGTGGGAGTTGGGGCAAAAAATGGATACATTTAGGGCAGCGGGGGCAACAGTACAAATGAGGTTTCCCGCCTTCCTAAAAGTAATGTACAACAACAAGATGTACAACATTTGTTCCCCTAGGGAAGCGAATGAGCTAATTAGCTCCATTTCTGAGCACTCACAAGGGGGGAAATAAGCCCCAGTAACCCTAACATTTCTTCCAGCCAAGGGTAGGGGGTGAAGTATTAACTAGTAAGAATCAATGTCAAGTTAGTCAGATTTGGGTTTGACAGTTAACAAAAATAAAAAATAATTTAAAAAAACTTACATGTAAAAAAAATGTAAGAAAAATGTAAGAAAAACAGCATAAAAAAATAAAAAATAAATCATGAGGAATAGAGTCCATGGGCCTTTACATTTATCAGCGAAAGAGAAGAATAGGAAAGAGAGAAAGAAAAATACAATAGAATTGAATAAAAGCTATGACAACATTTAAAAACAAGGAGAAAATCCAAATCAAAGTTGAAGGAGAGGGAGGAAGAGAGAAGGATGAAGAATGAAGAAAGGGGGGGGGGAGAGAAAGAAGAAAAGGGGATTCTGTTTGTTTTTTTTTTTGTTTTTTTTTTTCCCTTCTCTCTCCGCACATCTGTAATAAGGGGATAAGCGAATACATAAAAATATAAAGAATAGCAGATAAATAGATTTTCTATAGGGAGTAGATGGAGTTAGAGACTAACACACCAACGTAAACCTGGCGAACCAACATGCCAGGAGAAGTGAGGGGGGGGGTTCCAGGGGAGGGGGGAGGGAAGGGGGGGCGCAAAGAGAAAAAAAATCCTCATAAGCCTGTTCCTATTTTTTTTAATTCCAAGCTAATTTCCAACCACCGCAACCACTTTCTGAGAGAGTTTTATCCAGCTAACGGTAGGGGGAATAAAAAGATGTGGAGAGGTAGAAGCAGGAACGAAACATGACGGAAGTGCAATTTTTATCCTGGAACATTAATGGTCTGCGAGTGAAGGGGAGGAGGCATAGAATCTTGCAATATTTCCCCAGCGCAGGTCATAGTGTTACAGGAGACACACCTACTCAAACAGGAGGTTGAAACAATCATGAAAACGCAGAGGTGGGTGGACAAATTAATCTGCACAAATCAGACCGCTAACATCCGTGGGATACTCATTATGTTTAAAAAATCAGCAAAGGCACAGATTTTGGCCTATGAGGAGGACTTTAGTGGGAGGTGGCTGATGTGTAAAATGACGTTTGACGGTCAACAATATATTCTGGTAGGTTATTACGGTACAAACCAGGACGATCCGTCCTACCTTCAAAAAATCCAAGGGGCCTTAGTCACTCTGAACGACCCTATTATATGGGTGGGGGATTTTAATATCGTTTTGAACCCCAAGCTCGATAAGTCCTCAAATTCCAGAGCGATGGTATCATCCAAGTCAAGGCCCATTCTGCTGTCCATTATGTCGTCTTTGGGGTTGGCAGACGTTTGGAGAGAAAGGGCGGGTATCGCTCCCGGGGTCTCCTACAGGAACCTTAAGTATAGACACAGCTCAAGGATTGATTATGCCCTCTTTAGCTATAATATTAAAGAGGTGGTGAAGGGGTTACGGTATCAACCTCCCCATCTCTCAGATCACTCTGCGATAGTCTTCTCCACAGTTACTCAACAGAAAAAATATTCGTCGTGGTCTTTTGATCGGACGATTTTGTTAGATCAGGCGGAGACCAACCTGCTGTCAGAAGAGGTGTCTAAATTCCTAGAAATCAATTTGGATTCAGCGGGAATCAGTACTGTATGGGAAACTCTTAAAGCTTTTTTAAGAGGGTATATTACGAATCGAGCTTCATACAGAGGAAAGGCCTATAGAGAGAAAATCAGGATTTTAGAACGAGAACTGGACATCTTGGATAGGAGATGCGGTACCTCAGGGGGAACCTCTGTCGAGCAAGAAGAGCGGGCTAAGGTGAAGTCAGAGTTGGATCAAGTATTACAGGAAAGAGTGGAGAGGAGGTGGGCGGCAAGTAAGATCTCGAATTTCGAATAAGGTGAGGCAGCTGGTAAGGTTTTAGCGTGGAAGATTAAAACAGATAAATCTAAAAAGTTTATACAGGGAATTCGAAAGGAGGGGGACCCTACTGTCAGGACTACCAATACGGAGATCGGTAGCGCTTTTCAGGAGTTCTTTCAAAAAATCTACACCGAAGACATCGAAGATGACCCCCTGGCAAGAAACTCATGGCTAGGCAGGATCCAACTGCGCACCCTTACGGGCGATCAGACAGAACGCCTCGATAGGGACATATCGGAGGTTGAGGTAAGCAATGCGATAGGTCAACTGAAGCAAGGGAAGGCGGCAGGGCCAGATGGCCTTCCCGGGGAATTATACCGGGTTTTGTGTCCGGTCCTAGTAACAACAATGACAGCGCTATTCAACGACATTTTCATAAATGGGTTAGTGCCTCCGCACTCGTGGAGTGAAGCAACCATAGTTCTTATACCGAAACCGGGTAAGGATCCAGCTGATTGCGGGTCCTATCGGCCGATCTCGCTATTAAACAATGATTATAAGATCTTCTCTGCAGTGTTATCAGCACGGCTGGCAAGAGAGATCGGCTCGATAATTCATGAAGACCAAAAGGGCTTCATGAGGGGGCGCCAGTTGGCAGACTTAACCCGGGACCTGGTTGCAGCGATAGATATCGCCACAACTTTTTCCTTACCCTTGGCTACATTAACCCTAGACGCCACCAAGGCCTTTGATAGTGTCAACTGGCCCTACCTGGCGGCAGTATTAAGGAAGTTTCAGCTTGGTGAGAACTTCTGTCGAACCATCCAGCTCCTGTACAGAGCCCCCACCGCCAAGCTTTTAGTCAATGACACATTTACAGAGCCATTTAAAATTTCACGTGGAACCAAGCAGGGTGTCCCCTTTCCCCCCTCCTGTTTAACTTATATCTAGAGCCTTTTGCGCAGACACTGAGAGAGGAACATAGTATCACCCCTTTTGAGTATAGCGGATGGGCGAAGTGTCTGGGCATGTATGCGGATGACATCCTTATCTATACGTCAGACCCCGTTCAGGCCTTCCTGACAGTAATCAGGAGAGCAGAAGAATTCGGGCAGATTTCGGGGTATGAGATAAATGCGGGGAATACGGAAATAATGGTGTGGAATATCAACAACACACAACTGGACACAACCTCCTCAATGCGCTATTTGGGAATTAAGATCACCCAGGAGGTTGGGAATATACCACAGGTCAATTTGGATCGGGTTTCCCGAGAATGTCGGGCGCTTTTAAAGGCATGGACCTTTCTCCCTCTGACTATCTATGGGAGAGTGAGTCTAATAAAAATGTCAATTTTATCTAAGCTCACATTCATTTTTAACAGCATTCCTCTAGTCTTTGAGTCAAAGCAAATCATGAAATGTCAACAGGAGATTAACTCATTTATTTGGAACTACAAGTCCACCAGGATAGCTTGGAAGAAACGGAGGAGGAGGAGGGAAAAGGGCGGGCTCTCTCTTCCAGACATACAATATTACGCTTGGGTCTTTCAGTTGTCATTCTCCAGAATGCTACTGAAAACTCCAACAGATTCATCAGCAGGGAGAATGTTTAAGGCCATGTTAACTGGAACGGGTTTGCCAATGGACGTTTTTTTATTTAAATTCGGGGAACAGAAGTTCTTAAAAAAGGTGAGGCTGAAGGTCTTGCAGTCGCTGGCCAGTGTCTGGACAAGGATTAGGAGGATTGCAGGGCTGGCCTACTATACAAATCTGGCTCCAATCTGGGGGTCTCCGGGGCTCCCCCGTGCTTGGGTGACAACCTATCGATTCCCCTGAGAGAGGGGGGATACTGAGATGGGGCGACTTGTTGGCAGGCGGGGCACTAATACAGTGGGATAAATTGTATGAAAGGGTTGGCCCAAGATTATCAACGTTTAAATACATACAACTTGTAAGCTGGTCTAGAGAGCTCCTTCAAAAGAATACCCTAGTGGGGAGGCGTAGTGTGCTAGAACAACAGCTTGTGGAGAAACCTCCGGGGGGGCAAGGAGGTAGCGCACTGGTATTGGGCAATCTTGGAGGAGGTGGATGGAGACTTTGACCTCCCGGATGAACTATGGGCCGTGGACATGGATCTTCGAGGGGAGGAATGGTGGATAAGATAATTCGCTCTTCTTTATAAAACTGTCAAGCCTGCTTGGTTGAGGCGGAATCACTTGTTCTCGGTTCATCGAGCCTATTGGTCACCACAAAGGCTTGCGAAGTTTCAATCCGGTAAATGCTGCAACAATTGTAGTCTCCAGGGCGCATCAGATGTTCACATGTTTATGGAATGTCCCCCAATCAAGGCTTTCTGGGCAGAAGTCCTGTCTACATTGGGCTCGATACTCAATGTAACCTTACCCTGCACACTAACTCTGGTAATCTCTGGGATGGATGATAATGTTACTGGCCCAGCAAGGCAGCTGTTGTTTTATGCAATCTTACTCGCGCGGCGACAGATATGTAAATTTTGGGTCGACTGCAAGGCGCCAACACATGCCAGTTGGTTATCATCCCTATTTGAAACATCAAAAGTCGATCTGGCCAGATCCTGTAGTAGTAACAACCTCACCTTTTGGAATCTTTTGATTTCTTGGAGTTAGTGGTCGCATGTTTAACACCGGGGTTTTTTTTTGTTTTTTTTTTTCCCCGCGTCCTATGATTATGCCTCCAAACTCCAAGGTCCATCGTGGTGGTTCCGTTAGATATGAGCTGGGCCTGGCGGTAGTTTCTACCTTGACGGAGTCTGGGATGGGTTTGTGCAGTCAATGCCTCAGTAAACCCAGATCTAGTCTCCCGCCAGGCTGGTGTACAAGGTTATGGTGGTGGAGTGTGCGCTCCATTTTTGGTCGCACGAATAGGTGGTTGGCTATAGAGTTTCTGGTCATGAGGTACAGGCAAATGAGGACAAAAAAAATATTTTGGTAATTCTAAATTTTTGTATTCGATATTATGTCAGTGATCCAATTAATTCACTTTTGCTGTTCCCCATTTTCTGAAGTACAGAGTGAAGTTCTTAATTTGTAAAAGAACGAGTGGCTGTGCCCAAGCTCTGCGTCAGCAGTAAAATTAAAATGCGGTGACCCGAATACCAAGGCTGTGTAAGGGTGAAATCACCTCAGTCGTCTTTAATCCACTACCATACACTCCCTGCCTCTTTATCTCACTCATGCAGGTTGCTGCTTTCTCCCTTTGTGCCGTTTTATCTGTCTTTCTCTTCCTTCTTCTTTTCAGTTTGTGTTTTCCCTCTCTTGCTCAGTGTCAGTATCTGATGAAGAAAATGATTGCTGGTCCCTAAATATGAGTGTTGTGGGCACCACCAGCAACGATCAGCTCAAATGAAACACTGGACAGAGGCCATCATTAAGTGGGTGACAGGTTCAGGGCTTTAAGTGGGCAGGGTCTTGCCAGTGCTGAGCACCGGCAGTTTTTAAAAGGGGCATCATACGGGTCCCTATCAGACTGTGTTTTTGTGCCCTGATTTTGCACGAGTTGTAGCTTTGGAGTAAACATGCGCTCTAGTGTGAAAAACATGTGCGCATTACCACTTTTCACTACTAGAGCATTTGCAGGTGAGTTTTGAGGGTGGAAGGGGATCCTTCAAAAAAAGACAATTTCTCTCTGGATTTCCGTTCCCTTTCTGTAACACCAGAACAGGAACAACATAGTTGTGCCAGCCAAAGAGGGTAGGGCTCACCACGACCCTGCTCTGTCCACTGGAGTCAAAGCTCCCAGTAGACGACCAGCAGTATCCAAACACCAGTGCAATTCTCCTCTGCCCTTTCAGAGGGAGCGACCGGCCTGCACACTGCAGTGGAATCCAGTCACAAGGGGAGCGTTTGCACTTCAATAACCAATTTACACAAATTAGAAGCAAACATGTACCCCGCGCACTGGGCTTCCTTTATCATCCTTTGCTGAGTGATACCTCATGATTTTCTTAAGTACACAATGCTAGATCCAATGTTTTAGACCATGCCACTAATTGGATCATGCCACTAATTGGATTAGCCACACCCCTTTGTCATGTTTCTCACGCCCCTTTTAGAGACACCCCTCCTCCCCCCAGTTTTAATCAGCCCACTTAAAGCCCTGGGTAGGTATTCTGCTAGTCCACCAGATCGGGGCAGGCTATGGCCTCCACCCATCGGAGATTCCTACCTCCTTGGTAGGCATCAGAGGAGTAACACCGCTTTCAGGGGTGTAACAGGGGCCACCACAGCCCCCTCATGGGAGGAGGGTCCACAGGGTTTCTTGTTTTGGAGGGGGCCTCTTCACCCTCCAATCCAGGTCATTGCATGCCTTGCAGAATGCATGCAATGGCTTGGAATAAGAAATAGCTAAGCGCTGGGGAAAGCCAGTCTGCTTTACTGAGCAGGCCCCTGCGGGATAGGGTGGGGGTGGGGTGGGGGGGAGGGGGCTCAACCATTCAGGGGGCCCCCATTCAGCCCTTTCTGCAGGGGGGCACCCATCGTTTCACATTACACCACTGGCAGCTTCTGCGTTACAAGGGGGCCCCATACCCGTCAGGAGCCCCATTAAGGGGAGCCCCAATCTACCCAGGGCAATGAATGTCTGTGATATATGGGACACTTGGGGCTCCTCTTCACATTCTGCAGGGAGGGGGGTGGGCATTTTAAATTACACCACTGGTGGGGGAATACTCTGAAGACCCAACAGTTTGCGGGGTGGGTGCCACATTATTTTGCAGCTGCGCAACAATCTTTTTATTTTTCAAGAATAACCTCCCTCCCAAAGCGGGATTTTGTTCTTGTACAACAAAAAGATCCATGGGTCTTATGTGGGGTCGGCAGGGATTAGTGTTAGCTCACGGGGTTCCAATGGCGGAGCCAGCTGAGGGTTTGTCATCGGAACGCTGTTGTTCTCCCACCTGTGATTGGGCACGCGGGAACCGGAAGTTTGTAGCAGGTGGAGTTAACTGGGAAATGGTGGCGCTTCACCTCCTGGCCAAACCCTAGGTGAGGGGCGGAGGTTCCACAGTGTGCAGCCTCGGCTGGTATCTGCTGATGAGGAATCTCACACATTGCAAGTGAAATGTATACCTCCAACACCACTCTGGTTAAGGCATCCACGTCTTGTGATTATAGTGCATCGTATCGGCACTTTGAAAAAAGGAATGAAAATATAAGTTATTTTTTCAGCACTAACCATTACAGTGGGGTCCTGTGAGAAAAGGATGAATGGTTTTTCAGCAAAATTACTTTTTAATGCCAGCTTTATAGATTGTTCTAAATCCATTCAAATATTATGCTGCTAAGACAGCAGCTGTCTAGTTTTATGGCGAGATCTGTGATCTATTAGTGAGCGAGCAGGGCCTGTGCGCGTGCACACAGACCTACCTCCCTGTATTCCTCCATTGGCAGCTCTTGGAATGGTCCTGGGTGTATTTAAGACAGGACTTTCATTTTTTATTGAAAGCACGCATATTGCAGAGAACATAGCACACAATGAATTGTCTCGTGGTGTGGCCAGAGCAAGAACAGGCCTAACCTAGAATGATGTCATTAGTTGTAGTTGGAAAATAAAATCACCGACTCATAATTCACTGTAGTTCCAAATGCAGAGGGGCCTCAGGCATTGTTACGTCAATACATTTCAGTAATTCCCCATATAACTGTCTCTATCAAAATGTTACATTGTACCACGAAAATACAATTTAGAGTTTACGGAGGCAGAGATTTTGGCATTGTTCATTTTGTGTTTTTGTAACAATTTATATTTACTGTGAGGCAGCTCAGACTTTTCAAGGCCATAACTAGAAAGCGGTTGCTACAATGGACATTTGAGGCTAAGAGCCAGATATATATATAGACGGACTGCCCTCCATTGTGCCGTGTGGACGGAGGAGTAAATTACTCCGCCCCCATGACGGAGGGACAGCCTGTCAAATTTATAAATGACTGCTAAGCAGGTAGTAATTTTTAAAGCCATCACAGTGGTTCCTGTCGATGCATCTCGCTGTTTGGTGCAGGCCTGCGTCAGCACGGCGCAACTCTGCACCAAACAGTTTAATGAAAAAGTAATGCTTCCCTCCTCATCGGAGTCATCTCCCATGGCAGGGGGATCATTAATTGGTGTTTACTGTCCCTCCCTGTTAGAGTTTGTCTGGTGGTGATGGGCAGTAAAAAATAGCTATATGTCCACCTATCCTGATTAAAAAAGCCAGATTTAAATGTCAGTGGTATGTATACTCTACTCCATCTCAACAGCAACAGAGTGTACAAAGAGCCAAAATAAAGTTCAATCCGCATGATTAAAATGTGGGTGGACCTTCAGTTTGGTTACGGTGGTTACTACTCTTTCACCGCCATAGCCAAACCTCTCGGACAGCCTGACAGGGTGAGGGTCATCAGGCCAATCGCTAAATGTCCGCCTACCTAATTAGCAATTGTGGACAAGTAGCCAGTTTTTTACTGTCCGTCACAGCCAGGCATACCTTGGCAGTGAGGGCAGTAAAAACCAAAGATGGCTCACATGGTGAGGGGAGCATTACTTTTTTTCAATAAAACTATTTGGTGCAGGGTTGCATCATGCTGATGCAGTCCTGCACCAAACATTTAAATGCATTGACAGGAACTGCTATGACAATGATTGCCAATGATTTATAAATGACCGTCTGTTTGGCGGTTATTTATAAATTTGACGGGTGGTTCCTCCGTCATGGAGACATAGTAATTTTCTCCACCCCCTTAGCAGAACGGACGGTGGCCGCCTATCTTGTTTTTTGCTATCTATAAATCTGGCACTAAGTATGTGCATAATCATGCTGTATTTGACATCAAAGCATAATGAGATTATACATGTTACATGTGTTGGCTGTGGTGTATCATGGATGTACCTCTGGCACACCATGGCATCAGACCTGCAAATGTATAGGTGGTAACCAAACCAAAATTATATCTGCTTTGGTTACTTTATTTCCATTTTTATTAATCTTGCACTTATTATAAGTTGTTGGCAATGGCAGAGTGTGTGTGACGGAAGGGAGGCCCCCAGCCAGGCAGAACTACCGCTCCTGTCAAGGGCAGGTGGTTACTAGGGGTCGGCGGAGAACCTCGCTCCTCTTGTAGAATTTGCGGAGTTTTGGCACTCCGTGCTCCAAGCGGAGCAAGGAGTTCAGCAAAAAAACTCCATCTACTGCCAGCGGACATGAGATAACCAGGCCTGCTTGCTCTGAAAGCAAGACATGCAGGAACGGCATTCCTACCATTGGGAATGTGTAGTGTGCAAAAAAGAGGGCTCAAACGTCATTCAATCTATAATGGCAGTTTTCATTCTGGGGCATTGATCTAAGGACAAGAGGCTGCTGACAACAAAAAGCATCCTTAACCGCACTATCATTTGCAGTGTTGTGACATCTGCCTGATGCATAACACTTCTGAATTATAAAATGCCATTTCAAGTGCTTGGTGGTATTTCTCCCCTTTCCTATTAGCTAAACCTGTATAATCAATAAGGCCCACTCCTGAGCACAATGGCTCAACCTCTGCAGACTAATAGGTGGAGACACTCAGCCTCGGTGCTTCTCATTGGTGTGCTGGACAGTCGCACAACTGTTACTCCCACGTCTGTTCGTGCTCAGCTGGAGGCGGCTGGTAGTGGAGAGAGAGAGAGTGAGAGAGAGAGAGAGGCGAAAGGTGCAGGCATGTTGCAGAACAGCCGGCAAATAGCATTGCATACTGAGGTCATCCTGCGGGACAATTGTACAGCGGCGCACAAGCCTGGCCAACAATGCATGCCACGAACCTGAGCGTGTGCTGTACTATCTACCTACCCAGTAATTTCCTGCTCCAGGGCCGAAACTGTCATCATTTAAACATGCTTGGTTATTGCCCCATACTCCAGTCACTGTTCCTGTGTGCTAACATCCAGTGTGCTCCCACTCCAACTGCTAAACACAAGAGTAACTCCATGCAAAGGCACCACCATTACATGGAACATGGAGGGCAGACAAGGGGTGTCACAGCTGACGTGAAGTGGGCAGGGGGACCTCTGAGTCTGGGAACCAACTTTACCAACCAAGAAGCCCAGATGGCAATACATGACTGTGTTAATGAAAAGAAACAAAAAGCAACCACCATTTGTAGGATAGAGCGCCTAGAGGCGGTCCATCACATGAAAGCAGTTAAGCATTTATAGCGCCACTTGGTATGGATTTCCGCCCTGTTCCCCGGCGGTTCCACATCTGAGACTAGCAGATAAGGCCTGTCAGTCATCCCCCACCATCCCATCAGAGCAGGAACAGCTCCTAGACTCGGCTATAAGCTGACTGAGCAATACTCCGCCATTCATCGGAACTCTGCAGAAATCTACAGCATTTTCCAGTGACTCTGCTGAATCCCACAGAGAGAAACTCCAGGAGCTCTGCCCGGGCCTAGTAATTACACTTGCTGTATAAATCATGCTCACCCTAGGGTATCTTGGCACTAAGCAGTCAAGCTCACTACAGATGCAATGTGTAAAGCAAAGGCATAGCAGCCACTTGTAATAAATGCATTGACCGTCACAAAAGAGACTTCATACAGAATGTAAGTTAGAATGTTTATATTCCACACACATATTCAATCATTATAACATGACCATCTTATACTTGTGGGTATAAAACAAAATTGGGAATATTACTAGCAGTACTAGGCCCAATAGTATGGTTATGCTTTCACTAATATGCACACTATGCACAAATCCTAATCTAGCTCTGTCCCAAATTGAGAGAGAGCATCCTTATCAGTAGCGGTCAGTGGTGGGAGTAGCTGCCAGGGGTGACAAGGGGAGGGGGAGGTGCAGGGTGGGGTGTAGTAGTCTATGGGTTACGGCAGATTACAGGTAAGTAAACATATAAATAAATAAAACGAATTTCATTGCGCGCACTGCATCGCGCCAAAACATACAGATTTCCAACAGGGTCAGAGGTTAACATCTGCAAATGTATCGCTTGTAGCAGTGACTTTTTGTGTACTATGTGTCTAATAAACCTGAAGATCATAATAACGAAATGGGATATACGGAAAAAAATCCATCTGCTCCTGTAGAAGGGAAAAAATTGAATCAAGTGGGAGATAGAATAGACCTGAATGTCGCAATTGAACTGATAACAGAAACTATGCAAGAGACACATGAAGAGACAAACATGCTATATAGTAAAGAAACACCGCTTGACTTCTTAAACCAGCAGGATAAAGAAGGAACTGACAAGGATTTCTTAAACCAGCCGAATAAAGAAGGAATTAATAAGGAAGATCATTTAGTCTATGAAATAACAAAGAGACAAAGGAAAAAAAAATTGCAAGGCAAGAAATAAGGCAAAGAAGGAAAATATAGTAAAAGCTTATTCTAAACTGGAAATATCTACAGAAATGATAAACGAAGAACAAAGTCAAGGGGGACTAGGAAAAGAAAATAGTGATGTACGTGGGATTCAGTGGACAAAAGCAGTGGAAAATAATGGAAAATACTATGATATATTTACAAAATCGGAAAAATATCAGGTAGACTATAAACTACATACAACCAACACAACTACGTTAACGGACAATATAGATCGACAAGCTGACCCAAAACAAATTAAGAGTGAGAAAGACGAAGATGAAAAAGTAACACATGCCCAAAAAGGAAACGGATGTGTGATTAAGAGCCTTATAAGTGATATTCAAAGTAACCCGATTGAAAAAAGAAACCTCTGACTTATGTAGAGTCTAAAATCTTATTAAATGGGGATCAAAATTATTCAGGTCAAAGAGTACAGAGAACAATTCAACAAGACCAAAATAATTCTCCAAGATTAAACGGGAGTCTGAAGCAACAAAAAGAACGTCTAGATGTGCCAGAACAACGGATAAAAGAACCTGTGATTAATTCAGCAACACCAAAAAAAGAGATCATCGATAACGGGTACAAATCTAGGAAGGAAGACCTAATTATTACAAGAATCGGTCAAGATAAGCACATTATATATAAAGAATATCAAACTTGTGACGATAAAAAGAAAGAATCGTTGCTTTTAAAAAGGACTGCACAAATAATTCTTACACCTTTCTACGACTCACGAGGTAATAATGACATTTTGAACAGAGGTAATATTCTTCAGCTGCTGAAATCAGTACCATCATTAGAAAAAGTGACAACAAAAGATATTGAAACCGTGGGGTTTGTACAAAACCCGGAAGGCAGCCAACCACTTACACTCCTTACCGTAAAAACAGATTCCATAGTGGATCAAATCCTGCAGGAACAGGACGTTTTTCGAAGCTGGGGGATATAAATTAGTCAACCTGCCCCAAAGCTGTATCGGACTCCGTTTATAAAAGAAGAATCCACCACAAACAACTCTAAAGGGAGAAAGACCAACTTAGTGTATTCAATACTAAAAAATCCCTTGGGTAACACACATCGGGATGAAGAAAAAACCATGGATGAAATAAAATTTGGAGAAATAAAACAAATTAATGAAAATTGGATTAGGACAGCATTACATAAACAGTGACAGGATAGATTACAATATAAAATAGAAGAAGCGAATGTGGATCATCTACCAATAGGAGTATGCTCATGGAACATAAGTGGATTATGCAATAAAATAATAAATGCCCGAATAGATACTTTGTCAAACCTGTATCAAATTATACTTCTGCAGGAGACATGGGAATTTGACCCCTTTTTGCTACAAGGATACAAAGGATACTATGTGCCTGCAACTAGAAATTGCAAATTTGGCCGACCATGCGGAGGCTTGGCAACATTCATTTTGATTGATTTGAGACTTGAACATGAACAGTTGGTCACGAATAATACGAACATCCAAGCAGTAAAATTGAAATATGTAACAAGTGAGGAAAACAATTCGAAAATGTTAATTTTGGTTAATATATATATTCCACCTAAGCACTCGTCAAGGAAGGATATAAGTGCAGCTCTAATAGGATTTTTACTGGAACAAATAATAGATGATGCGACTGTTAGTTTCATCGTTACAGGTGATTTCAATATAAACCTGTTAATACATTTAATACGGGATGATTGTATACAGTCCCAAAATCACCAATGATTAATTCCTGAACAAGCATTGGATCCCCAAATAAATACTAAGCATAATCCAATTGGAAGAAAATTACTGATGGATGTGGAAGTACTGGGATTAAGAATATTAAATAGCAGGTTTTCAACTGATATACCCGCAGGTTGGTCATTCTATACACAAAAGTCTAAATCAAGAATAGACTATACAATGATATCAATAAACATTTTTGATAAAATTGTCTCCTATCGCTTAAGGAAAGTGTCAGATAGCGATCATAGCCAACAAATAATAGAATTAAAACTGAAATGTTCGAAACATCAAAATTATTTCACAACACAAGGTCAGACCTGTACCACCAACTATAGGAAGCTCATATGGAAGACTGATAATAAGGATGATATGAAAAAAAAGCACAAGAATTAATTAAAGAATGTTTCAAAGATCATATTACGCAGTCTGCAATTAAGCAGTGGGAACATTTTACGCAGAAAATAGTTCAACCATTTGATGTTACTTCTTGTGAGAAGAAAAAACAAACAACCAAAATGAAAAAAAGGGATACTAATATTAATCTCCCACACGCTATCAAAAAAGTCAGACAGACACGTATTAGACTGAGAAAGCAGCTAACCGGGCACCCCATAAAGAGGAAATACAAATGCAACTTAAAAACACCAATAAGAATTTGAGGAAATTATTGTGGAACGAAAAAAATAATATTCAGCAAGAATTATGGACAAAAAATGTTCATGCTTGTAATCAAGCAAACTCAAGGGAGTTTTGGAAAATTATTAACTGTCTAAGCAGACCCAACAAATCTGTGGTAGCATCAACCTTAACTGAGGATGAATGGTTTGAATTCCTCAAAATGACCCTAGACCTTGTATCGGAACTAAATATTCGCAAAGGACAAGCAGACAATGATGATTAAAAAAGACCTAGAATCTGATGTGGAAATTGTTATTGCAGATAGTGAAGTAACGAACTTAATAAAGAAACAAAAAGATGGAGCACCAGGACCAAATGCTCTCTACAAAGAAGATCCAGACTTATGGGCTACATATTTGACAAAGGTTTTTAATGAAGTTGTGCAATCTGGGCAAATACCGAAATCTTGGAGAGGATCATTAATTTCTCCTATCTATAAAAAAGGAAATTGGCAACTACCAGAGAACTATCGCCTGATTACCCTCCAAGATACTGACGCAAAACTATTTGCGGGCCTATTACTATCAAGTTTAACAGATTGGGTTAACGAGACGCGAGTGTTACACCCAAATCAAACTGGGTTTATCAAGGGTCTAGGAACCTCCACAAATATATTAATTCTATCAGTTTTAATGGATAAGGCGCTTTTAGCTAAGCAGCCCCTCTACTTTTGTTTTGTCGATTTTAAATCGACATTCGACTGTGTGAACAGGTACCTTCTCTGGAAAAAACTTAAGGACCAAGGAATTCTGAACTCACTACTAAAATGTATACAATTATTATACTCTGACAATTGGGTCAGGGTGAGAATTGGTGATGGCCGAACACTATCCAATAAAATACCCACAATGGGAGGATTAAAGCAAGGTTGTGTCCTTGCCCCACTAATTTTTAACCTATTTATAGCGGATCTCACCATTGCACTGAATGAAGTAAATGCACACCCACCGAAGCTAGCCGGAAAACAAATATCTAATCTGTTGTACACGGATGATGTTGTACTTCTAAGTCAAACTAAAGTGGGCCTGCAAAGATTAATTGATCGTATATCAACGTATGCAAAAGAGAACTAAATGGTAATAAACGAAACAAAGATGAAAGTAATGGTAGTTACAAAAAACAGAAGACAAAAAAATAAATGCAAGTGGATGTTGGAACAAATTCAACTAGAACAGGTTGATTATTACCGGTATCTCAGTGTTATATTTAATGACAGCGGAAACTTTCTCCCACAGAAAAAGGATATTACTAGGAAAGCTAATAGCTTGGTTGCTGCATTCAGGATTATACAAAAAAAACTAACAGCACTATCCTATGGCCCTTTATTAAAGATCATATCAGCAAAATTATTACCGACCTTGACATATGGCTTTGAAGTATTAAACGGGAAAGATGCAGAGATAATTAATAATGCAGTTGCTAAAATCTACAAGATCTTATTTCATCTACCGTATAATGCCTCGCAAGCACAGGTGAGGTTGGAGTTTGGGATAAATAACCAGCTATACACACGAAAAGGTCAGATTCTTAAAGTATGGAACCGTATAAAAAAATGACATTGGAAATCAAATGTCCCAGATACTGTGGCAAGAAGTCAAAGACAATCGGAAATTGCAAGCTTGGGCCTATCTAAATGAAGCGAAGGAAGAATTCGGTGTAATGTCAATTTGGGAGAATACAATAACCCAAGAAAGTTTCAAAAGAACAATTAACAAACTGACTAATCACCTGTCGCTGATAAAAGACAAAGAGGTATTTGTAAAAAGAAGACACGCATGGCCAATTATAAATGGATTTTTAAAAAAAAGTCCAAGAATATCTTGAAACATCATGGTCACAGCAAAAGAAACAAATTTTTATGAGAGCGCGTTTTGGATTATGGCCGGGTTTATGTCATCTACCTTCATGGAAGAGTAGTGAGGACAATACTACATGTAGGCTATGCAAATGTGGGCAAGAGGATATTATACATCTACTATGTCTTTGTTCTGAAATAGAAGTTGAAAGGAAAATTATCCTCAAGAGACTATTCAATGCTCGTGGAGTAAGGACATGTAGACAAGCGTTGATGGCATGCCTAAATCCGAAAGACGTATTCATGAATTCTGCATTTGTAAAACTTTTATGTATTATTGGTAAAAAACTTGAAGAGAACATTTTTGTGTTGTATTAACTATGCGATATTAGAAAAATCATGTATATGGTGTCTTACATTTTTATACTTGGTTGATATTTTAAGCATTTTTGTAAGATTTTAATTAATCAAACAAATAAACTTGACTGACTGACAGTGACTTTTTGTGTATGTCATAGTTTGTCCATGGGGTCACCAATATGTGGGCAGTACCATTTCATGGTAAAAAAAAGGATACTTGAAAACCTCAGGGCAATAAAGAATTGTGATGCAAGCTATCCGATAGCCAGGTATTGGTTGAAAGAACATAATCAGAACCCTAACACTTTGTCCTTTTTTGGGTTTGACAGTATTGCCACCACTCCCCTTGGTGTCGGCCAGGAGAAGAAGCTTAGCGTTCTTGAGTCAGAGTACATCATTCTACATCAGTCTCCAGCAGGGTTGAATTTGAAAGAGGAACTCTATATGCACGTTGGATGAGCACACATTTTGCATACTCTGGATCTGAGAGTTATCTCTTGCTGTAATGTTTCAAGATATCTTGAAAATCCGTCCTGTGACTTTCCTTCTGTTTTCCATCTTTCCTTTATCTCTGAATTTTTCCAAAATATTTCCCCTTTTTATACACTTTTTTTGATAATATTATAAAGTTATCCCAAGCGAGTGACATTGGGGTAGTGTCTATTGGGGACCTACCAGACATTCCTGTCATTTTAGGGTTCTTAGAGGTTTTTTTGATTACTGCTTATTTTCTGAACTGTTTGTTTCTATTTTTGAAATGGTGGTGGCTTTTCTCAGCAGCTGTTACATCCTGTGATTTGCCTCTCACATATAGATTGTTAAAACTATCATTATTAATGGAATTATTAAATGCTTTACAGAGATAGTAATATTTTTTGTTGCACAGTAATATCTTTGGATCACAGACGTGTTGTAGAAGAGATTTGATTAGTAAACTTCAAATGCTTTTGAACTGTATTCATGATTACTGCTCATGCTTTTATTTGCAGTGGTTGATCCTCCGCTAAGGCCGGAGAGCTTTGCCCTACTGCTCATGGAGGAGTGTAAAAATAAAATGATAATAACAGAAGTTATTTCTTTTATTGTCATTTTTATGTCTGGACAGGTTGGGCAGGGCTGGGATTTCCATGATATCCAGGAGGAGGAATGGTTGCTGCAGTCCTGCCCACTTTGCATGTTTGTATGATTACCCTACATGCCCAGCCTCCCCTTACCCATCTGAGCGCCAAGCCTAGGCGCTCAGACCAATCACAACACTGAATTGCAGTGCTGTGATTGGCTTAGGGGAGGAAGCCTGTGTGCTTCCGGTGGGGAGACGACATCATGACAAGGGACTCGGAGGAGAAATTACTCAAGACGTGGTGACAAGGTACGTTTTTTAAAATTTTGTAACCCCTGCAACACTCTCCCCCGCCCTCCACTCTTGTTCCCTGCCAGCCGCTACTTTTTATTTGACATATGGCCTGGAAGCATTGATACAAGGTTTTTACTAACATGCCTTTGTTTACAGGATCAAAAATGCTGTGTTCATGTTTTTGTAATTTTTTTTTCTAGTGGGTTCTACTTAAGGGTAACGTGCACTATGATACTTTAAATGAGGCCACTTGGCCTGAATTATATTTTACACCCATTATTGTACAAAATTCAGTTTTCCCTGTTTTTGATTCCAAGAGGCCACTCAGGCGTCAAACAGAACACAATGTATCAGCATTTCTTTCAATTAGACTTCTTTGAAGTCATCATGTCCAGAAATGTATCACATTTTGCCATTGGGGAGTTGTAAAATTGGTCCCCGCATATTTGCATTACTGTTTCACTATGAATTTTATTTTTAACTTTAATCATGTTTTGTGAAGAACTGACATAGATGTATCACTTATATGTCTATTGTTTGTCAAGCTCTTTTTATGGGTGATAGTGCACTAAATTGCTCAGGCAGCGAGGAAGACCATAATGGTTGAAACGTTTTCCTGCAGTAACAGTTGTTGTGCCTTGACCTGAAGATACACCTCTTTGTTGGATAATTAGAAGGACCTGCACCCACTACTCGCACCAACCCTGTCTGGTGGACGTAACCAGATTCTTTGCAAGGAGTCTTTCTTTGCATATATATGTATTACCTACTGGCAGTCGCCAGTAGGTATTATAATCAGGACCATGTTTCCATAGGAAAAGCATTTTTTGCTTTACCCATGACTTTGACGCAGTTTGAAGAATCTTTACAAAATTTTCAAGAAAAAAGTGCTGTGGTGATTATTGTTGTGCGTGGAAAGTTTTGGGGTGACCCGTCGAGCGGGGACCGAGAAAACCGGGGGGGGGGAGGGGGAGGGCAGGGGGTGTCAAAAAATGTGCGTTTATCATGTTAATTCAAATAGGACTTTTGGACACTACAGCCCGAACCTCTAAATGGAATTACACCAAATTTGGCAGAAAGGTAGACATTGGCCCAGAGAAGTGCCTTTTTCTTATTTGGTGTAAATCCATTCAGTAGTTGTATGTATAGGGATGAAGATATTCGGAGGATCCGACAGTCCATGTGCTCAAATCTGATTGGCTGCCAACACATCAAACTAGGAAGTGTTAGCAGTCACCTTGGGACTCTGTTTAAGCCGACTTTACCTAAACATTTTTTTTAAAGATTAGGGGCCAGGATAAGAATACCCGGACTCCCTATGTCTCTTGGAGGGGTCCCAGAGGTACACCATCAGGGCAAAAAAACATTTTCTTTTTAAAATGTGGCTGGAGCCACGGCTCCCATGACAAAAATAAGAAATATGTGCTAATGGGTCCTGGGTGGGCCAGGTCCCGGGGGGCATGCAGGAATTATAATGAGGGGTGCTTGGACCCCCCTCCAGGGGCTTATAAAAGCCCTGGGGACCAAATTATGTGTTAATAAAGGGGGACAGCTCGGCCCCCGGGCTCTGGGGCCACCACCTCCCGGGGCTAAATTGAAGGTAATGGGGGGGGGGTGCATGGACCCTCTGGAACATGGGCACCACCAATTCCCCGGGGCCAAATTAACGTTAAAACTTGGAGGGAGCCACATGGTCCCCTTCACGGGCCATGAACGACCCGGGGACTGCCACCTCCCCATGACTGGCCCATCTCCTTAAAAGGAGGGGTGAAACCAATGCCAGCACCCACAGGAGGAGGGGGGAAAGCATGGGCATTGAGGGTCCCCCCGCATTCCCAATGCAGACAGGGTGCCCTGGGGCCACCCAGGACAAATGGCTGGGCCCTCCTGTATTGCTAAATGTCCAGGCCCCAGGGAATGGAGTCCCTGTAGCCAAAATCGGTTGGGGAGCCGGGCTCCACATCCCGGCATCCCAATTAGAAATATTCTTTTACAAGGTTAGGTCCCGGGGAAGGGGCCTCGGTGCACTAATTAAAAAAAAGAAATGACCCCAGGGCAAGTCATTGGAGGCCCAACCCCTTTCTCAACCACTGTGCAAAGAGGCCTCCAGGTCCAGAAATGGTTGGAGAATGAGGTGCCCTTGGCTGCTGAGGGTCCTCGGTGGTCAACAACCCCTCTAGTAAGTCATACACAGCAGCATTGCTGAGAGCTCATGCGAGTCCCGTCCCCTTCCTTCACTACTCTGCAAACGTGCCTCCTGGCACACTACTGATTGGAGGATGAAGTGCCCTTAGATACTGATGGTCTTCGGGGGGACAAAAACTCCTTCTGTTACCTCTAGTAAGTCCCATAGCACGCGATTGATGAGAGCTTGTGGGAAGCCCACCCCCATTCTCCACGACTCTGCTAACACACCTCCTGGTGCACTACTGGTTGGCGGATGAATTCCCCTTCGATATTGAGCTTCCTTGGGAGCCAAGAGCCAATCCTGGTACCTGCAGTCATTCCCACACAGTGAGATTGCTGAGAGTTCATCAGAGGCCTGATCCCCTTTCTCTACCACTCTGCAAATGTGCCTTCTTTCATACTACATGTTGGGAGATGAAGTCCCCTTTTATGCTGAGGGTCTTTGGGTGCCAAGAACCCCTCCTGTTGCCTCCAATAAGTCCCACACAGCTGGATTGCTAAGAGCTCGTAGCAGGTCCGACCCCTCTTTCCACTACTTGGGAAATAGAATTACAGGGACGTGTTAGTTAGTAATTAACATTTTTTTTAACACACTGGAAAAAAAGGTTACAGGGATGTTATAGTTATCAAATAGAATTTAAAAAAACGTAGAAAGTCACTGAAAAAAATAATAGTTACAGGGACGTTATGGTTAGGTTCAGATTTCAGTCTTACAAAACCAGTGAAATTCAGTAGTTATTTACCTGCGCTAACTATAACTTACACCCCCGCAATACACTGCTTATGATCTCACATATTACATCACTCATGACATGATCAGTGGCATCACTGATGACATCTCAAATTACAACACTTCTGCCATCATCCATAGTACCACTTACACACACACTCACACCCCCATACAGTGTCTCATATACTCACTCACACACCCATAGAACCATTCACATACCTATTCACTTATCCATACGCACCCACACACTCCTCCTTGCAAACACTTACATACCCACTCACTCACCCATATAGCCACTCACACAACCACTCAGTAGCTCATACAGCTATTCACACACCCACTAACAGGTCCATACTGCCACTCACACACCTACTCACCTACTCACACACCCATACAGCCACTTAGACACTCACTCACATATTGATACAGACAGTTAGACAGCCACTCAGATGAGATATGTTAGAAATAGTATGACTAATGACTAGTACAGAAAGAATAGTAATTTAACTTATACTGTAGCTTAGTCTATATCTTTAAGTCTCAGAAATGTTTACAAAACACTTACAGTTATGGGATGATGTCATCAGTGATGTAATTTGAGATGTCATCAGTGTTGACATCAATGATGTCACTGACCATGTCATGAGTTATGTAAAATGTAAGGTCATAAGCAGTGCATTGTGGGGTCGTAAATGATACTAATTCAGGTAACTATAACTGCTTAATTTCACTGGCTGTACGAGTGAAATCTGAGCCTAACTATAACATCCCTCTAACCTTTGCATTTTCCAGTGAACAAAAATATAAATATATATATATATACATATGTGTGTGAGTGTGTGTGTATATATCTACATATAATCTACATATAGATGTAAATATATATGTATATATACACGTACATATATGTAAATATCTATGGGTAGATAGATAGATTGTTAAATATATATATATATGTATTAACACTTATATATGTAGCGAGAGAGAGAGTATACATAATGGGTAACTGTATAACATGGGCCTACATTGCCTTGGAGGATAAGGGTGAACTTTCCAAACCACAAGACTGAAGGTTGAGTGGTTCAAATATGTCACTTGAACGCCAAGTAGACAACAAAAGAGCATGTTTCCCAATATGTATTTTTATATTACATGATTTATTAATTGATTTTAGCAGACTTTAGAAAAATTATGAACATTTGAACCTCATCCTTTTAGTTTTCATTGTTTGCCTCAGACTGTAGATACGTCTGCCAATGTTTTGACAAATGTGTGTTTTTGTTGGGGATAATGTGCTTACATCTGAAATATGTTTTATGCAATAATGTGTATTATTATTATAAATCAAATCTAAATGCAAAGTGCATTATAAGGAAAACATGCATTCTATAATGTGGTTTTCTTTTGCAGTATATTGACGTCATAGAGAGGGTTTAACAATACATTTATAAAAAGTGAAAAGAAAGTGCAATATTGGGCAGTGTAACCTTTTGCTGACAAGGCTCTGCCTTTGCAATGTTTATTATAACACACGGATAGGATTCTTTGTTAGATGTTTGCATAAAGGTTGGAACTATAACTGTGAACATGTAAGGTATTCTGAATAATGGACTTAAAACAGCACTGTCATTGTGAAAGTGTTTTTTATCAGCAGTGAAAGAAAGATGAAATGCTGTGTTTAACTTTTTTATTTGGCTAGGGAAGCTTAATATCCTGCAAATTTATTCAAAACTGTGAAATCACAATGAGACCACTTTTATGTGAATTATCTCTAATCAACAAGCCATCCATCCAGATATGTGTGTTTATGTATAGTAAAACTATACTTACTGTGGCAATATTTTTGCTACAGTATTTTGTAGCATGATACTTTTTCCATGATGTTCTAACACCACGCCAGTGGTTAGGCCAACAGGTTCAAAGGTTTGGCCAGTGGAGAAGGAACATCACAGAATGACAGTGGTGAAGCTTCTGCTCTGCCAAACGCTAAAAGACATGACTCTCCATGTGATTTACTGGAGCTCCCTGTATTTCTGCTCGCTCCACACCATCAATGCATGAAAGAGAGATGCATGGGAGAGGCGAGGCTGAGTTGCCTCAGTGTGCCAGAGCACTTCCAAGTCATACACTATTATTTAAAGTTATCATAGGTACTTTGTGCCACTACACCACTTAGGTCGTACTGTAAATGGGAAATAAAGGTAGTTCCGGGGTCAGATGTTATGGTACATCTGCATTTGCCAAGGTAACTACATGGCCTTTAGCATCACATCAGTAGGAGATATGTTATGTTTTGCAATGGAATAATATCACAAAAAAGAGAAACAGCTTCAGATGCTCCTGTCAGCCTATTGGCTTGGATGTGGTTTGAGGCACAGCAATCATAGCGGTCAAGCGGCTAGTGGTAGTCAATTATTGTGGTTGTTTAATTCATACTTCAGAGATTTGACATCCTGTCTGACAAAAATGGTAACATGTGTAAGTTACAGTGTTTTGACAGTAGGTCAACTAATAGATCATTAACATTGTGTCATTATTAATGTAACAAGTGAGTGATGCCTTATTGTGATCTGGAAATTTTATTTTTGCATATATGTTTTATGTTTTATAAAGACTAGACTAAACTCTGAGAAATATATAAAGATATTATAAATAGAAATTTATAATAAACGCGCACTACTGCCCAGGAGTGTCTAGGCGCGCAGGCTTGCTAACCGGGCTGGCCAAGTTTGAGAGGCCAGCCTGTATGAAGGAATGTGGTCTTTTGGACTCGTAACTTGGTGAGGCCAATTGGCGGTCGGGTTCTTCAAAGGGCTTTCCGAGTGGTGACCACTTGTCTGTCTCGCGCTGGGAATCTGTCTCTCATATGTATTGTGTCATATGTATTGTGGGCAATGTTCACTTAAAAGGATTCTTGATGTTTGTTGGCCTCTTTGCTGCCTGTGAACTTTTGTATGGATTGCTTTACTGTGCTGACTGCAATTTCTCTGGTTTGGCCTGTTTCGGTTGAGGTGTTGATTCAGTGTTTTCCACAGGATTTCTTGCTGGGCCTCAATCTTTAACGCTGTTTGGTTCTGTCGCTTACTTCCTGGTCTTGTAACTCTATTTGGTCTTCTGCTGGTCTGTTTCTTGTTGGTTTGCTTCCAGCCTCTGGAAAGGGATTGCCTTTTTGATTGTCTTCACTTCATTTACAGGTTATTTCTATTGTCACGGTGCACCGCATTGTAAATGCGGTGAGTATCTATAGTGGCGCAAGGGGTTTATTGAGTCACGCAAAATAACTGGTGCATCCCTGCTAATATGCGGGGTTGCGCCGGTTATTGTAAATCAGCTCCTCTGTTTTGTCTTATTACTATGACAGACATTTTGGGGCTGATTTACAATAACCGGCGCATCCCTGCATATTAGCAGGGATGTGCCAGTTATTTTGCGTGACTCAATAAACCCATTAAGCCACCATAGATGCGCCGCATTTACAATGCGGGGCACCATGGCGCAAGGATAGACAGATCCGCGACCATCTGTCGGCGTAAGGGTGACGCAGTGCTGGAGTTGTGTCGCAAGCACGACGCTACTCCAGCACTGCTCAGGGATGCCCTATACCTAATATGTTGCGTCACTCCATACGCCTGCTTCAAGCAGGCGTAAGGATTTGACGCAGCGGGGGTGTAAAAGTGACTCCGTGAAATCTTGTAGATTTCACTGCGTCGCTTTTATGGGGCTTCCTTTTGACGGAACGCCCATCCTGCATACATTATACCTGACGCAGATATAATATAGCGCAGGGCTTTACAACGTGACACATCTCACTAGATGCGTCATGTTGAAAATATGTAGCATAGTAGCGCATTGTTTATGCCGCCGCTGCGTCACAAAGGTGACGCAATGGTGGCGTAAAAGTGTCGCAGGGGCTTGTAAATCAGCCCCTTCATTTCTGTGTTTTGATAAAGCATTTTTTTTAAAACAAAATCAAAAATATCATTTTAATCCTCCACCTTGTGCCCTTTACTTTATTTGCGTTTAGTTTGTTTTATTTGTTTCCCTGTATGTGTTTGCATGGAAGTCCCCCATAGTTTGTCTGGTGCTGTAGGACATTTTAGCACATGAGCAGCACATGTTGTCTCATGGTAATTGATGATGTCAAATCACTGCGTCTGATGCACCGTCCCTGACATTTCAAAGCCGTCGCCATAAATCGAGTGGGGGTTTCCTGACCCAACACTTCAAAATCATGCTAAAACTACAAAAACATGTATGTGAGAAATGATACAATGAAGGTAGCGCATTCATCAGTCTTCCACCCTCAAACATTTGCAACTGATTATCACATTTGGAGTTGGCACAAAGTCATGGCGTTCTGTACTGCGCAGACTTGAAGGCTGCCAAAAAGGTAGAAAAAAAATGAGAAAGTATCCCTGAAGCTTGGGCTCAGACAAAATGTCTTCTGCTTAATGAAAAGATATGGATGGCTGGTCTGATTCGTTCCAGGGGAGCGGGATCAGCAGAGGGCCCCGTGGAACCCTGTACTAATGCTGCACCGGGAAAGGCTTAGGTTTGAGCTGCTATCGCTCTTTCTGACTTCGATTAATCATGTCTGTGCATAGGCTTTAAGGTTGTGGAGCTTCCTGTTCGCATTTACAGGATTTGTCATCAGAACGAGGTGCTAACATTGTAAATGGGGTACGCCTCTGATGAACAGAGCAGCCACTCTTCCTTAGTGGGGGGAGGCAACTTGGTCCAAACAACTTTTCCAAATGCAGAGGTTTGTGTGAGGCCTTTTGTGTGGTGGCATTGACATGCATGCCAACATTTTAGAACAGGAAAGTGGGAGGTTTTGAAAAAATAATCGGGGTAATGAATTTTCCCCATTGACTTCTATGGAAGCAGAGGCCGTTTCAGGCGGGACACAGCTAAAATAAAGCATTTTAGGGCTTCAGAAATCTGCAACCTCTTTCCTATCATATATATCTATGTGCTGTGAAAAGGTAAGGCCGCATAGGGGCAGTAGTCTGTCTTTCAGAGCCTGACTTCCTGATCATGCTCAGTAAAAGGGACATACAGCCTTGTGCTTTTAGCATTGCTTTTAAGACATGGGCAATGCATTTAAAATTTCTGGAAATTGGAGGACGTGGCCCCCACGCCCTAAGACAGAAGCCACTACTGGAAGCGCTGTACAAGGTCAAAGTCATTAGTGGTGCAGATGCACCAGGGGAGACTGTGATTCAGCATTAAAGTACTTTAACACAATGCTTGTAGATTGTTCTCCACATACGTGCAAGGTCGGATTGGGAAGGCGGGTATTCGGGCATGGGGTTATGGTCCGGTGTCTCAGGGTCAACTGCGGGCCATTTTTTTGTGCTTCCGTAAACCGGTCCACAGAGACTTACTGTCTTCCAGCCAGGCCACTGTAATGTGGCACCAGCATCACAGGCACCACTCCCCCATTATGTTATGTTATGTTAGGGACTATTTGTATAGCGCCTATCACCACCGGTCTCTAAGCGCTTACCAGAAAGAACATAACACACTAATGCCCTTAGAACCCCTGCCATGCTGTAAATTGAGACTTGTGAACCGGTGCTGCTCTGGCCGTTGTGGCATTCTCACCTCAGTTCCCTGCCTCATGTGGCATGCCAGGCCCGGAAGTAGAGTCATCACCCGCTGAGCCATCACGTTTACGCCATCGTTCTTCCCTAAATTTAAGTCTCTCTTCCCTTTCTAAGTGCACATGCTGGCTAGGCATCAACGTCACTTCCCATCCTATAAATCTTGAAAAGTTCCGCTCCCAGGGTGTAGAACATAAAAGGGTACAGTACCACAAGCTGTTATTCAGTGTCCCTGTGGAGTTGAAAAGGGGTCTCTATTAGCAACAATAGGTATTGCGGCCTTAATGCAATCACTCTCTTTATAATTGCACTAAGAGTGCATAACCTGATAAGGCTAATGGAGGTGCCTTTACAACTCCACGGAGACGCCTAGTAACAGCCTATGGTATTTGCACCCTTTTGTTGCTTCGTGCCTTTTCATTTATTACCTATGCTACTGGTAGGATATTTTTTTGACAAAAAAAATAACAAACATTAACATTTGCAATGCCAATACCTCCAGCATTCACTAATGCGAGACCTATTGCATTGCAAATGCTTGTTTAATGTGTTCTTTTAGGGACATGTTTGTGCCTAGGGTGAATTCAAGAGTTTCATATGCAAAATAGACAAAATGACTACATTGCCCCAAAAAATACTCAATCCATTTTAAATGATCAAATATGTAAAACATATACAAAGAAATGAACCCTAATGATGTAATAAATTTTTATAAATCAGCCTAAAACATTAAGTTAAACAATAACAACTAAAGGCAGTAATATAGATAGTAATAATAATGTGTTATTAATTAATATAACTTTTCAATAAAACAATACCCTTTTTAATCCTCAATGAACCCTACAACCTGATAAAAATCATACACATTTATTACATAATAAAACCATAATTAGACCTCTAAACAAAATGATAACAATTAAGTAATTATTATAATGAACGCAAAACAATTCTATATTAAACAATATATCTTTTTTTAAAAGCACTGCCCACTAAATCCCATAATAAAGCGCACCATCCGAAAAAATATCTCACATAATAAAAAAGTAATATTAGAAAACAACAATTTAAAATGTAATTCTCAAAATAATTGTAACAGAAATATCAGCAAAATATAATACATTAGAATGATATGCACTAAAATATTTAAGTAAATGATCATTTAAACACTTGTATTGTGAAAAAAACATATACTTACCCTAGATATATTCTCCCTCCATAGTTTTGTAATCATGATGTTTTGACCAGACTATTACTCGCACCTCACCATGCACAGTGATGCCTGCCATCAGTGATACCCTTTCGTATGTAATCAATGATATCATCAATGATGTCATTGAGCATGTCATGGATGATGTAATATGTGAGGTCATAAGCAGTGCATGGTGAGGGTGCGATTTATAGTTACTTCCGTTAACTATAACTTGTAAATGTCAGTTTCTTTTTGTTTAAAATGTTATGTTTTTTACTGACATTTTCACCCAACTATACCATCACTTTGTTTGTTATTCAGTGAATTTCTACATTTCTTTTTTCATGTAAAGTAAGATATTATTCCTCTATTTAACTAAATTATATCATCACTGAAACCGTTGCTTTTTCTAGTGATTTTCTTAATGTAAATTAGATTTTATTACCATAGGTATGCCATACCCCTGCCATTCATGGCCTTTTATTTATTTATTTATTTATGCGATTTTATATAGCGCGAACTTTACCCGAAGGTGTCAGAGCGCTTTACATAGGACCCAGTTTCAAACATAAGGACTGACGGTACAAAAAGAATTTGAAAATTTTTGACTTACATAAGAACCAGTTGAAAACATACGGATTTAGGATTACATGCGTTATAAAAAGGTACAGAGAAAAATTGCAAATGTACAAGAGATAAAGTCACACAAGGAGGAGATACAAATCGATAAACTCTAGGCATATACTAGTGAAATCTCTATCTACTTAGGGAGGGGATACACATGGATGTACTCTAAGAGTCACATAGGAATGGTAGAGAGCAGAGCGGACTCCTGCATAAACTAGTGATTAGAGTTATCTCTATATACATAGGGAGGGGGTAAGACTGGATATACTCTAAGAGTCACATAGGAATGGAAGAGAGCACAACGGTCTACTGCATATACTAGTGACTAGAGTTATCTCTATATACATAGGGAAGGGGTAAGACTGGATATACTCTAAGAGTCACATAGGAATTGAAGAGAGCACAACGGTCTACTGCATATACTAGTGATTAGAGTTATCTCTATATACATAGGGAGGGGATACACATGGATATACTTTAAGAGTCACATAGAAATGGGAGAGAGCGCACCGTTCTACTGCATATATTAGTGATTAGAGTTATCTCTATATACATAGGGAGGGTATATGACTGGATATACAGTCACAGCACCAAGGGAGGGACAGAGAAGGGTAGGAAAGTGAGACAAACCAGAGAGGGAAGCAGTTAGTAACAAGTAAGACAACGAGGACTGTGTCAGAGGCATCAGGAGAGACAATAGAGAGGTCACTAGGACAGAGGGGGGAGGTCAGAGATCGCTAAAAAGGCGGAAGAGAAAGGTAGAAGAAGAAGTGAGTCATAAAAAGACAATGGCAGGGAACACAGAGGTCCAGGTCTGAAAGTCCAGGAAGAGTGCTGCCATAGCCAGCAAGTCCGGGGGGAGAAAGGCAGTGCGCAGCAACGGTTGGGTGTGTACCATCATGTGTTTATTATGTCCTTGCTGCAGAGAGAGAAATTCCCTTTAGGTTTGTCCCTGGAAGCGCGTGGTCCGCTGCTCACCTCTGTCCCGATGGGGGTTACCGTGGGGCCTGGCCTGCAACCAGGCACTACACCCAACCCCCTACAGCCAGCCAAACCCCTTCCGTGCAGGGCCTTCTTCTGTGAACGGTATGGGGTGGGCCGCAGGGCGAGGCCAGGCCTGTATCCACCCCCGTGGACCACGGACCCCCTGTCACTTATGGCCTTCAGCTGTGCAGGGAGTGAGGTTGGATGCAGGGCCTAGCCTGACACCCACCCCATGTATTATTGTTGTTGTGTTTTGACCTAGCAGTACTCTTGCTGGGGTAAGGGGGTCGCTCTGGCTCCAAATAAAAAAATGGCCTTAAGGGAGCTCACTCTGGAACTACCCCACAAGGTCTAGGGGGTCAGGGTACCCCTTCACTCCCCCCTATAACTTAATTGTCTTTCATTTGTATGACACAAGGACTGAGTCCCTGTGTCCTGTAATGGCGCAGTAACATTTCTCTTCATGTTGTGGTCATTCCATCAGAGTATGAGCTTCTTGCTCCAACGAGAGCAGGCCAACCAACGGGGAAAAAAGGGCCCTTGGCCAATGAAATCGCTCTATTGTTTGTACATATTACACATTGATGGTAACCACTGTGTAATTATAATTAGGTCAGTGTTTCCACTATAAGAGCATTTTTTGTTTCATTAATAACTTTGGCACAGAAAAAGAAAAATATATATATATCTGTGTGTGTGTATGTGTGTGTGTGTTTATGTATATATATATATATTTATATATATGTATATCACTTTTCTTTCCGAATTGGCAAGGTTCACACGAAAAGACGGACACGGACCCAAAGGAAGTGCTCAAATTAATTTACTCCGTTTGTCACCAGGACGCGT
The DNA here is from genome assembly GCF_964261635.1 of Lissotriton helveticus. NCBI lineage: Eukaryota > Metazoa > Chordata > Amphibia > Caudata > Salamandridae > Lissotriton > Lissotriton helveticus. The sequence goes on along the minus strand of NC_136069.1, from coordinate 190,051,531 downwards.
TTCAGCTCAAACGAGCCTTGTTCACATGATATGCCGGAGCACAAATTCAGTGCATTTAGAAATGACAGTGCAATACGTTGAAATACGTTGAAACACCACATGACCAACCATGCATAGACATAGACAAAATCATAACAATTGTTGAACACATTTTGTAGAGCATAAACAAATATGAGTAAAATACTATAGATCAGCCTGATTGACAATTCTTAAGTAAGAAAATGATCACGGGACATAAATAAATAATCTAAATACCCAAATTGCTGGAACTATAAACAGTAGAATACTGAAAAATCCCTGATATTAGTTACATTACTAACAATGACCAAAGTTTGAGTGTATATATATATATATATATATATATATATATATATATATATATATATATATATATATATATATATATATATATATATATATTCACTGAAAAAACCATAGGTTATAGACCATATATAGTTAGGAATTAGCATTTAAAAAACCTTATTTTACTCACACAAAACCATTGAAATTCCATATATAGTTAGTTGCACTAACTATATATCGCGCACCCGCAATCCACTGCTGATGATGTCACATATTACATCATTCATGACATGGTCAGTGACATCACTGATGACATCACTGATGACATCTCAAATGACATCACTGATGACATCATGACACACCAATACCAGTTACTACATACGCACTCACTGATTCCTATGTCTACACACACATTCACTCATTCACCCATACAATCACTCATACATACAGTCACTCATTATTACAACACTATCATATGCACTCATACACCTATGCAGACAGTCACACACTGCCACTCATCCATGGAGTTACTCACACACCAAGTCAGTCCTGTAAAGAATCAATCACACTTCCATTTCCTCATCTATACAGTTAAACACAGAACACCATACTTCAGTGACATCACTGATGACATCACTAATGACATCTCAAATGACATCACTGATGACATCTCAAATGACATCACTGATGACATCATGACACACCAATACCAGTTACTACATACGCACTCACTGATTCCTACGTCTACACACACATTCACTCATTCACCCATACAATCACTCATACATACAGTCACTCATTATTACAACACTATCATATGCACTCATACACCTAGTCAGTCCTGTGAAGAATCAATCACACTTCGATTTCCTCATCTATAGTTAAACACAGAACACCATACTTTTCACACATATACTAACACATACTTACTCTCTTATACAATCACTGATACAAGTACACATTGATATGCACAGAGTCACACACCTCCAAGCCAGCCACACACACACTCAGTCTTCCATACATCCACTCATTCTTCAATATGTAAAACGTATTTAAACTTTACAAAAACACACAGACACTAGATGATGTCATCAGTGATGTCATTTGAGATGTCATCAGTGATGTCATTTGAGATGTTATCAGTGATGTCATTTGAGATGTCATCAGTGATGTCATCAGTGATGTCACTGACCATGTCATGAATGATGTAATATGTGACATCATCAGCAGTGGATTGCGGGTGCGCGATATATAGTTAGTGCAACTAACTATATATGGAATTTCAATGGTTTTGTGTGAGTAAAATAAGGTTTTTTAAATGCTAATTCCTAACTATATATGGTCTATAACCTATGGTTTTTTCAGTGAATTTTCAAGGTTTTGTAAATGCTAATTCCTAACTATATATGGTCTATAACCTATGGTTTTTTCAGTGAATTTCATTGGTTTTTTAACAGCTAATATCTGTAGCTGTAAAATGTATTCTTCTTTAAATCCAAAAATATATTTTATATGTTTATTAATAATTTTTTTTAAATTATTTTTTTTTTCTTCGTTCCCGCTTCGCGAATCGGGAAGCTTCCCGTTAGCTGACCTTGATGCCGCGAAATAGACCGCGAGCCGGTAAACGTTCCTTTACCGCAACTGCCGCGTTAGAAAACAACATCGTGACGCCTCCTGTCCGCATGACGTTTCGCGTTGTCGCGTGATACGTCATATGACGTGCTACGTTAGCGAACTGGTACGCTTACTGAGGCGCAAAGCGCAGGTTTCTGGAAGCAAACCGGGAGGCCCTGCAAAGCGCGTAACGTAAACACAGCAGGTCATGTGACTTGGTAATAACACTTTTCATTGGTTCATTTCACTTTTGGTTTCCTAATGATGTAAGACTAGGTCATATAATCTAAAATGAACACTTTTCATTGGTTGAGAACTATTGTTTTTCCCAAATGATGAAAATCCCTCCTTCTTTCCTCACTCTGACTTTCATCATTGTGAGAGAAAGACCCTTTGTTACCAGTGAGCAATGGCTTCTTTAGTAGCTTCAGCTGGTGCTTCCCCACCACCTCCACCACATCCAAGGAAGAGTGGACCACCTGCTGAAGTTATAATTCAGCAAGAAGAGGAAGAAGAGGAACAGGAGGAAGAGCACGAAGAGAGGCACTTTTTGCCTGAGGAGCCCAGGACGTCTCACCGGAAAGAAAACTTCATTTGGCAATTTTTTAAAATTCCCAAAGGTCAGAAAAAAGTAAATGCAAGATACGTAACTTGCCTTATATGTCAAGATAGACTGTCCAGAGGGACCGACAAAAAAGACAGTTTCGGAAACTACACAATGCATCGCCATATGACTAGGTGGCATCCTAACAACTACAGTGCTGCACAGTTTCGTAACGACCTAGATAATCTCCCTATTATGGCCAGAAGATCTGTTGTACCGGAAGTAACGGGACCAGAGGGCAGGGAGATGGTGCCAAATATACAAACGAGATTTCGTGAAGTAAAACAAGTCTGCGTACATTGCAGTGGATTCATTTGCTACGGAGAAAGTAGCATCACTCTGATCAACAGAGCTATTGACTATCATATGCAAGTTTGTACGAAACGCCCCTAATAATAAATTCTTTTTTTTTGTTTTGTTGCTCCTGTTGAGCCCTTTACAATGAATCGTTTTCGTTGCCCCCTCCGAAAAAACCCCCCAAAAAATATAAAACTGTTCAGAAAAATTCAAAAAAAGTAAAAAAATGTTCAGAAAAATAATAAAAAAAATATAAAACAACAAAAACAATAAAAAAAAAGTTCTTTTCAGAACTACCTCCCCGTTATTAAAAAATTGGTACAATATTTGGAACTGTGCCAACCTCTATTTCTCTTAGTTCGCTTCCCAGTTCGCTCGCCGGTACGCGAACCGGAAGCGAACCCAAATTTTTTTTTTAAAAAAAAGAACAGTAAGTATAAGGGAAGGAAACAGACAGTTATGTTAAAAGAAAGACAGCTATAGGGGAGTAAACTAGAGATACTATTACCCGTAATCCACTGCTGATGATGTCACATATTACATCATTCATGACATGCTCAGTGACATCATCAGCAGAGGATTGCGGGTAACAGTATCCCTAGTTTATTCCCTATAGCTGTCTTTCTTTTAACATAACTGTCTGTTTCCTTCCCTTATACTTACTGTTCTTTTAAAAAATTTTTTTTTAGATCAGTCAGAAACAGTGAAAGTAATGAAATATAAAAGACTACGTAGAATATGAGCACTGTATGCAACAACTTTGACACTTACAGAAGCCTCACCTTCTCCATGCCTCCTACACAGTTCTACATGTACATCATAAATGCAAACAGAACAGAATTAATTATACATGTTAAATGGTTTATTTTTGCTGTTCTCAGAATGTATCAAATTTCACCAAAACAGTGACTTGAAGGTATTCATCATATAACAGCGGGGAAAAAAAACCACAATCAAAATGATTGTGTTTAAAAAACCCATACAACATAACAAATCAGAATTCAGAACTCCTTAAAGTTAACTTACTTTCCATGACGGCCAAGGATGTCCTATGAACAGCTTACACTCTGTTGTGCTGTTATTACTTTCAACCCGCCACTTTCTGAAAGAAAACCTCCATCGTTTTCAAAAACATGTTACATACAATAAATGACTTCTCGCTCTCTACCACACGTTTCCACAAGGCCAAATCGTGTCTGAGCCATTTATAACTCTTAGAATTCTTTTAAGCCAATCCCGTCATGTTGTATTTCCGCAACTTTCACAATTAAAATGTTGAAGATCATTTTCACAATCCTGGACTACTAATATCTTCCCCTTCTTGCTCAATCATGTTCTACATTTCCTATCACACTGATACTGCTTACTATGAAGCAGACTTACACTACCTTTATGACTAGTACAATTATTTAATTCTCTACATCACTTTTAATCACAAAGCAATGTAAAACAGTAGACAGCATTGCAGACTTACATTCCCTCTACTCCATGTTTTGATTGGCTGCTTCAATTAGCTTATAAAAAGAAACAGTTTTTCTGAACTCATTCAAAGTGCACGTATTTCTCCATGACGTCCAGTGTTATGGTAAGAAGTTATGTCTCTGTACTACACTTATCCTCAAGGCCAAATCGTGTAGGAGCCATTAGAACTTCTTGAAATTCTTCAGAGCACATCCCGAGATTCTTTCCCTAAAATTTTGGTTTTAAAAACACCAGGTAAGAGTTATTAAGGTCATACGGCAATTTGTTTTTGAAAATTAAAACAGAATCATTGCAGAATGACCAGCCATTTCTACACTTTAAATAAGCTGTATAATGTCCTGATGTTATTGAAGGACCATCATGATATATAATTGCTACAGTTACAAAAGTCCTTCCTGATATTGACAACTGTGAAGCCACAAATTTTTTAATTAAAGTTGTCAATTTTGTTCCATCAGGCCTCCATCGTTGGAACGTTAAAATGACATACTGGCCATATGTTCGTATAAATAATGTGGACATCATTTCAGATTTACATTGGCTACACTCCATGTTGTGATCAGCTGCTTTTACTAGCTTATTAAAAGAGACTGATTTACTGTCTGGCAAAGTTAAATATATAAATCTTTCTGAGTCTACACTAGTACTACTTGATACCCTACAGTTCTCGCAGTCATGCTCCCATTGATAAGAAAGCCCAAACAGGTGATCTACATCTACACCTTCATCATGCAATACATCAAGCATATACATTAAAAACTCCTGACAATCTTGCTGACTATTTTGAGAGAATTGTGTTTGGCCTGAACATCTGTCTAACAGATTTCAAATTTCAGACACACTTTCTATGTTTCTTCTATCAGTGCTACATTTCTCTAACACAGAATTTAACAAACTGCAAAATCTTTGATCAGAATTGACCACAATCTCTTCTTTTACATTTTCTAGAGAAAACAAAACATTAACCACTACATTAGCATAGCAGTTGACACCAGAACTGTTTTCAAATTGAAAACCAACAACATCTTCAACAGAATCCTTTTTGTTTCTGCTTATAATTTCAGGTTCATCGACTTTTCGTCTTTTTGCTACAACCTCCCCAGTATTGGTCACATTTCTTCGTTTCCGGCCTACCACACGTTTCTCAAACAAAGGATACTGAGGCAAATGTGGCGCATACTCTCTTCTTAACCTATTGTATGCCTTAACACAATCTAGATCCGCACAAATGTTTGTGACATCACACTCAATCAAGTACAATCCCGATAAAGTTCTAACTCGTGACAATGCCACATATGCCATACCCTCCTTGAACACAGAACTGCCAATATTCACCAATGCACAGTCTACACTTAAACCTTGCGATTTATGGATTGTCACCGCATATGCCAAGCAAACAGGAAACTGCTTACGACGAACATATAAGTCTTTTACAAGCAAAAATCTAGCAGAACAACGACCAATTAGCTGTACTTCCTCAATGCCATCAAATTTAATTTTTAAAAATTCAATTCCATCTCTATTTCTGTATTTCACAAAATCAACAACATTACCCATTGATCCATTTACCAGACCTCTTTCAACATGTAAATTCCTTCTTAAAATTATACGGCAGTTCAAGCACACATTCAGAGTCTTTTCAAAACCCGCAGTTTTAGATATACTCTTCTCTAATGAATCCAATTTTGTTTTTAGATTCTCAGACAAAATAATTGTTGATCCCATATGCTCTACTCTGTCAATAGCTTCCAGTTTCACAATCTCTTGCTTTTCTAAATGCAACATTTTGTTGTTGAATTTGGCACATTCTGCAAGAGTTGGCATCAAACATATTCCAGATTTTTTCTCAGTAACTTTCTGAAAAATATTCTCAGGCACAACATCTTCGTCTGGATATAAATTTGTCAGTAATCGTGCATGTAAAGCTTCTTTCCCATGCTCGGTCACTTTTCCAATTCTAACATCTTGTAGAATAGTCTTGTAAACTTCATCCTTTGCCTGACGCATATTTTCATGCAGTTCAGCATAATTGAAGTTTAACCATATATTGACGTTGCCAATGCTCCCTAAGCACTTCCTGGTATCTTCATGCGTGAGCATTTTGAACACAGGTTGCCCTTTCACTGGTGTCAGCTGCAGAAGATCTCCGAAAACAATGATGTGTTTGCCACCAAATAACACATCATACTCTGTTTTGAGAACTTCTTGCATTCTCAAATGCACAAAGGCAAGCATGACATTGGAAACCATGCTTACTTCGTCAATGATAAGAAGTTTCATTTTCCTCAAGACTCTTGAAACTTCAAAACAAGCATCTCCAGATAGCTTGTGATATTCTAATTTGTTGTCATGCTCCACTGGCAGCATCAGTAAACGATGTAAAGTAATCCCTTTAATGTTATGTGCTGCCAGTCCAGTTGGAGCGGTGACAACACAAGACAGCGATGACTCTGTCCTTTCCTGCAAATAACATGAAATTGCTTTAATAAGGAAACTTTTTCCAGTTCCCGCTTCTCCACTCACGTACAGTCGGACAGGCTTCAACGACGTACATGAGCACTCTTTCTTGTCATTACTTAATCCATGATCAATTTGCATGGTAAGTTCGTCATATATTTTCCTCTGCTCAACGTTGAGTTGTCTTTCCAACTCTTCTAAGTTAACCGCATCCTCCTGAGCATGTGCCATGGCTCTTTCCACTTCATTCATAGCAGTGGCAGCTTCATTTTCGATAAGAGGTCCTCCTAGTGGATCCTGACTCAATGAAGCAGAACTCTGACTGTCCTGAGAACTGTCTCTGGCAATCTCGGCTGCAATCGTTGCTTCCTGCTCAATTTCCACATTCAACATTTCTACATATTTGGGAAAAGCAGGACATTCTATGGTCTCCTTGGCAGCATTGAATGAGTCTTCGTAACAAAGGAAATCTCCAAGCAGTTCCTCTTCTGCACGCCAAGGCTTAAAAAGTTGCAAAAGTGCTAAATAGAAAAACTCCTTTTTTTCAGGAGATTCGCCACTCAATTTTCGATGGTTTATCAAGTGGCATTTTCTTTGCTTGACCAGACATCCCTCACTTCCTATTACAGCATACACTCCTTTCTCAGTATCTTCTTTGATGTTCCTCTTGAATATGTAATTTTGCAGAACCTCATACAGACAAACATTCTCGAGGTGACTGCTTCGATTTGGATAATATGTATCCAACATGTTGCTCTTCAAAATATCGGTACTGTTTGGCTCCTTTTCCGCCAAATACTCAATTTCCCGCACAGGTTTGAGAACTCGATTACGCGTTGCAGCAAGACCAACACTCGCCCAAACGATACTCCTGGACTTGGCATAGAGACTTGCTGAAGACAACCGGTCAGAACATTCGTAAGCTCCAATTTCTCGATGCGACAACATCTTCAGACTGAAACTGTACAACTTCTTGCTGAGGCTCTTTTCATGGGAAATGTCCTCCCACATATCCTTCAATTCTGTCTTCTCTTTTTTGGTGATGTAAGATGTCACATACCGAGCCACAGCCATACAGTTATCAGCCACAAACTGTATATCCATGTTAGCATTCCACATGGACAAAATCACCGGGTTGTAGTGTGGAAAAATACAAACTGGGGGGGCACTACCAACCAGAATATAAGATCCTTAATTATTGCCCGGCGATGTCGCCTCTTGAACCCACAAAGAAGTTAAACTATTGAAGAGGCAGGCGCTGGAGACTGGAAGGCAGGAAACAAGGTTTTTATTCGCTCCGGAGGAGAACACAACGAAAACGGACAGAAGGTATCGTTCTGAGGTGCTCTAACTGCATCCCTGAGGCCTGGCCTCTTATACACTAGTTTATCTCTTTATTACATGTCACACATTCTCGTTGTTACTTTGATGTACGGAAAGACATCCTCAGAATCCCCCCTTCCCAGCCCGTTCCCATGCAAGGCTACAGTGGAAGTCCCCGCCCCTTTCACAACAGGTGATGATCATCGCGCAGCTGGGTATTCCGCCGATTCACGGAGTGTGCGGGTTTCGATCGGATCTTGTGGGATGGGGGGGCTTTTGATCATCTCGGGGGTCCTTTGAGGAGGGAAGCTTCCTATTGTATGGGGAGGGGCGAGAGAGTGGTATCGGCAGAGCTAGGTGTCGGCCTGGGAACGGGGAAGACAAACGGGCACACGGGGAAAAGGGGTTTGCATCAAAAGGGCCGGAGGTCATGACGGGGAAGCAGGGAGGTGTCGCGCTGGGAACAGGATGAGGGCCTGGGGCAGAGCAGCGCCGAAGAGGGGTTTATGACTCAAGGCAGGTGCAAGCAGGGGGGGGTTGCCAGCGAAGTTAGGAGAGAGAGAGAGAGACGCGCTGGCTCTCGGCGAGAGCAGGGAAGCCATGGTGTCCAAAATGGCGGCTGTTTTACGCGCACAAAAGGTTTAAGGAGAGCAAGAGGGCGCCGATAATGTTGACGGTTTTCAGCCTAACTTTTAACAGTCCTCCCTTTTCAACATATCTAGCCAACTTGCTTACTCAATGTCAATTTTCATCAAATTCCTAACTTCGGTATCATATAATGCCCTCATATGTTCGCTTCCAATGTCCACAGTTTTGGGAAAAATACAACTCGCACATAAAGAACACATAGGTGGCAAACATTGAATTCCTAAGCATAGGCCACATATTACAACTACGGGAATCAGGATAATGGTGAGCAGTCTCCAGCCCCAGCTTTTGACGGTGTCCCAGAACCAACCACCAAGCGACCATTCTTCTTGCTCTTGGTGAACTTCCGAAGAGAGTCTGTGAAGATGTTCGATGGCTTTGTACACTGAGGGTGAGTTGTCCGGTATGTATGTACAACAGCTGGCCCCAATAATGCGGCATGCTCCTCCACGGTCCGCCAGAACCACATCTAGAACGAGGCGGTTCTGAAGAGCCACCAAACGGACCGCTTGGAGCTCGGCAGTGTTGTTGGCAAAGATGCCCGTTGTGATGTTCATGGTTGTCTCGACTGCCTGAGTCAAATGTCGGATGGCACGGCTGTTTGCCATCGGGCCCCAGAGGGGGACGAGTCCTTTCATAGCATCGAGAAACTGTGCCCCTGTTGAGTCGGCTTGCTCAACGTCCTTGGCTCGTTTTTGTCTGTGGTGATTCGCTGGGGCCACATAAGTTGGAGGAAGGACGAAGGAGATGTAGCAAGTGCCCCCCCAGCCTTTGGGGAGCCAGGTGTAGGCCTTCGTGCCACAGATGAAATACATGTTTGGGGATGACACAAAGGAAGGTGGATCCGTGGAGTCCAAAGTTCTGGTAAAGCGGCAAGCGCTGTGACCCACCAGCTGTGTCCCAAGTCCTTCTACACACATGTGGCCTGTGACGTTGATGACCGTCAGGGCCACAGTCAGAGTGGCAGCCGTTCGTTTCCGCAGATAGGAGAAGGTGGGTCTGGTTGGATTGTTGAACACCTGCATTTCGATTCGTTCTTTGGCCGGAATGTCCATTTGGATTGAGTCGCTGGGGGTCAGCGGGCAGAAGTGTGTCTTTGTCTTGTTTCGCCCGGCCCCATGAGAAGAATGTGCTGCAGCTCTGCTGGAGGTGGCATTTCCCGTATAGCTCTCTTGCAGGAGGATCAGCCAGGCAAGGCAGGAGCCGTGGACGGAGAAGGGTGAAGGGATGAATGGTATTGAATGTCCAGTGGCATGGGGTAGCAACCCACAGATCCAGCAGTTGGTGGCGTTGGTGGCAAGATTGTGCTGGTGAAGTAGCTGCACGAAAGAGTTGTTCCAAAACTCCTTTCGCCTCTCTCTTAGTTGAGGAGAGAGCGAAATTAGATAATGTTCCTTCATGGTGGTAGGCTGAGCAGTGGTTAGGAATGTTTCGTGAGCAGGTGCGTGTTCTTCCATAATCCAGAGCGTAGTCATGAGGAGAAAACAGAGGAGGATTACGATGAAGAGTGCAATTGTCTTTGAGCTATGGAGTCTGTCTGTTCTCGGATTTCTGTAGTGGGTATTTCCTGTTGTCTCAGTCGGTTTCTTGTTTGGCGCTTCCATCATCTTCTTATCTGGCGCTTCCATCATCTTCGTCTTCAAGGTGCTCGGTAGTGGGCAGGACCACAGACTCAGTTTTAGCTTCTCTCCAGGTAACCCTTGGTAGTTTGGGTCACCGTTCTGAGATTCTTTAACCTAGTCCGTGGCCTACTTAGCCGAAGCTCCCTCCTTTCGACGCAGGAAATACCCTTCTCGAGATGGCACAGTGGGGTCAGGATGTTTTGAAAGTTCAAGTGTCTCTGTATCAGGGTAGCAGTTCAACGATGGTCGGTCCCGGTTCAGGAGCTCTTCTTGGGTGTTGACGGTGTCTGTCGTGGCCAGGGCTGGAGAGACCTTTTTGCAGTGATGAGCGTGCAGCCAGTGTTTCTTCCCCTCCACTCGAAGTGCGGTCCGAGTGGTGATCAGCACTTGCCAGGGGCCCGTCCACCGGGGTTCCAAACTCTTTGATCGCTGAAAGTTTCGGATCAGCACGAAGTCCCCCGGCTGGATGGCGTGACCCGGACCCCTGGAAGCATCGGGGATGGCCTGCCGCACCTGCTGATGAAGGACAGACAAAGTTTCAGTCAATTTGTACAGATAATCAGACATTAGGACATCCGGAACGTCATGAATGGATGTTGGTTTCGGGGCAGACCAGACGCTCATGGGTCGACCGAAGACAACTTCATAAGGGGTTAAGTGATGTCGGGTGGGGGTAGAGCGCATCGATAGCAATGCCAATGGGAGGGCGTCTGGCCATTTCAGGCCCGTCGTAGCCACTATTTTGGCCAGTTTAAGCTTTAGTGTGGCGTTGTGTCGTTCGACAAGCCCAGCAGATTGAGGGTGGAAGACTGCGTGGAATTTCTGTTTGATACCCAGCCCATTTAGGATGAGCTGGATAACGTTGGCTACGAAGTGGGGGCCATTATCACTCCATAAAACACGACAGAGGCCATAACGGGGGAAAAACTCTTTTAACAGGACCTTTGCAGTGGCCATAGCGGTGTTGTCACGGGTTGGATATGCTTCCACCCATTTGCTAAATGCGCACACCACGACAAGTACATATTTCAGGCCTTGGCATCTGTCTAGCTGGATGTAGTCCATCTGCAGGACTTCAAATGGGTGGTTTGGGACCCCAAATCCCCCCCGGGGTACTACAGTTCCCTTCCCGGGGTTGTGTTGCAGGCATATTAAGCATTGTTGGACCAGGCGTTTGGCGGAATCTGGGATCTTGTCATTGTGCCAAACCCTGGAGACAAGTTCGATCATGGGGGCTGATCCTATGTGGGCTGGGGAGTGTGCCATGGTTAATATGGGAATCAAGTATGAATCAGGTAGCAACCATCTGTTCGTGTCTTTTGTCCGCCAGCAGCCTTCATCGTCTTTCAATCCCACCCGTGCCCATTCAGTCAATTCGTGTTGTGTGCTAGCCGTTTGTATGTCTCTAATTGTGTCCTTGGCGTCAGTCCAGTTTTCTGCTTGTGACCTGGTCACGTACATACGTGTTGTCGTTCTATTTTCAGCTGTCGTTCGGGCGGTGATGTCGGCTAGTGCATTTCCCTGTCCAATAATGTCTGTCACCTTCTTGTGTGCCTGGCATTTGATAACGGCAAGTTTGTTGGGGAGGAGGACAGCTTCGATTAAGGCGGAGACTAAATCCCCGTGCAGAATGGGCGTGCCGTGTGAGGTCAAGTATCCTCTCTCCCTCCAGAGGAGCCCAAAATGGTGAACCACCCCGAAGGCATACTGGCTGTCGGTGTAAATGTTCGCCGTGGTTCCTGTTGCCAGGATGCAGGCTCTCGTCAAAGCAATCAGTTCCGCTGCCTGGGCAGATCGCTGGGTGATGCGGGCTGTTTCTACTACAGTTCGAGCCGTGGTGACTGCATAGGCAGCGGAAGTGGTACCATCGGAGAGTTTGATGCAAGAACCGTCCACCCACAACTCCCCGTCGGGGTCAGGGAAAGCTGTGTCTCTGAGATCGACCCTACTCCTGGTCTGTTCGTCCGTAAGAGTCACGCAGTCATGTACGGGGTGCACATTGGGGTCGTTCTCTGGCAAGGGTAACAGAGTTGCTGGGTTCAGTGTGGTGCATCTTTTCAGGGTGATATGGGGGGCAAGCAAGGTTAGTTCGTATCCAGTCAGTCGTGCACTCGTCAGATGTTGCGTCTTGGTTTGGTTCAGGAGGGTGTCGACTGCATGGGGTACCAGTACCGTGAGGGAATTCGAGAGTACAATCCCCTCACTCTGTCGGATAGAGACTGCAGCAGCAGCTACAGCTCGAAGGCAGGCAGGCAAGGCTCTGGCGACAGGGTCAAGAGTGGCAGAGAAGTAAGCGCACGGTCGTTGCTTAGGACCGATGGCCTGGGTCAGGACAGATAAAGCGCACCCCTCCCTTTCGTGAGTGTAAAGGGAGAAGGGCTTTCTGTAATCAGGGGTACCCAGGACAGGGGCTGAGCAAAGGGCATCTCGTAGTTCTGTGAAGGAGGTTTGACACTCAGGAGTCCAAGGGAGTGGGAAAGGGACGTCTTTGTTTAGGAGAGAGAGCAGTGGTTTTACAACGAGGCTGAAGTTTGGCAACCATTGTCGGCAGAAGGAGGTGAGGCCTAATAGGGAGCGAACCTGCTTCTGGGTTTTAGGGACAGGGGTGTCTAGAATGGTCTGGATTCGATCAGGGGTGAGTTTCCTTCCATCTTTGGACAGAAGGTGGCCTAGGTAAGTGACCTGGGGTAGGCAGAATTGCAACTTCTTCTTGGAGACCTTGTGGCCATTTTCCGCAAGGAAGTGCAAGAGTTGAATAGTGGCGGTAACCGCTAGAGGGGTGGTGTCGGCTGCCAAAAGGATGTCATCGACATATTGTACCAACACCACCCCGTCGGGTAACCGGACTTGGTCTAGTTGCCTTTTGAGGGCCTGGCTGTAGATGCTAGGGCTCTCCGTGTAGCCTTGAGGGGCTCGGCAAAACCTATATGAGCGGGATTTTAGGGTAAAGCCGAAGAGATATCGGCTGTCTGGGTGGATGGGGATGGAGAAGAATGCGTTCTTGAGGTCGATGACGGAAAAGGTGGTGGCAGTGGATGGAATCAAGGTCAGGATGGTGGTGATGTCTGAGACCACAGGGTACTGGGGTACCACCACTTTGTTGATCTCTCGGAGGTCGATGATGAAACGGTATGCTTTCTCATCTCCCTCTCCCTGCTTCTTGATAATGGGCAAGATAGGGCTGTTGCAAACGTTGCTAACCACTTCCTCTACCACTCCTGCGTCTATCAGTGACTGGATAATCATTACCAATGCCTTCTCGCCCTCTGGCGATATCCGATATTGTGGGAGTTTTGGGAGTGTTGCGTCTGGTCGGACAGTAATGTGCACTGGGTCAATTAACATACGCCCTACGTCCGAATCCGCTTTGGCCCACAGATACGGAGGTAGGGTGTCAAGCAGGGACGCGTCGACGTCGGTGATGGAAAACATGTGTCGGGGGGAACAATGTTTAAGCAGAACGGGGTTGTCGTAAAGAAACACTCGAACTCCATCTTGAGAACACCTAATCGTCGCTCGGAAGTGTTTCAGTAAGTCAAGTCCCATAATGGCGTCAGGGCTATTGGAGGAAAGCAGGAACGTGGTGTCGGTGGTGTTGTTTTCTACGTCAAAGAGAATCGGGGCAGACAAAGGGTTGGTGGAGGGCGTTCCATCGAAACCTGTCGATGTTATGAGTGAGCCAGACAAGGGTGCCCTTGGAATCAGTCGTTTAGATAACGCACTACGTGTTGCGCCAGTGTCTACCAGAAATGGAGACTTGGTACCCAGGACCTTAGCAGTGACATAAGGGCCCTGCTGGTCAACATAGAGCTCGACTGGATCCCTCCCTCGCCCTTGGCTGTCCTATGCAAAGGTGTGAGCGTCGTCATAGTCAGATTGTTGATATTGGTTCTGTCTGGGTCGATCGAACGTATTCGGTCTGCTGGATCTGTCATTAGTCGCGTCATTTGGGGGCCCTCGTTGTGGTCCCTTAGGTCTCGGTCCGTTTGCTACATCCCTGGGGTCTCTGTTCCTGATCATTTCCAGGAGAACTGGGCACTGGGATTTCCAATGGCCAGCCCCTTTGCAGAAAGCGCACTGGTCATCTCTAAGGTCTGTGCGTCCACTGTAGGGAGTCAGAGTGCGGTCCTGGGGAAATGCAGTCTTAGGGACGTTTGTCTGGTAGTTTCCCCGGTATTGGTCTCGTCCTATAGTCACCCCTTGCAGTTTGGCAATCATCACCCTCTCTTTTAAGTCTTTCTTCTTTTTCTCTGTCGCCCTATCGTTTTCATTTTTCTGATGCTCATAATATTGGGCCATTTGGAGAATCGCTGTAGGTTTGGAGGCTGCCCAACTACTCTCGCTGGCCTGTAGTTTCTGGGAGATGTCCAATGATAGGCCCTTAACATAATTCTGGACAAACAGATGGTGTCCGGTTGCAGTGGTCATGTCCTGGCCGCTGTAATCGGAGAACACCGTTTCAAACCGGGAGAAGTATTCCGATACATCCTCCTGGGGTTTTTGGCGACAGGCTGTTACTATCGACCAGTCCACTTTCTTTTCTGGGATTAGGGTTTTTAATTTCTCTACAATTTTATCTGGGAGGTCTAGAATGGATTTCAACGGCTTTTGTCCTGGTCCCCGTTGTTTGTCCAAGTCATCGAGTTGTGGCCAGGTATGTCCGAACAGCTCAAGGTGGTCGACTTTCCGGATTTGCTTCCACACATCAGCTGGTAGACATAACCCGAAGAACAAGTCGATGTCAGCCAGGGTCATGATAGTTGAACCCAGGGCTGTACCCAATTCAGTATAGAAGGCAGTGGGGTTTTTACGTAGGTCGGGTAGAGATTTCCGGAATGTCAGTATCTCTTGCCGGTCCCATGGCTGGTAGACCCAGTTGTATACTACCCTTCCCTTCGCATCTTGGTTGTTTGCATCATCGTGAGTCCCTGTACCTCGAGGGGGAACCCAGTAAGGGGCAGCCTCACGTATCGGCATCATGGTGTTAGATTGCTCGGTTGGTGGTTCGGTCACTACGGGGGCCGCGGATTTAGCTCCCGGCTTTCGTTCAGTGAGGTGGCGGAAAACCTCAAGCGTACGCGTAAGGAGGTCCGACACATCACACGACCTTCCGGTACAGAGTCCTTAGGCTCTCGGGACCTTTGTCTCGATATCGGTCCTCGTATGTATTCAAGACATGATAACACAGTCGTACGGTAAAATGTCGTCTGTGACTCCCTGTATACGAGCTGAACATATCTGTGATGTACTCTTCATCATCCTTCCTTTCTACCAGTGTCCTTGCTATTTTGTCGATCCCCGCTCGCTCATCTTTGTCTAGCCTGTTTGTTCTTGCAAGGCCAGCCCCTCGAGTCTCATGCTCGTTTAACGTTGTTGTTGATGCGGGTTTTAATACAAGGGGTTCGGCTGGCACAGAGGCCATTGGGGCCGACGCTGTGGCGGTACCTTCGTTTGTACCTGGGGGTGGCGCGTGCTGCGCCAAGGGTCGAGAAGGGGCGTATGGAGGGGGCATGTAGATGATAGGAGGACCTAACAGCAGGTCCTCATTGGCTTGTCGTTTCGAGGGTAAATCAGGGTAGAGCATGGAGGGGGTTCTAACCGGACACTGGCTTGGCGTTTCCCTTTCTAGTTTCTGTTTAGCTTTCTCTCTTTCCTCTATCTCCTTTTTTAGTTTCTGAGCAGCTAGGTGGGCTGCTTTTTGCAGCTCTTTTTCCAACCTACTCTCAGTTTTCTTTTTACGCTGTTCAGTTTCTTTTCGCCACATGCCGAAGCTATCAAGCATAGTAGGTGTTGTCTTGTTTTTACCTAGGGCAGTTTCTAGCGTTTTTATTTTATCATCATCGAAGGATCCTATCAGGGGCCATTGACTTTCTTGACCCTGTTTTGTATATTTATGCCATAGTTTACTATAGGCAATAGCGGTCAATCCATGCTTCATGAACATGTCCTTATTAGGGGTGCCTTCCAGTGGGGCTGGATGGTCCATCTCTAATAAGCGGTCCGGGCTAAACAGGCTACTAATCAGTGGGGAGAAGACAGACATGACGGCTCGTAACGAGGGACTAAAAAGTCAGCACTGCCTATCTTATCACTAGGTGCAAAGACTAGACAGAATATTTCTATTCTACGTTGTTTGCAGGCAGTGAATACCTCATGGATCACAATAACCAAAGACCAACAAATAACAATGGGGAGAATGAGTAGGTCCGCAAAGATCTGCGTTACCTACCTTTTTCACTATCTGCAAAAAGGGTGGTCTCTTCCCTGTTTGCAGACAGGGAATCTCCAGGAAACAATAATTTTGCGAACAACAGTTCAGTTTCAAGCAATTATAGGGTGGGGGAGAAAAAGATAAGCACGGCTGCTACCCTACCTATCCTCCACTGCTTGCAAAGAGAGAGACCTTTGTTTCTCCGTTTGCGGACAGTGAATCCCTCATAGATCAAGATAACAAAAGACCGATAAATAACAATGGGGAGAATGAGTAGGTCCGCAAAGATCTGCGTTACCTACCCTTTTCACTATCTGCAAAAAGGGTGGTCTCTTCCCTGTTTGCAGACAGGGAATCTCCAGGAAACAATAGTTTGTGAACAACAGCTCAGTTTCAGGTGACTATTGAGTGGGGGAGAAAAATAAGCACGGTTGTCTGCCCTACCTATCCTCCACTGCTTGCAAAGAGAGAGCCTGTTGTTTCTCCGTTTGCAGACAGTGAATCTCCAAATAAACAAAAAGAGCAATACTAGTATTTAACAATCAAGCAATTTTTTTTTTCGCAATTTGTCGTGGTAACACGACCTTACCCGGACCGCATGGACAGTTTCCTGACTTCCGAATCCAGCGCCCGATCGTCCTCTCTTCTTCGTTATCCTCGCGGCACTCCTGATGGTTCCCAGTCAGGACCGTAGATCACTCGAGAGAGGTCTGTTCGGAACCAGTGAAGTTCGGATGATCGGCTGTCAGACGAGGGTCTATCGGACAGACGCGTTCCCGATCGTTGCAGTCGTTCACTTTGTCGTCAGGACCTCTCCCACTGGATCCATGGGTCGCTGATGGGCCCCACGCTTGGGACGCCAATTGTGGAAAAATACAAACTGGGGGGGCACTACCAACCAGAATATAAGATCCTTAATTATTGCCCGGCGATGTCGCCTCTTGAACCCACAAAGAAGTTAAACTATTGAAGAGGCAGGCGCTGGAGACTGGAAGGCAGGAAACAAGGTTTTTATTCGCTCCGGAGGAGAACACAACGAAAACGGACAGAAGGTATCGTTCTGAGGTGCTCTAACTGCATCCCTGAGGCCTGGCCTCTTATACACTAGTTTATCTCTTTATTACATGTCACACATTCTCGTTGTTACTTTGATGTACGGAAAGACATCCTCAGAATCCCCCCTTCCCAGCCCGTTCCCATGCAAGGCTACAGTGGAAGTCCCCGCCCCTTTCACAACAGGTGATGATCATCGCGCAGCTGGGTATTCCGCCGATTCACGGAGTGTGCGGGTTTCGATCGGATCTTGTGGGATGGGGGGGCTTTTGATCATCTCGGGGGTCCTTTGAGGAGGGAAGCTTCCTATTGTATGGGGAGGGGCGAGAGAGTGGTATCGGCAGAGCTAGGTGTCGGCCTGGGAACGGGGAAGACAAACGGGCACACGGGGAAAAGGGGTTTGCATCAAAAGGGCCGGAGGTCATGACGGGGAAGCAGGGAGGTGTCGCGCTGGGAACAGGATGAGGGCCTGGGGCAGAGCAGCGCCGAAGAGGGGTTTATGACTCAAGGCAGGTGCAAGCAGGGGGGGGTTGCCAGCGAAGTTAGGAGAGAGAGAGAGAGACGCGCTGGCTCTCGGCGAGAGCAGGGAAGCCATGGTGTCCAAAATGGCGGCTGTTTTACGCGCACAAAAGGTTTAAGGAGAGCAAGAGGGCGCCGATAATGTTGACGGTTTTCAGCCTAACTTTTAACAGTAGTCGTTGATGTACTTAGACTCTTCGTTCCTCTTCAAATTGTATGTGTTTTTAGGTGATTTCTTCATCACATTATGTCGCAGCGAAGACATCAAACTGTTCACTCTTCCTTTAGAAATCACCGGTCGTGGAAAGCCGAAACGACATTTGGTGTAGAACTTGTCTTTGTTCCGGAATTTACGACGACAGTACTTTCCACATCGATGGCTTTGGAAACGTAGAACTTTTTCTCTTAGGCTTTTTTTCTCCTTTGCGTTTGGAACAGCACACGTAGAATACTGTTCTATGAAACTCATCACTGAGTCTTCTGCATCCGTTCCAAATTTAGGTGCATCCTTGATCCACAGCAACATATGTATATGAGGAGCACCTCTTGCTTGGTACTCCTTCCTCCAGAAGAAATCCAACACCTCTCCAAGAGGTGGATTCTTCTTATTTATGATGAAAGACATCATACCTTTAAATCTATGATTGAAGTACCTACATACATTGACTGGATCCAAAGAGCACAGTTCTCCGGGTGTCTTGAATTCGATGTTTTCTACGTTAGCATTTGCCTCTCGTAGAAATTCAAGTAAGTCTTCCCAGCCATACTCAGCACAGCTCAAAGTGAGGAACCATGTGGGAGTTCCTAAGTTCCTCAGCATACATTTTAAATCACCATGACGACGGTACCAGTACTCATTAGTACCACGCCGACACGCCATGAGATTAATCAGGTGAGAATCCAAAATACTGTCTTGGACATTGACTTTATCCATAAAGTCACTTGCCGAGATGTTTTGCATGTGTATACCACTTTTCAAGATGTGGTTCACTGCATATGACAGTCCAGACAGATCGCTTTCAAACAGGAGATGAAACAAATAAGGAATGCATTGTCGAAACCTAGGATCTCCTGCATACAATCGAAAAGTCCGGTATTCAGAAGCAGGAATTTGATGAGGTCGCTCATCATATCTTCCTCCCTGACCTGTTGGAAAAAGCTGTGGGAAACACCGAGCTTCCAAACTTTCCTCCCAAACACTAATGGGACTCCCTTTCGCTTGTTTCATTTGAAACAACTCAATAGCATTCCCCATGACTTCCTTGGAATGCAAAGGATGAACACTATAATGTTCATATATTTCTTCACTAGTACAGGGTTCTACTTTCTCAATTTGACCAGCACACAAATCGCTATCCTCTTCCTCACTTACTTCCTCTTCTGCAACATATACATTTTTATAGTATTTATTATATTTTTTCAAATACAATGTTGCCCTTTTGACTTTCCTAACATCTACTAAATCTTGCCATATTTTCTTATTCTTTGTCGGAACTCCATTAACTAAGATAACAAGAGGTTCCTCTTCCACTTTTTCTACTCCAATTGTGTTAATGTTTTTCTTCAAATCTAGAGGCAAATAAACAACTCTTCCCTTTAATCCTCTCTGTAAATCTGATGGAGGCAATTTCCCTGTCTTTGGCTCCATTCTTACAATAGCCTGAAAGGGATGGATACTTTGAATCAAAATAGATTCATAAGTATTTAAATCCTTCAAATCAGAAGGAATCTCAACCAATTCCAGATTATTATGAACTGCTCTAGCAGGCATCTGGTTTTGATTTAATTTGTTACAACAATAAGTACACACACGTTGATCCAATCCCAAATCAAAACAATTTTCTACCATCAAGTATGTTGTAAAATCCTTCCATTCACTATTATTTTCCCTTTCACTTTTTCCATATAAATCCACTAACTTAGTCTGATTCTTATAATAAGTGCGTCGACAACACACACAAGTGAAATTTGGCCTCTCACTTGATTTCACCTCAAACGTCGCAATTTCCCTCTGGAAATTATCTGTACTGGAAACCTGTACACTATCTTCCACATTACTCTCTTCTTCTTGGTCAATTTCAACATTCTCCTCTTTACTTCCAAAGTAACAAAACTCAATTTCTTCACATATATTCTTCACATCTATTTCAGAACCATGCAAAAGAGCAGCACATAATTGTTTAAGCATAATTGCTGGACTCTTAGCATAATACAACATTCTAACTAATTTCCTCACTTTATTATGATGCACTGCTAGCATCCTGAAATGATGAAAAACACTCTGGCATACTCTCCTGGAAAGACAAGCCAGTGAATGACCATGCAAACCTATCACTTCTCTCACTCTGCAAGGATCTAATTCTTGCAACAACTTCATTTTCTGCTTCAAACTTTTCTTATTAAATGACCGTATAAAATCACAAAGCAAATTGATGGAATCCTGTCGTACACTGCAAATACTACTACACTTCCAGGTGTACACAGGACCCTTAGGACGTCTCCCTAAAACCTCATTACCTAACACCTCTTCTATCTCTGTTGTCACAAGTTTTTCTTTTTCAACTGGACAACCATCTTTCACTTCATAAGCTCGACCACTGGTGTCAACTGCATGCACCAAATCATTATCCTGGAAATAACTCTCCTCATTAAAAAATGCCTCAGAGCTTGAACTATGCATCCATTCTCCAGAAAAAACTTCACAAAAATTACTACGATTAACTATTCTCTTCCATTTACTATTTCTTTTGAAATCATAAATTGCCTTGTTTAGCTTCCTAATTCTATTGATTGTCAAAATAAATAACTTACGTTTAATTTCAAATGCCTGATCAATAACTTTCTCAACTATTTTTTTTCTCTTATAAAAAACCACTTTCTGTTGACCTTTCTTAATATTTTTTAACAAATTGCCAATTATCCTGTTGCGGAACATTCGTTTACGAATGTCCCTAAACTGTTGTTTCCTTCTACTTTCATGCATAGAGTTATCTCTTACTATGTTAATGCGATGCTGTGCGCGCTACGAATTTCGTTTAAATAATTAAATTGTGTACTTACCTGCAATTATCCATATGCCAGTTTTTAGGTCCCTCCACCCTGCCCCTCCCCCTCCCCGCCTCCCTGCCCCACCGTAACTCCCTCCACGGCCTGCGGCTGTGAGGAGGTGAAGCCTATCTCCAATTTTTCACTGAACAGGACTCATCTCTTCTTAACCTTGGATAAACCTCACCGACTCTGTGTCCCCTGCACATAATTAAATGTAAAGGGGCAGATTTATATTAACTAGCACATCCCCGGGGATGCACCAGTTAACGTGCACCGCTGCTCTGCCACCCACGGTGTGCCGCATTTACAATCAGATAGGACAAAGCTGCATCAAAACCCTGCGCCTGCTTGAAGCAGGCATAGATCTTGACGCAGGTAGGCTGAAAGCTAAAGCAACACCTAAGTGTTGTGTGCAGAAGTTGCAAAAAAGGAAAAATGGCGTTTAAACCAGTAATGAGCCCATGCTAACTTAACACAGTGTAAAGATATCCAGGATCTACATCAGTTTGGGGTTCACGAACCTGGCAGGTACAAGGCACTGAGGCTTTGCACCGTGCATGTCTCATCCCAAATCATATGTTGTTTGTGAATGAAACAATTTCCCAGACCAAATGCTTTGGATTGGCTACTTCTAAAAAATTAAACACCCCTACTATCCCGGAGTTAGAGGAATATGATGGTTGGAGTAATTTTACTCGGTTGTCCATTAAAGATTTACAGGCCCTACTCCGTAATTCTTCCTTTAACATTTCCAGTATAAATCCAAAAGGTTGGCTGCTTTGGCAACGTGCCTTATCCACGGTTTAATAACGCTGCCTTTTGCTTTATATAAGTTTTCAAATTGTATGAAATATATACCAATAGGTCGTTATGAACCTTTAGGTAGTGGTTTTCTTCATGAGGTCTGGTCGCTTCCATACACATACAGATTTTCAAAGATGATGAAATGAAATGAAATGAAATGAAATGAAATGAAAAAGAAACTTATAAAGCGCTCTGTGGCCAAGCGGCTTCCTGGCGCAGAGGAACACATCAGTGTCTGCCTAACAGGTGCGGGAGAGTATTAGCCCGGGAAAGCCTGGAGGAAGAAAAAAGTTTTGAGGGCTTTCCGAAAGTGGGAAAAAATGGGAATGGAGCGGATAGGGAGGGGAAGAGAGTTCCAGATCTGCGGAGCGCGCACAGAGAAGCGGGTGCCCCCTGTGCGGGACTTACGGAAGCGGGGAACGTGAAGGAGAGAGAGGGAGGAAGATCGGAGGGAGCGGGGAGGGGCATGGGAGGAGATCAGAGAGTTGATGAAGAGAGGAGCGGACCGGGCCTGTGCCCGAAAGGATGATCAAGAAGTTTATCTGAATGGAGAGGAATGCACTGAGACGCCAGATCATTCACTAATGTGTAGGCACATACAGTTACACGGTTCATGCAACAAACACCGACCAAATATGGCTTGCGTGTTGCAAGGCACGCCAGTTCCTGCTATCATCCCCACGTTCAAGTTGTTGGAAAATGGTAGTTATTTAATGCTCAATAATGAAGATTGTTCTGGGTTAATTAAAAGTATTCCTTTTATCGTAACAGTAAGTGAACGGGTTATTTGCTGCAGAAATGTTCTATTTCCTCCCACACATGAACATAGGGAGTTTTCAATCTGGCCACAAATACCAACCTTGGGAGCACATTTCAACGGCATGGCAAGAATAAGAGCTCTTTTGTCTCAGAGAGAGGTGGCCTTGAGTTCGGCCCGTGAAACTTTCGTGCTTCACATAGCGAACACCCGTACAGAGGTGCAGACCCTTTTAAATACTGATTCGCCTTTGCATTTCAGCGACATGGTTCGGACTATCTTTAACGCGTCCTCCACAAAGGGCCTGGCGCACTTTTTTAAAGTTGTTACCAGTGGTCTCGTGACTTCATTTGAGAAAATCTTTGGAGTCATCCCTGCTTTCTTTCATTCTATTTTTTCCACTGTGCTTGGTGGATTCCCATTTTTACTTGCATTACCAACGGACGCTCTTGTGCTTTTTTACATTTTTAAATATGGATGTCCCTCCTGTGCAAGCTCCCGCCCTGCAGCTGCTGACGCTGTTCCGCAATCGCATGCTTGAATATTATGGGACAATGCCGTTGGCGATATTAAGCACGGCATATGGATTATCTTTTCGATTCTCCTACTTCACCTGTGTCCAGCCTGTATTTCACTGCCTGACCTGTGATTTCGATTGGGCCATTGATTTGTGTCTCTGCGGACCGGTTTCTCCTGACGTCGACTTTAATCAGCTGATGACTCCTATCATTACTCATGAGTTGGTTTGTCCTGGCGAAAGGATTATGGCTGTGGCATTGATGCATGGACTAATTGGTCCCTGGAATTTACTGGCGGCAACACAGTCTTTCTTGGAACAGAGCTTTCTTGAAAACCCACCGAGCTGTCCTCTGATGGTGATAGAGGATCCGGTGCTGGGAGAGCACGTATGTTCTTTTCCGCTTTTAAATTGGATGGCTGAACTCTTTTCGGATGAAGACGGTGACTTCCTATTAGAGGCTGTTGCAGCTTATTTTGCATACACAGTTATGTCATAGACCTTTTTCATGTTTGATATGCTGAGTACTAGCATTTCATTGACAATTCATTGACTTATTTGTCAAGTTTTTATTATTTAGCTTGCCTATTGGCTTAAGCCTCGATAAAGTAGTTGGCTGTTTTATTTTTCTTTAGCATTAAATTTTCCTAGTTTTTATTGTTTTACCTTGTGGACCGTCCACATATAAAGTTGCAATCTGCTCTCATGAGATGGCACTTCTATTATCTTATTCAGTTCATTTCCGGATCACGGGGAGGTGTCATCTAGATCCTGGATATCTTTACACCGTGTTAAGTTAGCATGGGCTCATTACCGGTTTAAAGCCATTTTTCCCTTTTTTGCAACTTCTGCACACGACACTTAGTTGTTGCTTTAGCTTTCAACCTAATAGTTCATCGTGATTTACATGAGAATAATATGTTATTGTTCTACTATCTGCTTTACTTGTTAAACTATATCTGCACAGCGAGTGCTGAAGTTTCAAGAACAACACGATACAGAATTGTTATGAGGTCTGATCTCCACGACTTCATACTCATAACATAAGTGCAGCTTCTGCCAATTCTGGGCATGAGGCGGGTTTTATATTGCTTTGCCGAACACACATACACAACACTTGATGCGGTTCACATGAAGAGAGAGCTGGTGTATGCTGATGTGATTCCTTCAAATCTAAGACACTAAAGTATGGGCACGCCCTAAACCAACACAAAGAGACCTTCTTAGCAAATAATATAATATGTGTATTAGGGAGGGTGAGATATAAGCAGCCGCGGGCCGTGGAGGGAGTTACGGTGGGGCAGGGAGGCGGGGAGGGGGAGGGGCAGGGTGGAGCCCTCTCCACCCTGCCCCTCCCCCTCCCCGCCTCCCTGCCCCACCGTAACTCCCTCCACGGCTCGCGGCTGCTTATAAGTGTTGCTAACTCTTATTCATTTACAGCATGTTAACATACTGTCACCATTCGCTTTTTATGTACTAGTAACTATGCTGGTAATTTTGCTACTGATAATATGTGTACTTGTATTATCTAAGATACTACGCCTGAGAAGACGGCATTAGTAAATAAACATTTCAAATACACATGTGTTCTTCTTAACTCCATGTTCTGGTTTCTAAGAAATATATAACGACCGACTGTTCATGAGTTCCACGTATCCTGAGGTACTATAAGTTCATATTCTGGATTGTCTAAACATTGAGAGTTTGTTATATCCAATGTGACACTGTACCTAGCTTGCTAAGGGGTTTTTGATTACTAAGGTGAGTTTTGGGGCACCCTAATTCGCCGAGGTTCCAATCCTCTGTCCACAGTTCTGTGTGAGAACAGAAACCCTGCGACAGGGGCACCCCTGAGCCTTGCTGGAGCTTCATCACACTTGCGATACAACTCCAGCAATGCGCCACCTTTACGGCACAGATACGTCACGCATCTGTGCTGTTTTTGCCCCATGATGCGCCGCATTGTAAATGCAGCACACCATAGGTGACGGAACAGCGGCACAGAATGACTAACACATCCCTGGTGATGCGCCAGTCATCATAAATCTATCCCTATGCTTCTTATCTTGTTAGAGATGAACCGCCATATGTATCATCAAAGTTTTTTGCATTTCCTAAATAGCGAACTTTAAGGAATAAATAGCGATTCTTTACCATTCCTAGTTTGCGATGAGCTATTTGTTAATTACAAATTACCCATTCATTTCCATGCAGCAGGAGGCCCATAGGAATGAAGGTGCAATTTGCGATTAGCAATTACCTCATCGCAAATTACGAATTTTTCCGAGGGTGCAGGGGTGTCTCAAGAACACCCTGCTGCACCCCTGAAAAAGAAATTTGGGGGCATATGGCGCACATAAATTTTGAAAACATTCCTTTACCTCAAAAACGATTTTCAACTCATAATTTGAAAACACTGCACATGGGGAAATGACTTAAAATGTCCTTAAGACACATAAAAGCGTTTTTTGATTGCCTTTGCAGCATGTTTCAGTCACCTTTAACATGCCTATGTAACGCAAACATTCAAAATCTAAATTTGCCATGCACAGGTGGGAGCATATTTACAAGCAATTTGCTCCACAGACAAACTTCTTACATTGAAATGGGAAAAATAACATCAGAGACTCTCAATTACCTTATAAAGAAGCAGACACCATTATGTCCTTGTCATCAATATTAAAACCATAGCTTTTTCTCAAAAACGAATTACAAGTCATAATTTGAAAACACTCCACAGCTCCTATGCACATAAAAACCCTGTCAGTACTAATACTTCACATTTTCTCCAATTACAATTTCTCAAAGAAACAAAATCTATTTGTAAAACACTTGAGACAAAGCAACATTTGAAAAACACAACTTTCTTCAAAATTTTCTCCTTAAAGCACACTATTTTCTATCTAAATTAAAGAAATCTTTTCTCACCTTAGCAAATACTTTGAGTTTCAAAACAGTCTCAGAAACACACCAATTTGTCTTCAGCAGAGCAAAAGGTATGCACTCCAGAGTCTGCAGCTATCAAAAGCACAGAAATGCTGTAATTCTTCACACATATCTCTCCAATCAAAACTCTTCCCTCACTTTTTTTCAAATCAAAACCCTTCCCCCCTCTGCCCCCTCTCTGCTTTTTCTGCATAGCAACCACCTCTTGCAAGACCTCTGGTGTTTCCAAGTTCACACAACAATGTTGCAATGGAACTCTGAACTCTCAGTGCACCTGCATATCCAGTGCAATCTTTCATTTAATGATTTTTTCTTCGCCACTCAAAATACATCTTTCAACGAACTCATCCATGCACCCTAACTTTCTGTTTTCAGCAATCAAAATCCACCAATCACTCTTACTGCTTCATTAACACAGAAACTCCTCAGTTTTTTTCATTTTACACTCTCATTTTTTCAACTGCCATTTCATTGCCACACTTCATCTGACTGCAGGAGAACCTTCTCTCGCCATGTTTTCTGTCTGGATTGTTGGACATAGTTACATCTATTGGGCTCAGAGGTACGCTGAAAACAGGAATTTACCTAACCTCAATTTACAAGATGTGGAAATTAAGTGGTTTGGCCACAGAGGATTAAAATGTCACCAATTGATACCATTGGTGAAAACCTTTATGCATTTGCCAAAACCTGACCTGTTAATTGTGCACTGTGGAGGTAATGATTTGGGCACTTTGACTGGGGTAGGTCTGGAAATGCTTTTAAAGGACACCTTTGAGCAATTGATGGCACTTTTTCCTCAGACTGCCTTGGTATATTCAAATATATGCCAAAGACAGAAATGGAGGTGGTCGAACCAATTTTGTCCACAAATTGAGAAATCGAGGAAGCATGTAAACAAATCTGTTTCAGCTTACATGAGAGACCATGGAATGGGCTCCCTGTACAACAATAACTTGCGTTACTACATGCAAGATATCTACAGAGGAGATGGAGTTTACTTCTCAGATGAGGGCAACAGAATTTTCACTCTGAATTTAAGACTGTGCATTGGTACCTACTTATAAGTACCTAAATGTACCATAAACCCAAAAGCTCTTCTCAGAGCTACCCTACATCTGATCACTCACAATTATTATTTTACTCTAACTTTTTTCACTAATTTTCAAGAAAGTACGCTCCCCAGAACGCTTCCCGGTTCGCGAACCGGGCGCACTCCACGCAAAAAAACTAAAAAAACGATTTTTTTTTTTTTGCCCTGCGAGACCCTTTTAAAGCCTCCACATCAAACCTAGGGGGTCAGGGAGGATCTACTATGCCCCCTTATGGTCATTTGCCCCTTCGCTTTGGCCTCCTCTTGTCTCTCGATCCTACCGAGAGACAAGATGGCGGCCGCTACGGACTGTTTGGAATGTTTACAGACGCCGAAGAACCAATCAGCTTCGCAAAGCTCCGTAACGCGAAAAGTACGCGAAGCGGAGCGCTGTTACAGATATATATCTTTTTTTGAACATTAATTTCTCAAAATACACTGGAGCACATATATTGAGACCTAGCAAAGGCACATCGGGCTACCAGTCCCTACAATTTTGCCAATTTCGTGCAAATCCATTCAGCCGTTCCATTATTATTATGTATTTTTTTTTTGCCCCGCGGGGCCCTTTTAAAACCTCCACATCAAACCTATAGGGTCAGGGAGGATCTACTATGCCCCCTTATGGTCATTTGCCCCTTCGGTTT
Organism: Lissotriton helveticus; assembly: GCF_964261635.1. NCBI lineage: Eukaryota > Metazoa > Chordata > Amphibia > Caudata > Salamandridae > Lissotriton > Lissotriton helveticus. Next base: position 190,023,583 of record NC_136069.1, on the reverse strand, counting down.
GGCCTCCGCTTGTCTCTCGATCCTACCGAGAGACAAGATGGCGGCCGCTACGGACTGTTTGGAATGTTTACAGACGCCGGAGAACCAATCAGCTTCGCTTCACAAAGCTCCGTACCGCGTAAAGTCCGCGAACCGGAGCGCTGCCCGGTCCGCTGTTACAGATATATATCTTTTTTTGAACGTTAATTTCTCAAAATCCACTGAAGCACATATATTGAGACCTACAAAAGGCACATCGGGCTACCAGTCCCTAACAATTTTCAGCCGTTCGGGCTAAAAGTGAGGCCAACCGCCCTATGGAAAACTCAATGTTAAAAACACGTTTTGGGACCCCCCTTTTTTCTCGGCCCCCCCTTGACGAACCCCCCCCAAATTTTCAGGGGCTGCTCAGAAACAAAATGTGCCATTTTCCTGAAAATTTCAGCCAATTCCGTCCACAAACGCCAAAGTTATTAGACATAGAATTTTCAAAAATCCCATAGAGAAAAAATCCTAACTATATATACCTACTGGCGACCGCCAGTAGGTAATATATATATATATACATACATACATACATACATACATATATATATATATATATACACATACACATATATATATATATATATATATATATAATTATATATATATAATTATATATATATATATATATATATATATATATATATATATATATATATATATATATATATATATATATATATATATATATATATATATATATATATTACCTACTGGCGGTCGCCAGTAGGTATATATAGTTAGGATTCTTTCTCTATGGGATTTTTGAAAATTCTATGTCTAATAACTTTGGCGTTTGTGGACGGAATTGGCTGAAATTTTCAGGAAAATGGATCATTCTGTTTCCGAGCAGCCCCTGAAAATCTGGGGGGGTTTCGTCAAGGGGGGGCCGAGAAAAAAGGGGGGTCCCAAAACGCATTTTTCCCATGTTAATTTCCATAGGGCGGTTGGCCTCACTTTTAGCCCGAACGGCTGAATGGATTTGCACGAAACTTGGCAAAATTGTAGGGACTTTTAGCCCGATGTGCCTTTGCTAGGTCTCAATATATGTGCTCCAGTGGATTTTGATAAATTAACGTTCAAAAAAATATATATATCTGTAACAGCGCTCCGGGTAGCGCTCCGGTTCGCGTACTTGACGCGTAACGGAACTTCGGGAAGCGAAGCTGATTGGCTCTCCGGTGTCTGTCAACATTCTAAACAGTCCGGAGCGGCCGCCATCTTGTCTCTCGGTAGGATCGAGAGACAAGAGGAGGCCAAAACAAAGGGGGAAATGACCATAAGGGGGCATAGTAGATCCTCCCTGACCCCCTAGGTTTGATGTGGAGGCTTTAAAAGGGCCCCGGTACGCGCACCGGAAAGCGGTCCGGGGAGCGTACTATGAGGAAAAAAGAATGATAGACTTTTCAAATATTGTATGTTTAATGATTGTTCGTTTTGTTGTTTTTTTTGTTATTTTTTATTGATTGTTCGTTTTGTTGTTTTTTTGTTGTTTTTTTTATTTATTTATTTATTTTGGTTGTACTTCATGAATTAGATATAAAGAATAATGTCTCAAACAATTTTTAATTATTAAATAAAAATGTATTGGTCAGAATTGTCATAGTTCAATAAAACTTCCAGCATTACATCATCTGGAATCTCGTCAAACATGCATGTTTCTATGTCTTGTAAGCATTCAATAAATTGTTCATCCAAAAACTGATCCATAAAATCTTCATCTAAAAATTCTTCATTTAAAATCTCCTCAGATGTAATGTCGAAAGACAGGTAGTTCTGATTTTTTAACAGTAAAGTTAACTTTGGGTAGTGTATGGTAACAGGCAGCAAGTAGAAATATAAAAAAGTGCCTGTGAAGAAGTGTAAGTAAATTCATAATTATAGCAGAGAAGCCTAAGTCAATCTATAAATATAACAGAGGAGCCTATATGTATCTATAACTATAGCAGGGGGACAGTAAATAATTATCAAAAAACGTTTTTACAAATTAACTTAAAGTGCCCCATACAAATTATTAACTTACTTTACAGAGAGGTGAAAATGCTCTTGAAATGTACTTCAGGAAGTAGCAGTCAAAATGGCTGTGTTTCTCTCTCTTTCTTTATATATATTCAGGTACATAACCATTCAAATGTCAGGTAAAAAAAGTAGAAAATGAAAGTAACATTTTAATTGGTTGTGAATTCCAACACTTCAGATGTGTTTTGTGAAGTAATTTACCTCAGGGTATTTAGAGAGGTCTACAGGCTAAATGGCTAAATGGAATTCCAACCAAATTTGTGAAAATGGTAGGGATTGGTATGTAGTATGAGCTAATGTATATTTGGTGAAAGTGTCTCCAGTGGTTTTTCTGTAAATTACTTTCCCACCTTTTTTATGCGAGCGCTTCTCACTGCGCGCCCCGGTACGCGAACCGGCAGTGTTACGGGAGTCCTCCATTTTGTGTTTCGATAGAATTGAGATACAAGATGGAGGGCAAATAATGTTCAGAATGGGTAGAAGGGGGCACGGTAGACGTATCCTGACCCCCTAGGTTTTCTGAGGGTGGCTGAGGAGGCCCATATGTGCGAAAAAAACAAATTTTTTTTCAAATTTGTGCGCGGTTAGCGTCCGGTGCGCGTACCGGGTAGCGCTCCGGAAAGCGTAAATTGTGAAAATTAGTAAAAAAAAGTTACATTTAAAATTTGTTTATAGTGATCATATTTAGGGTAGCTCTGAGAAGAGCTTTTGGGTCTGTGGTACATTTAGGTACTTATAAGTAGGTACCAATACATAGTCTTAAATTCAGGATGAAAACTCTGTTCCCCTCATCTGAGAAGTGAACTCCATCTCCTCTGTAGATATCTTGCATGTAGTAACGCAAGTTATTGTTGTAGATGCAGCCCATTCCATGGTCTCTCATGTAAGCTGAAACAGACTTATTTACATGCTTCCTCGATTTCTCAATTTGTGGACAAAATTCGTTTGACCACCTCCACTTCTGTCTTTGGCATATATTGGAATATACCAAGGCAGTTTGAGGAAAAAGTGCCATCAATTGCTCAAAGGTGTCCTTTAAAAGCATTTCCAGACCTACCCCAGTCAAAGTGCCCAAGTCATTTCCTCCACAGTGCACAATTAACAGGTTAGGTTTTGGCAAATGCAAAAAGGTTTTCACCAATGGTATCAATTGGTGACATCTTAATCCTCTGTGGCCAATCCACTTGATTTCCACGTTTTGTAAATTGAGGTTAGGTACATTTCTGTTATCAGCATACCTTTGAGCCCAGTGGATGTAACTATGTCCAACAATCCAGACTGAAAACATGGTGAGAGGAGGTTCTGCTGCAGTCAGATGAAGTGTAGGAATGAAATGGCAGTTCAAACAGTAGGAGTTTGTAATTAAAAAAACTGTGGAGTTTGTGTGCTAATGATTCAGTAGCAGTGATTGGTGGATTTTGATTGCTGAAAACAGAAAGTTAGGGTACATGGATGAGTTCTTTGAAAGATGTAATTTGAATGGTCAAGAAAAAATCATTTCATGAAAGATTGCACTGGATACGCAGGTGCACTGAGAGTTCAGAGTTAAATTGAAACATTGTTGTGTGAACTTTCAAACATCAGAGGTCTTTCAGGAGGTGGTTGCTATGGAAAAAAGGCAGAAAGGGCAGAAGGGGGAAGGGTGTTGATTTGAAAAAAGTGAGGGAAGAGTTTTGATTGGGTGACATCAGAGATATGTGTGATGAATTACAGCATTTCTGTGCCATTGTTGGTTGCAGCCTCTGGAGTGCATACCCTTTGCTCTTCTGAAGACAAATTGGTGTGTGTCTGAGACTGTTTTCAAACTCAAAAAGTATTTGCTAAGGTGAGAAAAGATTCATTTAATTTAAATAGAGAATAGTATGCTTTAGGGAGAAAATTAAGAAGAAAGTTGTGTATTTAAAATGTTGCTTTGTGTCAAGTGTTTTACAAATAGATTTTGATTCTTTGAGTTACATAGCCATGTTAAAAGTGACGCAAAAATGGTGCAAGGGCCTTAAAAAAACGCTTTCATGTGTCTTAGGGCATTTTAAGTCGCTTCCCATGAATATGGTTGAATAATTGTTTTACATGATGGGTTTAAAAAGTTTTTTGAAATCAATTAGGTTTCTTAATATGTATTGCTAGAGTTTCATAGGTTGCTTGGGATATATTAACAAGCAATTGAGTCCCTTTGATGTTATTTTTCCCATTTGAATTTAAGACATTTCCCCGTGGTGCAAGGTCCTTGTAAATACGCCCCCATGTGTGCTTGGCAAATTTAGATTTTGATTGTTTGAGTTACATAGCCATGTTAAAAGTGATGGAACAAAAGGTGCAAGGGCCTTTAAAAAAACGCTTTCTTGTGTGTTAGGGCATTTTAAGTCACTTCCCCATGAATGTAGGTGTATAATTGTTTTACATGATAGATTTAAAAACGTTTTTTGAAATCAATTAGGTTTCTTGATATGTACTGCTAGAGTTTCATAGGTTGCTTGGGGCATATTTACAAGGTCTTTGAGTCCCTTTGATGTTATTTTTCCCATTTTAATTTTAGACATTTCCCCGTGGGGCAAGGTCCTTGTAAATACGCCCCCATGTGTGCTTGGCTAATTTAGATTTTGATTCTTTGAGTTACATAGCCATGTTAAAAGTGATGGAAAAAAAGGTGCAAGGGCCTTAAAAAAAAAGCTTTCATGTGTGTTAGGGCATTTTAAGTCACTTCCCCATGAATGTAGGTATATAATTGTTTTACATGATAAGTTTAAAAACGTTTTTTGAAATCAATTAGGTTTCTTGAAATGTACTGGTAGAGTTTCATAGGTTGCTTGGGGCATATTTACAAGGCCTTTGAGTCCCTTTGATGTTATTTTTTCCATTTTAATTTAAGACATTTCCCCGTGGTGCAAGGTCCTTGTAAATACGCCCCCATGTGTGCTTGGCTAATTTAAGCACTGATAGGGTGTGCTTCTACATAGGACCTGTGTTGTGTTTTCAAATTTAGACCAGAAAATCGTTTTTTTTTTTTTTAAACGCTTTTCACATTTATGAGAAGGTCATATTGGTGTCTGCTTCTTTAAATAAATATTGAACTGAGAAGTATTAAACTGAGGCTTCTGTAAGTGTCAAGGGAGGTGAGTAATGTACATTGCTCTGTTGTATACAGTCCTCATCTTCTGCGTACTCTTGGACATGCTAGACTACATCTGCACAATGAGATAACTAAGCTGAGGAAATACAGGTGATGTGATTGTTAAATGTGCAAAAATATTTGCACGTTTTTCAATTATATCACCTGTGTTTCCTAACATTACGAATCACATTGTGCAGATGAGGTTTAGGCGTGTTCAGGGAGATAGAGGAGGTCTGGCCTTTGTTCAAGAGTGCAGTGGACATGATTCACTTCATTGGTAGGCCTGCACATGTATTATCTTCTCTGTATTCTTCAACAAGCCTAAATTTCATCTGCAACCCTGAGTAGGCCTCACCTCAAACAAACCTCTAGATAGTCCACACCTTATCGTCATCCTGAATCAATCATTTAAAGTGTTAGGGGCAGATTTATGATGGCCGTGCGCCTCTTTTGTGCTGCTGTTCCGTCACTTTTATAATGCAGCAGTGATTTACAAGATGTACCATGTTGCAAGATAGGCCTCGCTTCATTGGTAGGCCTGCACATGTATTATCTCCTCTATATTCTTCAACAAGCCTAAATTTCATCAGCAACCCTGAGTAGGCCTCACCTCAAACTTTTGTGACGCAGCGGCGGAGCAAAAGATGCGCTATGTTGTGACATATTTACAACTTGAAGCATCAAGGAAGATGTGTCATGCTGTAAAGTCCTGCCCCACATGAAACGTGCGTCAGGTTTCATGTGGGCGTTTTGTTGCAGGGTGGGCAGTCATTTGCATGAAAGCCCTGTAAAACTAACACAGTAAAATTAAGAAGATTTCACTGAGTCACCTTTATGGCATTGCTGAATCAAATCCTTACGCCTGTTTGAAACAGACATAAGGAGAGATGCACCATGCAATGTGTGGCTTGCCCCTGTGCATTGCAGTAGATATGTCGCGTTTATGACGTGATTCCTGCAATGCGCCGTTTTTGTGGAACAGGTGCGTGATGCATCTGTGCTGTTTTTGCTCAATGGTGCTCCGCATTGTAAATGCGGCACATCATGGGTGACAGAGCAGTGGTGTACGTTAACTGGTGCATCCCTGGGGATGCGCCAGTTAACATAAATCTGCTCCTTTAAATTTAAGTATTAGCAGGGGACACAGTGTTGGTGAGGCTTATCCAAGGTTAAGAAGAGATGAGTCCTTTTCACTGAAAATTTGGAAATAGGCCTTAACTCCTCAGCATTGCTGGACATGGTTAAATAATATCTGCAAAATGTTACTCTTGTTAAACATTTTTACTATTATAGTCTCTGAGATTTGTATCTTAGTCTGCAACATCTCATTGTTGTTCTCTTTTTTTAAAGATAACGAGAACATCAACCATGAGTGATAATGAGCAATCTGTTGATCTCGATCTTATCATTGAACTTGACATTGAAACGTCAGTGGAAGTAGATCCCTTGGATGATTTATATCCTGTGGATGATGAAGAATATGATGAGGATGCTGATTTGTCAGAATTGTATGACATAGGGTGGGCAGCTGACCTGCTCGAGCCTATTAACCTATAAAGACTTTTAAAAATAAAGTTACTCGAAATGAAAAGTAACCATATAAACCGTTTCATTTAAAATTAAATACAACTTCAAAAACAAATTGTGTGAAGTGTCTTTAATGAAATAGTAAAATATACTAATACAATTAGTTCAGATTCATATATAAAAGAGCACAGGCCAAATGTAGAAGCATTCCATTTCTTTGCAACTATTTGTGAGTTTTAAATTTCATAATGCAGTAAAAATTATTGTATGTAGAATTGACAACTAGTATGTTAATTTTTTGACGACTTTTTTTGATTTACTGTTTGGTAATAGTGGTTAATAACATTTTTTATTATATTTTACCACAGATTCAACTGCAGATCATTTCGAAATTAGACAATGCCGTCTAAGGATAGAATCCGAAAGGCTACAAAACGTCAAATACAGCAGATTAGTAAATGCTTGCAGCAGTCCTCTACAATAAAATCTCGTCAAGTCACCAAGAAAGCTCCGGGTAAGAGAACGAAATCATTCCTTAGAAACATTTGTAGAAACAAAAGTATACCTACAGAACAAGTTTTAGTCCAGAAAAAGAGAGCCAATTTAAACGGAAAGGAAAGGCCAATCAAAAATGTTACTGGTAGAGCAGGAGATAACTCTGTGCATGGTAGTAGAAGGAAAAATCAGTTTAGGGACATTCGTAGACGAATGTTCCGCAACAGGATAATTGTTAATTTGTTAAAAAATATTAAGAAAGGTCAACAGAAAGTGGTTTTTTATAAGAGAAAAAAAAAGTTGAGATAATTATTGATCAGGCATTCGAAATTAAGCGAAAGTTATTTATTTTGATAATCAACAGAATTAGGAAACTAAACAAGGTAATTTATGATTTCAAAACAAATAGTAGGTGGGAGAGAACAGTTAATCGTAGTAATTTTTGTGAAGTTTTTTCAGGAGAATGGATGCATAGTTCAAGTTCTGAGGCATTTTTTAATGAGGAGAGTTATTTCCAGGATAATGATTTGGTGCATGCAGTTGACACCAGTGGTCGAGCATATGAGGTGAAATATGGATGTGTGGTTGAAAAAGAAAAACTTGTCACACAGAGGCAGAAGAGGTGTTAGGTAATGAGGTTTTAGGAAGACGTCCTAAGGGACCTGTGTACACCTGGAAGTGTAGTAGTATTTGCAGTGTGCGACAGGATTCCATCAATTTGATTTGTGATTTTGTACGGACATTTAATAAGAAAAGTTTGAAACAGAAAATGAACATGTTGCAAGAATTAGATCCTTGCAGAGTGAGAGAAGTGACAGGTTTGCATGGTCATTCATTGGCTTGTCTTTCCAGGAGAGTATGCCAGAGTGTTTTTCATCATTTCAGGATGCTAGCAGTGCATCATAATAAAGTGAGGAAATTAGTTAGAATGTTGTATTATGCTAAGAGTCCAGCAATTATGCTTAAACAATTATGCACTGCTCTTTTGCATGGTTCTGAAGTAGATGTGAAGAATATTTGTGAAGAAATTGAGTTTTGTTACTTTGCAAGTAAAGATGAGAATGTTGAAATTGACCCAGAAGAAGAGGGTAATGTGGAAGATAGTGTACAGGTTTCCAGTACAGATAATTTTCAGAAGGAAATTGCCACGTTTCAGGTGAAATCAAGTGAGAGGCCTAATTTCACTTGTGTGTGTTGTCGACGCACCTATTATAAGAATCAGACTAAGTTAGTGGATTTATATGCGAAAAGTGAAAGGGAAAATAATAGTGAATGGAAGGATTTTGCAACATACTTGATGGTAGAAAATTGTTTTGATTTGGGATTGGATCAACGTGTGTGTACTTATTGTTGTAACAAATTAATTCAAAACCGGATGCCTGCTAGAGCGGTTCATAATAATCTGGAATTGGTTGAGATTCCTTCTGAATTGAAGGATTTAAATACTTATGAATCTATTTTGATTCAAAGTATCCATCCCTTTCAGGCTATTGTAAGAATGGAGCCAAAGACAGGGAAATTGCCTCCATCAGATTTACAGAGAGGATTAAAGGGAAGAGTTGTTTATTTGCCTCTAGATTTGAAGAAAAACATTAATACAATTGGAGTAGAGAAAGTGGAAGAGGAACCTCTGGTTATCTTAGTTAATGGGGTTCCGACAAAGAGTAAGAAAATATGGCAAGATTTAGTAGATGTTAGGAAAGTCAAAAAGGCAACATTGTATTTGAAGAAAAACAATAAGTACTACAAGAATGTATATGTTGCAGAAGAGGAAGTAAGTGAAGAAGAGGATAGCGATTTGTGTGCTGGTCAAATTGAGAAAGTAGAACCCTCTAAAAATGAAGAAATATATGAACATTATAGTGTTCATCCTTTGCATTCCAAGGAAGTCATGGGGAATGCTATTGAGTTGTTTCAAATGAAACAAGCCAAAGGGAGTCCCATTAGTGTTTGGGAGGAAAGTTTGGAAGCTCGGTGTTTCCCACAGCTATTTCCAACAGGTCAAGGAGGAAGATATGTTGAGCGACCTGATCAAATTCCTGCTTCTGAATACCGGACATTGTGGAAAAATACAAACTGGGGGGGCACTACCAACCAGAATATAAGATCCTTAATTATTGCCCGGCGATGTCGCCTCTTGAACCCACACAGAAGTTAAACTATTGAAGAGGCAGGCGCTGGAGACTGGAAGGCAGGAAACAAGGGTTTTTATTCTCTCCGGAGGAGAACACAACGAAACGGACAGAAGGTATCGTTCTGAGGTGCTCTAACTGCATCCCGGAGGCCTGGCCTCTTATACATGAGTTTATCTCTTTATTACATGTAACACATTCTCGTTGATACTTTGATGTACGGAAAGACATCCTCAGAATCCCCCCTTCCCAGCCCGTTCCCATGCAAGGCTATAGTGGAAGTCCCCGCCCCGTTCACAACAGGTGATGATCATTGCGCAGCTGGGCATTCCGCCGATTCACGGAGTGTGCGGGTTTCGATCGGATCTCGTGGGGTGGGGGGGGGCTTTGATCATCTCGGGGATCCTTTGAGGAGGGAAGCTTCCTATTGTATGGGGAGGGGCAAGAGGTTGGTATCGGCAGAGCTAGGTGTCGGTCTGGGAACGGGGAAGACAAACGGGCACACGGGGAAAAGGGGTTTGCATCAAAAGGGCCGGAGATCATGACGGGGAAACAGGGAGGTGTCGCGCTGGGAACAGGATGAGGGCCTGGGGCAGAGCAGCGCCGAAGAGGGGTTTATGACCCAAGGCAGGTGCAAGCAGGGGGTTGCTAGCGAAGTTAGGAGGGAGAGAGAGAGAGACGCGCTGGCTCTCGGCGAGAGCCGGGAAGCCATGGTGTCCAAAAATGGCGGCTGTTTTACGCGCACAAAAGGTTTAAGGAGAGCAAGAGGGCGCCGATAATGTTGACGGTTTTCAGCCTAACTTTTAACAGTCCTCCCTTTTCAACATATCTAGCCAACTTGCTTATTCAATGTCAATTTTCATCAAATTCCTAACTTCGGTATCATATAATGCCCTCATATGTTCGCTTCCAATGTCCACAGTTTTGGGAAAAATACAACTCGCACATAAAGAACACATAGGTGGCAAACATTGAATTCCTAAGCATAGGCCACATATTACAACTACGGGAATCAGGATAATGGTGAGCAGTCTCCAGCCCCAGCTTTTGACGGTGTCCCAGAACCAACCACCAAGCGACCATTCTTCTTGCTCTTGGTGGACTTCCGAAGAGAGTCTGTGAAGATGTTCGATGGCTTTGTACACTGAGGGTGAGTTGTCCGGTATGTATGTACAACAGCTGGCCCCAATAATGCGGCATGCTCCTCCACGGTCCGCCAGAACTACATCTAGAACGAGGCGGTTCTGAAGGGCCACCAAACGGACCGCTTGGAGCTCGGCAGTGTTGTTGGCAAAGATGCCCGCTGTGATGTTCATGGTTGTCTCGACTGCCTGAGTCAAATGTCGGATGGCACGGCTGTTTGCCATCGGGCCCCAGAGGGGGACGAGTCCTTTCATAGCATCGAGGAACTGTGCTCCTGTTGAGTCGGCTTGCTCAACGTCTTTTGCTCGTTTTTGCCTGTGGTGATTCGCTGGGGCCACATAAGTTGGAGGAAGGACGAAGGAGATGTAGCAAGTGCCCCCCCAGCCTTTGGGGAGCCAGGTGTAGGCCTTCGTGCCACAGATGAAATACATGTTTGGGGAGGACACAAAGGAAGGTGGATCCGTGGAGTCCAAAGTTCTGGTAAAGCGGCAAGCGCTGTGACCCACCAGCTGTGTCCCAAGTCCTTCTACACACATGTGGCCTGTGACGTTGATGACCGTCAGGGCTACAGTCAGAGTGGCAGCCGTTCGTTTCCGCAGATAGGAGAAGGTGGGTCTGGTTGGATTGTTGAATACCTGCATTTCGATTCGTTCTTTGGCCGGAATGTCCATTTGGATTGAGTCGCTGGGGTTCAGCGGGCAGAAGTGTGTCTTTGTCTTGTTTCGCCCGGCCCCATGAGAAGAATGTGCTGCAGCTCTGCTGGAGGTGGCATTTTCCGTATAGCTCTCTTGCAGGAGGATCAGCCAGGCAAGGCAGGAGCCGTGGACGGAGAAGGGTGAAGGGATGAATGGTATTGAATGTCCAGTGGCATGGGGTAGCAACCCACAGATCCAGCAGTTGGTGGCGTTGGTGGCAAGATTGTGCTGGTGAAGTAGCTGTACGAAAGAGTTGTTCCAGAACTCCTTTCGCCTCTCTCTTAGTTGAGGAGAGAGCGAAATTAGATAATGTTCCTTCATGGTGGTAGGCTGAGCAGTGGTTAGGAATGTTTCGTGAGCAGGTGTGTGTTCTTCCATAATCCAGAGCGTAGTCATGAGGAGAAAACAGAGGAGGATTACGATGAAGAGTGCAATTGTCTTTGAGCTATGGAGTCTGTCTGTTCTCGGATTTCTGTAGTGGGTATTTCCTGTTGTCTCAGTCGGCTTCTTGTTTGGCGCTTCCATCATCTTCTTATCTGGCGCTTCCATCATCTTCGTCTTCAAGGTGCTCGGTAGTGGGCAGGACCACAGACTCAGTTTTAGCTTCTCTCCAGGTAACCCTTGGTAGTTTGGGTCACCGTTCTGAGATTCTCTAACCTAGTCCGTGGCCTACTTAGCCGAAGCTCCCTCCTTTCGACGCAGGAAATACCCTTCTCGAGATGGCACAGTGGGGTCAGGATGTTTTGAAAGTTCAAGTGTCTCTGTATCAGGGTAGCAGTTCAACGATGGTCGGTCCCGGTTCAGGAGCTCTTCTTGGGTGTTGACGGTGTCTGTCGTGGCCAGGGCTGGAGAGACCTTTTTGCAGTGATGGGCGTGCAGCCAGTGTTTCTTCCCCTCCACTCGAAGTGCGGTCCGAGTGGTGATCAGCACTTGCCAGGGGCCCGTCCACCGGGGTTCCAAACTATTTGATCGCTGAAAGTTTCGGATCAGCACGAAGTCCCCCGGCTGGATGGCGTGACCCGGACCCCTGGAAGCATCGGGGATGGCCTGCCGCACCTGCTGATGAAGGACAGACAAAGTTTCAGTCAATTTGTACAGATAATCAGACATTAGGACATCCGGAACGTCATGAATGGACGTTGGTTTCGGGGCAGACCAGACGCTCATGGGTCGGCCGAAGACAACTTCATAAGGGGTTAAGTGATGTCGGGTGGGGGTAGAGCGCATCGATAGCAATGCCAATGGGAGGGCGTCTGGCCATTTCAGGCCCGTCGTAGCCACTATTTTGGCCAGTTTAAGCTTTAGTGTGGCGTTGTGTCGTTCGACCAGCCCAGCAGATTGAGGGTGGAAGACTGCGTGGAATTTCTGTTTGATACCCAGCCCATTTAGGATGAGCTGGATAACGTTGGCTACAAAGTGGGGGCCATTATCACTCCATAAAACACGACAGAGGCCATAACGGGGGAAAAACTCTTTTAACAGGACCTTTGCAGTGGCCATAGCGGTGTTGTCACGGGTCGGATATGCTTCCACCCATTTGCTAAATGCGCACACCACAACAAGTACATATTTCAGGCCTTGGCATCTGTCTAGCTGGATGTAGTCCATCTGCAGGACTTCAAATGGGTGGTTTGGGACCCCAAATCCCCCCCGGGGTACTACAGTTCCCTTCCCGGGGTTGTGTTGCAGGCATATTAAGCATTGTTGGACCAGGCGTTTGGCGGAATCTGGGATCTTGTCATTGTGCCAAACCCTGGAGACAAGTTCGATCATGGGGGCTGATCCTATGTGGGCTGGGGAGTGTGCCATGGATAATATGGGAATCAAGTATGAATCAGGTAGCAACCATCTGTTCGTGTCTTTTGTCCGCCAGCAGCCTTCATCGTCTTTCAATCCCACCCGTGCCCATTCAGTCAATTCGTGTTGTGTGCTAGCCATTTGTATGTCTCTAATTGTGTCCTTGGCGTCAGTCCAGTTTTCTGCTTGTGACCTGGTCACGTACATACGTGTTGTCGTTCTATTTTCTGCTGTCGTTCGGGCGGTGATGTCGGCTAGTGCATTTCCCTGTCCAATAATGTCTGTCACCTTCTTGTGTGCCTGGCATTTGATAACGGCAAGTTTGTTGGGGAGGAGGACAGCTTCGATTAAGGCGGAGACTAAATCCCCGTGCAGGATGGGTGTGCCGTGTGAGGTCAAGTATCCTCTCTCCCTCCAGAGGAGCCCAAAATGGTGAACCACCCCGAAGGCATACTGGCTGTCGGTGTAAATGTTTGCCGTGGTTCCTGTTGCCAGGATGCAGGCTCTCGTCAAAGCAATCAGTTCCGCTGCCTGGGCAGATCGCTGGGTGATGCGGGCTGTTTCTACTACAGTTCGAGCTGTGGTGACTGCATAGGCAGCGGAAGTGGTACCATCGGAGAGTTTGATGCAAGAACCGTCCACCCACAACTCCCCGTCGGGGTCAGGGAAAGCTGTGTCTCTGAGATCGACCCTACTCCTGGTCTGTTCGTCCGTAAGAGTCACGCAGTCATGTACGGGGTGCACATTGGGGTCGTTCTCTGGCAGGGGTAACAGAGTTGCTGGGTTCAGTGTGGTGCATCTTTTCAGGGTGATATGGGGGGCAAGCAAGGTTAGTTCGTATCCAGTCAGTCGTGCACTCGTCAGATGTTGCGTCTTGGTTTGGTTCAGGAGGGTGTCGACTGCATGGGGTACCAGTACCGTGAGGGAATTCGAGAGTACAATCCCCTCACTCTGTCGGATAGAGACTGCAGCAGCAGCTACAGCTCGAAGGCAGGCAGGCAAGGCTCTGGCGACAGGGTCAAGAGTGGCAGAGAAGTAAGCGCACGGTCGTTGCTTAGGACCGATGGCCTGGGTCAGGACAGATAAAGCGCACCCCTCCCTTTCGTGAGTGTAAAGGGAGAAGGGCTTTCTGTAATCAGGGGTACCCAGGACAGGGGCTGAGCAAAGGGCATCTCGTAGTTCTGTGAAGGAGGTTTGACACTCAGGAGTCCAAGGGAGTGGGAAAGGGACGTCTTTGTTCAAGAGAGAGAGCAGTGGTTTTACAACGAGGCTGAAGTTTGGCAACCATTGTCGGCAGAAGGAGGTGAGGCCTAATAGGGAGCGAACCTGCTTCTGGGTTTTAGGGACAGGGGTGTCTAGAATGGTCTGGATTCGATCAGGGGTGAGTTTCCTTCCATCTTTGGACAGAAGGTGGCCTAGGTAAGTGACCTGGGGTAGGCAGAATTGCAACTTCTTCTTGGAGACCTTGTGGCCATTTTCCGCAAGGAAGTGCAAGAGTTGAATGGTGGCGGTAACCGCTAGAGGGGTGGTGTCGGCTGCCAAAAGGATGTCATCGACATATTGTACCAACACCACCCCGTCGGGTAACCGGACTTGGTCTAGTTGCCTTTTGAGGGCCTGGCTGTAGATGCTAGGGCTCTCCGTGTAGCCTTGAGGGGCTCGGCAAAACCTATATGAGCGGGATTTTAGGGTAAAGCCGAAGAGATATCGGCTGTCGGGGTGGATGGGGATGGAGAAGAATGCGTTCTTGAGGTCGATGACGGAAAAGGTGGTTGCAGTGGATGGAATCAAGGTCAGGATGGTGGTGATGTCTGAGACCACAGGGTACTGGGGTACTACCACTTTGTTGATCTCTCGGAGGTCGATGATGAAACGGTATGCTTTCTCATCTCCCTCTCCCTGCTTCTTGATAATGGGCAAGATAGGGCTGTTGCAAACGTTGCTAACCACTTCCTCTACCACTCCTGCGTCTATCAGTGACTGGATAATCATTACCAATGCCTTCTCGCCCTCTGGCGATATCCGATATTGTGGGAGTTTTGGGAGTGTTGCATCTGGTCGGACAGTAATGTGCACTGGGTCAATTAACATACGCCCTACGTCCGAATCCGCTTTGGCCCACAGATACGGAGGCAGGGTGTCAAGTAGGGACGCGTCGACGTCGGTGATGGAAAACATGTGTCGGGGGGAACAATGTTTAAGCAGAACGGGGTTGTCGTAAAGAAACACTCGAACTCCATCTTGAGAACACCTAATCGTCGCTCGGAAGTGTTTCAGTAAGTCAAGTCCCATAATGGCGTCAGGGCTATTGGAGGAGAGCAAGAACGTGGTGTCGGTGGTGTTGTTTTCTACGTCAAAGAGAATCGGGGCAGACAAAGGGTTGGTGGAGGGCGTTCCATCGAAACCTGTCGATGTTATGAGTGAGCCAGACAAGGGTGCCCTTGGAATCAGTCGTTTAGATAACGCACTACGTGTTGCGCCAGTGTCTACCAGAAATGGAGACTTGGTACCCAGGACCTTAGCAGTGACATAAGGGCCCTGCTGGTCAACATAGAGCTCGACTGGATCCCTCCCTCGCCCTTGGCTGTCCTATGCAAAGGTGTGAGTGTCGTCATAGTCAGATTGTTGATATTGGTTCTGTCTGGGTCGATCGAACGTATTCGGTCTGCTTGATCTGTCATTAGTCGCGTCATTTGGGGGCCCTCGTTGTGTTCCCCTAGGTCTCGGTCCGTTTGCTACCTCCCTGGGGTCTCTGTTCCTGATCATTTCCAGGAGAACTGGGCACTGGGATTTCCAATGGCCAGTCCCTTTGCAGAAAGCGCACTGGTCATCTCTAAGGTCTGTGCGTCCACTGTAGGGAGTCAGAGTGCGGTCCTGGGGTAATGCAGTCTTAGGGACGTTTGTCTGGTAGTTTCCCCGGTATTGGTCTCGTCCTATAGTCACCCCTTGCAGTTTGGCAATCATCACCCTCTCCTTTAAGTCTTTCTTCTTTTTCTCTGTCGCCCTATCGTTTTCATTTTTCTGATGCTCATAATATTGGGCCATCTGAAGAATCGCTGTAGGTTTGGAGGCTGCCCAACTACTCTCGCTGGCCTGTAGTTTCTGGGAGATGTCCAATGATAGGCCCTTAACATAATTCTGGACAAACAGATGGTGTCCGGTTGCAGTGGTCATGTCCTGGCCGCTGTAATCAGAGAACACCGTTTCAAACCGGGAGAAGTATTCCGATACGTCCTCCTGGGGTTTTTGGCGACAGGCTGTTACTATCGACCAGTCCACTTTCTTTTCTGGGATTAGGGTTTTTAATTTCTCTACAATTTTATCTGGGAGGTCTAGAATGGATTTCAACGGCTTTTGTCCTGGTCCCCGTTGTTTGTCCAAGTCATCGAGTTGTGGCCAGGTATGTCCGAACAGCTCAAGGTGGTCGACTTTCCGGATTTGCTTCCACACATCAGCTGGTAGACATAACCCGAAGAACAAGTCGATGTCAGCCAGGGTCATGATAGTCGAACCCAGGGCTGTACCTAATTCAGTATAGAAGGCAGTGGGGTTTTTGCGTAGGTCGGGTAGAGATTTCCGGAATGTCAGTATCTCTTGCCGGTCCCATGGCTGGTAGACCCAGTTGTATACTACCCTTCCCTTCGCATCTTGGTTGTTTGCATCATCGTGAGTCCCCGTACCCCGAGGAGGAACCCAGTAAGGGGCAGCCTCACGTATCGGCATCATGGTGTTAGATTGCTCGGTTGGCGGTTCGGTCACTACGGGGGCCGCGGATTTAGCTCCCGGCTTTCGTTCAGTGAGGTGGCGGAAAACCTCAAGCGTACGCGTAAAGAGGTCCGACACATCACACTCGCCCTCATCCCCGATATCGACCTTCCGGTACAGAGTCCTTAGGCTCTCGGGACCTTTGTCTCGATATCGGTCCTCGTATGCATTCAAGACATGATAACACAGTCGTACGGTAAAATGTCGTCTGTGACTCCCTGTATACGAGCTGAACATATCTGTGATGTACTCTTCATCATCCTTCCTTTCTACCAGTGTCCTTGCTATTTTGTCGATCCCCGCTCGCTCATCTTTGTCTAGCCTGTTTGTTCTTGCAAGGCCAGCCCCTCGGGTCTCATGCTCGTCTAACGTTGTCGTTGATGTGGGTTTTAATACAAGGGGTTCGGCTGGCACAGAGGCCATTGGGGCCGACGCTGCGGCGGTACCTTCGTTTGTACCTGGGGGTGGCGCGTGCTGCGCCAGGGGCCGAGAAGGGGCATATGGAGGGGGCATGTAGATGATAGGGGGACCTAACAGCAGGTCCTCATTGGCTTGTCGTTTTGAGGGTAAATCAGGGTAGAGCATGGAGGGGGTTCTAACCGGACACTGGCTTGGCGTTTCCCTTTCTAGTTTCTGTTTAGCTTTCTCTCTTTCCTCTATCTCCTTTTTTAGCTTCTGAGCAGCTAGGTGGGCTGCCTCTTGCAGCTCTTTTTCCAACCTACTCTCAGTTTTCTTTTTACGCTGTTCAGTTTCTTTTCGCCACATGCCGAAGCTATCAAGCATAGTGGGTGTTGTCTTGTTTTTACCTAGGGCAGTTTCTAGCATTTTTATTTTATCATCATCGAAGGATCCTGTCAGGGGCCATTGACTTTCTTGACCCTGTTTTGTATATTTATGCCATAGTTTACTATAGGCAATAGCGGTCAATCCATGCTTCATGAACATGTCCTTATTAGGGGTGCCTTCCAGTGGGGCTGGATGGTCCATCTCTAATAAGCGGTCCGGGCTAAACAGGCTACCAATCAGTGGGGAGAAGACAGACATGACGGCTCGTAACGAGGGACTAAAAAGTCAGCACTGCCTATCTTATCACTAGGTGCAAAGACTGGACAGAATATTTCTATTCTACGTTGTTTGCAGGCAGTGAATACCTCATGGATCACAATAACCAAAGACCAACAAATAACAATGGGGAGAATGAGTAGGTCCGCAAAGATCTGCGTTACCTACCTTTTTCGCTATCTGCAAAAAGGGTGGTCTCTTCCCTGTTTGCAGACAGGGAATCTCCAGGAAACAATAATTTTGCGAACAACAGTTCAGTTTCAAGCAATTATAGGGTGAGGGAGAAAAAATAAGCACGGCTGCTACCCTACCTATCCTCCACTGCTTGCAAAGAGAGAGACCTTTGTTTCTCCGTTTGCAGACAGTGAATCCCTCGTGGATCAAGATAACAAAAGACCGACAAATAACAATGGGGAGAGTGAGTAGGTCCGCAAAGATTTGCGTTACCTACCTTTTTCACTATCTGCAAAAAGGGTGGTCTCTTCCCTGTTTGCAGACAGGGAATCTCCAGGAAACAATAGTTTGCGAACAACAGCTCAGTTTCAGGTGACTATTGAGTGGGGGAGAAAAATAAGCACGGTTGTCTGCCCTACCTATCCTCCACTGCTTGCAAAGGGAGAGCCTGTTGTCTCTCCGTTTGCAGACAGTGAATCTCCAATTAAACAAAAAAGAGCAATACTAGTATTTAACAATCAAGCAAATTTTCCGCAATTTGTCGTGGTAACACGACCTTACCCGGACCGCATGGACAGTTTCCTGACTTCCGAATCCAGCGCCCGATCGTCCTCTCTTCTTCGTTATCCTCGCGGCACTCCTGATGGTTCCCAGTCAGGACCGTAGATCACTCGAGAGAGGTCTGTTCGGAACCAGTGAAGTTCGGATGATCGGCTGTCAGACGAGGGTCTATCGGACAGACGCGTTCCCGATCGTTGCAGTCGTTCACTTTGTCGTCAGGACCTCTCCCACTGGATCCATGGGTCGCTGATGGGCCCCACGCTTGGGACGCCAATTGTGGAAAAATACAAACTGGGGGGGCACTACCAACCAGAATATAAGATCCTTAATTATTGCCCGGCGATGTCGCCTCTTGAACCCACACAGAAGTTAAACTATTGAAGAGGCAGGCGCTGGAGACTGGAAGGCAGGAAACAAGGGTTTTTATTCTCTCCGGAGGAGAACACAACGAAACGGACAGAAGGTATCGTTCTGAGGTGCTCTAACTGCATCCCGGAGGCCTGGCCTCTTATACATGAGTTTATCTCTTTATTACATGTAACACATTCTCGTTGATACTTTGATGTACGGAAAGACATCCTCAGAATCCCCCCTTCCCAGCCCGTTCCCATGCAAGGCTATAGTGGAAGTCCCCGCCCCGTTCACAACAGGTGATGATCATTGCGCAGCTGGGCATTCCGCCGATTCACGGAGTGTGCGGGTTTCGATCGGATCTCGTGGGGTGGGGGGGGGCTTTGATCATCTCGGGGATCCTTTGAGGAGGGAAGCTTCCTATTGTATGGGGAGGGGCAAGAGGTTGGTATCGGCAGAGCTAGGTGTCGGTCTGGGAACGGGGAAGACAAACGGGCACACGGGGAAAAGGGGTTTGCATCAAAAGGGCCGGAGATCATGACGGGGAAACAGGGAGGTGTCGCGCTGGGAACAGGATGAGGGCCTGGGGCAGAGCAGCGCCGAAGAGGGGTTTATGACCCAAGGCAGGTGCAAGCAGGGGGTTGCTAGCGAAGTTAGGAGGGAGAGAGAGAGAGACGCGCTGGCTCTCGGCGAGAGCCGGGAAGCCATGGTGTCCAAAAATGGCGGCTGTTTTACGCGCACAAAAGGTTTAAGGAGAGCAAGAGGGCGCCGATAATGTTGACGGTTTTCAGCCTAACTTTTAACACTTTACGATTGTATGCAGAAGATCCTAGGTTTCGTCAATGCATTCCCTATTTGTTTCATCTCCTGTTTGAAAGCGATCTGTCTGGACTGTCATATGCAGTGAACCACATCTTGAAAAGTGGTGTACAGATGCAAAACATCTCGGCAAGTGACTTTATGGATAAAGTCAATGTGCAAGACAGTATTTTGGATTCTCACCTGATTAATCTCATGGCGTGTCAGCGTGGTACTAATGAGTACTGGTACCGTCGTCATGGTGATTTAAAATGTATGCTGAGGAACTTAGGAACTCCCACATGGTTCCTCACTCTCAGCTGTGCCGAGTATGGCTGGGAAGACTTACTTGAATTTCTACGAGAGGCAAATGGAAACATTGAAAATATTGAATTCAAGACACCCGGAGAACTGTGCTCTTTGGATCCAGTGAATGTATGCAGGTACTTCAATCATAGATTTGAAGCTATGATGTCTTTCATCATGAACAAGAAAAATCCACCTCTTGGAGAGGTGTTGGATTTCTTCTGGAGAAAGGAGTACCAAGCAAGAGGTGCTCCTCATATACATATGCTGCTGTGGATCAAGGATGCACCTAAATTTGGAACAGATCCAGATGACTTAGTGATGAGTTTCATAGAACAGTATTCTACATGTGCTGTTCCAAACGCAAAGGAAGACAAAAGCCTAAGAGAACAAGTTTTACGCTTCCAAAGCCATCGTTGTGGAAAGTACTGTCGTCGTAAATTCAGAAACAAGGACAAGTTCTACACCAAATGTCGTTTCGCCTTTCCACGACCGGTGATTTCTAAAGGAAGAGTGAACAGTTTGATGTCTTTGCTGCGACATAATGTGATGAAGAAATCACCTAAAAACACATACAATTTGAAAAGGAACGAAGAGTCCAAGTACATCAACGACTACAACCCAGTGATTTTGTCCATGTGGAATGCTAACATGGATATACAGTTTGTGGCTGATAACTGTATGGCTGTGGCTCGGTATGTGACATCTTACATCACCAAAAAAGAAAAGACAGAATTGAAGGATATGTGGGCGGACATTTCCCATGAAAAGAGCCTCAGTAAGAGGTTGTACAGTTTCAGTCTGAAGATGTTGTCACATCGAGAAATCGGAGCTTACGAATGTTCTGACCGGTTGTCTTCAGCAAGTCTCTATGCCAAATCCAGGAGTATCGTTTGGGTGAGTCTTGGTCTTGCTGCAACGCGTAATCGAGTTCTGAAACCTGTGCGTGAAATTGAGTATTTGGCGGAAAAGGAGCCAAACAGTACCGATATTTTGAAGACCAACATGTTGGATACATATTATCCAAATAGAAGCAGTCACCTCGAGAATGTTTGTCTGTATGAGGTTCTACAAAATTACATATTCAAGAGGAACATCAAAGAAGATATTGATGGGGAGGAGCCAAGCTCGCGTCCGAGATGGCCGCGTTTTAGCTCGGCTCCGATCACTCTCCTGTCTGCAACAAATATCCTGTACTTTATCCTGCCCCGGGAAGTATTCCACGATGTGCAGTGGAACGACGATATCTCACAGGCACTTACCGTTCGCTCCGGTGATTCCTGGGTGCCACGGATCCTGAGTTACGCCCCTGTCTGCTTCGGGGCCTCCGGAGCGGCCGGACCTGGCACTCCTTGACGGCGCCCGGGCTGGACGGGACGAGGTGGCCGGCCCTTGGTGGTGGTGTGGAGTCGGTCGGAGGGGCCGATGTGCTAATAGACCGATTGCGGCCTCCCGGGCCTGGTCCGGCGGTCCTGCAGCCTGGTGTTGGGGAGCTGATTTCCATGGACGGGGTTAACCGTACATCTGGCTCGTCTCCCCTTGGTTCTCCGGCCCGGCCATTTTGAGTTCCTCCGCCCGGACTCGGAGAACGGTGCCGGCGGCGTGTGGGGTGCTGGCGCATCGCCTTCTTCTGGTGGCTCCCCTTCCTGCCCTGGTGGCACCTCCGCTGGTGGTTGCCGGTGTCCTGTTTTGCCCCGCTGATATCCGGGCGGGGGTCGGCGTTTGCAGCGGCCCCTCCGGGCTTCTAAGATGGCGGCCGGCCCCATGACTCTCGGCCTTGCGGGGACCGGCGATGCGAGTCCGCCGCGCGGCACGTTTGCTGAATACTGTAAAGGTGAGCCTACGCTCCGCGACATCCTCGCCGCCCTGCGCTCCTGGGGGGCACCCATGCCCGCACCGACCGCTATCCTGGAGGGGGGTTCCTTTGTTGGGCCTGCCGGACCCCCCTCGGTTTGTGCGGCTTCATCTCTGTTGTGTGCTGCTGGAACTTTCCTTGGGGTCGTGGACCTGGAGGCTGCTGTTGGTGTGGATGTGCGGGGGTCCGCTGCCCTTCTTCGTCCTGTGCCTCCTTCTGTTCCGGAGGTTCCCCGGCTGGATCCCGTCTGGACCGATCTCGATGGGTCTCCTTTTCCTCTTTTGCCTCACATGGCCGTACGAAGATCCTGTGACGGTGCCGCTGGACCGGCTTTCTCCGTATTCTCATCGGAACTTTGCCTGCTTTGCCTGAAGTGGTTACTGTACTTTCTGGATCATCCGGGTCACGATCGCTACAACTTGAGTGTATTTTTGATTCGACTCCCTGTTATTCACCTCCTGTTTTATGTGATCTGGTTCCGGGTGCCCTGGACGATCACAGTTTGCGAAAAACGTGGACAGGGTTGAGCTGATCTTGCCTCTGTGGACTGCTATTTTGTGGTATGGTTGGGTGATCCGTTCATAATTGTATGACTATGTTTGATACGTCTTTACGTTCCTAGAGCTTATCCGTGTGTTTAATATCTTCCCGTGGGCTCTGAGTATTTTCGGGCGGGGGGGTGGGAGCTGAAGGGGTTTTGATTATGTGGCTCCTCTCCCGCTGTTTTTCCCTGTTTTCCCTTCCCCCCCTTTTTTTAATCTATGAGATTCTTTCTTTCTTATATTTCTCTATATTTCGGGTTCTAATTAGGGCGACAGGCACGCTGCTGGGGGGTAGGCCATAGCCTTCTGCAGGGGTGCAGGGTGGGCTGTGCGGGGTGGTGGGGGGGTCTGTTTATTGTATCTTTCCCTGTTCCTTTTTTGTTTCTATGGCTCTTATGTATCCCCTACTTTCGTGGCGCGGTGTCGGCACGTAGCCCCCCGGGGTGTTTGTGCTGGCATGGCCCTTTAGGTATGTCTGCCGTCACGGTTTACTATGCATTCATTTCTCCTGTTGCCACTAGTTCCTTGTGCCGCATTAGTGTTGGGTGCTTTGTTAGCCGTGGGGGGCGTGCACTAACGCTGCGCCCTCACTTTTCCCCTCCCCTTTTTTGATGTCCTCTTCCTCCCCTTTTTTTCCCTTTCCCCACCCCATTTTTTTTTTTCCTCCCTTGGGTTGTTGTACCGGAGGGCTTTTAGTTTTGTAAGCGTATTTTTCGCTGTTTTTATTATTATGTGCCCTAGTAGTGGT
Source organism: Lissotriton helveticus (assembly GCF_964261635.1). Taxonomy (NCBI): domain Eukaryota; kingdom Metazoa; phylum Chordata; class Amphibia; order Caudata; family Salamandridae; genus Lissotriton; species Lissotriton helveticus. Next base: position 190,000,477 of record NC_136069.1, on the reverse strand, counting down.
GGGTGGGTGCTGAGCAGCGGTTGTGATTGTTCTTGATGTGGGACTCACGTTCGGCCTTTGTCAAAATGTACTGTTCTGTTGGTCTTTTCCTGTATTCGAGACTTCGGCTTGCTCACGGCCCACCACGGCCCTCTGGACTTTACAGATTGTCATTATCCTGTGATACCCTTTTCTATTATAAAATTAACCTATTTTTATCCTGTCCGTGATGGCGACTCGAAAACTTTAGCATTTGCCTTTCATATGAGCGATTTAGAAATCCTGTTGTCTCTCCTGTATTGCCTCGTATGTCTCTTTATTGTGGTGGCCGGCCCGGTGGGTTGTAGGCCCGTATTTGTGGGCGCCTTCTGTACAATAAAGGTTTAAAAAAAAAAAAAAAAAAAAAAAAAAACGATGACACTTGATAATGTATACAATTGTGCTTAACGACTGAAAATGTTAATGTCTCTTTTTGATCTCCTGATAATAAAGAATAAAAAAAAAAAAAAAAAGAAGATATTGATAAAGGAGTGTATGCTGTAATTGGAAGTGAGGGATGTCTGGTCAAGCAAAGAAAATGCCACTTGGTAAACCATCGAAAATTGAGTGGCGAATCTCCTGAAAGAAAAGAGTTTTTCTATTTAGCACTTTTGCAACTTTTCAAGCCTTGGCGTGCAGAAGAGGAACTGCTTGGAGATTTCGTCTGTTACGAAGATTCTTTCAATGCTGCCAAGGAGACCATAGAATGTCCTGTTTTTCCCAAATATCTAGAAATGTTGAATGCGGAAATCGAGCAGGAAGCAACGATTGCAGCCGAGATTGCTAGAGACAGTTCTCAGGACAGTCAGAGTTCTGTTTCATTGAGTCAGGATCCACTAGGAGGACCAGTTATCGAAAATGAAGCTGCCACTGCCATGATTGAAGTGGAAAGAGCCATGGCACATGCTCAGGAGGATGCGGTTAACTTAGAAGACTTGGAAAGACAACTCAACGTTGAGCAGAGGAAAATATATGACGAAGTTACCAACCAAATAGATCATGGATTAAGTCATGAGAAGAAAGAGTGCTCATGTACTTCGTTGAAGCCTGTCCGACTGTACGTGAGTGGAGAAGCGGGAACTGGAAAAAGTTTCCTCATTAAAGCAATTTCATGTTATTTGCAGAAAAGGACTGAGTCATCGCTGTCTTGTGTTGTCACCGCTCCAACTGGACTGGCAGCACATAACATTAAAGTTATTACTTTGCATCGTCTACTGATGCTGCCAGTGGAGCATGATAACAAATTACAATACCACAAGTTATCTGGAGATGCTTGTTGTGAAGTTTCAAGAGTCTTGAGGAAAATGAAACTTCTTATCATTGACGAAGTAAGCATGGTTTCCAATGTCATGCTTGCCTTTGTGCATTTGAGAATGCAAGAAGTTCTCAAAACAGAGTATGATGTGTTATTTGGTGGCAAACACATCATTGTTTTCGGTGATCTTCTGCAGCTGACACCAGTGAAAGGACAACCTGTGTTCAAAATGCTCACGCATGAAGATACCAGGAAGTGCCTAGGGAGCATTGGCAACGTCAATATATGGTTAAACTTCAATTATGCTGAACTGTGTGAAAATATGCGTCAAGCGAAGGATGAAGATTTACAAGAATATTCTACAAGATGTTAGAATCGGAAAAGTGACCGAGCATGGCAAAGAAGCTTTACATGCACGATTACTGTCAAATTTGTATCCAGAACAAGACGTTGTGCCTGAGAATATTTTTCAGAAAATTACTGAGAAGAAATCTGGAATATGTTTGATGCCAACTCTTGCAGAATGTGCCATCTTCAACAACAAAATGTTGCATTTAGAAAACCAAGAGATTGTGAAACTGGAAGCTATTGACAGAGTAGAGCATATGGGATCAACAATTATTTTGTCTGAGAATTTGAAATCAAAATTGGATTCTTTAGAGAAGACTATATCTAAAACTGCAGGTTTTGAAAAGACTCTGAATGTGTGCTTAAATTGCCGTATAATTTTAAGAAGGAATTTACATTTTGAAAGAGGTCTGGTAAATGGATCAATGGGTAATGTTGTTGATTTTGTGAAATACAGAAATAGAGATGGAATTGAATTTTTAAAAATTAAATTTGATGGCATTGAGGAAGTACAGCTAATTGGTCGTTGCTCTGCTAGGTTTTTGCTTGTGAAAGACTTATATGTTCGCCGTAAGCAGTTTCCTGTTTGCTTGGCATATGCGGTGACAATCCATAAATCGCAAGGTTTAAGTGTAGACAGTGCATTGGTGAATATTGGCAGTTCTGTGTTCAAGGAGGGTATGGCATATGTGGCATTGTCACGAGTCAGAACTTTATCGGGATTGTACTTGATTGAGTGTGATGTCACAAACATTTGTGCGGATCTAGATTGTGTTAAGGAATACAATAGGTTAAGAAGAGAGTATGCGCCACATTTGCCTCAATATCCTTTGTTTGAGAAACATGTGGTAGGCCGGAAACGAAGAAATGCGACCAATAGTAGGGAGGTTGTAGCAAAAAGACGAAAAGTCGATGAACCTGAAATTATAAGCAGAAAGAAAAAGGATTCTGTTGAAGATGTTGTTGGTTTTCAATTTGAAAATAGTTCTGGTGTCAACTGCTATGCTAATGTAGTGGTTAATGTTGTCTTTTCTCTAGAAACTTTAAAACAACAGATTGTGATCAATTCGGATCAAAAGTTTTTGCTGCTTGCTGAATTCTGTGTTAGAGAAATGTAGCACTGATAGAACAAAAATAGAAAGTGTGTCTGAAATTCGAAATCTGTTAGACAAGTGTTCAGGTCAAACGCAATTCTCTCAAAATATTCAGCAAGATTGTCAGGAGTTTTTAATGTATATGTTTGATATATTGCAAGATGAAGGTGTAGATGTAGATTACCTGTTTGGCCTTTCTTATCAATGGCAGCATGACTGCGAGAACTGTAGGGTATCAAGTACTACTAGTGTAGACTCAGAAAGATTTATATATTTAACTTTGCCAGACAGTAAATCAGTGTCCTTTAATAAGCTAGTAAAAGCAGCCGATCACAACATGGAGTGTAGCCAATGTAAGTCTGCAATGTTGTCTCCATTATTTATACGAACATATGGCCAGTATGTCATTTTAATGTTCCAACGATGTAAGCCTGATGGAACAAAATTGACAACTTTAATTAAAAATGTTGTGGCTTCGCAGTTGTCAATATCAGGAAGGACGTTTTTAACTGCAGCAATTATATATCATGACGGTCCTTCAACAACATCAGGACATTACACAGCTTATTTAAAGTCTAGAAACGGCTGGTCATTCTGCAATGATGCTGTTTTAACTTTAAAAAAAAAATTGCCTTTTGACCTTAAAAATTCTTACCTGGTGTTTTTAAAACCAAAATTTTAGGGAAAGAATCTCGGGATCTGCTCTGAGGAATTTCAAGAGGTTCTAATGGCTCCTGCACTATTTGGCCTTGAGGATAAGTGTAGTACAGAGTCAAAAGTTACATGTGGAAATGTGGAACATGAGTGAGCAAGAAGGGTGAGATATTACTAGTACAGGATTGTGCAAGTGATCTTGAACGTTTTCTTTCTGAAAGTTGCGGAAAAAGAAAATGATGGGATTTGCATAGAAGAATTTGAAGAGTTATAAATGGCTCTTACACGATTTGGCCTTGAGGAAATGTGCGGTAGAGAGCGAGAAGTCATTTATTGTATGTAACATATTTGTCAAAACGATGGAGCTTTTCTTTCAGAAAGTGGCAGGCTGAAAATAATAGCAGCACAACAGAGTATAAGCTGTTCATAGGACATCCTTTGACGTCATGGAAAGTAAGTTACTTTTAAGGAGTTCTGATTTCTGATTAGTTATGTTATATGGGTTTTTTAAACACAATCATTTTGATTGTGTTTTTTTTCCCCGCTGTTATATGATGAATACCTTCAACTCACTGTTTTTAGTGAAATTTGATACATTCTGAGAACAGCAAAAATAAACCATTTAACATGTTTAATTAATTCTGTACTTTTTGTATTTATGATATACATTGAGAACTGTGCAGTAGGCATGGAGAAACTGAGGCTTCTGTAAGTGTCAAGGTAGGTGAGTAATGTACATTGCTCTGTTGCATACAGTCCTCACCTTCTCCGTACTCTTGGATATGCTAGACTACATCTGCACAATGAGATACCTAAGCTGAATGAATACAGGTGATGTGATTGTGGAATGAGCAAAAAAAATTGCACGTTTTTTAATTACTCTACCTGTGTTTCCTAACATTACGAATCACATTCTGCAGATGAGGTTTAGGCTTGTCCAGGGACACAGAAGAGGTCTGGCCTTTGTTGAAGAGTGTAGTGGACATGACTCACTTCATTGGTAGGTCTGCACATGTATTATCTCCTCTGTACTCTTGAACAAGCCTAAATTTCATCTGCAACCCTGAGTAGGCCTCACCTCAAAAAAACTTCTGGATAAGCCACACCTTATCATCATCCTGAATCAATCATTTAAAATGTTTGGGGCAGATTTATGATGGCCGTGCGCCTCTTTTGCGCCACCGTTGCATCACTTTTGTGACGTAGCAGCAGTGCAAAAGATGCACCATGTTGCAACATGGGCTTCACTTCATCTGCAACAAGATACCGTCAGTTTAAAATGTATATATTTAGGACTGTGTAGGGGGCATGGAGAAGCTGAGGCTTCTGTAAGTGTCAAAGTTGTTGCATATAGTGCTCACCTTTTGCGTAGACTACATCTGTACAATGAGATACCTAAGCAAAGGAAACACAAGTGATGTGATTGTGGAATGAGCAAAAAAAATTGCACGTTTTTTAATTACGTTACCTGTGTTTCATAACATTACGAATCACATTGTGTAGCTGAGGTTTAGGCCTGTTCAAGGAGATAGAGGAGGTCTGACGTTTGTCCAAGAGTGCAGTGGACATGACTCACTTCGTTGGTAGGCCTGCTCATGTATTATCTCCTCTGTACTCTTCAATAACTTAAATTTCATCTGTAACTCTGAGTAGGACTCACCTGAAACAAATCTGTGGATAGGCCACACCTTATCAGCATCTAGAAACAATCATTTAAAATGTTAGGGTTAGATTTATGATGGCTGTGCGCCTCTTTTGCGCCGCTGTTCCATCACTTTTGTGACGCAGCAGCAGTGCAAAAGATGCATCATGTTGCAAGATAGGCCTCACTTCATCTTCAACAAGATACCGTCAGTTTAAAATGTATATATTTAGGACTGTGTAGGGGGCATTAAGAAGCAGAGGCCTCTAACTTTATTTCTTTGTAAAATTGGATGATTGTCAATCTTTTCCCTTGTCTTTTCTAATTTTTAAATACATGTTTTAATATTTTTCAAATTTTTGTTCTTTCTTTCACAGATTGAAAGTATAAAAATAAGAAGTGACTAAGTTAACGACAATTATAAGGTAAATGTTTTGTACTCTTTTCGTTACATTTCTATCACATTTAACTTCTATTAGTTTCACTGCTTCATTTCTTTAACCCTCAGTTTCCTGCCTTTGCTACTTCCCTCATTCCTTTTTCTATTACTTACTTACTCTACTCCTTCCACTCCTTTTCTCAGTCCCTCTGTTCTCATAGTTCCTCACTCCTGTTCACTCACTCCGTCTCTATTACTCTCACTATTTCTGACTCATCACTCTTTCACTACTTGTTCATTATGCTTTCTCCCTGTAGTTCAAACACACTAAGGGGCATATTATCAACACAGGTGATAAAATTATCGCTGCTTTTATCGTCAGAAAACTGCCGCAAAAGCGGCTTTATCAGTAGTTTTCTGCCGATAAAAGCAGCGATAATTTTATCGCCTGTGTTGATAATATGCCCCTATGTTATTTACATTTCTTTGCTGTTTCAATCATTCCTTTCCTGTCACTTCTTCTTTTCTTCTGTTTTTTCTCTCTGTTATTCCACATGTTTTAACCTTAGTCACTATCATACATCTTGTTTTATTCCTATTTACTTTTGCTCACTTTTTTCTTAACACTTTCCCTCAGGATTTCTCTTTTAGTCCGGTTCTATCCCTACCTCTCTTTCCACATCCTTTACTGTTTTTCTTCTTAATTTGAACATTCACTCACATTCTCTAAGAAACTCTTGTTTATTATTCTTCTACTCTCCTTTTTTTCTTTCACTTCCTTATCTATTTTGTTTTTCACAATTATACCCACTTACATCTTTTCTTCGGTAAATAGATCTATTAAACAGTATCTCTGTGTTACTCCCTCTAGCTGTCTTTCTTTTAACATTACTCTCTGTTTCCTTCTCTTATACTTTCTTTTCTTACATTTTTTTTTTGGTTCGCTTAAGGGTTCGCGTACCGGCGTGCTAACCGGGAAGCGAACCAAAAGAAATAGAGGTTGCTAGAGTGCTAAACATTCTAGCAATTTTTTATAAAGGGGAGGTAGTTCTGAAAATAACTTTTTTTTTATTGTTTTTGTTGTTTTATATATTTTTTTATTTTTCTCAACATTTTTTTACTTTTTTTGTATTTTTTTGAACGGTTTTATATATTTTTTTGTTTTTTTTGGGGGGGGAGAAACGAAAATGATTCATTGTAAAGGGCTCAACAGGAGCAACAAAAAAAAAGATAATTTAATTTCTGGGACGTTTTGAACAATTATGATTCTCAATAGCTAAATTGATTAAATTAATGCTACTTTCTCTGTAGCAAATTATTTGGCCGCAATATACACACACTTGATTTATTTCCCCAAAGTTCATCTGTATATTTGGGACCGTCTCCCTCGCCTCAGGTCCCGTCACTGCCTGTACATTTGATCTTATGGCCACAGGTGGAGTGTTATCGTGTAGGTCACGTACTTGCGCAGCACTGTAGTTGATAGGGTGCTTCCTCTCCATATGGCGATGCATCGTATAATTTCCATAACTATACTTTTTATCTGTCCCTCTGGACAGATCATTTTTACATATCAGGCAAGTTACGTAGCGGGCATTCACTTTTTTTTGGCCCCGGGGATATTTATAAAAATTGCCAAATAAAATTCTCTTTCACTCGGGACCTCTTAGGCTCTTTTGGCAAAAAGTGCCTCTCTTCTTCCTCTTCCTCTTGTTCCTCTTCTTCCACCTCTTGCTCAACCACCACCTGAGGAGGTGGTCCTCTCTTCCTAGGAGGTGGTGGTGGTGGTGGTGGTGGTGGGGGTGCACCAGCTGCAGCTAGTAATGAAGCCATTTTTTATTAAGTAAAATAGGTCTTCCTCTCACAAAGTTGAAAGTCAGAGTGAGAAAAAAGGAAGGGGGCTTTCATCATTTGGGAAAAAAAATAGTTCTAAACCAATGAAAAGTGTTATTTTTAAGTCACATGACCTAGCCTTACATCATTAGGAAACCAAAAGTGAAATGAACCAATGAAAAGTTTTATTAACAAGTCACATGACCTGTTATGCTTACGTCACGCGCTCCGCGCCGCGCCCCGGATCGCTTCCAGGAAGCTGCGCTTCACGCCTCGCTTCGCGCACCGGAGCACTTCCGGGTGCGCTAACGCGGCGCATCATATGACGCATTACGCGACAACGCGATACGTCGTGGTTACGCGACGCGTCACGATGTTGTTTTCTAACGCGGCAGTTGCGCAAACAGAACGTTTACTGGTTCGCAAAGCGAGTCGCGGCACCAAATTGAGGTAACGGGAAGCTACCCGGTTGGCGGACCGGGAGCGAAACAAAAAAAAAATAATAATTAAAAAAAAATACATAAAAAAATTCTATTAAAAACATATAAAATTTCGATTAAAAGAAGAATACATTTTAAAGCTTTTGATATTTCCTATTAAAAAACCATTCAAATTCACTGAAAAAACCATAGGTTATAGACCATATATAGTTAGGAATTAGCATTTACAAAACCTTGAAAATTCACTGAAAAAACCATAGGTTATAGACCATATATAGTTAGGAATTAGCATTTACAAAACCTTGAAAATTCACTGAAAAAACCATAGGTTTTAGACCATATATAGTTATGAATTAGCATTTACAAAACCTTATTTTACTCACACAAAACCATTGAAATTCCATATATAGTTAGTTGCACTAACTATATATCGCGCACCCGCAATCCACTGCTGATGATGTCACATATTACATCATTCATGACATGGTTGATGAGTAGGTACATGTGTATGTATATAGGTGATTAGATGTTTTTCTTAGTATCAGTATGAGTGTTTCCATGCTTTGGTGGGAGTATTACTTAGTACATAGATGCAAGAATGACTGAGTCTCTGTTTGTATGTGTTTTGAAGACAGCATATGTGCAGGACTGTATGGGTGGATTCGTGTGCATATGTCTGTGTTAGTGAGTGAATGACTGTCTTATTAGTGTCTTTATCAGTAACTACATATGTTTTAATGTAGTATATGTGAATATTGATGTATATAAGTGACTATATGTGAGAGTGAGGGATTCTAAAAGTTCCTGTTTAAATTAGTATGTGTTTCTAGAAGTGATTTTTTAAGAGAGTAAGTATGTGTAAGTTTCCTTAGAAGTAAAGTGGTAGTGTGTGTATATTTGTTTATGCAAATAAATGTATGTTCAATAGTTTATTTGCATGTGTGAGTATGTGTGTGAATAACTTTTGGATGTGTAGGTGTATCACTACGTATGATTAGTGAATATATGTATGAGTGACTATATAGAACTGTTGGTGAATAAGTGCATGTGTATATACATGGTGGAATTATTGAATTGGTTGTTGTAACTGGTATGGGTATCTCCATTTTTTTGAACATTTTAGTTTCTATTTTTGAATATGCGTTTCAAGGGTTAGATTACAGTGAAAGGAGGTCTGTCACTGTGTCACAAGGATGGTGTCATCAGTGATGTCATGAGTGATGTAATATGTGACGTCATCAGCAGTGCATTACACGCGCAAGTTATAGTGAGTCCAACTAACTATAACGTGGAATTTCATTGGTTTTATATCAGTAAAATTTCCAGCTAACTATAACTGGTATCAAACCTATGGTTTTTTCAGTGAATTTCATATGGTTTGTAAATTCTACTTCCTAACTATAACGTGTGTAAAACCTATGGTTTTTTCAGTGAATTTCATTGGTTTTAAAATGCTAATTCAGAAATATCTCGTGTATACAACCTATACTTTTGTCAATAAAGTTCTGGCAATATTTTTTTCAGAAACAAGCCGTTTTCTTCACTGTTCAAGTTGCATACAGACTCCTTGTAAAGCGATACAGAATTAGAAAGTCTCTACCTTACCTTTTTTTCAACGCATTAAAATTTGCCTGTAAATAAAAATAGCCTTTCTAAACTTTCGTGCACGACCCGGTGTGCGCACTCTCGGCAACAGTTCTCAATAAAATGGATATCGCATTTCCAGGCTTTCGTGCGCGACCGACTGCGCGCACCCGCCTATATATTTCGTGAAAACTTTGCAATCTGAACTTATTGAATTTCTTCATAGACCCATCAAAGAACTTATACTACGTCAAAGAGACTAAACCTAGGCTTCTTTTTTAATATTACGAAAATTTTCATTAAATGGAGCCGAATGTCTTTTTAAACTTTCGTGTGTGACCGAATGTCACACACCTTGGTATTTTAAAAAATATATAAAAGGTTTTATACTTTAACAATTGTATGCTTGAATCGAGCTCAGAAGATATATTAAATCCGGATATGTTTGGATTTACTCCTTTTCACGTTTTGAAACTTCGCTGAATTAGACCGCTACTTCCAAATGACGTACGTGACCAGATACTATCGCCGCGTACACGTCCTGAGACGCGTATGTGAAGTCATGTGACTCGAAAACAACACTTCCAATTGGTTCTTAGTAGTTTCTATTCTGCAATTTACACGGAGGACTCCACCCACTCCTCTCACTATCTTTTGTACTCTCAAAAGAGAACGACGTTCAACACCCTTCGGAAGACTTTGCTGAAATGGCTGCCGCCCCGCATTCATCTTCCGAATCTGAAGGAAATGAGCGACTACCTTTAAAAAGAAAAAAGGAATCTTTTATTTGGCAATTTTTCACTTATCCTGAAGAACAAAAGAAAGTGAATGCGCCAAAAGTTACCTGCACGATATGCAATTCGGTTCTCTCAAGAGGAAATCCAAGAAAAAAATATTCCTTTTCCATACATACCATGGTGCGGCATGTCAAACAAGTGCACCCTGTGGAATTTGCAAAGGCATCGACAAGAGCCCTGGCCACGCTATTACCATCAGAGGTGGCCAGCACATCTTCTGGTGGACGACCTGTATCTCCATCGAGTGCTGTGATGGACTTGAGACCATATCTTGCAAAGGTGCACATGAAATGCAACGAGTGTGGAGAAATTCTTCTGTACGGAGAGCAGAGCCTCATTCTTACTAAACTAAAAATTGAGAGTCATAAATGCCCCGAGAAAAGATAAATTTCTTCATTTCATTTTGATCCTGTGTCACACATGAAAATGTTGTTGCAAGTTTAAAAAATCAAAAACAACATAACACTTGTTTTAAAAAAAAAAAAAAAAAAGTTCTTTTCAGAATTAACTCATTCTAGCAAAAAGAGCTCCAGGAGCATATTATAAAAAGGGTTTATCTCCGCTTTTTTGGCTTTCATTCATGCGCGACCGTGTGCGCGCACCCGCCTATATATTTCGTGAAAACTTTGCAATTGCAACTTCTTAAATTTCTTCATAGACCCATCAAAGAACTTATACTACGTCAAAGACAGTAAACCTAGGCTTCTTTTTTATTATTATGAAAATTTTCATAAAATGGAGCCGAATGTCTTTTTAAACTTTCGTGCGTGACCGAATGTACACACCTTGGTATTTTAAAATAAATATATAAAAGGTTTTATACTTTAACAATTGTATGCTTGAATCGAGCTCAGAAGATATATTAAATCCGGATGTGTTTGGATTTACTCCTTTTCACGTTTTGAAACTTCGCTGAATTAGACCGCTACTTCCAAATGGCGAACGTGACCAGATACTGTCACCGCCTACACGTCCCGAGACGCGCATGTGAAGTCATGTGACTCGAAAACAACACTTCCAATTGGTTCTTAGTAGTTTCTATTCTGCAATTTACACGCAGCACTCCACCCACTTATGTCACTATCTTTTCTACTCTCAAAAGAGAACAACGTTCAACATCTTCCGAAAGACTTTCTTTTCACGCGATAATGTGAAATACTGAGATTGTTACAGGATTTTTATCACTTAGAAGCCTTCCTATTATGAAGGTTTATCTCCTAAGTCTCTGATTCTCAAACTGTGCAACGCGGCTCCCCTGTGTGCCGTAATGAAGTGCTAGGGGCGCCGCCCACACTCTAGTGTGACTAACCATCTATAAATTCCACAGACATCTCTACCCTGTTATCTGCAATTGTGAGCATCAAAAGGAGCTGCGCTACGCCCCTGTGAGAGGCCTCACTCCCACTGCTGCAACGGCTTGGCAGTCCTCCAGATGCACAGGAACAGCCCCTCCGATCCATTGAAGTTCTCTGTCGTGAGAGGCCTCACTCCCACTGCTGCAACGGCCTGGCAGTCCTCCAGATGCACAGGAACAGCCCCTCCGATCCATTGAAGTTCTGTGTCGGTCTCAATACCACTTACGAAATGAAAATAAGCACTGAAGAATATTCAAGCATGTAGTACTCCTCCTGCTACAGCCTACAAAATGCATTCTATTACCTATAAAAAAGTCAAACACCCACGCTACAATCATATAGAACATTTCCTCTAAAGAAGCCTGTGAATAACTTTAAAACATCAGGTTAACCTTTTTTTACTCTCTCATCATTATTAAAGATAAGTATTTACAATGCTATATTAAACAATGCCATGGTTCTTGCTTTTTAATTTTAAAAATCTTGCAATCTTTCACAAACCCAATACTCATGGCTTCTTTTTCGTGACAAAAATCTTGCAATATTACATACCTACATAGAATAACAGAAAAAACATAACACTACAAAGGCCGAACACTCTACTAAACACGGATTTGTAACCTATGAGGCAGATTTATGTTAACTACTTCATACCCAGATATGCACCAGTTAATGTGCACCACAGTATGCTAGTGCTCCGTTACCCATGGTGTGCCACATTTGAAATGTGGCGCACCATGGTACAAAAACACCATACATGCGTAACACATCTGTGCTCAAAAAGTAATACATTGCTAGAGTTGCATCGCAAGTGTGATGCAGCTCCAGCAAGGCTCACCAATGCACTATATTCACAATACTGCGTCAATACCTACGCCTGCTTCAAGCACATGCAAACAGCATAGGTCTGAAAGTCACTGAGTGAAATATCATGCATTACAGTCAGCCACTTTCAAGACGCATTCCTTCAGAGGAACACTTCCTTATGGTGCAGGGCTTTAGAATGTGACATATCTCCTAGATCCATAACGTTGTAAATATGGTACATTATTTCCACTGTCATTGTATTAAATAAACTGACAAAATTGTGGCGCAAAGAGACGCAACGTCAACATAAAGCTGCTACAATGTGTTTTAAAGTGCCCTTTAAATTACAACCAACACTCTCTTTGAAGAGACCCCTCATGTTTTTTTAACACCTGTTAAGTCCTTCCATGCTCATGACAGAGCCGCTTCATCACGAGCATTGCCTCAGCTGCCCCCAGAATAGACCAGTTTTGTCATGGCCTTGCCCCTGTGCTTGCACAGCACTAATATTGTACCTCCATGACACGTTCTATTGACTAAGCAGAGCCATGAGAGAACCACTGTATCATGAACAGATCTCAACCGTGGCTCATGAAGGAGTACCTCTATCATGAACATAGAAGTACCACTCAGCCCCCCGGCCCCCTAATGCTGAGGCAGAATTGCCACTGCAGCAAAGGACTTAAACTCCTGGAAAGAACAACATGTAACATTTAATATCATTTCCCACCAATGTTTTCATATATCAGTGTTGCTGAACCCACTCAGTAAAATGTCGCTCATTTCATTAAATCACTTTTAAAGCATGCCTTATAACAATGCACCCAATCCTATGTGGAAGTGCTTATATTAAACATGACATTGCTTTAAGCAGGATAGACAAAGAAATGACACAGTGATGTAAAAGTTTCTTTATTGTTTATACTTACCTAAAAAATAGTAAAAAAGTAAAGTAAATTTCTTTTAAAAATGTAGTACCTGTGGAAGAAAAGTAAAAATAAGATTATAATGTACATTTCATAAAATAAAAAAAATAAGAGAAAATAAGAGAGAGGCAGAGAAAACTCTCGGATGTTATTAGTTGTACTTACCTTATAAATATAATATCTGTGGAAGACAGTAAAAAAATATGTTTTAATACATATTTCTAAATTCAATGTAACAAAATAACTCAAACAACATATTAAATGGTTTATTTTTGCTGTCCTCAGAATACATTGATTTTCACTATAAACAGTGATTTCAATATTAATCATCATATAACAGCGGGGGAAAAAAACACAATCAAAATGATTGTGTTTAAAAAAAACATCCAAAATCTCCATACATATTATAAATACCTGAAAAAAACATATCTTAAATGTTTTTCTCAAATTCGCAGTTTCTTGAGTAAGCACACTACATCTTCCACAGTTACAAACTAATTAAACTATACGACCTATTTTTAAATATATCTCAAAAAAACACCGTGCAAGTATCTCCTATAAAAATCTTAAGTATACATTTTCTTTTCTCATACCTTTCCGCATGGCCAAATTGTATAAGTTAACTCATTACCTTTTAAATACCTCTCCCAAAAACTTGCGTCCATATATGTTCTAAAATAATTATCTAAAGTACTCATTTTCTTCTCTCATATTTTTCCACATGGCCAAATACTATGCGTTAAGTAGTTTTTTTCTGAAATTTCTTAATCTTAATCTTATCTATTCTTTTGTGAACCTTTACAGTAAAAATGTGTAACATGCTTTATACCACCAAACATTAACTAAATTTCTAGCTGATGTTATCACTATACCAAACACAAATTTCATTTATAGATTTGTAGACCCTCAGTCACATGATATTTGTAAACAAGAAAGTTTCATATCTTTACAGTATTAATCTTCCTACAGCAAGTGATTCTACTGAAATTTGGGTTCCAAAAATAGCAGATAGGAGCTAGTTAAGGCAAAAGGCAAACGTTTCTTAAAAGTCAATTGGGTATCATTGCAAAGCGTCCAGCCACTTCCACACTTCAAATAAGCTGTATAATGTCCTGATGATGTGGAAGGCCCTTCATGAAAAATAATGGCTACAGCTACAAATGTTCTTCTAGAAAAAGATACTTGAGTAGCCACAAAAATTTTAATTAAAGTTGACAATTTACTCCCATCAGCTCTGCATCGTTGAAACATTAATATTACATATTGTCCATATCTATGGATAAATAAAGTTGATAACATTTCAGACTTACATTGAGAACAGACCATGTTCTGATGCGCATCTTTAACTAGTTTATTAAAAGACACTTCTTTACAGTCTGGTAATGTTAAATATATAAATCTTTCACTGTGTATATCAGTACTACTTGAAAATGAGCAATTATCACAGTTATGTTCCCATTTATAAGAAAGGCCAAAAAGATTATCAATATCTACACCTTCATCTTCCAAAACTGTAAACATATACATAATAAATTCCTTACAATCTTGCTGAATATTCTGTGAAAATTGATTTACTCCTGCACATATGTCTAAAACATTCCTTAGTTCTGAAACACTTCCTACTTCACTTTCACCACTACTACATTTTTCAAATATAGAATTTAAGGAATAGCAAAATGTTTGCTCCTGATTTTCTACAATCTGTTCCCTAACATTTTTTAGAAAAAAAACAACATTAACTACTGCATTTGCATAACAGTTGACACCAGACCTGTTTTCAAACTTAAATCCAACAATCTCTTCAATACTAACCGTTTTCTTATGCCTACCAACAACAGCTACATCTTTTTTCGTCGTTTCTCAACTACTTCAGAACATTTCTCCTCATTTTTCCTTTTCTGACCAACCATACGCCTTTCAATTAAAGGGTATTGAGGTAAACTTGGAGCATATTCTCTTCTTAACCTATTATACTCCTTCACACAATTTAAATCTGCACTAATCTTTGTCTCATCATAATCAATTAAATAAAGTCCACATAAAGTTCTAACTCGCGATAAAGCAACATATGCCATACCCTCTTTGAATACAGTGCTTCCAATATTTACCAAAGCACAATCTACACTTAAACCTTGAGATTTGTGAATAGTCACTGCATATGCCAAACAAATTGGAAATTGCTTCCGACGGACATATAAGTCTTTCACAAGCAAAAAACGATTTGAACAGCGACTAATTTGCTGAACTTCCTCAATTCCATCAAATTTTATTCTTAAAAATTCAATCTCATCTCTATTTGTATAATTAACAAAACCAACAACATTACCCATTGCTCCATTTACCAATCCTCTTTCTACATGTAAATTTCTCCTTAAAATTATCCGACAATTTAAACATACATACAGATTTTTCTCTAAACCAGCAGTTTTAGATATACTTTTTTGAAGAGAATCCAATTTTAACTTCAACTTTTCAGACAAAACAATAGTACTACCTTCATGCTCTATTCTATCTTTAGCTTCCAGTTTCCTAATTTGTTGATTTTCTAAATTCAACATTTTCTCATTAAAAACTGAACATTCTTTCACAGTTGGCATCAAGCATATCACTGATTTATCTGCTACCTCTTTACTATATATTTTCTCAGGTACATTATCTTCATTAGGAAACAGCTTGGAAAGTAATCGTGTTCGTAGAGTGTGTTTCGCATCTTCAGTTAGTTTTCCAATCCTGATATCTTGAAGAATATTTCCATATTTAGTATCCTTTGCCTGTCGCATATTTCGAATCAGTTCAGTATATTTGAAATGTGACCATATATTAACATTTCCAATACTGCCCAGGCACTTTCTAGTCTCCTCATGCGTAACAGTTTCAAATACAGGTTGTCCTTTCACTGGAGTTAGTTGGAGTAGATCTCCAAAAACTATGACATGTTTACCTCCAAATAACACATCATACTCTGTCTTAAGTATCTGTTGCATTCTTAAATGCACAAAAGCAAGCATTAAATTAGATACCATGCTTACTTCATCAATAATAAGAAGTTTCATTTTTTTAAGCACTCTAGAAACTTCAAAACAAGCTTCTCCAGATAGCTTGTGATATTGTAATTTATTTTCATGTTCAACTGGCAGCATCAGTAAACGATGTAAAGTAATACCTTTAATATTATGTGCTGCCAATCCAGTTGGAGCAGTAACAACACACGACAGTGTTGACTGAGTTATTTGCTGTAAATATGTAGTAATTCCTTTAATTAGGAAACTTTTACCAGTTCCAGCTTCTCCACTTACATATAATCGAATAGGTTGAAATGACATACATGAGCAATCTTTTCTCTCATGACGAAAGCCATGCTCAATGTGCTCTGTCACTTCATCATATATCTGTCTTTGCTCAACATTAAATTGCTTCTTTAATTCTTCTAAGTTGATTGTTTCCTCTTGACCTTGCTGCATTGCTCTTTCTACCTCATCCATGGCAGTGGCTGCTTCATTTTGGATAATTGGTTGTCCCAGTGGATCTTGACTTAATGAAGCCGAACTTTGACTATCTTGTGAACTATCTCTACCAATCTCCGCTGCAATTCTCACTTCTTGCTCTATTTCATCATTCAACATTTGCAGATAATTACTAAAAACAGTACATTCAATACTACTTTTAGATGCGTTGAATGAATCTTCATAACTATCAAAGTCCCCAAGTAGTTCCTCTTCTCTACGCCATGGTTTAAAGAGTTGCAAAAGAGCAAAATAGTACAATTCTCTTTTGTCAGGTGTTTCGCAACTCAGTTTCCGATGATTAATCAAGTGTCCTTTTCTTTGCTTCACCAGACATCCTTCTTGTCCAATTACAGCATATACACCTTTATCAATGTTCTCTGTAACATTCCTTTTAAAAGTGTAGTTTTGAAGTATTTCATACAGACAAATGTTTTCTAGAAAAGTACTTCTATTTGGATAGTATGTATCCAACATATTTGTTTTCAGAATGTCTGTACTGTTTGGTTCTTTCTGGGCTAAATATTCAATTTCTTGCACAGGTTTTAGAACACGGTTTCGTGTTTCTGCAAGACCCAAACTCACCCAGAGAATAGTCCTTGATTTAGCATAAAGACTTGCGGATGATAATCGGTCACAACATTCATATGCTCCAATTTCTCGATGAGACAACATCTTCAAACTGTACGTATACAATTTTTTGCTTAGGCTCTTTTCATGAGAAATGTCTTCCCACATCTCCTTCAGTTCCGTCTTTTCAGATTTTGTGATGTAAGACGTTACATATCGAGCCACAGCAATAGAGTTGTCTGCAACATATTGTATGTCCATGTTAGCATTCCACATGGACAAAATGACTGGGTTATAGTCATTTATATATTTGGATTCTTCACCTCTTCCTAAATTGTACGTATTTTTAGGTGACCTTCTTCTGATGTTATGTCGCAAAGATGACATCAAATTGTTGACTCTTCCTTTTGAAAGTACCGGTCGTGCAAATCCAAAACGACATTTGGTGTAGAATTTACTCTTTGATTTGAATTTTCGCCGACAATATTTTCCACAACGATGACTTTGAAAGCGTAACACTTTTCCTCTTAAGTCCTTATCAGTTGTACTATTAGGTATGTCACAAGTGGCATACTGTTCAATAAAAGAGAGTACAGTCTCATCCGAGTCTCTTCCAAATTTAGGAGCATCCTTGATCCATAACAGCATATGAATATGAGGAGCACCTCTTGCTTGGTATTCTTTTCTCCAAAAGAAATCCAGTACTTCACCAAGAGGCGGATTTTTCTTGTTTGTAAGAAAAGACATCATAGCTTCAAATCTATGATTAAAATATCTGCAAACATTAACCGGATCTAACGAACACAGTTCTCCGGGTGTCTTGTAGTTTATATTTTCTATGTTTGCATTCGCCTCCTGAAGAAATTCAAGTAAATCTTCCCAAGCATACTCTGCACAGCTTAGAGTTAAAAACCATGTTGGTGCTCCTAAGTTTCTAAGCATGCACTTCAAATCTCCATGACGACGGTACCAATACTCATTAGTACCACGCTGACAAGCCAATAAATTAATTAGGTGTGAATCCAAAACACTATCTTTCTGTTGCACTTTATCCATAAATTCCTTTGCTGAAATATTATGCAGATGAACTCCACTTTTTAAGATATGATTTACTGTATAAGAGAGACCAGATAAGTCACTCTCAAACAGAAGATGAAACAAATATGGAATGCATTGGCGAAACCTCGGATCTTCTGCATATAATCTTGTTGTCCGGTATTCAGATGCAGGAATCTGCATAGGTCGATCATCATATCGTGTACCTTCACCTGTAGGGAATAACTGTGGGAAACAACAACCTTCCAAACTTTCTTCCCACACACTAATAGGATTTCCTTTCGCCTTTTTCATCTGAAATAATTCAATAGCATTCCCTATTGCTTCTTTGGAATGCAGTGGATGAACACTGTAATGTTCATACATTTCTTCACTTCTGGATAGATCAACTTTTTCAATTTGTCCAATAGACAAATCACTCTCCTCTTCTTCACTTACATCTTCTTCTTCTACATATACATCTTTATAGTACTTATTGTTTTGAACTAAATACAACGTTGCCTTTTTGACTTTTCTAACATCCACTAAATCTTGCCAGATTTTCTCACTCTTTGTAGGTACACCATTAACTAGAATAACTAGAGGTTCCTCTTCTACATTTTCAACACCAATTGTTTCCATATTTTTTTTAAATCAAGTGGCAAATATACAACTCTACCCTTTAATCCTCTTTGTAAATCTGAAGGATTTAATTTACTAGTCTTAGGCTCCATACGAACAATAGCCTGAAAAGGATGTACACATTGGATCAGAATAGTCTTTAAATCCATCAATTCTGATGGAATATTTATCAACTCTAGATTATTATGAACAGCTCTAGCAGGCATTTTATTTTCATTTAATTTATTATAACAATATTTACAAATACGTTGCTCAAAACCCAAATCAAAATAGTTTTCCACCAACAAATAAGTTGCAAAATCTTTCCATTGACCATTACTTTCATCTTCACTTTTTAAATATAAATCAACTAACCTAGTTTGACTTTTGTAATGAATGCGTCGACAACAGACACAAGAAAAATTTGGTTTCTCACTTGCAATTACCTTAAACTTTATTATTTCCTGTTCAAAATTTTCAATATTAACATGTCCATCATTTTCTAACACATTTCCTTCTATAATTATATCAGTTTCTGCATTACCTTCCTCTGGACCAAAATAACTTACCTCAATTTCTGCACAAATCTTCTTAACATCTAATTCACATCCATACAAAAGAGCAGTATTTAACTGTTTAAGTTTAAGTGCTGGACTTTTTGCATAATACAACTTTCTCACCAATTTTCTCATTTTAGTATGATGCACTGCTAACATCCTGAAGTGACGAAACACACTCTGGCATATTTTTTTAGAAAGACAAGCCAGAGAATGACCTTGCAGACCTATTTTTTCTCGCACTCTGCAATGATCTAATTCTTGCAACATAACAATTTTTTTTCTAAGACTTTCTTTAGTGTACTTACATAAGAAATTGCGAAAGAAATCAATTGAATCCTGTCGTACACTACAAATGCTACTACAATTCCAACTGTAAACAGGAACATTAGCACGTCCCCCTGAAGCTTCTCCAGCCATCACCTCTTCTGCATTTCTAACCACAATTTTCTCTTTCTCAATTACACATCCCTCCTTCACCTCGTATCCTCGACCACTGGTGTCAACTGCATGCAACAAATCGTTACTTTGAAAGTAACTCTCTTCATTAAAAAATGGTTCCGACGTTGAAGTATGCATCCACTTCCCAGAAAACACTTTACAAAAATTACTCCTATTTATGTGTCTCTTCCATTTACTTTTAGCTTTTAAAACTTGTATTGCCTTATTTAGCGTATTTATTCTATTAAGTACTAAAATAAATAATTTTCTTTTTGTCTCAAACGCGCGCTCAACAATACCCTCTATAAATTGTTTCTTCTTAAGAAAAGCAGATCTTCTTTTAGAAACTTTCTCCTTTTGTAATAAATTCGAAACTACCCTGTTGTAAAACATACGCTTCCTGATTTGGCTAAATTGATTCATCCGAGTTTTACTGTACAGATTTTCCTGTCTCCTGATTCCAGAAACATTTTTATCTTTGGTTCCATGTCTCCTTCTCGATACTGGTATACTTTTTTCCTTGTCCACTTCAATACTAACATTTTTCCTTCCACATATTGCTCTCAAAAACTTTTTGGTTTGCTTACCAGGAGCACTCTTCTTTTTATCCGTCCTATGTTCTTTTGATACTTCTTCAATTCCTTTCTTCTTCAAATTGTAAGTCCGTTTATAGAGCTTTCTTTTTTCAGTTCTGGTCGGCATCTTAATTTAAGATTTTGATGAAATTCTCAATCTGTAAAACACAAACATAACAAATATTATAGTTGACTATTAGCATATAACGTACAAATTTAAACCACAGATTCATTTTCTAACTAGAATTAAGAAAATAACAGAAAGTCTCTGAACAGAGTAGGAAATCCTGTAGTGAATGTTGGTTCTTAATTTTATCACACTCCATATCTGTTTTAACATTATAGACAGTTTTTAATTCTAATTTTTAAAGCATACAAACAGTACACTTTTTTCAAGAACTATGGGTCATCGTAGATGTTTTAATCTTTTTTACTACAATCTCTTTTACACTTCATGAGAACATGTCTTATCACTCTCCTAAAGCACATCAACGACGAATAGGACAAGAAAACTGTCTTCAAGAATGCTTTACTATTAAAAAAAATTGTATTTATTGAAATCTTCATAATTTTGTAGAACTTCCACCATTATATCATCAGGGACTTCTTCAAGTCCAAAGTCCTCATCTCCTTCAACCATCTCTAAGTAAGCGGAGTATAAAGACATGTCCATAAAATAATTTTTTTCATCTATTTCCTCTTCAAAGACTGCGTCTAAAATTTCCTCCATCACTTCGTTAATGATTTCAAAATGAATTTGTTTCTCTTCTGAGGAATTCTCCATAACTAGACTCAGTTTATTCTTCTGTATCCTTTTAAAAAAATATAGAGACTAAATTATATCTTTTTTCATAAATGTATAACTTAAAAAATACCTTTATTAATTTTTAAACTACATATATTTCTATAATTTCTAACTTATTAACTCTATATATTTTAAGATATCACGTTCCTCTTCTTTTGAAAAGAAATTGGCAATATAACCCTAAACATTAACACTGATCTTTTTTTTCCATTAAATAATTACTGTTGTTAAAAGACATTTTACTGTAAAATTTCTTTTTAGATTTTCTAGATATCACAAATATTGATAATCTGTAAAATTAATTTTTAGAGACCCATTTTTTCAGTTCACCAGTACAAAGAGCTATGTAAACTATATGCACTCTGAAGAGAAGGCTCACACTATACAAACCATAGCATTCACTTAACAGATTACTACTTCTCACAGAGACAGTTCCTTTTATGTTTCAACAGCATACTCACCATGTAAAAGTCATAGCATATACAAAATGTCATACTAAGCATGAAGAACAACCTCATAATAAACCTCTGCATGAATATGTAAAACAATGCCTATACATAGTATAATCACAGATATGCAGGAAAGATACCCATCACACCTAGAACCATATCATAATACCTCTTTGTAAATAAAACAGAAAAACTGCCAAACATAATGCAACAAGATTTCAAAAATCATGAGCACTTCACAAGATTTAAGTAATGGAAACATGAAAGAATTATACTCCAATGATCCGTAAATCTGAACTCCATCAAAAAGAACACATGCACCAAGCCCATTAAAAGATAATTTCAACGGTCAGTGGAGAATATCTCAAAATACATATCTAGTATAAGCAGATACAACCCATGTGAATAATTCAAGATAAAATCATATTCCAAAATGAAATTTTACAAACATTTAAAAAAATCTTCTCCATTATTTTCATGTGCACCCAAAAAAATTGCCTATGCAAAAATACCAACTCACCTGAAAAAAAGAATATAATTACTCAAATTCTGTAATTCAGAAGGCACGTTGTTGCTTTTCAGCACCAAACACTGTAAAAAAGAAAATAATAAAATTTAATTAACTTATTACAGACTTATTTCTTACACAACATAGAGCCATTATAACAAAGAACAAGCATAACAGATAAATTCCCCAAGATTATCTATCATTACAATAAGATACAAAATGTCTCATTTATGAAACCATTGCGCCACAGATATATCACTTTTTCCCATGTTAAAACTCATGCACCAGTGACACAAGGCCTTCATAACTAAAAGCCCATGTGACGGAGAACAAGTGCATAGACAGAAAATACAGGGCCAACCATGGGCATAAGCAAGCAGTACACCTGCACAGAACCACCAAACCCCAGAAGCCACCATATTAATATATATGCTTAATATAATAATCCTCTAAGGATGCATACATATTTGCGTAGCGGACCATGGCAGGAATTTGGCGTGCTCTGCCTCTGTTCCACTTCCAAACACCTTGATCCACCCCCCCCTCTTCAGTGGGCTGCACGCTCCGCCCTGCCCAAACCCCCTGTTACAGAGCCCCCTACCTACGCTCCCTGCCCAGGGCTGCCATGACCCTATACCCGCCCCTGGAAAATGTGTAAGACACAGCAACAGTAAAAATCAAAGAATAGGCAACATGCAGAAAAACTACACAGTAGATAAAGAAACGAGGGGCATATTATCAAGGGGGTTTATCTCCGCTTGTTTGGCTTTAAAAGCCAAGAAAGCGGAGATAAAATTATCTCCCTATTACCTAGCTGTCACTAACACCAGTTAGCGACAGCTAGTAGGAGATAGCGTCCATCTTGGGCCCCACTTTGCATGTCAGTGATATTTATCACTAATGACATGCAAAGTGGGCGTGCCAAGATGTTAGCGACTGGAAACAGTCGCTAACATCGCTATCTCCTATTACCAACTTTTGAAGATATTCGTGCTAGGCGCGAATATCTCCAAAAGCTAACACCTGCCCTGAGCAGTTCTTAGCCATGTTATCCAATGGGAGGTGGATAACATGGCTAAGAGTATTAGCTCGGTAATGCATAAATATCGCTGACTTTTCAGCGATATTCATGCATTGCGGCCGTTTTTTATCGCATTTGCGATAAACCTTGGTAATACCAAGGTTTATCTGCGATAAAAATTACCGCAGCGCAGCGGTACATTTTTGTCTCCAACCAAGCAATAGCGATAATTATCGCTATTGCTTCATAATATGCCCCCATATGTTTAAGATAACCCCATTGAAAAACATGTAGTAATTTTTTTAATCTGCCATGCATCTAGCCCTCCACGACCGCTTTGGAAACTCCTGCTCTAAACCTTTACATTTCATTTTTAAAACAAACGCACGTTTTTTTTCAAAGCTGCATATTAAACGCCTAAACATATATTTAGTCGTCCACATGCAGGCACTTTCAATTACATGACTTATTTAAGTGTAATGTTGCATATCTTTCCAAAAATACACCAGTGCCTATTATTATAACGATTTTTTTTCATTCTTCATCAGTGATATTATTTTTTACATATAATGAAAATCACTATGACTTTTTAAACGACAAAGCTTACGCGGTAAAAATCACTCTGCATTTGCTTCCCTTTAAGAATGTAGTTTATCTACCCCACGCATGTGAACCTTGATGTTTTCATCTGGCAGCGAATTCCGGCCTTGAATAACAAGACATGAACAACAGCCTTATTGTCACAAAAACAAGTTAGCGTAGCATCTGTTCGCGAACATATCTTTCACTTAGCTAATATTCACAGACAACACCATTCCTTATAAAAGAGTGGCCTTCCTTTACAATTTACTGAGGTGACTCCCTTAATTTTAAACACATCCTACACTTCAAGACACGCTATTTTTTTTATAACTACTAACCAATGGTTTATTGACCGGACTGCCAAAAATTATATCAAGTCATTCTGCTACTATTCACTCCATGCTCTGGGACCTATTTCTGTGGACTTCCTGTTGAACTGCCAGTGCTGCGACGTTTGTGTTCCCATCTCGTTTATTTCAAAATGGATGTCCCTCCTGTCTTCGCAAACAAGCCGGAACACTTAGAACTATTTCGCCAGAAGATGCTTGACTACTACGGCATCTTAGCACTCTCGACTCTGAATACTTCATATCGATTATCATTTCGATATTCCTATTTCACCTGTGTGCAGCCTGTATTTCATTGCCTGAGCTGTGATTTCATGTGGGCCCTGGACTTATGTCTCTGCAACTTGGTACCTCCTGAAGTGAATTACAATCATCTCATGAATCCGTTAATTGATCATGAACAACTTTGTTGCAACGGAGGGATTATGGCCTTTGCAGCGATACAAGGAGTTCTGGGTCATTGGGATATATTCGCAGCGGCGCAAGATTTCCTGACAGACAGCTACATTGAAAACCCACCGAGCTGTCCTCTGATGGTACTAGAGGCTCCGATAATAACAGATCATGAATGCTGCTTTCCTCTTTTCAATTGGATGGCTGACATGTTTTCGGATCATAACAGTGACTTCCTGTGAGAAGCAATTGCTGCCTACTTCGCCTATACAATCCTGGGTTGACTGTTATGCAAGCCATTGACGTCCACATTTCGTTTTGCCTCCCTATATTTTTCACGTTTTCTTGCATACTTTCTTAACATGAACAGACCTATTGGCTTTACTAACAGTGGACATTATGATTTCCTACTGGTTAAATTTTGATCTTTTATGTGGACAAAATTTTTTTTCTTCAGCTACTCGATTTTGAACTTTATTTTTTATTAAAGTCAAATCTCAACAATTCTATTGTATATCTTATCTTATGTTATTTCAAACGTACTCGATCCAAAACTCGCTAATATATGCTACATGTGCCCTAATTAATGTGTAAATATAGAATGAATTTTTTATAACTGTAAACGCCATTTCGCATTTGAACTGCTTAATTCCGCCTCAGACACCTCTGATCATTTAATTTTCCAGAAACTGAAATATTTTCATTACATACATGCACCTCTCGCCATTTTGTCCGTTTTGGCGCATTTTTTTTCCCTTACACAATAGCATAACAGAAACGTGATAGTGCTTCGCATACAGATTGATAAAGACATAATGTCTAACCACTAGCATTTTCATGTATCGTTCCTAAACTGAAAGGCCAGAGACCTTCTTCCATTTATTAAAATATAATATACTTCCTCATAAGAGTGTATAATTAATTTTGCAAAACCATATTCATTTTTCATCAACTATACCGTTTGTATTCTATGTACTACTGACTATACCGATTACTTTGTTTTTTGCAATATCTCTACTCGTATTAGATTAGAAACTTGCCTTGAAAACAGTGCATTTCTGAATAAACATTTCAAATATACACGTTCTCTCTTTTAATCCATAATCTCAACTAAAATTATTGTATATTGAAACAGTATTCATGTGTTCCACGTAACTTCAGCTGTACTAACTTAATATTTTCTTTTGTCGACCTGATTTACTCATACTAGAACCCACAGCCCTATAACAGCCCGTGAACCCTTTCTTAGTAGGTCGCGCACCATGCAGCCAGTTGTACCTCTGTAAAAAAATAATTTATTACTCTTCTCAAGCACCGTCGCAGTTCCGCTCCACTCAGTGTTAATCACTGCTCCCACGCTTCTACAGACCAGACGCTATGTCGTATTTCACTCCTTATCACGCTTTAATCTCCACAATAACAAACACTTCTCCGCCAGCCACCAGAGAACAGAGTGCACATGCAAAGGCACTAAGTAGTGAAATACAACATACCCTCTGCTCTATGGAAACAACCGAGCGGTAATTCTGAAAGAAAACATTCACTAGCGCTTCAAAAAAGCATTTCAATTATATAAATAGTTTTTTGAAAACGTTCCAACTACTTTGATGCGACTATCTGTGTGTGCCTCCACAGCAAAATTCCTCAGCCCGGACTGAAGGCAGACACAGACAGACACACACACAATAAGATAACACAAGGCAACGGAGACGGAAAACAGAAGAGAGATGAAGATGCAGTCAAACAGCAGCAGTGAGAGAGATATTTTTATACTCCGTTTGGTACCTCAATTTACGAACACATTTACTGCACAAATCTGTGTACAACCTCATGGTCAGAACTTTTCATTTTATTTTACTCGACCACCTGCCCTTCTCACCCTACGCCCACCAATGCAGGCCGCGGCCACAAACCGCACTATAATTTTGTCGTCTGACACAAACTTTAAGAATTCATTAAGCATTACCACTTTTTCAAGACCGTATCACATGTAATGTACCAACTTTTCATTTTATTTTACTCGACCACCTGCCCTTCTCACCCTACGCCCACCAATGCAGGCCGCGGCCACAAACCGCACTATAATTTTGTCGTCTGACAGAAACTTTAAGAATTCATTAAACATTACCACTTTTTCAAGACGGTATCACATGTAATATACCAACTTTTCATTTTATTTCACTCAACCTCCTGCCCCTCTCACCCTACACCCACCAATGCACGCCGCGTCCAGAAACCGCACTCTAATTTTGTCGTGTGACAGAAAGTTTACGAATTCATTAACCATTAACATTTTTTCACGACGGTATCACATGTAATTTACCATTTCTCTCTCTAGCTGCATTATATGTCTCTCTGCTAATATCATTTTTTCACTTCATAAACAACTTCTCTCATTATATATAAAAGCTTCAAAATCACACAAATAATTACTCTTTATATTAAACATATTTTATACTTCATATTTCACATTTAAATTAAAAATAGTTTTAGAAATACAACACATTATGACAGCCAAAAATGAGTTTAGTTTCAAACTATGAGGAAAATCAATCATTGTTTGTGAGTAAACCATATTTTACGGTACATGACAAAACAAACAGTTACAGACTTACCTTTACCAATGCTTTGTACGATGTACAACAGTGACAGTCACAAAATAGATATTCGTTTGACGGAAGTCTCAATTATGCTGCTATCACTGCAACCAAAATTCAATGGCACAGATATCCAGTCAATACAGACTCATATATGTCTCTTCAGCCAATCATATTTCCTCCCGCAAAATTTTTTATTCAAATTTACATTTCAGTTGGTTGTCCCTCACAATATTTTCAATGTCACATAAAAGTCACCCATCACCCACTGCCATCTCTGGCTGTTTCCATGGTAACACCTCATTCTGCACCTGGCTGAAGGCACAGGTCAAAAAAGTTCATATCTCAACGTTCTACAGCAAACTAACAACACTGTTCTCCCTCCAGAAACACCTGCCTATCCACAGCTCTGTTACATGTCATTTTTTTCACACCCAATACTACTTTTTCTTTTACATAACATTAACATGCAACGTAGTCTTCAATCTTCACGTATTAGAATCAACCAATCATTTTTCGTTTTTCAACCACACCAAGCTTCATCCATTTTTTTATCCTGACTTTCAGCTTCTAACTGCCATTCCACTTCCAGAACCCATCGGAGTACGAGTGCATCTGCCTTGAAAATGAAGGTTTGGCTTTTAGGACACAGCTATATTCACTGGAGTGGAAAATATGCAGCAAGCAGACGAATTTCCAACCTTGATTTACCAAATGTGCAGATAACGTGGATTGGGCAAAGAGGATTAAGATGTCACCAATTAATACCATTGGTGAAAACTTTTATGCATCTCCCAGAACCAGACCTTATAATTGTGCACTGTGGTGGGAACGATCTAGGCACATTGACTGGGGTAGGTCTGGAAATGCTTCTAAAAGACACCTTTCGACAATTGATGACACTTTTTCCTCGAACTGCCTTGGTATATTCCAATATATGCCAAAGACAGAAATGGAATTGGTCCAATCAACATTGTGCACAAATTGAGAAAGCAAGGAGACATGTAAATAAATCTGTTTCTGCTTTCCTCAGAGATTATAGCATGGGTTCTATTTACCACAACAACTTGCGTTAGCACATGCAAGACATCTATAGGACAGATGGTGTTCATTTCACGGATGAGGGAAACAGAATCTTCCTCTGCAACATCAGACTCTGCATCGGTACTTACTTATAAATGCAGAAAAAACTCAATTAACACAAGGGCTCTTTTCAGAGCCACCTTATATCAAAGCACTCAAACTTCTGATTTATCTCCATTTTCACACTCTTGTAAATAGGAGTGCGCGCCCGAGTGCGCGCACCCCGCAACATTTAAAAAAAAATATATATATATATTTTCGCGTTTAAGGGCCTTACTGCACACCCTGAGAGAACCTACGCAGCAAAACAATCTCTACCTTCTCCCCTTCCATGTTCCAACGCTTTGAAATGACAATATATTTACTCGCAGTGACAAAATGGCGGTCAACACTTCCTGATTTCCTTCGAATCGAACGTTAACAGACGTCACGCAGCAAAAAAAAAATTCCGCTCGCGCGCAGCCGCTTTAGTGCGCGCACCCGTACGCGCTTATAGATATATAATTGACTTTAACTTTAATTTTCTCAGCAACTACTGAACAGATTTACACCATTCCAAAAAAGCGTAATCTGCGAGCCGGACTCTACAGTTTTGCCAAATTTCTTATAAATTCATTCAGCCGTTCGACCTGTAGCCGTGTCTAAACGTCCTATGGAAAATAACATGGAGAAAACACGTTTTGGGACCCCCCTTTTATCTCAGCCCCCACTTCACCAATCCCCCCCAAACTTTCAGGGAAGGGGCGCAGCGGACCGAGCCATCTTCTTTGAGAAATTCGGAAAGATTCATCCACCAGGGCCAAAGTTAATCCAAATAGAATGTTGAGGATTTCCTATGGAAACTAGGTCCTAACTATAACTACCTACTGGCGACCGCCAGTAGATAATATATATATATATATGTGTGTGTGTGTAAAATACCAATACCCACCACCAGTAAAGAATTTTGACCATATCACCCAAGCCATGAAGGATCTATTCTTGCTTCACCGAAAGCCTACATCATGTATATACCTGTGTGTGTGTGTGTGTGTGTGTGTATAGCTGTTGCAAACCAGGCTAGACAGCAAGTATTAGAGTCCTGACCTATGACTCAGGATCATTTACAATGAAGCTGGATGTTTGTTGGTAGGAGTCAAGGTGATCAGGATGAAAAACAAATTAGTGAAAGCTTCTTCTGTTGAAACTGTTCCATTGAACTCGTATCTACAAATATTTCAAACTGAATAAGTCATCAGGTTGTTCAATCTAACCTGGTGTCCTTTCATGTTAAAAATATTTTAATGGTCTTCCTTTTCAGTTGGATAACTTAATGAAGTGTCACATCTAAAGAGCAAAATTGATCTTAAAGAGCTATCCTGGGACTAAGAAGAGGAACTTAGTAACTTTCTACCATCAAGTTAGTTAGACCCTAAAGCATTGAAATGCCAGTTTACAGAGCCTTTCTCAAAAAACTGTCAGTGGAAAGGGATTTCAATTTCATATGTGGTGGTATCAGATTCCATTGATTGGAAGTAATGTAAGAAAAATAACTGCTTCCCAGTCTTATTCAGGCAACCCCCACATTTGCTGGACTAGATCTGAGAGCTGTGAGTTTAATATTGCTGTGGTCACATTAAACAAAATATAAGCCTAGAGTTATTAAGTATCTTATTGCATAAGATGTTGCATAGGTTGTGCTTCTGAACTGGCAGCCCGTAGAGATCCTTTAGTTGATCGGAAACAGGCTGTCTTCAGGGGAACCAAAGAACTAGTCTTGTTTCCATGTTCTGGATTAATTGCATCCTATGACTCATGTATTTTAGAATACCTAGATAGATTGTGACAGCTACAGGAGGAGACCCCGTGGAGGAAGACACAACGAATCAAACCAGATTGATTTAAAAGAACCAAAAATTAAGACCTATTTCCATGCTATAGACCCATGTGTACTCAATAAATCAATGCTGTATGTGATGATGGTATTGTGACTGATGTCATCAGTGATGTTATCTGAGATGTGATTAGTGATGTCATCAATGATGTCATTTAACATGTCACGAGTGATGTACTATGTGACGTTGTAAACAATGCATGGAAAGTTTTGGGGTGATCCATCAAGTGGGGGCCAAGAAAAAAGGGGGTTTCAAAAACACAAAATTCCCATGCATTTTCCATAGTCGTCTTTAGGCAGGGCTACAACAAAAACTGCTGAAAGAAATTACAGCAAATTTGGCAGGAAGATAGATCCTGGTATGCAGATTGCGCCTTTTGTGATTTGGGGTAAATCCGTTCAGTAGTTTTTGAGAAATTAAGGTTTAAAAATATTTCTATATCTGGACAGTTGGGTCCACGAGAGTACATCGAGGGTATTGCGGGAGAGTCAATTTAAAAATAGAGTGCTCTGATTGGCCCATGGAGCTATTTTCCCCTTAGGCCATCTTGCTCCTGTAGGAGACAGACTCCCAAAGGAACGGGCCCCTTGATTGGCTGTCAGCGACATGAGAAAAATGTTGCTGGCAGCCATTACAGGACTCGGGGACTTAGTCATCTGTCCTGAAGTAAAAAAAAAAAAAACATATGGGGGCAGGGTAGGGATCCACTGTCCACCTGGTCCCCATAAGGGGCCCCAAAAGGACCCCCACGGGGCCAAAATAGCTAAAAATCTGCAATTTGTGCTGCGATCGATGGGACTCCCTCAGGATTGCATTAAAAAAAGTGGCCCTGGGCCGCATTTTTTACTTATAGGAACCAGGGAGCCCATCTCCTGGGTCTACATTCCTTAAGGGGAGGGAGTAGCGCAGCCCTCCCTCCCCAAGCCTTTATAGGCACCTGTAGCAGGAATTCTGATACGATCTCCCACGTGCATGGCATCAGAGGAAACACCACAGGCTTCATCCAGTTGATACTCAGGCCCTAGTATCTTTCATGAATGACTGGCGACAAGTGTGTGTCTGGGTCCCTGATGTACAACACCATGTTGTCCGCATATAGCGGCATGCTCAGAGGCCACAGGCAGAATTGGAGAAGAGAGACTGCATGTTGCTGCCTGTTCACGCAAGCCAGGGGTTGTAGTGAAATAGCAAATAGTATTGGTGACAAGGGGCACCCTTGTCTTGTCCCCTAAACACATAGAATTCCCCAGTTGTGTTACCATTTAGGTGGACACGGGCCACTGTGTTAGTGTATAGCAACTGTATCCATCTCAGCAATGGTGTGGGCATCCCCATTCGGACCATTATCTGGAACATGTAATCCCATGATATAGAGTTGAATGCTTTGGCTGCGTCCAGTAGGACCGTAGCCGCTTGAAGTGATGGATTGAGCTGATGGAGGAGGGTGAATAGGGTATGCAGATTAGGTGTAGTGGATCTACAAATCAAGACTAATCTGATAGAACCAGCTGGCAAGCAGTGGCAATAGGCTTGTCACCAGCAACTTGGCCAACACCTTGACGTCTATATTTATCAATGACAATGGTCGGTATGATTCATAATTAGTAGGAGATGTACCCAGTTTCAATGATGTCACCTTCAGGGTAGAAAATATTGCTTTTTGTCCAAACACACAATACCTTGTTACAATGGACATTGAAGCCCTCTATAGTAACATACCTATTGAGGGAGCTATTGAAGCGGTTCATTGGTTTATAAAAAAATACAATATCAAATGTCCATCTATTTTTATTCTGGAAGGTTTAAAAATAGTACTAGGCGAAAACATTTTTGAATTTAACAAACAGCTGTCCAAACAAAAACAAGGAGTCAGTATGGGGGCACCATGTGCCCCCACTGTGGCAAATATCTATATGTCCCAGTTTGAGGACAAATTCATCTTCAACGAGGTGGCACCGTTCTATGAGTCGGTGACCAAATGGTCACGGTTCATAGACGATGTCTTCTTCATTTGGGATGATGGCATGGACAACCTGTATCAGTTCATGGAATGGATTAACCTATGCGACAACAACATACGGTTCACCAACCATATTGACACAGATAGGGTGGAATACCTAGATGTTTTGATCAAACACAAGAGTGGTATCCTGGTGGTGGACTTATTCGTTAAGCCCACCGCCAGGAACACACTCCTCCATTATGACAGTTTCCATCCTTCATTTCAGATAAATAGTGTACCGTTTAGGGAGTTTTTACGCCTCAGACGTAACTGCACCAATATCACAGATTATGATAGTAGGGCAGAAACCATGAAGCTGAAGTTCAGGGCCAGGGGCTATCCGAAAAAATCATACGAGACTCCAACAAAAGAGCTCGGTTTTACGACCGCCAACACCTACTAGTGGCTACTAAAGAGAAAATAGACCCAGGATTGGTATTCGTAACAAGGCATTCCATGCTCAATGAGAGAATTAAACAAGCTGTATGTGCAAGTTGGCACATACTTAATGTAAATACACCAAAAGAAGAAATAATTCCGAAACCTATGTTTTGCCTACAAACGCAACAAATCCATAATAGATCATATTGTAAGGTCACGTATTAAATCAAAATACCATCCCTCAACAACTAAATATCACATCCTTGAAACCTGTGACAGGTACATATAAGTGCTCTAATTGTAAATCTTGTACTATGGCCATCCAGGGACCCTCTTTACATTTTAACAATTATGTTATCGCATATGAAAATTTGAACAATTACCGAACTACACATGTAGTATATCTGATACTAGGTCCTTGTAAAAAGGGCTACGTAGGACAAACAGGAAGGGCCATGAATGTCCGTTTGACAGAACATAGGTCAGCCATAGGAACAAGTAAAACAGCGGTCCCCATGGTTAATCATTACTTGGAGAAACACCATGCACCAGAGGAGATGCTATGGTACATCCTAGAGAGGATCAACCAGAAAAAGGGCAAGGATATAGATAAAATCATAAAAATGAGAGAGGTATATTGGATTTTCATTTTAGAGACATCCAAGAAATACCTTGGGAGCAGGCCATTCAGTAGAAGAAGATTTGTATGTCCTTTTGGTTGTGTCATAATATTAGTTTTTTATAAGATCCTATACAAGCTCCCTCTAGCTTGAACTCACATAAAAAGAGCATTGGGGTGTTTTTGGTAAAATTTGCAAACTTTCTGACACGTATACACAATCCCCTTAAAGACTTTTTGTTTATTGGCAGGTCCATTATTGTGGTTGCCTTTTATCCAAATAGCACACACAAAGATGACGGCTAATCTTTACTAATCTTGGGAACAGTTACACCTAGTATCGACATATGCCCAATCCCGTATATAATATTAGTATACTATTTGATCCATTTAAGAGATCACATACAAGCAAGCTAAATTCTTTGGTATACTTAAACCAATATCGGGCGTAAAATCAGGCTTAAAACTATATCTCGGTCCTTATACTCAATAATCATGATGAAAGGGTAAATATACACTCGATGTGCAGGGAATGTGTATTTGACAGAAGACTCAATAAGACCAGAGAGTGATAGTAGGTACATCCAAATATCGTCAAAAACTAGTAATTTTTTTACTATTTTACAATCTGAATTATCTGTTTGTAGATCTAATAAGGAATCCATCGAACCTTCTCCAATATTGCGCCCAAACTTGCCACTGATCCCCCGTTATAGAGCATGTAATTCTGTAGCCTCATCATCACGTTAAGCCAATCACGCGGTAGGATATTTAAAGCAGGAAGAAATACGAGCCTCACTTTCATGCGGAATGAGACGCCGATAATTTACAACCGCCGGGACTAGGCATGCAAGTAAGTAACAGATACAGTCTCTGAGCCAGTACAAAGAAAAGTGCTGCACGCTAAATGATACATAGGACAGCTATGACACTAATAACAGTCGGGAAGGGTAACATTAGGTGCCTAGATATAGACACGTACCACTCTTATGTATTGAGTATAGCTGTAACTCAAACATTAGATACGCACTGAAGTCCTCCGGTCACCCTGTGGCACCAAATTTAGCGCATAACATTTATATGGGTAAGATATACATCCCAAGAGGAAAGCTGGGGGCTTCTAGTATAATAAGAGATCGCTATTAGCATACGGGAGTTAGTATCACGTATATTGTCTATACCAACAGAGATCATGACTTTAGAGAAATCATGTCAACGGGACATCTCGATTTTCATTGTGAAATATGTTAATTTGCAAAGGGCCAGTGTCAGAATCCAGTGACTTACAGAGAGGGATAAATTCCATCGCCAAACAGGAAACGCAATAACGGTGCCACCAAGAAACAGACACTACTCAATTCAGGTAACTGTAGTTAATCTTTAAACTCACCTAATTTAATATTAAGAATAACTGCAGTAGGATAGTATTACAAATTAAGGAGAGGTAACTATTCCATGTTGTCTTTTGTTTATAGTCAAATAAAGCGTAACAGTGAAGAACCAGAAATGAACTACTTCAATATATATTAAATAAGAACGAGCTTCCCAGCATATCTAAGGTACATTATTCTTTGGCACTAAACCTCTAAAAGAGAAAGGAAATGTATCAAATATGAGAGTATCCATGTTGTCCTCATATGTATTTTCAGCCTCACTACTGGAGATATCGTTTGAAGACAAGGCAGAGGGAAGGACAATTCCTCGACTAGTCCTCTAAGGGAGAAAGAAGAGGAAAATATTAGGACCCTGCATAGAAGTACAAAGCACTAGATAACATACTATATACCAGATTATATTTACAACAGACCAATAAGGGAGACTGGTCACATTAGTACTAGATATATCCTTTGAGACTAGAGTCAATTAGAAAGGGAGAACTTACATAGAGACCAATTTGTAACTTAACAACTGGAGTTAGAGGACTCCTTTGTTCACTAGTTTATATATAATGGAAATTATTCCAGACCCCAAATAGGAAGATATATTCGTCATAAGTGGACACAGGTAAATATATCTATCCTTGCGCTACAGGTCCCTGCATCGTTCTTACTACAGACTAATCCCATAAGATCAGATCATGCGGGCTATTATCTGTATAGGTTAATCATCTGAATGGAGGCAAATTTATCAGTATAGATGATAAATGGAAAGATATGTTCATCTCCAAGAGATACCAATAAATATACTAATATTTGATCTATAGTTCCCCAGATTATCTGGATAAAGCCATTTGAACACCTGAACCGCATGAGAAATTCTACAAGATTAGACATAACAGGTAAATGCAGATTTACATTTGCGGTCCATAGGGAGTTAAACCCACCAGATTTAGGGCCCTATTATGATGGCGGACGGACTTGCGTCTGTCCGCCACCCCTGCGTAAGAGGGACTGTCCGCATGGGCAGCGGCGGTCCCTCCATGGCAATTAGGATGTGACCGCCACCCTGGCGGTCACATCCTGTATTTTTTACATTGCGGCGGGTGCTGCTTGAAGCAGCACCCGCCGCAATGTAAAAAATGAAAGCAGTGCATTTGCATGCACCAAGCGGCAGGCACCGCGTGGTGCCTGCCGCTTCGTGCACGCAAAGGCAGGGGGGTACCATAGGTACCCCCCATGTGCTCCCCCACCCCCCTTCAGCCAGGGGGCCCGCTACGGGCCCCCGAGGTGAAGATCCACATGCTTTTCCTCGGCGGAGAATTCGCCGCGGAAAAGCATGTTTGCACAGCCATCCTAATATGTCTGGCGGTGTCTGAGAGACACCGCCACCATATTAGGCCTTTTCCACCGCGGTGGTAAGCCAACCGCGGTGGAAAAGCGGTGGACAGAAACCAGGACCCACCAGCCATCCTAATGTGGCGGTGGGTCTTTGATGGGTCTGCAGAGGATTTTCCGCATCCTCCGGGCCGGCGGTGGCTTCCGCCGGCCCGGAGGATGCGGAAAATCCTCAATCCTAATGTGCCCCTTAGTGTAAATATTCAATTCCATTTCTTCATAAATGACATAGAACACTAGGAGCAATATGGCTCCTGGCTACTTTTAGATTCCTGACTGACTCAGAACATCAACATTGTAGATAATGAAGAATGTATGAATTGACAATGTACATTTCTGTACATTTGTCTGTATATATATAAACAAAGAAAGAATGTACATATGATTAGCTCTAAATGCACGGGTGGATGTTAGGTGTTGGCCCCATTTAGTTTTAGATTGATGTCCCATAGGTACCCTTTATTTTGGTAGACAGTATATGCATTATTATATTTATGTGTTCTCACTTTAGACAACTTATACACATTTTTTGTTCCATAGCAAATTACTGGTAAAACCGAAATCCTGAGGAAGGCAGTGGCCGAAACAAGTTGGTGATTTGTTCTGCAAATCATTACCAGTGACGTTATCAATTTTTTACACATTAGTATTTCTGATTTGACTATTCATGTCTCTTGATTATTCTGTATATCACCAGCAATTATGTTGTCTATTTTATTCCTTATTAATAATGTATTAAATTGTACAGATATTGACCAATTGGAAATACTGTTCAACCTGAAATATATGGTACAAGTATGACCTTTCACATGTTAAACCATCAGATGAAATATTGTGTATATCAAATGTACAAGTTTTATCAATGATTACTACAAAAATATATATTTTTGATAAAAGAGGTAAAAAAAAGCAAAAAAAGGAATCAACAATAAAAATAATATTTTTTAAATAGTTTGATTGATACATTGTTTATTTATAAGTGTTAACACATAGATTTTTGCAATATAGTCTACACTTAACCCGGTTAATTTGTGCGTTTTCTAAACAAGTTATTTCCCTGTTAGGGTTCATCCTATAATACAGGGGCCCGCCAATTTGTCAAAGTTAATAAACTCGCAGCTTGTCTGTGAGGGGTTTCCTTTTGTTCTTGTATCTAAACTAAATCTGTAGAGTTTTGAAATTTATATCATACTGGGACTCAACTTGAAACTTTACGGGTTTCACACACCTTTTCTGTCTTGTAAGTATGGATGAAGAATTAGCAGATGAAGAATGAGCATGTGAAAACAGCAGATCATACATTTTGTAAATTATCAACATGCAACATTCAGGAGTGTTGGTATATATGTCAGTAGATAAATATTCAAAATTATAGGCTAAGTAACCCTAACTTAAAATCTATACGTTGCCACCTTTTTGACCCCAGTAGGGCAATTTGAATATATCTGGTCCAACTATGTCAAAATTGCCTTACTTTGGGTTTATGGACAAACAATTCGCCAACATGGTAGG
Organism: Lissotriton helveticus; assembly: GCF_964261635.1. NCBI lineage: Eukaryota > Metazoa > Chordata > Amphibia > Caudata > Salamandridae > Lissotriton > Lissotriton helveticus. The sequence continues at coordinate 189,963,096 of NC_136069.1, read as the reverse complement.
CAGCTCTGCCACCTTTGGAGAATCAAGCTCAACAACCCCAGATAAAAATGAAGACGCCATAACATTATTGATATTAAAAAAGAAAATGAAACGCATAGAGCTACACGGACATTACATGTTGCAATATTTAAAAGCTGGAATCATACCCCAAGGGTTGAGGGTTAGGAACATTCCAGGTTTGTTCATTCAAATAAAAGAGTTTCTGGAGCGATGGGCATTAATATCGAACCGATGCTCCAGAGATTACATGATGTTAATAGTGGAAACTGCAAAAGAGGTGTTACAACAGCTGGCTACGGAGATCCAGGAATTAGAAGATAAAATTAACAGCTCGGGTATCGTAGAAGAAGCGAAACAAAAACTAGAAGACATCCAGAAGAATCTTCATTCTTATACAGATTATCTGACTAAACGAAAACTGGATAAGTTACAAAAAGATGTCAGATTCTATAGAAAAGAGAATGTCTACCCATATCTAGCAGACCACTACTACAGTCAATCAGAAGGTGAACAATACGATTTCCAAGGAAATAAACAGAATTACAGAAAAAAAGTAACAACTTTTTCTGATTCTTCAGATTCAGATAACGATAGTCAATATGCAGGCAATGGATACCAGAACCCTAGATCAAATACTAGACAATACAACAGACAGACTTTTTTAGGCAGACGCCTAGGGAGATGGGGGAATAGGAGACCACAACATCAACCACAATTTCAGATCAATCCCCAAATGAATTACAACCAATTCCAGGTCAATCCAACAATGAGCTACGGCCAATACCTAGAAACACGCAATAAAAGGTATTGGAGATATTAGATACCATGCCTGTTTTTAACCTTAGTGAACTCCAACTCTCATCCTCTACCATGTCCTTTTCATCTAAGGGCTTAACTTTTGCCCCACATTCAGGCTTTACCAAATTTGACCTGTTCAGAGATTTGCAAACATTTTTGAGAAAGATTAGATTGAAAGTTTTTTTCTCTACCCAAGAAAATACCAATAAGGAATTTATTCTATCTGGCTTAAAACCTCAATCAACATTCACACCTATGGTGGATCAACTTCCACCTCAGGTAGCTATCTTTAAACAAATCATATATGATAAATTTTTGAACATTACAACTCATGTCCCCAAGACTCCATTTAATCTGGACAGGGGTGAATATGAAGCACTAAGACATCTAAAGGAAAATTAAGACATAACTGTTAAAGCATGTGACAAAGGTGGAGGTATTGTCGTCTTTGACACTGTAAAATATGTGATCAAAATGGAAGAAATGCTCAGTGACGTGCAATTCTACACACCAATCAGTAGAGATACTACCTCCCAGACAGCTCAGAAAATACGGAACATAACAGACATAGCACTTAGAGAGGGAGAAATTTTTGAAAAAGAATGGCGCTATCTAAATGTAGAAAATCCGCGCCTTGCCAGTATATATGGCATACCTAAGATACATAAGGGTACAACGAATCCCCCTCTTGAGACCGATAGTCACCACAATAGGTTCAGTCACAGAACCTTTAGCTGAATACATAGACGCCATCCTTTGTCCCCATGTATCTTGTACTCCAGCCTTTGTCCAGGACACTAGGCACATCATTAACTTGGTAGAAAATATTGCTTTTTGTCCAAATACACAATACCTTGTTACAATAGACATCTAAACCCTCTATAGTAACATACCTATTGAGGGAGCTATTGAAGCGGTTCATTGGTTTATAAAAAAAATACAACATCAAATGTCAATCTACTTTTATTCTGGAATGTTTAAAAATAGCACTAGGCGAAAACATTTTTGAATTTAACAAACAGCTGTTAAAACAAAAACAAGGAGTCAGTATGGGGGCATCATGTGCCCCCACTGTGGCAAATATCTATATGTCCTAGTTTGAGGACAAATTCATCTTCAACGAGGTGGCACCGTTCTATGAGTCGGTGACCAAATGGTCACGATTCATAGACGATGTCTTCTTCATTTGGGATGATGGCCTGGACAACCTGTATCAGTTCATAGAATGGATTAACCTATGCGACAACAACATACGGTTCACCAACCATATTGACACAGAAAGGGTGGAATACCTAGATGTTTTGATCAAACACAAGAGTGGTATCCTGGTGGTGGACTTATTCGTTAAGCTCACCGCCAGGAACACACTCCTCCATTATGACAGTTTCCATCCTTCATTTCAGAAAAATAGTGTATCGTTTGGGGAGTTTTTACGCCTCAGACGTAACTGCACCAATATCAAAGATTATGATAGTAGGGCAGAAACCATGAAGCTGAAGTTCAGGGCCAGGGGCTATCCGAAAAAAATCATACGAGACTCCTTCAAAAGAGCACGGTTTTATGACCGCCAACAACTACTAGTGGCTACTAAAGAGAAAAAAGACCCAGGATTGGTATTCGTAACAAGGCATTCCATGCTCAATGAGAGAATTAAACCAAGCTGTATGTGCAAATTGGCACATACTTAATGTAAATACACCAAAAGAAGAAATGATTGCGAAACCTATGTTTGCCTACAAACGCAACAAATCCATAAAAGATCATATTGTAAGGTCACGTATGAATCAAAATACCATCCCTCAACAACTAAATATCACATCCATGAAACCTGTGACAGGTACATATAAGTGCTCTAATTGTAAATCTTGTACTATGGCCATCCAGGGACTCACTCTACATTTTAACAATTATGTTATCGCACCTGAAAATTTGAACAATTGCTGAACTAGAAATGTAGTATATCTGATACTATGTCATTGTAAAAAGGGCTACGTAGGACAAAGAGGAAGGGCCATGAATGTCCGTTTGAAAGAACATAGGTCAGCCATAAGAATAAGTAAAACAGCGGCCCTCATGGTTAATCATTACTTGGAGAAACACCATGCACCAGAGGAGATGCAATGGTACATCCTAGAGAGAATCAACGAGAAAAAGGGCAAGGATACAGATAAAATCAGAACAATGAGAGAGGTATATTGGATTTTCATGTTAGAGACATCCAAGAAAGGGTTAAACCTTGAAATACCATGGGAGCAGGCCATTCAGTAGAAGAAGATTTGTATATCCTTTTGGTTGTGTCATACTAGTTTTTTTTATAAGATCCTATACCAGCGCCCTCTAGCTTGAACTCATATAAAAAGAGCATTGGGTTGTTTTTGGTAAAATTTGCAAACTTTCTGACACGTATACACAACCCCCTTTAAGACTTTTTGTTCATTGGCAGGTCCATTATTGTCGTTGCCTTTTATCCAAATAGCACACACAAAGATGGCGGCTAATCTTTACTAATCTTGGGAACAGTTACACCTAGTATCGACATATGCCCAATCCCGTATATAATATTAGTATACTATTTGATCCATTTAAGAGATCACATACGAGCAAGCTAAATTGTTTGATATTCTTAAACCAATATCAGGCGTAAAATCAGGCTTAAAACTATATCTCGGTCCTTATCCTCAATAATCATGATGAAAGGGTAAATATACACTCGATGTGCAGGGAATGTGTATTGACAGAAGACTCAATAAGACCAGAGAGTGATAGTAGGTACATTCAAATATCATCCAAAACTAGTAATTTTTTTACTATTTTACAATTTGAATTATCTGTATCTAGATCTAATAAGGAATCCATCGAACCTTCTCCAATATGGCTCCCAAACTTGCCACTGATCCCCCGTTATAGAGCACGTAATTCTGTACCCTCTTCATCACGTTAAGCCAATCACGCAGTAGGATATTTAAAGCAGGAAGAAATACGAGCCTCACTTCCATGCGGAATGAGACGCCGATAATTTACGACCGTGGGACTAGGCATGCAAGTAAGTAACAGATACAGTCTCTGAGCCAGTACAAAGAAAATTGCTGCACGCTAAATGATACATAGGACAGCTATGACACTAATAACAGTCGGGAAGGGTAACGTTAGGTGCCTAGACATAGACACGTACCACTCTGGTTATGTATTGAGTATAGCTGTAACTCAAACATTAGATACCCACTGAAGTCCTCCGGTCACGCTGTGGCACCGAATTTAGCGCATAACATTGATATGGGTAAGATATACATCCCAAGAGGAAAGCTGGGGGCTTCTAGTATAATAAGAGATCGCTATTAGCATACGGGAGTTAGTATCACGTATATTGTCTATACCAACAGAGATCATGATTTAAGAGAAATCATTGTTAACGGGACATCTCGATTTTCATTGTGAAATATGTTAATTTCCAAAGGTCCAGTGTCAGAATCCAGAGACTTAGAGAGATGGATAAATTCCATCGCCAAACAGGAAACGCAACAACGGTGCCACCAAGAAACAGACACTATTCAATTCAGGTAACTGTAGTAAATCTTTAAGCTCACCTAATTTAATATTAGGAATAACTACAGTAGGATAGTATTACAAATTAAAGAGAGTTAACTATCCCATGTTGCCTTTTGTTTATAGTCAAATAAAGCGTAACAGTGAAGAACCAGAAATGAACCGCTTCAATATATATTAAATAAGATCGAGCTTCCCAGCATATCTAAGGTACATTATTCTTTGGCACTAAACTTCTAAAAGAGAAAGGAAATGTATCAAATATGAGAGTATCTATGTTGTCCTCACATGTATTTTCAGCCTCACTAATGGAGATATCGTTTGAAGACAAGGCAGAGGGAAGGACAATTCCACGACTATTCCTCTAGGGGAGAAAGAAAAGAAAAATAATAGGACCCTGCATAGAAGTACAAAGCACTAGGTAACATACTATATAGCATATTATATTTAGAACAGACCAAGAAGGGAGACTGGTCACATTAGTACTAGATATATCCTTTGAGACTAGAGTCAATTAGAAAGGAAGAACTTACATAGAGACCAATTTGTAACTAAACAACTGGAGTTAGAGTACTCCTTTGTTCACTAGTTTATATATAATGGAAATTATTCCAGACCCCAAATAGGAAGATATATTCGTCATAAGTGGACACAGGTAAATATATCTATCCTTGTGCTACAGGTCCCTGCATCGTTCTTACTACAGACTAATCCCATAAAATCAGATCATGCGGGCTATTATCTGTATAGGTTAATCATCTGAATGGAGGCAAATTTATCAGTATAGATGATAAATGGAAAGATATGTTCATCTCCAAGAGATACCAATAAATGTACTAATTTTTGATCTATAGGTCCCCAGATTATCTGGATCAAGCCATTTGAATACCTGAACCGCATGAGAAATTCTACAAGATTAGACATAACAGGTAAATGCAGATTTACATTTGCCGTCCATAGGGAGTTAAACCCACCAAATTTAGGGGCCAATTATGATGGCGGACGGACCAGAGCCCGTCCGCCACCATAAAGTAGGAGAGACCGTCCGCAGGGGCAGCGGCGGTCCCTCCGTGCAAATTACGATGTGACCGCCAGGGTGGCTGACGGTGTCTTGCAGACACCGTCACCAAATAGCCCTCCCCACCCCGCGGATCAGCGGCGGACGGACCTGCTGTCCACCGCTGGTCCAACCGCAATCACACCGCCATCCTAATCTGGCGGTGGGTGTTGTATGTGGCTGCGGCGGTGAATCTGCATACTCCGGGCCGGCGGTGGCTTCCGCCGGCCCGGAGTATGCGGATTCACCGCAATCATAATGAGGCCCTTAGTGTAAATATTCAGTTCCATTTCTTCATAAATGACATAGAACACTAGGAGCAATATGGCTCCTGGCTACTTTTAGATTCCTGTCACCCAAGACACTCTTAGGAAAATACTAATATGGCATGGATAATGGTGATACAAATAAACTTTATGTTTTATCACCACCCCTCAATTTTTCTGGTGATTCAAATCCAGCCAGGTGTCAAACATTAATGCGGTACAACCACGGTAAACTATCAATCTGTCGTGAAACCACCACCCACCAGACACTACTTGTGGAAAAAGTGTGGAGAAGAGAGTGAGCCCCTCACGGAAGAACCGCCAATCGGGTTATCTGACTCACAATTGCCAGTATACCCAATTATCATCATTGGTGACTCACTCTCATAACAGTGGGAAAAGGGAACAGAAAAAAGACTAACAACATGTAACAGTGTTTTTCCGATATCAGCCCCACAATCTGCTGATAGTTCCTATCAAAACAAGTCAACGTATTGCCCTTGCTGTACTTTTGTGCACAAATAACACAAACCACAAAACCAAAAACCCCCAGTGAGAAAAGGAACGTGAATCTCACACAATTAAAACAGAAAGGTTCACTGGCCACTCATGATTTATTCTGGGCTGTGAATCCTTCTGACATAAAAATGACTCACACCATATATGCTCTTAGGTGGGTCATAGTCGCCAACATGTTTCGTTGCTTGTACTTTCTGCAACTTCTGCAGGGCAAATGGGGGTTGCCCACTGTTATTGCCACTGTATTTCAAAACACACCTGGGGTTAGCGTTTCTCACGCATACCTGCTACCCCTACAATCAGTATGCCCGTGTCCTCAAGAGATCACGTGTTGGTTACGAAAACCCGCTATCGTCGGGTGTCCCACGCTGGATCACCGGTACTGCCGAGTAACAGCCGCCCTGTTACTCGGCAGTTACTCGGCAGTACCGGTGATCCAGCGTGGGACACCCGACGATAGCGGGTTTTCGTAACCAACACAAGAGCATATATGGTGTGAGTCATTTTTATGTCAGAAGGATTCACAGCCCAGAATAAATCATGAGTGGCCAGTGAACCTTTCTGTTTTAATTGTGTGAGATTCACGTTCCTTTTCTCACTGGGGGTTTTTGGTTTTGTGGTTTGTGTTATTTGTGCACAAAAGTACAGCAAGGGCAATACGTTGACTTGTTTTGATAGGAACTATCAGCAGATTGTGGGGCTGATATCGGAAAAACACTGTTCCCTTTTCCCACTGTTATGAGAGTGAGTCACCAATGATGATAATTGGGTATACTGGCAATTGTGAGTCAGATAACCCGATAGGCGGTTCTTCCGTGAGGGGCTCACTCTCTTCTCCACACTTTTTCCACAAGTAGTGTCTGGTGGGTGGTGGTTTCACAACAGATTGATAGTTTACCGTGGTTGTACCGCATTAATGTTTGACACCTGGCTGGATTTGAATCACCAGAAAAATTGAGGGGTGGTGATAAAACATAAAGTTTATTTGTATCACCATTATCCATGCCATATTAGTATTTTCCTAAGAGTGTCTTGGGTGATAGGCCTATCGTTGTGTGTTATGGTTTGAGTGGGGGGCGGCCTGTGCCCTTTTCTTCCCCCTTAGACTCCTTTTGTTTGGACATACTTTTAGATTCCTGACTGACTCAGAAGATCAACATTGTAGATAATGAAGAATGTATGAATTGACAATGTATATTTCTGTACATTTGTCTGTATATATATAAACAAAGAAAGAATGTACATATGATTAGCTCTAAATGCACGATTGGATGTTAGGTGTTGGCCCCGTTCTAGTTTTAGATTGATGTCCCATAGGTACCCTTTATTTTGGTAGACAGTATATGCAGTGTTATATTTATGTGTTCTCACTTTAGACAACTTATACACAAATGTTTTTCCATAGCAAATTATTGGTAAAACAGAAATCCTGAGGAAGGCAGTGGCCGAAACGAGTTGGTGATTTGTTCTGCACATCATTACCAGTGACGTTATCAATTTTTTACACATTGGTATTTCTGATTTGACTATTCGTGTCTCTTTATTATTTTGTATATCACCAGCAATTATGTTGTCTATTTTATTCCTTATTAATAATGTATTAAATTGTACAGATATTGACCAATTGGAAATACTGTTCAACCTGAAATATATGGTACAAGTATGACCTTTCACATGTTAAACCATCAGATGAAATATTGTGTATATCAAATGTACAAGTTTTATCAATGATTACTACAAAAATATATATTTTTGATAAAAGAGGTAAAAAAAGCAAAAAAAGCAATCAACAATAAAAATAATATTTTTCAAATAGTTTGATTGATACATTGTTTATTTAGAAGTGTTAACACATAGATTTTTGCAATATAGTCTACACTTAACCCGGTTAATTTGTGCGTTTTCTAAACAAGTTACCATCAGGGCTTCCAGCAGGGAAGTGGGTAGTATCTATTCATTGTATGCTTCATCATAAATGACAAAAATATGTGGTGCCATTAGGTGTGTGAATTCCTTTATGGGAGTTATATATGTGATAGCATTAATGGTGCTTCAAATTATTCTGAGCTAGTTCTTACTTTCAGGCCTCTAATGCCATACTACTTTACAGAGCAATGTGTGGAAAACCAACTTGGATAATGTCATCAGTGATGTCCTCCTCAATGAAGTCATTTGAGATGTCATCAGTGATGTCATAGAACATGTCATGAGTGATGTAACATGTAAAGTCATAGGTAGTGCATGGCGGGGCACAAGTTATAGTTAACTCTGCTAACTACAACAAGTGAGTTTCTGAGTTTTCTAGTCAAAAACATTAATGTTGTCACTGACATATTCACCTAACTATAACGTTACTTTAACCTTTGTTTTTTTCAGTGATACATATACATATATATATATATATATACAACCTAGTGGCGATCCTGAGACTCCCATGGGATTGCAGCAAGCCCTGGGGCTGATACTTTTAAAAAAGGGGAAGGGGGTACGTGACTACTCTCCCTCAGCCACTTGTGGGCCCTAGGAACCTCATCCCCTGGGGGAAAGATACTAATAGAAGGGGAGGGGGGCCATGCGCCCCCAGACTCCTTGAAATCGGACTGAGGACTCCATTCCCAGGGAGCCTACCCCCAGGACACTGTGGTTCCCTGCCCAGGAGAGTGTGTGCATTCCCTGCCAGCCCTCTCCCCGGCAAGTAACTCCACTTTGCTCCCGTCCGGCTGGAGCCGTTAAAATTAGCTGCTCTTGCCAGGTGGCTCAAAGAGAAAGTGCAAGCACCCTGTATGGTGCTTGTTGGAGAGCAGGCTGGGGCCAGGGGGCTCCTATGACTCCCCACGCAGCTCTCAATGTACTGCGTTTTGGATACCCTAAGGTGGGTACCAGAGCACTTACTAGAGGTCCTGGGGGATTGGGATCTCTGGGGCCCTTAAGACTCAGGGAGGGGGTTATGTGAACCTTCCCTTAATATATTTTAAAAAGGCCTTGGAGAGGGTGTTCTCTGCGCCTGAGCTGATGCAGGAGTGAGGCCCTTGAGCCCCCTCCCCATGTTTTCAAAAAAGGCCCAGAGAGGGAGGGTGCATGGCCCTTTCCATATTAAAAAAATGCTGCCTTTAAAGAAGTGTCCCACAAGGCCTTGCAAGGGCTTTACTTTTATATAATTTGTATCTTGCTGGTGCCCCTGGAATAGGGAGGGGCACCACTAAGCTTTTAAAAAAAATGTTTTGGGGCTGCAGGGAGTCCAGCAGCCCCAGAACCATTAAAAAAACTGTAAGTCTCCTGGGTCATTGAATCCATGCCTCCAGGAGAACTTTGTGGATATTTTTATGATTACACTTTCTGAGCCAAAAAAGTTACAAAAAACACTCAGAGACGTTTGTTTTACTTAAAATAAATATGTCTAAGACTATTTATTTTGACATTTTCAACCACAAAATGTAATAATATAAACTATGGAAAAATAAAGTGTCACAGACATGTTATTTTAATTATAACTTTCTTAAACATTTTTATAGTAATCATTATTATTAAACACTCCATTGTGTGGAGTATTGAAACATACATTTGATTAAAAATCTTGGTGATTTTTGGAGAAAGATGATGGATCTGCTTTATATATATTGAAATGCTCACCACTTGATAAAGCCAATACGCTCACTTTTTATATTCTGGTGTTGCAGAAGGCCGTGTATGGCATATGGTTGGCTACTCAGAGGCCCGGCCCTGTGGGCAACCCTATGCTGCGCACAAGGGTTGGCCACATGGTCGTCCGTGCACGGCAGTGGGTTGGCTTTACATAGGATTAACAAATATTGCTTTATATTTTTTTTTAAACTAGAAATTCACTGTTATTTCAGTGACAAGGTAACTTTTGGAACTAAAAAACAAATTGAAATTAGCCAGTTATAATTATCTCTCGTGATTATGACTCATGCCCTAAGGTAACCATAACTCACACCCCCTCCATGCACAGTCTTGCCATCAATTATGTTATTTCAAATGCTGCAATAATGTTATAGAACATGTTATAAGTGATGTAATATGTGGTATAATTAGCTGTGCATGACGAGGGCACAAGTAGATATATTCAAGAATAGTAAACCTATACCTACCTTTACTTACTTAACTCACATCGTTGTGGTAGTTGATATTTTGCCAGTGTATTTTTCTTCTGAAATTTCTGACACACAACCTGTGCAAGATGCCCAGGACCAGTAGGGGTGCTGGTGGGTAGTTTATTGCCACCACTCAGATGTGAGAGGACAAGGGTTTAGATGGTGGTTCTAAAGTCCAAATGAGAGAGGCATATTTTTTGTTTTATGAAACAGTGATGACTGATACCCGCCTGGGTGGGTAAAAGCCATCATTCTGTACACAGTCCCTTCCCTCCTGACACTTTTGTACATTTACATGATACTTTCCTACTTTAGATGTAGGTGTTCCAGCATTGCGCTTTCAGATCTTGGACTGGGTACAAATTCCTTTGAACTGGTGCACACTCAGCAAATAGACTAATTCATGTTCTGTTGAATGTCCTTAGTTAAGAAGATAATATTCATGGAAAAATAAGCATTCTGGTAGTACGCTGTGTTACTCATCAGCCACAAGAGCCAATTGTCTGCCAAATGTAAATACAAATATATACATGTGTCAAGTTTTATTTCTTAGAATGATTTCATATAGGAAATATTAATTAAAAACATCTGCTTGAATACTTGCTGCAGTTCCGCCCTGCAAATGCATTCAGCAATTACACATTACAGCTTGTGTGCATCTATCTTCATGAATGCACCCTTAAATGACTTGTGAAAGTATTATTCAATGCAAGGATCAAAACTTTTTTGATAGAGTTCATCCCCAGGCACTGCCAGTTCCCATGGAACGGGAACACAGAAATAGAGGCAGGTTTCCAAAGGGCTTTAGAGGAGGGATCACGTGTTGCGTTTGATGAATGCGCTCTATATTATTCGGGTTCAGACCTAACATGATCCATATAAACATACAACTTGATGTCAGATAAACACTTCCAGGCCCATCTGCTCTCTCCACTCCCTCACCTCCCTTTCACACACTGACCTAGCGTGGTCTTCAGCACCAATGCTGCCTTCGGTTGTCCCACACCTATGTGAAATTGATTATCATTTTTATTAAGTCTTCCTGGAGGCAGCTTTAGGTGTGTTCTCTCGGACAGCTAATGTAGTTACGTCACAAGTGCCAAAAGGTCAACTCCTCAGTCATTGGTTGATGTCAGCCTAGGATTCAGAAGCTGTTGTTTGATAGAACTAGCTGAAGCATGATGACTCAGCTATAAAGAAGCTTGCCTTCTCGCCTAACTTTGACTTATACAGGCATAGCCTAATTTATGAGTGTAAACTAACTTTTAATACAGTTTTGTACCCATAAATGGAAATAAATTCTCACTTATGCATTTGTGTGAATAAGTATTTTCTTGTGTGGTGGCATTGGCAGTACAAATGCGAGAAATCACCTGGAAGATTGCGATCACTCACAAATTTACCTACTTACCTATTCGTGCCCTAAGGTACCTATAATTCGCGCCCCCTCATGGACAGTTTTCTCATCAATAATTTCACTGCAAATGTTGCAATGATATTATCAATGATGTCAAAGAAGATGTAATGACTGATATAATATGTGGGGTAATTAGCAGTGTATGGCGATGGCACGAGTAATAGATACCATAGAGCACGAGATATAGTTACATGAGATAACTATAATTGCTGAATTTCTGTGATTTTGTGTGTGTAAAATCTGATCAATACTGGGAGCCCAGGAGGAAAAAGAAAAGAGGGAAGGAGGCCGCCCCCCACTCAAACTGAAGTATGCAAAATGTGGCCTCACCCTCAAGACACTGGATATCTTATCTTGTTGTGACAAAGGTACGAGATTATTCAAATTTTTCAATGCCCAGCTTGTGTATAATCCACTTATCTGCTACAGTCACAGTGTCATTCTTAAAAAGTGTGTAAAAATGAACAAGTCAACTACCATCCAGAAAACCCACAATACATACAGTGAAAAATATGTGGGAAGAGAGAGAGTCCCTCACGGTAGAAGCGCCAATAGGGTTGCTGGTTGACAATTACCAGTATACCCAATTATCATCATAGGTAACTCTCTCTCTTAAAGTGGAAAAGAAATGAGAAAAAGACTAAACAACAAATAACAGTGCTTTTTCTCCACGGAAACCAAAAGACGTACTGGTTACTCGTGTAGTAGTGAGGTAAGACAGACAACACTTACTATTGTGTATAAACATATACCTTAACAACCCCAGTGAGAAATAGAAATATGTTTCTCACCATTAAAATTAAAGAGCTAGCTGGCCACTCGTACTTTTATTCTGGGCTGCACGCTCTCTAAATATAAAAATGGTTCACACTAAACCAATCCCAATATCATTAGATGTCACCAACATGTTTCGTTGCTCTATTTTGTGCAACTTCTTCAGGGCAAATGGGGGTTATCTTCTCATGCTTCCACTATTATGTTTACAACACCTGTGATGGTAGAGATTGACATAAAAACAATGCTGAGCCAATGTGTCTAAGCCGGCCTGTACCGAGAGGCCAGGTCAGCTAAAAATGCAATGTAGTGGCGATTAGATCGTTTAGGGCATAATCACCTAGGGGCTGCGTCGTGCCAGCGTACCTGCAACCCTCTCACTTAGGACCACCGTGTCAATTGATCACGCGTCCTTCTGAAAACCATCTGCAGTCTGGTCTTCTGTGAATGTATATAAAAATAAAATGAGGCAGAGCAAATACCTGTCCCCTGTTGACTGCCAATAACTCTCTATATTGTTTCTAATCGCAATCACATCAGTCAGTTAAGTTTGGTTAAAATTACAATTACACCCACTATTCCAAATTCCACAGTGCACACAGCATCGGCATACCACTGTGCAGATACTATCACTGGGCGGGGGCTTACCATGGTCCATAGTTTAGTATACGAGTTACCCCACACGATCAACGTGGCAAACACCATATTTACTGACCATTACCAGCCCGTCTCGAGACGCTTACCACAGCCGCTGCACACCAACGTTGTGAAATCAACACCGACTGCGTAGTCCTGGTAACTCATATTTTTAACTTCCCACATTGTCCCGCCCGCCGCGAAAACACGTGCCTGGTCAGCTGAGTCAGGGCGTCCTAGGCAGTGAGTCACGATGGTGGCCATATTAGAGTGGAGAGGAATAGTCTTAATTCCTCTACATCGTCAATCAAAATCAACCTTGCACAACTCTAAAAAACTAATCAATGCGCCAAACCAAAGTGAAATGTGCAATTTTCCTTTGCTAGCTTGTCTCGTAAATTCCGAAGAGACGCCACACCAACAATGCCGTCACTACAACGGAAACGCCAGGGCGGCGATTAAGAATCCACACGGGTTGAGGGGGACAATCATAATGTAGAGCTCTCTGTGTCATATGCTAAATAAGAAACGCCCATTAGAGCTATCTCATTGCCGGCAACTCATTTGACTTAAGCCGCCATCTTAGAATCGTGTCTTGTTGTCAATAAAGTTTTCAACAAAAATAATTCCCACATGCCATAGTTATAGCGTGTTGACCTCATTCCAGGTAGTCCAACATTGAAAGTTTGAAGCGATAACCCATAACACACCTTACGCGCGTTGACCAAATGCAATCCTACATTATTGGCAAATACTGCCATCTGTGCTATAATGTTCTTTCATCAATTATTATCCTCATGATGTTCATAGTGAGAGGGGGCCAATCCATAGTGGGCCAAATGATTCCTTGTGTATGCATAATCCGTTCCACCAGCCCAAGGGGAAGGGAATAAAGACAGCCAATGTATTCTCTGGTACAAGAACTGTAGTGAGATATCAAATTCAGCGCTTGCTGATCTTGTTCCATTCGATGGAATCATTCAAACCATCCCTGTCAACCTGTTCTTGATAAATCCATCTAGCCGCCTTCCTGGCCAATATGTTCTCAATATTATGGCCTTCACCAATAACCCTCTTACGAACCACCCATCTGAGATCCCAGGGGTCATGTCCCTTCTCGCTGAAATGTTGTACCAAGCGTGTGGTCAATTTTTTAGCTTTTATAGTGCTGAGGTGCTCCTGTATGCGAACCTTCACTTTTCTTGATGTGAGACCTATGTAGTGGAGTCCACAATTGCATGTCAGTCTATAAATCACGTTAACTGTATTACAGTTGCTAAATTTAGTCAGGTGCCAAGTTCTCCCACCTCTCAAAGTGACCGCCTTAGTTGTTTGGGTCAGGTAACACACTGACCAACATGTACATGGATGGTGGCCGGCTGGAAGGGTGCTCACATAAGGGGTGGTTGGAGTCCGATATGGACCAGTTTGTCCTTAAGATTAGCGGCTCTTTTGAAGGCAAATTGGGGGGGTGGCATCTTACTGGTGCTGGTGTTAAGAATAGCCCAGTTTCTTCTTCACAATTTGTCTTATTTTTGTGGACAGGGCATCAAAGGTCATCACAACTGGTATGCAGTCTTGCTTGACCTTGCTATTCCTTTCCAGGAGTGCTTCCCGAGGGGTATTGAGGGATTGTTTGCAGGCTTGCCTCAACACTCTCATTGGATATGCTCTCTCTGCTAGTTTATTAACAAGTTCTTCTGATTGTTCCATAAAGAAGGATTCAGTGGTTGAACAATTGCGCCGGTAGCACAAAAATTGCCCTACAGGGAGATTGTCCCGTAAGGCACGGGGGTGGAATGACCGGTAGTGGAGCAAGGAGTACTTATCAGTTTTCTTATGGTAGACATTAGTGGCCAATCTCTGTTCAACAGCCACGATGTCCACATCCAAGTACACAGCAGAGGTGTTGCTGATCGACCAAGTGAACTTCAAGCAGTCATCAGCTTGATTGAGCCAAGTCAGGAAACTTAAAAGACAGTCCTCTGTACCTGTCCAGATACAGAGGACGTCATCGATATATCTCCGCCACAGGGATATGTGTTCCCTAAAGGGATTGTCTTGGTGGTAGACCACATTAACCTCAAACTGGCCCACATAAATGCAGGCCAGACTTGGAGCGAATGTGGCCCCCATGGATGTCCCAGACACTTGGAGATATAACTGGTTGTTATACTCAAAATAGTTCCTTGTCAGCGCTAATTTGATACATTGCATGACAAAGGTGGGCGGGGTATCATAGAACCATTCCAGTTCCCCCAGGGCACGCGCAGCTGCCACCAGCGTGGCATCCTGGGGGATACTGGTGTAAAGTGACTCGATGTGTATGGTCACAAGTAACTGGGAATCAGGATTCAAATTCAACTTCTTTCAAAGTATTCAAAATTTCAGTAGTATCCTGCACGTAGGAGTCCTGTGTGATCACAGCCTCCCTGAGAAAAAAGTCGGCAAACTGCGATAATGGCTCTAACACGGACTGAATGCCTGAACCTATGGGGCGCCCAGGCGGTGGGCGTTGGGGTTTGTGGATTTTTGGCAGAATATAAAATGCCGGAATGCGAGGCTTCTTATTAACAATAAAATCTGCCTCTTTAGGTGTTATCCACTTCTTTTCCAATGCAGCCGCCACCATCCTTGTAATAGTGTCCAACAATTCAGGTGTGGGGTCCCTAGCTAGGGGATGATAATTAGTGCGCACCCCTAAGAGTTTAAGTACCTCTGCCTCGTAATCACATGAGTTGAGCACCACAACTGACCCGCTCTTATCGGCCTGTTTGATTGTCAATAGCTCATTATCTTGCAGTGATTTGACATCTGGCCAGTCTTTCTTACTCATGTTACAAAGACTGTGCCGTTGTTGAGATTGTTCTAAACTCACAACATCATGGAGCACACGCTGTTCGAAGACTGCCACCTCTGGTCCCAGGGAAGTGGTGGGAGGACGGAAATTAGAGGGTCGATGGAGATTGGTGTCAAATAATGAGGGACTTCCCTTTTCCTTTTCAGCCAAAAATGTGTGGAGTTTGATCTTTCTCATCATGTCAGCTAATTCCAACCTGCAGTTGAAGGAATCATGGCGCAGCGTGGGGACAAACCCCAGTCCCTTGTTTAGAACCTGCAACTCAGCTGGTGTCAATATATGGCTAGACAAGTTTACCACTATATCGCTAGGTCTAGTGATATTCTCCTTTTGACTTAAGATTGGAAGGTTCTGCCTTGGCTGCGAGTTATGCGTGGGGAGTGCTTTTGCCATGTTGGCTGAAATTGTGCCCTGCCCCTTCCTCGGCCTCTCAGGGCTTGCACGCCCCCTCCCCGTGTACCTCTCTGATTTTGCCCTAAAAAAGCTCGCAACAGAGCTCCTAGGTCTTCGTCTGACCTTGTATCTGGTGTAAAATGTACTCTATTTGGGTTAGATGTAGTGGGGCGAGTAGAGGATTCGTCCTCCTCACTGCTGGTATTATCGAACACCCAGGTGTTTGGTGTCCTTCTCTGCTATCTCTGTCCACCACGCTGAAAATTCTGTCCCCTCCTTTGGAAATTCGCCTGTCGTGTCTGATCTACAGAGGTGTCATAATATTGATCCTCTGTGAAAGGAAATGCCCATGATTGTGAAAAACGGTCCAGGTTCTTTTTGAGACCCCTAATCTTCTGGTTGACCATATAAGTTTTGTAATCTGCCAATTCAACCTGGATCTTATCTAGATAGTCCTTAGCATCTGTCAATGTTGTGTCGTTTTTTAAACTCCTCCAACTCGAGGATTTCTTTGAGTAGCTCTTCACTCAGTCTTTTGGCAGTGTTAATAATTAAAATAAGCCAATCCCTGGTGCATTTGTTCGCTATGAAGCTCCAATCAAGAAGTATGCCGATGCTGTGTGCACTGTGGAATTTGGAATAGTGGGTGTAATTGTAATTTTAACTAAACTTAACTGACTGATGTGATTGCGATTAGAAACGATATAGAGACGATATAGAGAGTTATTGGCAGTCAACAGGGGACAGGTATTTGCTCTGCCTCATTTTATTTTTATATACATTCACAGAAGACCAGACTGAAGATGGTTTTCAGAAGGACGTGTGATCAATTGACACGGTGGTCCTAAGTGAGAGGGTTGCAGGTACGCTGGTACCTCACTACTACACGAGTAACCAGTACGTCTTTTGGTTTCCGTGGAGAAAAAGCACTGTTATTTGTTGTTTAGTCTTTTTCTTTTTCTTTTTCTCATTTCTTTTCCACTTTAAGAGAGAGAGTTACCTATGATGATAATTAGGTATACTGGTAATTGTCAACCAGCAACCCTATTGGCGCGTCTACCGTGAGGGGCTCTCTCTCTCTTCCCACATATTTTTCACTGCATGTATTGTGGGCTTTCTGGATGGTAGTTGACTTGTTCATTTTTACACATTTTTTAAGAATGACACTGTGACTGTAGCAGATAAGTGGATTATACACGAGCTGGGTATTGAAAAATTTGAATAATCTCGTACCTTTGTCACAACAAGATAAGATATCCAGTGTCTTGAGGGTGAGGCCACATTTTGCATACTTGTGTAAAATCTGAACCTAACTAAAACAACCCTGTAACCTTTGTTTTTTTTTGTGAATTTCAAAGTTTTTTAAAATGTTCTTTCCTAACTATAACATCCCTGTAACCTTTAGTTTTTTCAGTGAATTTCTACGTTTATAATGGTATTTCCCAACTATAATGTCCCTGTAACCTTTGATTTTTTCAGTGAATTTCTAGTTTTTTTTAAACGTAAAGTAATATTTAATAACCATACATTAATCAAACCTTACCATGCACAGCACTTGGTCTTGCTTGGTGGTGGGTTGGCCAGCCAACCACACACCATGCACGGCCTTCGACTCTCCAAGGAAGGGGGTTGGCCACAGGGCCTCGCTGCAAGACAGTCAACCCTGGAGGGGGGCACGCAGTCTCCCTCCCCAAGCCAATTTTGGCCCCGGCGACCCTAGCCCTCTCATGGTACCCTCCACATTCATTTAGGGTAAGGGTTACATGACGCACCCTCCTGGGTGGTTTTTGGCCCAAGGAACCCCACCCTCAGGGCCCATCACTGGATTTATGGAGGTGGGGGAATGGAGCCCCGCTCCCGGGCTGATTTTGGCACTAGGGACCCCATCTCCCGGGGCATAGCCATATTGTAAATGTGGAGTGGAGCACATAGTCGACCTCCCTGGGCCAGTTTCTAGCACGGGGGACCCTATCTCCTGAGGCCTGGTCCTTGGAGATGGTGTCTTGGGTCCAGTGTTCATGTTCCCATACGCTAGGAGCAGACTTAAGGTTTGCTCCTGCTTGGCAGGAGCTTTGAACTTGCGTCCACCAAGCGAAAGCAAACACAGGTTTCCCTGTCTGCACCAGTGAGGGTAGAGAAACCGCTATGTCCCGGGGGTGGGAACACCCCGGGACATATCTGGAGCTGGCCCTGGGGGATGGAGTCCCCAGGCCCATTAATGGCTCCGGTAGGTGGGTCGCGCAGCCCTCTCCCATTTGTCTGCACAATTGAACCTCCCTCTCCCTTTTTTTTCATAGCTAGACCCCGGGGGTGGTGGTCCCTGGGGGCGAAATAGGCGAAGAATGGGGGCAGCGTACCCCCCTCCCACTATGAAATAAGGCTGGGACCCAGGGAATGGGGGTTCCTGGGCCGTAAATTGGACCAGGGAGAGGGACAGTGTTTGCCCCACCCCTACATATTAAATAGTGAATTACTCCTGGGTCCTCGTCCACCCGGGGGGCTAGTAAAACACAAGAGCACTTGTGTTTTTTTTTCTGCAGATCCTCAGCGAATTTGCAGGAATACTAAAAAAAACACTTTTTATCCCCTGGCGGGGTCCCTGTGGGGCCGCACCACCAGCCCTACGGGTTCTGTGTATTCCTACCCAGGACCCTTGTCTTTTTTTTAATGTTTATGACTGCCACCACTTCCTGGTTGAAGTGGTGGCAGTCAATCTGATCTCACCATGAGATCTGTCAGATACGTGGAGAGTCCTTGTCCCTAGATATACATTAATCTTTTTTCTTTAATAAATCCAAAACAACTGAATCAATTTACACCAAATAAATAAAAGACTCTTTCTGGACCAAGAGCTAGCTTTCTGTCAAATTTGGTGTAATTCAAAGATAAATCGGCCAGCAATCAAGAGCAATTCTCCAATTGCTTGCTAATCAACTGTAGATCGGCCTCACTGCACGCAACAGAACTAGCTGAAGCCATCCTCACTCACGATATTGACATTGCGTTCCTCACAGAGACCTGGCTAAATAAGATATCCCCTCCCTGCCTTGACTTGCTGGTACCACCTGGCTTATCCCTCATTACCAAAGACAGGATAGAGCATAGGGGAGGAGGGGTAGCTATCATCCACAAGGACAGCCTGGAAATCTCGGAAACCACCTCTTTTGACTACGATTCTTTCGAATGCCTATCCACCATCATCAAGCCAATGACAAAGACTCTCTACGGTGTCACCTGCTCTACCACCCCCCAGGTAAAAACAACCCTTTTGGAGAACAACTTTCCGACCTGATTGCACAAGGCGCACTCGGTGACTCCAATAACCTAATTCTTGGGGATCTGAATCTTCGCTGGAATGAGATGCACAATCCCCTAATCCTATCGCTATCCAGCCTCCTTCATGATAACAACCTGCAACAACATTGCACCGAGGAGACTCATTACAAAGGAGCCACACTGGATGCTATCATCTCACAAAAGAAATCAATCACGATCAACCACATTCTTCCCGTCGACTGGTCAGACCACCACATGATCCTCTTTCATATCAGAACTGAAATGCATTGGACTTGAGTACAATTGAAATGCATTCATAATGATGAATCTGATGAATTGAATCATAAAATATCTTTTTGAAAATTTGAAAATTAAAGAGACTTATGAACATTGAAAAAATTTGTGCTTTATAAACTTTACTCTGGGCCGTTCCCAGTAGGATTCTACAGCTGTGCGTCAGGGGATGCTTCCACTTTGGCGGTGGGAAGCACTACTTGTTAGCCTCTTTCATATCAATCACCCCATTACCTCACATAAACCCCCCCAAGAACCCCCCAAATGGACAAGAAACATCTCTCAAATACCCCTGGATATCCTGGATGATCAGTTAAGCTCTCTTCTTCCGGCCAACAAAGCGCACCCTTCCACCAATGAGCTCATCGACTGCTACAACTCCGAGCTAGTGTCCATACTCGACAAACTTGCGCCACTACAGCTCAAAAGAAGCAGAGTTAACCCTTCCAGAACGTGGTTCAATGCTGACCTCAACGCAGAAAGGAGAACTCTAAGAGCCAAGGAAAGAAAGTGGAGAAACAACCCAACGGCCATCCTTCGTGATCAACTGAAAGCAGCCCGAAGGAAATACAACAACCACATCAAAAACAAAAAATCCAGCTTCTTCCGCGAGGCACTGGACAAAGCCAAAAATAGACCGAAGGAACTTTACAGCATCATCAGGCAACAAACGTCCAAACCACTGTCTTCTTCTGTGCTAGCGTCCAAAGATCTTTGCGCCAATTTCGCCAATTTCTTCAACGAAAAGATCACAAAAATTGAACTTTCACTTGACCCCAACAATTCACACCCTAAGAAGACCAGCTTCGCTGCTCCTCAGGCTCTCTCTCCCGGCTCTTTGAGCACCCCCTGGCTTAGCTTCCGCCCCGTCCCAGACGCAGAGATAATCTCGCTGATCTCGTCCTCCAAACCATCAGCTCATATCTCTGACCCCATCCCTCCCTCACTAATCATGAAAATGAAATACTCTCTTGCACCTATATGGGGCACCATCATAAACAGCTCCCTAAAAAACGGAGTGGTCCCTGACTGCCTAAAAATTGGGCAAGTTACCCCCCTGCTGAAAAAATCAGGTCTTGACTCAACAGACCTGAACAACTTCAGACCAATATCTAACCTCCCTCTACTAGCCAAAACATTGGAACGCTGTGTACTCCTGCAACTGACTCATCATCTGGACAACATCAATCTCCTAGACCCCCTCCAGTCTGGCTTCAGACAAGGATGCAGCACAGAAACAGCGATGCTGAACATCATAGACGATATCCACGGATCTCTGGATTCAGACAAATGCTGCCTCCTCATTCTCCTTGACCTTTCTGCAGCATTCGATACGGTGGATCACAAACTCCTCACCATGGCTCTTCAAGAAAGAGCTGGCCTCGGCGAAGTAGTTCTCAAATGGTTCTCCTCATTCATACACAACCGAACACAAATAATAAAAATCAAGAATTTCACCTCCGAAATCCAACAGGTCAATAAGGGCGTCCCCCAAGGTTCGGTGCTCTCGTCTCAGCTTTTTAACATCTATATGGAACCACTCACCAAGCTACTCAGAAAAGCCAACATCCGCTTTCACCTCTACGCGGACGATACACAAATCTATCTGGAAACTTCCTCTCTCACTGACATACATAGACTAAATGATGTCCTGAAAGATGTTCAACAATGGCTGACAAACAATCACTTGAAACTTAATCCAGACAAAACTGAGACACTCCTCATCTCGAACAAGGAAGACAACCCTCAAATCACCGAATGGCTAAAAGCAATCGATGCGCTTAAAGGAAATCTTACTCTAGCCGACTCTGTTAAATCCCTTGGCATCATCATAGACCCCAAACTAAACATGGTAAAACACATCAAGAATGCAGCCAAAGGTGCTTTCTTTAACCTCCGATTGTTGAACAAGATCAAACCCTACATCCCTAACAAGGAACTCAAACTGGCCACTCAATCTCTGGTACTGTCAAGACTAGACTATGGGAACGCAATCCTAACAGGCATCCCGAAATCGAACTTGGCACAGATCAAAACAACACTACATGCTGCAGCTAGAATGATTACCGGCATCAAAAAATCGGATCACATCTCCCCAGCACTCAAGGAACTCAAATGGCTCCCAGTGACCACCTGGACTTGCTCCACTGTGGTCGCTCCCCCACGCTCCCAGCCACGATCTCCAGGCTGATTGCTGCACTCCTCCTGCTCCGCTTGCTGCCTCTGACGACTGCCTGCCCCAGCTGCTGCTCCTAACACCCTCTGCCTACCTGGGTGATCGCGCTCCGACGCAGCCTGCACTCCCTGAGCGCCTCGAGGGGAACATAGCGCCTGGTATCGTTTTTACAACGCAAGGCATCTCCTTGCATATTGCGCTGCTTTAAAAGTGTTTTTGTTTACTTTAGACGCTCTGATTGCAATCCCTGTTTGGTTTCCGCCCGTCCATTTTGGCTTTGGTCACTCGTGGACCGTGTCTCCTCCCAGCAGCCCCTCCCACCCACAAGCAAAGCAGCCCGACCCTGCCCACACCCCTCTGTGACCACCTGGACTTGCTCCACTGTGGTCGCTCCCCCACGCTCCCAGCCACGATCTCCAGGCTGATTGCTGCACTCCTCCTGCTCCGCTTGCTGCCTCTGACGACTGCCTGCCCCAGCTGCTGCTCCTAACACCCTCTGCCTACCTGGGTGATCGCGCTCCGACGCAGCCTGCACTCCCTGAGCGCCTCGAGGGGAACATAGCGCCTGGTATCATTTTTACAACGCAAGGCATCTCCTTGCATATTGCGCTGCTTTAAAAGTGTTTTTGTTTACTTTAGACGCTCTGATTGCAATCCCTGTTTGGTTTCTGCCCGTCCATTTTGGCTTTGGTCACTCGTGGACCGTGTCTCCTCCCCGCTACCCGCCTCCCAGCAGCCCCTCCCACGCTCCGCCCCCTCCACTATCCTTCAAATGCCAGATGTCCCAACGCGCAGCGTCCACGCGCTACGGCCTCGCCGAAGGTGCGCCAAAGGTAAGCCCGTCTACGCCCGTCCGCGCCTGGACCGCGCCCAGCGCCAGACCCCCTGCCCCTCGCGCTGCCCAGCCCTCCCGCATTACCTACGATGCCGCCACCCTCCTAGCCCTTAACCCCGGTCGCGCCCCCAACTGCGCCCAAGCCGCTCCTGGACACACCCATGGACCCTTCTCTTGCTACTCCTGCAAGTTCATCGGCACTATCAACATCTCCGCTACGACCACACCACAGATCCCCGACCCCAATCACCTTCAATGCATCCTTCTCAACACCCGATCAGTCCACAGGCACGCCATTGACCTATGGAATCTACTAGACACCATCTCTCCGGACATCGCCTTCCTAACGGAAACATGGATGAATGCTTCCTCCGCACCAGACATCACCATTGCCATCCCTGACGACTATAAGATCACTCGCAAAGACCGTACCGGCCACACAGGAGGAGGAATCGCTATCGTCCATAAGAAATCAATCCGCATCTCAACCAGCTCTGACGCCAACCTCGCCAACTCCGAACACCTCCACTTCCAGATCCACATCGACCCCAAAACCACACTCAGAGGCACCCTCCTCTACAGACCACCAGGACCCCGCGCAAAATTCAGTGAAGACATCACGGACTTCATCACCCCACACACGCTCCCCTCCAAAGACTACATCCTTTTGGGAGACCTCAACTTTCACCTTGAAAAGATCAACGACCGCAACACCACCACCCTCTTGGACAACCTCGCCAACCTCGGACTTAAACAACTAGTCACTTCCCCCACCCACATCACAGGTCACACACTCGACCCCATCTTCACCTCCAGCAACCATGTCTCCTTCAGCCACACTACGGATCTCCTCTGGACCGACCACAGCTGCGTTCACTTCACCTACAACAAACCAAAACCCAACATCCACCTCCAACCTACCCTGCAAAGAAACTGGAACAAAATCACCACGGACCAAATCTCCGCATCGCTCCTTCGAAACTCCCCAGCCCTCTCCTCTAACGCTAACGAAGCCGCCGCCAACCTCACCCTATGGTTATCCAACACCGCCGACACCTTAGCTCCACTGAAAAAACGTCAAAGCAAACCTGGCAGCAAGAAAGCCTCATGGTTCAACGATGATCTCAAGAAGTCCAAGAAACTCTGCCGCTCCCTCGAAAAGGCCTGGAAAAAAGACCCAACCACCAGCACCAAGGACGCCTTCAAAAGCGCCACCCGCACTCACCACCAACTGATCCGAAAAGCCAAGAAAACAGCACTCAAGGATCGACTTGACAACAACGCCCACAACAGCAAGGAACTTTTCAACATCGTCAAGGAATTTTCCAATCCCTCGGCCAACTCCAACGACATCACCCCCTCTCAAACCCTCTGCGACTCCCTAGCCTCATTTTTCCACAACAAGATTGCAGACATCCACAACAGCTTTGACAACCAACCCGGAAACCAACCCACCCTACCATCTGCTGACCATCTTCCCCCCGTGAACACCCTTAACGCCTGGAACCCAATCTCCACTGAGGACACCATCCGCCTGATGAATTCCATCCACTCAGGATCCCCCACAGACCCATGCCCTCACCACATCTTCAACAAAGCAGACTCCGTCATAGCACCGCACCTCCGAGACGTCATCAACTGCTCCTTTAACTCCGCCACCTTCCCGGAAGACTGGAAACACGCTGAACTCACCGCCCTTCTGAAAAAACCAACAGCGGACCCCACCGAACTCAAAAATTACCGCCCCATCTCGCTTCTTCCATTCCCGGCCAAAGTCATCGAGAAAGCTGTCAACAACCAGCTCGCCGCATTCCTCGAAACCAACAAATCCCTCGACTCCTCACAGTCTGGCTTCCGAGCAAAACACAGCACTGAGACCGCCCTCATCGCAGCAACAGACGACATTCGAACTCTACTGGACAATGGAGACACAGTCGCCCTCATCCTCCTTGACCTCTCTGCAGCTTTCGACACAGTCTGCCACAGCACCCTTTTACAACGCCTCAATAACATCGGAATCCAAGGAAAAGCACTTGAATGGATCACCTCGTTCCTCACCGGAAGAACCCAGAGAGTCCGCCTTCCTCCATTCAAGTCCGAGGCCTCTGAAGTCATCTGCGGCGTACCACAAGGATCCTCACTCAGTCCCACCCTCTTCAACGTATACATGAGCCCCCTCGCGGCTATCGCCCGCCAACACAACCTCAACATCATCTCTTACGCGGACGACACTCAACTGATCCTTTCTCTCACCAATGACCCCAGCACCGCCAAAACTAACCTACACGAAGGAATGAAAGAAGTTGCCGAATGGATGAAACAAAGCCGTCTGAAACTGAACTCAGACAAAACAGAAGTCCTCATCTTAGGTACATCCCCCTCTGCATGGGACGACTCCTGGTGGCCGGAAGCCCTCGGAAAAGCACCCATCCCGACAGACCACGCACGTAACCTAGGCGTTATCCTGGACTCTTCACTCTCAATGAACAGACAAGTCAGCGCCGTATCCTCTTCCTGCTTCAACATTCTTCGCATGCTCAGGAAAACATTTCGCTGGATCCCCACCGATACAAGGAAAACAGTCACCCACGCTCTGGTCACGAGCCGACTGGACTACGGAAACACCCTCTACGCAGGTACTACCGTAAAACTCCTGAAGAAACTCCAACGAATCCAACATATGTAACATATATATATATATATTCCCTGAAAAAACCATAGGTTTCAGGGGCGTTATAGTTAGCTGGACATTTCACTCGTGCAAAACCATTGAAATTCCCCCGTTATAATTAGTACTATAACTCGTGCGCCCGCAATGCACTGCTGATGATGTCATATATTACATCACTCATGACATGGTCAGTGACATCACTCATGACATCTCTGATGACATTTCAAATGACATCACTGATGACATCATCCAGTGAATGTGTGTTTTTCTGAAAATTAAATATGTTTTATATATATGTATATCTCAAGGTCGATGGAAGAATAAATGGGTGTATAAGTATCGAAATGGATGATTTTTTTTGTAAAATTGATTGTATAACTGACTGATTAAGTGTATCTTAGTGAATACATGAGTTAGCGAGTAATGTTTAAATATGTAAATATCTGTATCAGTCTCTCACTTTGTGTATAAGTGGCTGCATGGGTTGGTGAGTAGCTACAAGAGTGTCTATATGGGTTATTACTTGGGTTTTCGAGTATCAGTATGAGTGTCTGAGTATCTGTATGGTTCAGTGGGGGGTATTACTTAGTTCAGAGATGCATGAATGAGTGAGTCACTGTTTGTATGTGTTGAAGACAGTATGTGGGCAGGACTGTATTGGTGAATGAGTGTGTGTATGGGTGTGTTAGTGAGTGAATGACTGTCTCAATAGTGTCTTTATAAGTAACTACATATATTTTAAACTAGTATATATGATTATTGGTGTATATAAGTGAGTATATGTGAGAGTGAGAGATTGGAAGAGTTCCTATATGAATAAGTATGTGTTTCTATAAGTGATTGTTTAAAAGAGTAAGTATGTGTACGTTTCTGTAGAAGTAAGTGTGGTGGTGTGTGTATAACTGTATATGCAAGTAAATGGATGTTTGATTCTTTATTAGCATGAGTGACTATGTGTGTGAGTAACTCAATGGATGAGTGGCGGTGTGTAACAGGATGTATAGGTGTATGAGTACATATGATGAGTGAGTACATGTATGAGTGACTATATAGGACTGTTGGTGAATGAGTGGATTTGTAGGTAGATCTTGGAATTACTGAATAGGTTGTTGTAACTGGTATTGGTATGTCCATTGTTTTGAACATTTTAGTTTCTATTTTTGAATGTGTGTGTCAAAGGTTATATTAGGGTGAGAGGAGGTCTGCCACTCTATCACAAGGATGATGTCATCAGTGATGCCATCAGTGATGTCATTTGAGATGCCATCAGTGATGTCATGAGTGATGTCACTGACTATGTCATGAGTGATGTAAAAAGTGATGTCATCAGCAGTGCAATGCGGACGCGCGAGTTATAGTTAGCTGAACTAACTATAACGGGGGAATTTCAATGGTTTTGTACGAGTGAAATGTCCAGCTAACTATAACTCCCCTGAAACCTATGTTTTTTTCAGTGAATGTCAAAGGTTTTTTAAATGATCATTTCTAACTTTAACGTCACTGAAACCTATGGTTTTTTAAGTGAATTTCAAACGTTTTTTAAATGCTAGTTTCTAACTATGCCTACAGAGGTAGGACATATGAAGAAAGAAGAAAAAACGCACAGAAAGAAGCAAAAGAAATGCAGAAAGAAGCAACAGAAGTTCTCAAAGACGAAGAAAAGTTCAGGAAGAAGTAAGACGTGCAGAAAGAACAAACAAAGGAGCAGAAAGAAGCCTTGTTGCAAAATAATCCTGTACCCTCAACTTTTTCAGACGGGTACTGGTGGTAACTGAGTCTGACTAACCAGTCCTAGAGCCAGTGCTATGTTAAAAGACACTTAGAATACAATTAAAACACCTACATACACTAGGGAACACTATGCGTTGGGGTCCCCCTGTGATTAGCATGACCTCCTCTGTAAGCCCCTAGTATATAATAGTGCAGGGGGATTAAAACTACCTCTTAAAATGTGCCACGGGGTGCGTTTGCTCACTGGTGAAGGGAGGGGGGGGCCTGAGATGACATGTGTGCAAACACGACCTGTGGGCGTTTTAAGTTGGGGGATAAAATCCCCTTGAATCCTGAGGGTCCCTAGGGTCCAACTAGCCCACTAGGTACCTCCAGTAACCGCCACAGAGCTGCGTTGCAGAGAGGTGTAAAAAGGGGCACGGCCTAGTCCACCTCTCTGCAACGCAGCGTAGTGCACTTACTGGAAGCACCTGTTGGGCTAGTTGGCCCCCAGGGGCCCTCAGGATTGAAGGGGAATTATTTCCCAAACTTAAAACGTGCCACAGGGCGTGTTTGCCCACGTCAACTCAGGCCCGCTCCCTCCCTTCACCACTGTGCAAACACACCCCGTGGTGCGTTTTAAGTTGGGGGATTAACCAGGGCCGGACTGGGAACCACAACCGGCCCTCGCAAAGTGCTCGGCCGCCCCCCCCTCCCAACTCAGAGGAGTTGGAGGTGCCGCCGAGCTCTTTGCCGGGCCGGTTTTCGGCCGATTTTGGTACAGGGCTGAATTTGCAGCAGTGCTGCAAAAATGGCCCTGTAAGGAAAACGGCCCCCAGGGGCCCAAAACCGGTCCCTACCCATGCGGCACAGCAGGGGATTGCCCGGTGCCCGCTATGACCAGTCCAGCCATAGGATTAACTCCCCATGAATCCTGAGGGTCCCTGGGGTGCAAGTAGCCCACCAAGTACCTCCATTAAGCACCACAAAGCTGTGTTGCAGAGAGGTTTAAAAAGGGGCGTGGCCTCAGAACACCTCTCCGCAACTCAGCTCCCTGGTGCATACTGACGGTTACAGGGGGTGCGTTTGCAGAGTGCTGCAAGGAGGGGCGGAGCTTTTGGCGCGAACCCGTTTTTTTTTTAAGAAAGGGGGCTGTGTGGCCCCCCTTCTTTTTCTAACTTATTGGCCCTGGGGACCTCCTCCCCCAGGGCTTCCCACTATTTTATTTTTTTTATTTGGAAGGGGGGGGCCGCGTGGCCCCCCTCCCGAGGCCATAATCTGTCCCGGGGACCCCATCGCCCCAGGGCATGGCCTTTTTTTTTTTTAAATTGATTTGGAGGGGGCCTGCGTTGCCCCCCTCCTCAGGCCACTTATGGCCCCCGGGGACCAAATCCCCTGGGGCGACCTTTTTTTTATTGAAAATTTTTTTGAGGAGGGGGCCACGTGCCCCTCCTCCCGGGCCACTTCTAGCCCCGGGTAACCCACCCCCCGGGGCTGTCCCTCTCCGTTGGGGACCGTGGGGGTTCCCAATCCCCCCATGGTCCCTCCGGCTCCCCGCGTCCTTCGGGAGCCGGCATTGCTTTTCCACATGGGGAGCTGCTAAGATGCAGCTCCCCGTGTGGAAAAGCTATCGTCTTTGGTTTTTGGAAGAGAGAGCAGGTTTCCTGCTCTCTCTTCCAAAAACCAAAGCAGTTTGCTATGGCAGGGCGGGAGCCGTGAGACTCCCACCCTGCCATAGCAAACAACAGTGACCCGGGGGTGGGCACAGGGTGACCTTGTTTCAAGGTCATCCTGTGCCCTAAACTTTTTACTGACTAGTACTGGTGGTAACTGACTCTAACTAACCTGGATCGGAGCCAGTGCTATGCTGAAAGACATTTAGAATACAATGAAAACACCTACATACACTAGGGTGCACTATGGGTTGAGGTATCCCTGTGATAGGCATGACCTCCCCTGTAAGGCCCTAGTACATAATAGGGCAGGGGGATTAAAACTACCTCTAACTCAGAGGTGCAGAAAGAGGCACAAGAGGTGCAGAAACAGGCAGGAAAGGTGCAGAAACAGGGAACTGGGGTGCAGAAAGAGGCAGGTTAGGAGCAGAAAGAAGAGCAGTGCAGAAAAAACCAACAGAGGTGCCAAAAGAGGCAAGAGGGGTGCAGAAAGAAGGAATAGAAGTGCAGAAAGAAGCAACACAGGTGCTGAAACAGGCACGAAGGGTGCAGAAAGAGGCAAGAAAAGTGTAGAAAGAACTAACCCTGGGCGGTGAACTCAGCTCTGCTTGCGGAGTTTTCCACACTCCACATAACGCGGAGCTCGCGGAGTTCCCAAAAACTCCACGAAAAAGCAGAGTTTTTTTCCTCGCTCTCGTTTGTCAATGCCCAGTTGGCGACCGCAAGCGAAGAAAATGAACCCCCGGCGTGATTTTTCCTTGTTCGCGATCAAGTTGGTGAGCGTGGTAAATAAACATCCCGGCGAGATTTCTCAATTCGGGGTGGTCAGGTTTCTCATTGCGAGTGGTCGCGTATGTTCATGACTGCTCGTGTTGAGGAGAAACTGCCCGTTCGCATTGAGAGAGCTGCCGCTCGAGTGAAATCTACTCGAGCATCAGAAAAGGAAAGAAGGGGCCGCTTGCACTGAACAAGGTGCCGTTCGCAATGATTGCACAGTGCGGACAACCATCTCGCACTGTGCAATCACCGCAAACAGCATTTTTCTATGGAACTCCGCTGCTTGCGGAGCTCCCCGTAGTACAGCAGAGGTTTTTGCTACTTTGCAGAGTTCTGCGTAGTTGCACTCCGTAAAGTCCGCCCATGGTTAGGAAGAACCAAGAGAAGTGCAGAAAGAAGCAACAGAGGTGCAAAAGGAGGCACGAGGGGTGCAGAAAGAAGGAGGAGAAGTGCAGAAAGAGGCAAAAGAGATACAGAAAGAGGTAAGAGAAGTGCAGAAACAAGAAACAGAGGTGCAGAAAGAGGCAAAATAAGTGCAGAAAGAGGCAAGAGAGGTGCACAAAGACACAAGAGAGGTGCAGAAAGAGGAAAGATTGGTGCAGAAAGAGCCAAGAGGCATGCCAAAAGAAGCAAGAGAGGTACAGAAACAAGACATAGAAGTGCAGAAAGATGCTATGGAAGTGCAAAACGAGGCAAGAGAAGTGCAGAAAGAAACAAGAGAGGTGCAGAAAAAGCAAGAGCAGTACAGAATGAGGCAAGGGAGGTACAGAAAGAGGCAGGACAGGTGCAGAAAGAGAGAAGAGAGATGCAGAAAGAGCCAAGAGGGGTGCAGAAAGAAGAAAGAGAGGTGCAGAAAGAAGCAACAGAAATGCGGAAGAGGTATGAGAGGCGCAGAAGGAAGCAAGAGTGGGGCTGCACAATATTAGTACCAATTTAACACTCACATTTAGCAATAAGTAAAAGGTAACCATTCTAGGTTTGCAAAGGGCCTTCTCCCACGCAGTAACACTTGTCTCTGTATTTTTGGTAACGTTTGAGCCGTTTGAGCTAGAAACATGGCTTTTTTTGTTCAAATCTGCAGATTAGGGAGCAGATGATAAATTATCTGGCTAATGCAGAAAATGTATCATTGTGCAAAAGTCGGAGCAGACAAACAGTTGCATAATTCCAGTGGCCTTGCTCATACCTCTGACTGGGTACACACGTGCTCCTCAGTGATTCCTTCTTTTTTTGTTTCACTGAGTTCATAGTTGAGCTTCTATGGAAATGAAGAAGACTAAATCTGAAGTTACCACTCCACAACACAGACTACCATACCACATAATTACTCTCCATAAGACATAATCCCACTCTACATAATTTCTATACACTAACTACCACATCATTTCTATCCATATGATTTCACTGCACAACATACAACATAATTCCACTACGTACAATGTGCATCCACTCCATTCCACTCCAAAAAACATTAGTAAAAAACTTTTACATTTACAATAGCTCAAACTCTCGCGAATACGAAACCTATTAAATTGCAAACTCTTCTTTAACTAGTAGTCGCGTTTGCAGAGTGGTGGAGAAAGGGTGGTGGGCCTCTGACCAGCGCTCAGGAATCCCACTGCGTAGGATTTACAGGAGGTACCAGAAGGGCTTCTTGGCCCCAAAAGTCCCTCAGGAGTAAGGTGGACTTCATTCCCCATCCCGTAGTCT
The DNA here is from genome assembly GCF_964261635.1 of Lissotriton helveticus. Taxonomy (NCBI): domain Eukaryota; kingdom Metazoa; phylum Chordata; class Amphibia; order Caudata; family Salamandridae; genus Lissotriton; species Lissotriton helveticus. The sequence continues at coordinate 189,931,599 of NC_136069.1, read as the reverse complement.
GCCAGGAGGTACGTTTGCAGAGTGGTGGAGAAAGGGGGCACGGCCTCCAATGACGTCTTAGCAATCCTACTGTGTGGGTCTTACTGGAGGTAAAAAGAGGGGTACTGGCCCCCAAGGACATCCTTGGGGGCCAACTACCCATCCTATTACCTCCAGTAAGTACCGGACGGCAGGATTGCTAAATTCTCATAACAGGCCATGCCCCCTTTGCCCACCACTCTACAAACATAATCCCTGGCGTGCTCTTCGATGGGGATTGAAATCCCTTCACTGCTGGGGGTCCTTAGGGGCCAACTAGTCTACCTCTTACCTCCAGTAAGCCCCAAACAGTGGGACTGCTGAGAGGTGGACATAGGCCACGCCCCCTTTCTCCATAACTCTGCAAATGCGCCACCTGGTGCGTTCTAAGTTGGGGGATTAAGTCCCCTTGAATACTGAGGGTCCCTGGGGCCAACTAGCCCACCAGGTACCTCCAGTAAGCGCCAAACAGCTGGATTGCAGAGAGGGTCTGAGGCCACTCCCCCTTTTTACACCACTCTGCAAACGCGCCTCTTGGTGCACTGCTGCTCGGGAAATGAAGTCCACTTGTTTCGTGAGGTCCTTTTTTTATTTTGTCACCTGAATTCGCGCACCCAGCGCGAATTTGGCAGATTAAAAATAAAATCTTTATTTGGACCTGGGGGTCCTTTTGGGACCCCCTTAGCAGGCCTAGAAGGTCAGGGTGTTTCTACCCTGCCCCTTTTCTTGCTTTTCATCTTCTTTTTTTTGTTTTCTTGGTTACCGAGTCACATGATGGCTGCCAACACTTCCTGGTTTGGAGTGTTGGCAGCCAATCAGAGTGAAGCTTGTGCCCGGGACGAATCGCAACTCCTCCTCGGTGCTAAGATATATAATATTTTATTTTTTTATTTCTCCGCAACTACTGAACGGATATAAACCATTTAAAAAAAGTGCTTTATGAACCAAGATCTACCTTTTTGCCAAATTTGGTTTAATTCCGATCAGCAGTTCGGGCTGTAGCTGTGTCTAAATTTCCTATTGAAATTAACATGGGGAAAACGCATTTTGGGACTCCTGCTTTTTTCTCGGCCCCCGCTTGACGAACCACCCCAAAACTTTCAAGACAGGAGCTGACCTGAGCGCCCCATTCGTTTTGAGAATTTTGCAAAGATTTGTCAAATGGCACTAAAGATATTGGCAAAAGAATAAACGCTTTTTGAACAGAAACAAGATCCAAACTATAACTACCTACTGTCGACCGCCAGTAGGTAATATACATATATATATATATACACATATATTTGTGTGTGTGCATGTATATAATTATATATGTATATATATATATATATATATATATATATATATATATATATATATATATATATATATATATATGTGTTTGTGTGTGAGTATATATATAACGCGTTTCGCCCTGAATAGGGCTTCTTCAGGGCTGCAAACATAACATAAATACAATCAAACAAACAATTGATAACAAAATACACACACATCAAAAATACAAACATGAACATTTCCTATACATGTCATGATTCTTATTATTCTCATAGGTAGGATCCATATCTCTACTTAATATTCTTTGACAGAGACTGTTAGATATGTAGTTATGCACTAATTTTTCCTACAACACAGATACAATATTCAAAAGTATCTATGAATGACCAGAGCCGGAAAAAGAGTAAAAGGTCCCAAACACCAAGTGAAATTTCAAAGAGTTCATAGGAAGAGCAACAGCTAGAAACCTGTGTCAAGAAAAGAACCTAAAGTCAATACCACATAGTAAAAATAAAAAGCTAGTACACAAAAATTAAATGATATTCACACAAGTTAAAAAACACACAGACATGTGTATGATGTACACCCACTAGTGTCAGCAATTAGATCAAAACCACAACTCAGATCATTCCTAGCCAGTAGTCAAAAGTACTGCAATCTGGAAAGTATTCAGGAATGTACCCAGATAGTTGCAAAGTCCAAAATGACTACAAAAAACACACCTAATATCAATGATATGGCCTAAATCCAAAGGGAAACTTAGCAATCAAACGTTATCCTAAAAAGGGCAGTACTAATCATGACCTCAAATTGATGAATTTACATTCTAGAGTATAAAATCAAATCAGCTCATAATCATTGGAATGTACCCAACTTGTTGCGAAGTCCATGATAACTTCAAGGGAACACATCCAATATCAATGATATGGCCTAAATCCATAGGGAAACTTAGCAAGCAAACATTATCTTAAAAAAGGGCAGTGCTTATCATTACCTCAAATCGATGAAATTACTTGCTGCCATCCCCCTGCGCCTCCTTTGCCTACACTCCACCTCGTTTGGTGTACCTAGATGCCTTTCTCATGCTACGCATCCTGTCACTTCACTTTTCATTCCAGGATGTGCTGCTACTGGATTATTGGCTCTATGTTGTTTAGGACTAATGCGATGATTATGTTTCCCCTATCTTGTGCTGCAGTACTGCCTGATTACCTTGTAACCTGATGTGCACGTTTTCTCAATAAAAGTCTTTGAAAACTTTCAACAAAAAAAGAAATTGAAGAAATTAAATTTCAGAATGTAAAGCCAAATCCAGTTTCTGATCATTGGTTTCAAACAGACTGTAGAATGTTCACTGTGATAGGTGAAGCATCCATAACTGTAAAAGATATAAAATATCGCAAGTTGTAGACTATTATCATAACCCAATAAAAACACAGTCGTAAAGAAGAAGAGAAAGTACCACCAATATGACCACTCTACACCATCCCCACTGTATTGTGACATATTCCCAACCATTTTGTGGCATTCAAAATGGACCACCATAACATGACATCACTCCTATTGAATTTGTTGTTTTTCTCGAGTAATAGTTTATATTACAAACCTTGACTGTCTTGCAGTAACCACGTCGCTTAAAGTCATAAATATTCGACTCGCGCTTTAATCATACTGATTGTGTGCAAAAAGATGTTAATTTTATCTGAACACCCACTAGACATCATCACTAAACTCCCATGACAGTACAACTACCATAACATGCTTTTTGGTGAATTGCAGGCTCATCCTGGTCTCATAAAGACCAGCCTGCAAGCGGTTCAGGTCTCCGCGAGATGGTAGACGCCTACACTTAAACACTCCCATAACCACTCACAGTTATTGAAGTTTATTGATTTATATAGCGCTGAATCACACCGAGGGGTATCTCTGTTAACCAGCGCGCTCACATAAACCATTATGAGCACCGCGTGACACTACTTCGCGTAAGGTTATTCTCAAAACGCAGCACTTAACATACAGCACAGTTGCCGAACATGCTAAATCATAATCACTTGCAGGCTCATATGGTTTGCAGAAGCACCCACCCAGTATTTACTGGAAAATTCCTGCATTGACATAATAAGAAGCACTCCTCAATAGGAGCATCCCATCCCTCCCCACCCAGTGGTGTTCCCCACTCAGTCTGTTGATGGATCGGGATAAAGTTGTCCACCATGTGTTGTTCACTCCCTCCTGTTGGTTGACGTTTCAATGAAGCAGTGAGGGTGACAGCCAATACTGGAACCAGAACTCCCTCCATCCCCCATGAGGGGCCCGGTCCCAGATAACTCCAGGTGGGTCCCTTGTTAGAGACAGCAACATCTCCCCCAGTTTCACCATCTAGTGTCATGTCCCAAGCACGCCCAGACTCTATTAACCTGTTGCCCTGATGCGCCTCCAGAAGCAACACCTTTCCCTCCCAGTCCACCCAGTGCCCAAAATGTGCCCTCCAGGACTCAACCCGGGGTCCCACAGTATGTTTTTAGTGCATCATAATACTACATTTGATAAAGTATAAGGGCCAAGTCAATGAACCGGGTCATGATTCTGTGTTTAGCAGGTCAAGGATAAAGTCCCAGCAGATAGAACCAGGGTGAGGGGGTCAAGAAACCATCCTTAACCTCCGCCAAGAGCAATAAGAGACCAAGAAGAGGCTACATGGGTACAGCTCCACAGCATATGGAGGATATCTCCATTAACATCATGACAGCAAGGGCATTTGGGTAGAATTGGAGAGAAATAGACACTGGGTTTGTGAGGTGTGAGGTAGGCATGATGTAGACATAAAAATATATAAGTTTGAAATGGGCATTGTGGGAGATTTTTGGCAGAACCTCCCACATTTTAGTCCAGTCTTCATCAGTTATAGGAAACCCAAATCTGGTTTCCACCATTCGTGCAGTGATATAAGAGGAAAGAGCCCAGCCACACCCAGCACCCCACACAGCCCTGAGACCAGAAGTCATGTATTAGTGGCATCATAGAGAAATTGGCAGCTATGAAGCAGCTGTGGTTCAATTTCTCACCTACCCCAGAACTTATGCACTACTGCAATCAGGGTACCATACAACAGGAACTGCCTCAATGGGAGGTCGAATGTCATGCAAAATCATCAAAGGGTCTCAACAAGCAATCCTCGTTAAGCACAACCACTGTATTTAAATCAGCCTCCTCCCAGTCCTGCAGGTGACCCTCTCCACTCCACTGATCTGCATGATGACGCCCTGAAACTAGAGACCTGGGGAATATGGGGCCAGCAGACGGGCCCGTCTAAGTACCGTCATCCAGCAAGCCGAAAGCACCTACAGGTCATGTCACCCCGCATGAAGGGCCCGCTTTGGTTTAAACAAAAGGGTCCACAACAGGGTCTGATCAGGGCGGTCTGGTAAGCATAGAATCTTGAGGGCCCTCCGCCCCAAAAACCAAACCATACACCACTGCAATTGTGCAACCAGATAGTAGGATTCGAAGTCAGGGGTGTTCATCCCCCGTCCATAGTCACCCGCTTCAGGGTAGCCAATGCGACACAACGCTAGCCCTTGCGCTATAACAAGTTGTTTAGAATCGGATATAGCTCCCGAAACATATTCTGCTGTATCACTATCGGGAGGACCGAAAAATGGTACAAAAAGCGAGTTAGCGCCACCATCTTAGCTATGGATTTGCGGCCCGCCACCCAAAATGGTGCCACCGCCGCACCACGTTGCCCTCCAAGACTTCAGGGAGTGTCTGGTAAATTCGGACCCCTAGATATTGCAACGCAGTTTGCTCCAAATGCATGTCTTCTAGAGCTGGGGGTTTGACTCTGTCCCCATGAGCAGGAAACAGACTGGTTTTGAGCCAATTCACTTGCATGCCTGAAACCTCCCCAAAGTCTGTGAGGAGACGACCCACCTTCTTAGGTTTGGTGCACAAATCATGCAGTATCATGTCATTGGCATAGAGCGAAATGTAATGGGAAACTTCATGAGTCTGAATGACAGCATAAAGCGTGCTGCTGCGGGCTCTGCATGACACAGGCTCTACCGCAATGGCAAAAAGCAGAGGAGATGGCGGACACACCTGACAGGCGCTCCTTTCCACATTGTATTGTCCCATTGGTATAAATGCCACAGGGCTCGCGCAAAGCAGAAAAGTCTAGTCTACAAAGTGGCGTCCCAGACCCATATGGAGAATAACAGCAAGGGGGAAATCCCAGTCCAGACTCTCAAAAGCCTTTTCGATATCCACAAACATAAGCCGGGACATTCTGGCAAAGTTGGGCCATCTCTCAAAATAGCTAGCAGGCGCCAGAATTTGAGTGCTGTGCCGTGCCATGCAGCAGCTTGGGATAAATTCCGACTGGTCAATATGCATCAGACTGGACATGTGGTGCTGTGCCAGAACCCCACTAAGGATTTATAGTCAATGAATAAATAAATATGTTTTCAGTCACATCAGTAGCAGTTTTCCCAGGCTTGGTTAAGGGGACAATAATGACCTCCCACTGAATGGGGGCAAGTCCCGAGACGTGAGCGGCTTCTGGTACAGTTTAGCCAGTCGAGAGGCCAGTAGAACAAGGTATGCTGCATATAACTTCACGGGGAGTCCATCCATCCCTGGAACTTTCTCACGGGCCATAAGACAGATCTCAGCACAGATTTCCTCTTCCAAAATGTTCCTTCCTAGCACCTCCACCAGCTCTGGATTTGGCCTGCAAGGCGGAAGGTCAGTTAACCATTCAAGGATGGTCTGTTCCTTCAGTGCACCTCTTGTGGTGTAAAGTGTGGTATAATAATCAGCAAAGGACTGGTTTATCTCACCTTTTCTTCCAAGGTCGTCAAACTGCGCTTAGTGGGATTGGCTAACCAGGCCAGCAAGGGTCCCTCATTGTCCCCCTCGGTGTGTGTCTGAACCATACAGGCCTTGTAACTGAAATAGCGGAGACGCTCCACATGTTCCAGTACCTTCTCTTTTGCCTCTACATCGCCTACTGCAAGACTGGCTTCCCCGGCCGCAATCATTCGAGATCCCTGATGGCCAGTTTATGAGTAACAATTTCTCTCAGTAGAGATTGCCGCACTCCCACTGATTCAGACAGGCATTGTCCCCGGAGAACAACATTGAAGGCCTCCCATTCAGTGAATAGCAAAGAGGCAGAGCCTTCATTCTTGTCAAAGTAGCACTGGATCCCCTCCCTGACTGTCTCACGGAATGCCGGATCTTCCAAGTTGGTAGCTTTCAGACGCCAACTCGTTATACAGGTACATGCACCACCCCATTGTAATGTCAACAAAAGAGTTTTTTTTTTATATGTTTCAAACCATTTAATATACGGGTTGTAGCATAGAGTCAACAGTGCAACATACAGTGAGTAATCACATGCATCTCGTACAGTGTACATATACAGAAATCTAGAAACTGTAGTTACAACGATAATATGCCTCCGTGCACATACAAGCAATTACAACAAGACCCCAATATCCCCCACCCTCCCACCTCCCCTCAAGCATCCACCAAGGCGATAGTAGTACATTAAAGCCTCTCATTAAGGCGATCTCAAAAGAACAAAGAAACTCCTGTGTTGCAGAGCAGTTCAAGCAAAACAGGTGACACTACATCATAGAGACCATAGCTTAGTATTTGGGTAAAGGAGTGACATGCTTCCCGGTCAGTAATAGCACAGCAAGAGCGTCAATCAGGAGGACATCGCCCTACCACATAGATCAGGGTGTGTCATCATATACGCAGTTATAGGGCTCCAAAAATCTTTAGGGCGGAATGCTTCAGGCAGTTCCTCATCATATATTTGTAACTGGTCCCTGCAATAGGCGAGATCAGTGAGCCACATTTTTATATTAGGGGCAGATCTCGATCCCCATACCTTCACCACCACTCGCTTCGTCAACAGAGTAGATACCGCCACAAGTTGTCTGTTAGCAGGTTTCAAACGACTCCCCACCCCCTCTTGTACAGCTTTGTTTGCCATAAGTTGGCAGGGTATGCTCAGACGTGAGTCCCTTGCTCACTTTGCCACTGGATTCAAGCAAGCCTGGCTGAAGACGGCTGGAATGCCAGAAACCGGTCCTAGGAAGCTTGTTTCCGGTCCAGGGAAGGCATGGCTTGGCAGTTCGGGCTGGACTGTTCCCATGAGGCACAGGGTCAGACTGATTTGCATATGGCCATGTTTGAACTGGGGTGGCAGAGTGGGCTAAAGAACAGTGATGGATTAAACCCAGATCTGTTGACTGGGTGTGAGTGTTTGATTGGTTCAGATGCTCGGTCCATCACCACCCCCTTTTGTATCAAATACCCCAACAGGCATATTTCAGGCATACAGGCTACATGCTCAAGTACAACATCCGATAATATACGAGCCACTCCGTCCAGAAGGCAAAAACTTTCCCGCACAACCAGGCAACATGATAGAAATCGGCATTGTCAGTTCCACAGCGCACACATCTCACCGACTCCCACAAGTCGTACCTATGAAGCTGCATGGGCGAATAGTATATTTGGTGCAGAAATTTAAAGTGAATAATCCTGAGGTTGCAATTGGCCGTAAGTCGTCCATTGAGCTGGCAACAGGCCGACCATACCTCCATCGAGACTTGGCTATTTATCGCCGCTTGCCAGCGTTGACATGATTGGTGGTCTTCGAGCTCTCGCTCCCGCTGGGAAGCATAATAATGTTTAGTGATAAGCCCTTTATGACTTTCCCCCGCCAGCATCACCTGCAATGCCCGAAGAGTCGTGGGTTCCTCAGGGTAATCCGGGTACGCTCTTCGGACAACCTGCCTGACTCTAACGTACATGAATCGAAACATAAAGGGACGATTAATTCCGCTCTGAGCTTCCTCAAGAGTTTTGAAGCGGCCCTCCTTGTATAGATCGCCCATCCGAACCACCCCCACAGTCGCAAGTTCCTTTAACGCAGGGGGTTCCCGAGCAACCGATATCCCAGGAGGGGACGCTATGGGCAGCAAAGGGGCATATAGATATGGAAGCTGCGCTCTAGCGGCCAGCGCTCTCCATGCCCAGGACGTACACTGAGGGGGGTTGATTTTGTGCCGGGGTCCACCCCCGACAGAACCATAGCCTGCACCGAAATGGGAAGGACTGCGTCCATTTCAATAGCTACATGCGGTTGAAAACGCTGCGGAAAGTGCCAGTAATGAGCAAAGTGTGCCTGCGCACAGATATAGTACAGGCAGAAATCGGGCGCCTCAAAGCCGCCCCTGTCAAAGGGCTGCGTCAGGAGATCCCAGCGGCATCGGGATTGCTTTCCTCCCCAAACAAATGTCAGCAGCGCCGACTACAGCGTTTGGAAGAACGCCACATTCAGTTTTATTGGGATAATAATAAAAAAATACAACATTTTGGGTAAGAACACCATTTTGACGACAGCAATCCTGTGAGCTAGCGACTGGGGGAGGCGTGTTCACCGCTCCGCCTGCTCCGTTATTCGCATAATGGCTCGCCCATAATTCTCAGTGACCACAACAGCCGGGTCTCTATGGATCATCACCCCAAGGTACTTCACAGGCTCAGAAGTCCAGGACAGAGGGAAGTCCAGCTCAACCTCCTTCGTTCGCTCTGCTATGGGGAACACCACGGATTTGGACCAATTAATGTCCAAACCGGAAAACCTTTCAAATTGGACATACTCCCTCAATACCGCAGAAAGGTAAACTGATGGTTCTTGGAGCAACATATCATCTGCGTTGAGCGAGACAATTAGCGGGCGTTGTCTGAACCGCATCGCCGTGGCAGCATGCTTTTGGCGTAGCTTGCAAGCTAGCGGTTCTATCACCAAAGAGAAGAGTATGGGCGACAGGGGGCAGCCCTGCCGCGTGCCCCGCTCTATAGGGAATAAGGACTAGACCCTACCATTCACCCAGACCCTAGCGACGGGCCCGCTGTAAAGGACCCGGATCCACTTTGTGAAGAAGGGGGGGGGAACCCCATCCTGCTCAATACCATAAACATATAGGACCAATGTACAGAATCAAACGCCTTTGCTGCGTCTAGTAACACAGCAACGGCTTGGAAGTCAGGATCAAAATAATGTAACATGGAGAACAAGGTACGGCGATTATGCGAGGTGGATCTCTTCATCACAAAACCGGACTGATCCAGTAAGACCAGCAAGGACACATGGGGCTGAAGTCTAGTGGCTATCATTTTAGCCAATATTTTGGTGTCTATATTGATGATAGAGAGTGGCCTGTACGATCCGCAGTGATTGGGAGGCTTGCCTGGTTTCAGCAGGGTGCCTAATAAGGCCTCCCGAAGTGACGGTGGCAGGGTCCTGCCATCATAGGCCTCTGCATACACCTCCAATAGCCGCGGTGCAATTATTGACACAAATGCCTTATAAAATTCACTGGGCAGACCATCCGGTCCAGCAGCTTTACACGTGGGCAGTGCCATTATAGCATCCCGCACATCTTCCTCACCGAACGGCTGCACCAGGTATTCACAATGTGTTTAGACAGCCAGCCCAGGGCCACGTCGTCTAGGTAGGCATGCGTTTACCCTACTGGAGGGGGTTCCCTAGCTGCATATAGATCCGTATAGAATTTCAACACTACGTCGCAAAGCTCTTCCGTAGAGTGACAGGCCATGCCAGAGTCATCAATTAATTCATTTATAGGTTTCTGGCTTCGGGCTCCTGCAGCTTCTGGGCAAGAGAGCGGCCAGGCCATCCACCCTCCCATAATACCGAGCAGTCTGCCACCGGGAGCAATGCCGTAGCTCCTGATCCACAGTGTCATTGTGTTCAGAGACGATTTCACGTATCTGTGCTAGTTTGTCAGCAGTTGGATCTGCATCGAAGGAATGCTCCAGGACATGGATGTCGGAAGCCAGTCGCCGCATCCGGCACCGAATATCCCGTAGGACCCCTGCTTGTGCCCCTATATAGGCTCCTCTGATAGTGACCTTAAAGGCCTCCCATAAGACCCCTGCGCTATCAACCATACCCCCATTCTCCTTAAAATAATTCTCGATCGCTTCCTCAATAGTGTGCTTGAACACTGGATCTTTAGGCTCCAACGGGTGGAGCCTCCAAGCAAACTGTGGTGCCCTATATTCCGGTAGGGTCAGCTCCATAAGCACCGGGGAGTGGTCCGAAAGTGTTCTGGCAGCATGGGTAACATTCTTGACCCAATGACCCACCTCCTCAGAAATCAACCAATAATCTATTCGTGACCATAAACCATGCCCAGAAGACACACACATACTCTCACAAGCCTCTGGATGCCTCAGACGCCAAATATCATGCACATGCCCGGCATCAATAAGACCCCACAGCACTTCCGATGCCCTCCTCTGTCGGTCCTCACCAGCGCCACACCGATCACGGAGCACGTCTAAATACACATTAAAATCCCCACCCCAAATAATTTCAGCTGGAGGGAACGACAGGATCCTGCGCCACACATCCGAGAAGAATGCTGGGTCTTCCACATTCGGTCCGTAAATATTCACCAAGAGCACACTTTCTCCCCCCAACCGACCATGCAGAAGTACAAAACGACCACCATCATCCATCTCAGTTTTAATTTCTGTGAAGGTTACACCTTTCTTCACCAGCGTGATTACCCCTCTGGCATACAAGGAGTACAAGGAGGCTGCCCGCACACTCGCCCAGCGCATCCCAACTTTCCGCACCGTTGCAGCAGTCAAATGTGTTTCCTGAAGGAAAGCGACACTCACACCCATTCGATCCAAGCCTGCAAACACCATCCTGGCAAATTAAAACCACAGATGTTCCAAGTAACAGACCTAATAGAGCTACCTATTATCTAGTTGCAGGAATATCCAACATCTATCACCATGCTGAGAACAATAGGACCAAAAGCTACAATGCATACTGCACATCTTCACTGTACGCCTGGTGGAAACAACGAACATTCCCCCTTCACAAATCTCAACCCCACCCACCACCCACTTCAGCACCCCAAACATGCCAAAGCCATCCCAAAACCCAACCAAACCCACCCCCCAACTTCAACAAAGCTCAAATTCTGGGGTACACCCAGATAAAGGGGTCGCAGATGCGTAGTCCTCCCGTATAACAGGAGTTGACCGAGCAACAATGTTGCGACATCACAGTTCCACAAATAGAAAGCCATATACATACCTGCAGAGCAAAAAAAAAAAACAGCCCACATAAACAAAGCCAAAGCAAGTTCGCAGGGCCCAGCTACCATGAAAGGGGTCAGCAGGAGTTTAAATGAGGGCTAGCTAATACACCACCCAAACCGTAGACACTACTAACATCAGAGGAAGGGCGCTATACGCAAGTCATCCAGCAGATCATAAGGCAACAAGCGATCAGATAACGCTCCATCCCTCCCATAGCCATAAAGGCAGGGCATAGGGTAGGCCCACATAGAGCCCACCTTAAACTGCAAGTCTCCAATATGCAGTCACAGCACACCGCAAAACAGAACCATTAGCACTCCCCATCACCCTGCCCCTCCTCCTCCGGCGCCCCAGCAGAGTTCCCCCCCCCCCTGTGTTTCAATTTCTTTGCATAATCCATTGCCGCCTTTGGAGAGGAAAAGATCTTATTGTCTGCTACAGCACCAATTCGGAGATGGGCTGGGTATAGCATGGCATATAGGACCTCCACCTTACGCAGGAACTGCTTCATAGCTCTAAACTCCCTCTGTGCAGCCGGGACTGCAACCGTAAAGTCTGGAAAAAAAGCAAGCTTATTACCCTGATGTTCAATTGTCCCCTTCTCCCTTGCCAGTCGCAATATGGTGTCCCTGTCCCTATAGTTGAAAATCCTAGCTATTATAGGATGAGTAGGAGCCCCAGGGACAGGACGACCAGCCAAAGAGCGGTGGGCACGTTCGACAATAAACATATTGTACAGCTGTTCTGCACCAAAAATGTCTATGATGAGGCGCTCCATATACGTCTCCATCCTGCCCACATTCGTGGACTGTGGCAATCCCGTAACGCGGATGTTATTGCGTCGGGACCGCGCCTCTAAGTCTTCATTCTTTGCCTGGATGAGGGAGAGGATCTTCTCCATATTCAGCGCCTTTTCAGAAACTGTGGATAGACCATCCTCCGTGGCAGAGACTCTCTGCTCCATCTCACCCATGCGCACGCTCTGCTTTTCAAGCTGGGAAGACATATGGTCTAATCTGTGGTTGACCGCTGACATAGCGCCTTCTATGGACTGCAGTGTGTGCTGCTTGGCCACCAGAGTAGCTTCCAGTGTGGGAGATCACTCTGTCGCTGCATCTGCCTCCGAATCCGAAGCGGCCTTCTGCGGAGTCTTAGGCGGCCGCCTGGACTCAAACGTGAGCTTGGGTTGATTCTTATCTGTCCGGCCCATAGTCTCAAAGCGTGACACAAAACTTATTGCAGAAAAATGTTAGGTACCAAAGGACCCCAATGCAAAGGACTATTCAGGGTTACCTCACACACCTCTGGTCTGGTAGGAGCACCGCCGTCCCACACGTGCCCCCAGATATCTCAACAGATAGGTGTGGGAGACCACAAGGCACACCACCGCTCTCAGCACAAAAAAGAAAACAACGGCGTTTTAGGCAGTCCAGTCACCACCTCCCACATTATGCCACAAGGTCTGAACAAAAATGCCTCCAATGCAGTGGACCACAACAGTCCTGCAGCCCAGGAGTAATACACGATGTGCCACAATACTGAACCGCACACCTCAATTAGCCAGGGAGCCAGGTGCTACGATCGCGGCCAGAAAGAAGCAGGCAGCCCACTCAGCAACCGCCGCTCTCAGCCTCAATACCAGTCAGCAGCAAATCCAGGTTGGGGATCAGCGGCCTACCCCTGATGATTCAGTCAGGAGCCACCACCTCACCCGCATTCAAGCGTCCCGAGCCCATCAGGCGCAGGATCAAGTACAGCCACTGCACCTCCCCAGACCAACAGCCAGCTCCGCCACCCAGCGTGTCCCCGCCCGCACATGCCACAGCTCGCAGGGCCCAGAACGGCGCTAGGCCCGGTACCGCCTCCGCGACCCCGGCCGTCACCAGGTCCCAGCCCCACTCTCCGCAGCCAGCACCAGTGGAAGCGCGGCGACTCCGTCAGCAGCTCTCCGCAGACCAGGGCAGCAGCTCCAGATGGTCGATGCTCTCCACCGCCGCCACAAACCAGCCGGGCAGTCTCGACACAGGTCACGCAGCCTGCACAGCACACACTGCCCACAGCTCGCAGGGATCCACATGGCGATATACACCCCCGAGGCACAGCAGTATTCAGCCTCCAGGGGGGGGGGTCCCAGACACGGCAGGAACTGCAGCAAACCGGCCTCAGGCGAGGGTAGAGGCCCACCTACTCAGGCAAGCTGCCATGTTGCAAATTCCTCGCGGTCAGGATGACAGTCATCATCAGGCCGGTTATCAGGGTCCAGAGAGGTCACAAACAGCGTGAAGCAGCACCGCAGGTCTCGAGATGGCCCTCCCTACCAACAGCCAGCAGGTAAGTTGATGGATGCAGCAGATTCTGGACGGATATTGGCTCGGTCAGGCAGAGCCTCACAGAGCGCCATCTTGCCGTGCGCCCTCTAGCGCCCCCGCCAACAAAAGAGGGTTGTGATTGGAGATAGTCCTGGCCAGGTACTAAATATCTGTAAAGACCTCAAGCATGTCAGTGAACATAAAAATGTATTGAGGTGGACAAGGAGTACATGTACTGTGGAGTGAAAGAAATAGTCTTGGTCTTGAAGGTAGCAATATAGTCACTCACCCATCAGATCCCAGTGGCACTGCCAAGTGGTGAATTTCCTAGCCAAGTGAACAGCGAGGGAGTCCCCAAGTGAGGAGTGGGAGAAATCCAAGTCAATATTGGCAACACAATTAAAGTTGCCACCAACAAGAAGTTCCTGTGTTAGCAGGGGAACCAGGACACAAGACAACACTTCAAGAAACAGGGATTGGTCTACATTAGGTGCATAGACGGTTACAAAAGAAATATCTTGTCCGTTTAAAAGGCCTGTTAGAATAGAATAGCGTCCCTTCGTGTCCACTTTTTGTTTTTACTAATGTTGATCTGAAAGGGGACGTCCAGCCTTAACCAAATTAGTGCCCCCTGGAAAATGCAAAGAATATGGGATATACCCTTTCACCCTAGACGCAGCATTACCACACTTAAGGTTTATGTCTGAAATGGCACAAATAATACACATTTTAATAAACATGGCAACTTGTAAATTCAAGTAAGGTCTCAAAAATGTTTCCTTGTTCTTTCTTTTAGTGCCAGATTTCCCCATGTGTTCCTGATGAGCTTATTCAGTGGTTTCCTTGATCACTTCTTCATGTTGCAGCATTAGCCCATCTTTGGTTAAAATGTCTCCATTTACTGATAAACTCTCTAAATGTTTTTACAAATTTGAAGTTATTGCAACAAATTCGACTCACATGGCCAACCTACCTTGAACAATTACATAACTTTTTTGATGGCATGACCATAAAATAAAGCGAACTCCCACTTGCTTTTGGAAAATGTATGAACACCTGACTTAAGATTTAAGACCATCTTCTAAAGAAGCATCAACTTACTCCTCAATAAATTCTGAAGTTATGGCATTTTCCAAACTTACTGGTAATCTGGAAAAGCAATGAGCTACCACACTCCAATTATCAGGCATATTTTACACAATAGAATTGTACTCATAGAACTTACAATTCTCACAAGTCTAGCTGAAGCCTTGCCAGTGACATTACCCAAATAACAAATAAATTAGTTTATGGTCAGATTTGATGAAGAAGTCCTTGCCGCACATATATGTTTTAAACTTTTCTACAGCCTATCAACACGCTATTGACATTTCAAGGAAAACAGAATAGTGTCAAAAATAGCCAGCATGGGTACCAAAGGGGCAGAAGGGTGGTATGGAAATGCACAAACACAATCAAGAACATCAGTGTAAGGATATCCAACACTGGGGTATAACCACCTCAACCATCACTGAACAACTGGGGGGGTGGGGTAAGAGAAAAGAAAAGAGCAGAATATCAGCAGGCAAAGGAACAAAGAAAAGAAGAGAGAAGAAAGAGGCAAGGGAAGAAGAATGAAAGAGCAGGAGAGATTGGGAGCTGGTGAGCCAACTGAGATAATGCTTCCCTCTCAATGGTAGAGTGCCTTTTCTCTGCCATAGAACACCTTCAACTTTCTGTATAAGAAACATTCCTAATCCATCTTCACTGGTATCAGCATAAACAATGCACTGTCTGCTATGAGAAACAGTGGAAAAAGAAGTGGCCGCAATTACACTCTTTTTGATATTTTCAAATGCCAGTTGATGGATATCTTCTCAAAACCTTTTTAAGCAACGCTCTTAATGATGTGGCTACTTGCGAAAACTTCTTAACCAATCTTGAAAAAAAAGTGCACAACCCTAAGTTGATCATTATAAGTGGGAGGATTCATAACTTCAAAAGATTCAATAAGATTTCTTTGGGCTAAACACCTTTTTCAGTGATGGTGTATCCCTAGTGCTCCATGAGAAATGTGCATTTATATAACTGGCGAGTCATACTTCTGTCTTGCAAAATCCATAACAGAGTATCCAATCTTTCATTATGTTGTTGAACATTGTTGCACACACAAGAATTCGATCTTGGAAGACTATTACACTTATAAGTCCCCAAACAACAAATGCATTATTTTTTGAAAAACCGAGGCCACAGATGCCTGCCCAAAAAGCATGCAGGTGTATTTGGAATTCCCATCAGGAGTCAAAAATGTGGTAAGATGTCTGCAGCTCTTGTCCAGCTCAACCTGGTTATATTCCGATTTGAGATCAAGAGAGGTAAAAAATAATTGGCAGCTTCTCACTGTGCCAAAAGATCTTGAATTTTGGGTGAAGGGTGGCAATTTTAGGGAGGATCGTCTAGCTCAGCCTGCATCCAACAACAATGTCTGGAACTTGGAATACATATTAAAACACTACTAGAGACTACAGAGTCACATGACTCTGACTAGGTAAACAACACCATGCTCATGAGGTGACTACAAGGATAACAAGCATTTACAATGCAATGGTCTCGGCATTGTTAAAGTTAGAGCTATTGGCATTGCTCATGACATTATTCTTATTTATGTTTTTGTTTTTAAAACATATAAATAAATGGCATTGTCATTTACAATGCCATTAGCTTAATCGCTCGCAAATGCGAGGCCTATTGCATTTGCACCCACACACAGAGCCACACACAAAGCCACCCACACACACAGACAGAGCCACACACACACACACAGACAGAGAGAGCCACACACACACACACAGACAGACAGAGCCACACACACACACACACACACAGACAGAGCCACACACACACACAGAGTCACACAAACAGACAGAGCCGCACACACACACAGACAGAGCCACACACTGACAGAGCAACACACAGACAGAGCCACACAGAAGAGGGGCGGGTTCAAGCCCCCATACTGCCAAAATGTAAAATCTCGGACTCCGCCCACTGCTGCGCAGTGCGACACTAGTCCGAGACCTAAAAAACTAACTATCCAGTAAAACCAAAGCCTGCGAAATAAATCTAAATTGCTTCTCAAAATGTATCATTTTAATAAAATTCCCATTAAACACTTTCTCAGGGAATGCACTTAGTGTCAGAAATGCCCATCCAACCAATCAATAACCTATTTGTTATTGTAAAACTTAAAAGCTAATCTAAGGGATCTTCTACTGAACCAGCCCTAGTATCGCTCAAAATGTGTTCATGACAAAAAACTCACTATTGTCTCAAATGCACACAACTTGTCAGTTATACCACTACTAGAAACGTTAGATCAAATTCTGAGAACTGCATACGAATTTCCTTTCTCATTCGTGCACTAACTACACACTGACAACATACTGCTTATTACAAGTGAATACTACTGCACTACTACTCTCCTTATGTTCAATAACTGACACCTACAAATGTACATCTCTTAAAAGCCCTACAATTATACTGATGCCAACCAAGAATATATACAGCTATAGCTTTCTCAATTACTGTACATATTGTGCCACAGCCCTTTCACCTGCAGCTGTAGCCATTTACCCTCTGTTGTAGTATGGCAAAATCTCTAATATACATACTGTTTCCTAAAAAGATAACAATTACTATACATTTGAACAGGCTATTATAAGAAGCGTAGAAGTTGGCCACACTACTCCCCGAGACAGTGAATCTACAGACAAGTGTAGTGCAGCCTGGAATGACGGTTAGCGGCCTCTCCAGGGAGACGTAAGATCAAGTCACTACCGTTTGAGGTGGTCAATAGGTAAAAGTAGAAGTCTTACAGAAGACGACAATGCAGGGACCTCCGAGGCCTACATCTACACCCACCCAACACTGAAGCACCTCGAGCGGCACGGGTTAAATCTAAGCGGGTGCCTTAGCCCATTGGAAAGCAGGGAGCTCGTAGATAATTGAGGGGAACATGAGAAGTCAATCCAAAACCTAGTACAAAGAGTGTAGATAAAAAAGTAAATATATTTATTACACGGGCCCTCCTCCATTGGAAACCAGGAGCAGCCTCATCAGTGGGATAACGGCCGAGCCTCAACAGTCGGGCTACGGCGAGCCCTCCTCAACATTCCACGGCACGAGACCCGGAGCTCGCAGACACAGCCGGGCGCTTCTGAGTACAATACAACACCAGGCCGGGTGGCTCGCAGGTGTCGGATCGCGCCACAAAGGAAGCTGCGTGGCTAAGCCGGACACCAGTCAGCCGTGGCCTGCCTTGCGAGAAGTACTTACTCACCAGCACTAGTCCCATTCAAGGGAGACACCGGTGTCTTCAGGCTGGCCTCAGGCCTGGGCGCTGGCTCACTCGTACGGACGGGCAGGCTGGGCCCCGGGCCGCAGGTTTCTACACAGAATAGTCGGTCACTCAGCATCTCTGCATTCCCGTCGCTGGAGCCCGCCCACTGACGGAAGGCGGGCAGAGTAGCCAGGCCTGAAATCCAAGACAAGCACGATTCACATTGGAAAGACGCCCAAACATGCGCTAGTTCTACCAAAACAATCCCAACGATAGGTACGAGGGAAGCCAAGGACAGTATTAAAACGACTTTACTTTCCGGCTAAAATACTAACAAAGATACTCAACATGCAGTATAAACTCTATTCGCTGTGATTTGTAGCTCAGTTAAAGGTTCTACAGAAAACCGCCAAAGACAGGAGCAACAAGAGGTTTACTAACGCAGGCGAGCTCCTCCTGCGAAAGGCAGCCTTACGCGGGATTGGATCTGCTCTGTAACTGGTGCACACTGCTGGGTGAAGTTGCAATAACGGCCAAGCGCGAGAGTGGACAGGGGAAAAGGGGCCCGGAGCAGAGATTACAAGACTCTGATGACGGGGGGCGGGCACGGGAAGGGTCTGAAGCACCACCATCTTTCTCTGAGGCGAGGCAGAAATGCCTCGGAGAAACATGCGGTCATTTTGCGATTCGGGGGCGTGTTTGTAGCAGTTGAGTGACGGATGACGTCACGGCTTAAAAACTGAAAGACACACGCCCCCGAATCGCAAAAAGACGGGGCTTGAACAGAGTGATGCCCCTCTCCTCAAATGGCTGGCCTCCGTTTAGGAAGCCAGCCAATGAAGAAGAGGGGCGGGTTCAAGCCCCACTGTAGCCAAAACATAAAATCTCGGACTCCGCCCACTGCTTACGCAGTACGATGCAGGTCGAGACCTAAAAAGGAGAGATTTAGAGTTTTTCGGATGGGATACACTGTCACAAACATGATGGCTATCCGTTCCACCTTATTACAAATGCCATAGAGTATAATGCACCTGCAGTACGGTGGATGGGATATCTGTCATGTTGTGATGAAATATCCCATCTTCAGATCTCTAAATCAGGTGTTTGGTGTTATACTGAATATCCTGGGAGATCACGACTACAGCATTCCCCCAATCCCAATAATGGTGGCCTTGAACTGGATGTGAATCTCCTTATTAAACGGACGTGTTTTGAATTGGCTGCTTAGCAATGCAGAACACTTAATACAACTTTAAAAATCAAACACTAGATCCGGAAACTTCCTTGCATAACAGTACATTTGTATTACTTATGAGTTTCACTATGAGGCACTTTATTATTCAAGATATCAAACTTTAGAAACATGCCTGTTTCAATTCTGCGAAACTCCTGAAATCAGGTCTGTGAAAACGCAGTGGTGCAATCATGAATATTCAGGAACAGTAAAAATAATTGTTTTGTGTCAAATAATGTATCATCATTTCCATCCTGAATGAATTAAATTTGAATTTGAATCCATCGTTTTTTCTTTCATTCTGAAGACTGCAACCCTTCTACCATTCCATTAGTTCTGGGATAGTAACACCATTCGGGCAAAATCCTAACTGCATTAGTTCCTGAATGCAACAAGTAAAAGATAGACAATTAACTTTTTCAAAGTGTAGCGAGCTGTGTTGAACTTTATATGAAGAAGCAATTTAGTAACTGCTGATTTGTTTGAGCTAGAATCCTGTTTCATTCCTGTTTCAGCAGATAATGAATTATGTGGCAAATTCATAACTAAGCAGAAAAACATGCAGCTGCGGAAATTCTGTATTCAACCTACCCAGCATCTCGGGCCATATGTAGGTAATCTACATTTACCGATTCTAAAATACCGAATGCTACCAATTCGGTATTTTAGAATCGGTAAATTCTATGTAGGAAAAAATTTTGTAAATTTTACCGAATCGGTAAAATTCGGTAATTACCGAATCGGTATTTACCGATTCGGTAATTCCCATTAATTCCTATGGGCCTGGAGGCCCATAGGAATGAATGAAAATTACCGAAGACTTAGAAGGGTGGCAGGGTGTCACATTGACACCCTGTTGCACCCCTGAATAGTGCATGGGTGCACATGTGGCAGACATACATGCCCTAAGGGCATGTATGTCTGCCACATGGCACTTTTGGAAAAGCACAAATTTGCTTTTTCAAAGGTTTTTGATATTTACCACCAACTTGTAGTTGGTGGTAAATACCGAATCCTTAAATGAAAAATGCACTCACTTGAGTGCTCTCTACATTAAGGATTCGGTAATTTACCGAATCGTTATTTAAGATTTCAGTAATTTACTGATTCCTTAAATTACCGAATCCTTAAACCTGCCTCCTACATCTCAAATGCCCAATATCGGTCGGTAACGGCCGAAATTCGGTAATTTCGTCCGTTACCGACCGGTATTGGGCTACCTACATTTGGCCCATAGTCTTATTGAAACTTGAGAGTAAACTTGAATTCCCAGAATTGGACCTCAGTACTGTGAAACCCTACTAGAGTCCTTGGCGTGTATGATGACCTGTTCTGTCCACGTCTCTAAATAAATGAGTGAGTAAGTTCTTTCTCCGGTTTCAGAAAGATCTTGTTGCACAATCTTCAGAAACTGTAGCCCGCTTATTGTAGTATTTTCCTGCTGTTTTAGAATTTTTTTCTTTGCCACTGGTTTGATCGTGGGGGACTACCAAACCATCCAGCAAACCACATGTGAAGTACCTTACGTCTTTGCAATTCTTGGGTTGTTGTGATTCTGATGTTTTGCCATAGACTCCCAGGATTTGGACCATTCAAGCTGTTGCCATGCAGTGAGATCCGCTGTCTAGAACCTAATACCGAGGTCCAGTCAGATGTCACTCACAGAATCTTTTTACTGTGACTTTCCCTCACCCACTCTCATAGAATCTTTTCACTCAGATGTCCCCGTGTCCACTTCCAGAGCTGGCTGTCCCACTCACTGTGACATCATCATTCACTCATCAAGTAACCCACCATTCGCCTGCAATGCTAGTTTGAGCACCTGTACAATGAAGCATAAGGCACACACACAGTATTCATTCGACTAATTCACAGTACGTCTTTTCACAACTAGGTATGGTGGCTCTTGTTTCTGACAATGCACAGCTGTTGGCAGCAGATTTCTGATTGGCACAGGAGGGATGCCCCTCCCTGGTGCTCGGATAGCTGTGAACTGCTAAGTGAAATCAGCAGGACTGCCCCTAACACAGGGCATCCCATATCATCATAGACTACAAAGCCATTCCTAGTGGGCTTTGAGTGTTCTACTCTGCAGATTCGTCACATTGAACCCAATCAGATTGGGCTAGTTAAAGGAACCAATTCTGATTGAAAGGCAGCCACTCACATTAACTGAGAAAACTTGGCAAGCATTTGACTGCCTCGTGCTGATGTATGTAGAATTGGGGAGGGCCCTAGGCCCGCATGGTGGAGAGCAGCAAATGACGTGGACACAGACACCAGTTAGGGGTAGTGGGAATGGCCACGAGCACGTGCGCTCGGCCCCTTTTATTAGCAGCTTCATGTGACACCATGACGTCTGTGGTGGGTGGGTGTAAAGTGTGTTACATCACTCCTGAACACTAGACCGTGTTCATGCTAGGACTCTACATCCCTCCCATTTTTTAATCGCAAAAACCCACATACAGAAATCAACCTGTGGGAAAAACAAACTGTATCAGGATGCAGTAAAGTGTTCAACTTCCGCTGAGTCCTTTTATCCGCCGCTGCTTGGAATCACAGATGATGTTCAATCTGCTGCGGGGAACATCAGTTCACAGTGGCACCGGTTTGGGGTGCTCGATGGAACCAGTCTACTGACGACTCTGCGACAAAATTGTCCTCACAGTCCTTCTCTTGCTAACTTCCACGGCGACGGGTGCAGTTAGAGTTCTTGTCGTTCGCCGGGGAATGATGCACGATTTCCGGTCTCGGCCTTAGCTTCACTTGTAGTCTGTGTCCTACTTGGCAAAAGGCAGATCCGTTGCAAGGCATCCCTTGTATTGTATTGTATTGTGATTTGTAAAGCGCGATTGCTGCCCAAATGGGCGTCCAAGCGCTAGAGCATGGATAGCCGAGCTGAGGGTGGCGGAGACTGAGATTTAAGTGGGCCTGGCAAACAGAAAGGTTTTCAGTTGTTTGCGGAATGAGAGTAGGTTAGGGTTGGACCGGATTTGTAGTGGAAGTGAGTTCCTCATTTTAGCGGCCTTTAAGGAAAACATCCTTCCTCCGGTCCTAGCTCTCCGTACTCTTGGGACTACGGCCAGAAAGGCCTCCGTGGACCGAAGGGGTCTATTAGGGTGGTATTGAGTGACCAGTTTGTTAATGATCGCTGGACCCGACTTCCAGAAAGCTCGGTGGGCAATACATAGTGCCTTGAAAGCCACTCTCTGTCTCACTGGGAGCCAGTGTAGGCTGCTCAGTGCGGGTTTAGCAGACTGTGTCCTTGGAATCTGTAGCAGGGCGCGGGCTGCGCAGTTCTGGACCACCTGTAGCTTTCTCATGGACGTCTCAGGGGCTCCCACATACAGGGCGTTGTTTGAATCCAGCCGGGACTGAATCAGGCCCTGAACTGCCACTTGTTTGGCTTCCATTGGGAGGAGGGGGAGGACTTTCCTTAGAGTTCTAAGTAAGCCAAAACAGATGGCGGATAGTTTTGTAGCCTGGGTGGAGAAGGAGAGGTTTTTGTCCAGCCATACTCCTAAGCTTTTTACGCTTTCTTTGGGAGTGGGAGGGGTGCCCAGACACCCAGGCCACATGGAGGGAAGTGACGTGGGTGATGCGGGACCTAAGAGCATGAGCTCGGTTTTGTCTCCATTAAGTTTCAAAGAGGAGCATGTCATCCACTTTTTAATGTCCACTAGGCAGTTCATCAGACTTCCTGAGGTGTGACCGGCGCCTTCCTGAGTCATTGAAACCACTAGCTGGGTATCGTCAGCATATGATACAATTTTTATACCCGAGGGTTCGACGAGCCCAGCCAGTGGTTGCATATAGACATTGAAGAGCGCAGGGCTTAGTGAAGAGCCCTGCGGTACTCCACAGTTCAGGGGTTTTCTGGCTGATATTGTGTCCCCGTCGAAGATCTGGAAGGATGACCCCTCTCGTCGGTGTTCCCCTGCCACGGGATATCCTTGAGGTCCTCGTTCTCGGATTTTGCGCTGGGCTGGATGTGCCACATCAGTTGTTCCTGCGCCGCCGTCAGTGGGGGTATGGAAGAGACGATGTGTCTCACCTCAGATTCCGCAGCCTCGTCCCGAGGTAGCTGCTGGTTTCTGTCTTTGCTTGCGATGTCTTCGCCCTCCCCGGACCTTTCGGATGGGCGTCGGAGGACCGTCTCTCGTCGCGGGGACTTGCGTCCCGGAGGCCTCTGCCCCTGAGTCACCACGGCTGGCAGGTGTCCAGTGTCCATGTGACCCCAAAGGTGGATGTCACAAACGGTCTCGCTTGCTCCTCTCCGCAGATCCTGGGTGTGCGGAAACATCGTCTCTCAGCTGGTCTTCTTTGCCACTGGTGTTCTTCCGGCCTCGTGTTCCTCGCACCGTTGTCCTGGCACTTGTCGCCTTCCTTCTCTTCGGGAGTGTGAGTGTTCTCCCTGCACTCCTCTCTCTTTCCTTAGTTGGTTCACTGTGGGGATGTTGCTTCGCATTGACTTCTCCTTCTACTCTTAACTGTGGCAACAGGCCACATGGATATACTTCCTTCCTTTTCACGGTGGCAGACGTGCCACTCGGATCTCTCCTTTTCTTCCTTCCTTTTCACAGTGGCAGACGTGCCACTCAGATCTCTTCTTTTCTTTCTTCCTTTTTCGCAGTGGCAGACGTGCCACTCAGATCTCTTCTTTTCTTCCTTCCTTTTCGCGGTGGCAGAGGTGCCACTCAGATCTCTCCTTTTCTTTCTTCCTTTTCGCAGTGGCAGACGTGCCACTCAGATCTCTCCTTTTCTTCCTCCTGTATCGCGACATCACTTGGACCGATCTTGTGTCTTCTCTCCTGACCTGGGTCCTCCATGCAGTGCGCGCACTCTGCATGTGTACCCCTGGTCTTGTCCCCGTCGGGAACACTTTCTCCTTCTTCCTCAGCAGCCAGAGTTGGTGTCGCGAACTTTCTTTTCTTGATGCTTTCTTTTCTTGATGCTTGTTGGTGACGTTCGTGGGTCCACGTTCGTAGACCTTTTCATGGTTGAACGTCCTGGACCGTTTGGCGGTCCACTTCTGCCGATGCCTGGCAGGTTGCTTTCGGTCGTCCTGTCGGACTTTGCGCTACAACAGTTTTGGGGACCCGTTGTGGGTCAGCACTTGAGGGGCGATCATTCTGCGGATCGGCTCCTGGAAGGCGCCATGTCGTGTGGTTGTCCGCGACAATTGTTCTGCGCGATGGCGCTGCCTGCACTCTTCTTTCTGCTTGCGGTGGCTGTGCGTTGCCACGTGGCGCGTTGATTGCGCACTTACTGTTCAGGGTTCTGGGACGCCTGTTGCGTGACGTTGGGTACTTGCTGCTTTGGCTGTCGTCAGGTACTTGATGCTTTGGACCGTTGGCGGGAGTAGTTGATGCTGCGGTGAGCGCCTGTGGCCACAAGGCGTCGCTGCTCTCTCCGTCCTTTGATCGCGGCAGTCTTTTCCCTGGACGTTCTTCCAGTGCTTGGCAGTCGTTTCCTCCAGACGTCAGTGCTTGGATGTTAAGTGAGACGTTCGCGCCTCTTCCCACGTCGCGTTGGAAGTGGCAGCCGCCGACTCCTTGCTGGTGTGTGTGGGTGTCACCTGCGCTGTTGCGCACTTACTTGCTGCGTGAGGTTGGATGCTTTCGTTGATGCGTTACTCAGTCTGTTGCCCCTTTGCTGCTGCTGATTGAGCTTGCGTTGTGCAATGCTTGTTTTGTCCTTGTGGATGTAGGTGCACTTTTGCTTTTGGCCACTGGGTGGCAGTAATGCTGGATTTGGTAGCAGCCTGTCTCGTGGCTCTTGTCTTCCCCTGATGTGCACTCTACTGTCTCGGTGCACAGGGGGCTGGAGCTGCTGCTGTGAATCGGCCCCAGGGACTGGACGCCAGGGGCTGGAGCTGCTGCTGCTGTGAGCCGGTGAGTCTCTTTTATTTGCGCATTATTCTGTTGGTGCAGAGAGGCACAGGCTCACTGTTCGGGCACATGCTGGATGAGGTACTGTTGTTTTAGATCACGGGGTCAATGCTCACATGCTTGCTGCGTGTGCCGGCACTTTCATTGGTGGTTCCTGTTGTGCAGGAGAGCATGTGTGTGAGAGGTGAGGTACTGCTCCGTGTCTGTGCACAGGGGTAAAAGTCCTTAAAGTTTTGGTGTGGCATAGCTTCTCGTTGGCGGCGCTGGCCGCTCACAGGCACTTTATTTTCCCTATGGAGCCCACGAGGTGGAGGCTCATGTGATCTTCGGGGGCGCTGGCCGCAAGCAGGCGCCTCACTGTTCTGCCGGGGAAATCGAGGAGGTGGGGCATGCTCCTGTTGCCGGCGCCCGCTCTGCCTTCACTTCTCTGGGCGGGGGGGGCAAATGTTCTGAGCGCGTCGCTCCAGTCACTCTTCCTTCGGCGGGGGCGCCCGAGGCAGGCTGCGGGTGAGCTCCGCCGGCACTGCTCATTACAGCGCTGGTAATCATCCGGCCCTGCAGGCTCCACTTTCCGGTCTCCCGCCGCAGCAGCTTCACTTTGCACACGCTGCGCGGCGGAGACCGGCCTTGCTTGTCGCAGGCCGCGGGTGGGCTCCGCTGGCGCTGCAGA
The DNA here is from genome assembly GCF_964261635.1 of Lissotriton helveticus. NCBI lineage: Eukaryota > Metazoa > Chordata > Amphibia > Caudata > Salamandridae > Lissotriton > Lissotriton helveticus. The sequence goes on along the minus strand of NC_136069.1, from coordinate 189,905,714 downwards.
TTCTTTCTTCTCTGGGGGGCTACCGGCGGGCCGCGGGTGGGCTCCGCTGGCCTGTGGACAGTCCAGACCACGTTGCGAGGGGTGTCAGGAGGCGGGTAGCTACTCCGCTCCTTCCCCCTCGTTGGTTTTGGTGATTGCGGGTCCGGCCGCACTTCTTCCACGCCGTCTTCAGTCTCTGTGCCCCGCCGCTTCTAAGCACACACGCGGCGGGGGCAGGGGACGACTCGGGCAGGCCGCGGGTAGGCTCCGCTGGTCCTGCTTATGCATTGGCACAGTTCATGGCGGGCGCTTCGCCCCTGGGGCTCACCTTCGGCCGGCGGGCCAGATGCTTTGTCGCGGTCGTGGCGGGTGGGCTCCGCCCGGCCCGTGCACCTCTCCGGTGGGGTTTTCAGCCTTGCGGCCGTCGCAGGTGGGCACTGGGCGGTCCGCTCTTGCTTGGTGGCACTCGTTGGTAGCGGTCGACGCGGGTGGGCTCCGGTCGGCTTGCTGTGGGGCTCCCGGTCGCTGCGGGGCTCCGATGGGCCCACCGGCTTCTCAGCGCGTTGCGCCTTGCTGCAGGGGATGCCCTCTAGGCGGGCAGCTCTCTTCCCCTTTTTCTTCTAGAATAGCTGTGGGTAGTGGCACGCATGGGCTGCACTACCGGCCTCGTCGCCAGTGTAGAATTGGGGAGGGCCCTAGGCCCGCATGGTAGAGAGCAGTAAATGACGTGGACACAGACACCAGTTAGGGGTAGTGGGAATGGCCACGAGCACGTGCGCTCGGCCCCTTTTATTAGCAGCGTCATGTGACACCATGACGTCTGTGGTGGGTGGGTGTAAAGTGTGTTACATCACTCCTGAACACTAGACCGTGTTCATGCTAGGACTCTACATCGTAGAGCTCCTTTAGGCAGGATGGAATGAAAATGCTGAAATGGTTTGAATTCCGTCCATCTATCAGAATGCAGAAATGGACGGATACCCTTTCGTTATTTGCAACTTCTCCACCCCCCAAAAATACATTAATTCAACATTCACTCTCTGTTTCTCACACCCAGAGTCGTAGTTTCAAGGGGAGTGGGTGTCTGGGGTATTACACGCCTTTAATAACTCTACTTTATAGTAAATAGTTTGGTACAGGTGTTTTCAGTCGGGTATGGTGAGGAGTTTGTCGGATTTCACCTGGGATTTTTACATACACCCACTCAAACAAAAACACACACACACTGTCTTTTTTTTCTTTGAAGGTCTTAAAAAAAGGTTAGCTATTTTTTTACAAAGTACTTTGTTTTAAATACCCCTTATAATTTGCTCCCCGCTTATTCCACCGCCTCTCAAACTGTGCTTCACTTATAATGTATTTTAACATAATATGCCAGCATGGTTGTTGGAAAATCTGGCGCTCAACTCCCCTCCACCCCCAACCTTACTACCCAAGCTACGCCCCTGCTCAGACCACAGTCTGATGTTAGGTTCCTACACAATGAAGCCTACAGGTAACTTATGTCAAGTAGATAGTGCTGGGAGTCTCTTTTAACTCTTCCGCAAAACAGAAAAAAGACACAAATTAAAAAAAGCACAAGTTCACGGTAAAATATCCTAAGCCCTCGATTTCAGTGATTTATAATTAGGTTACAGGAGTTGATGCTAGTCTTTCTCATAAATCAATGCCGTAAATAAATTATTATTGAAAGTACAAACAACGTAACATATGTTTGTTTTCCAGTGATGTCCCCAAAAAATTGAATATTGACTGTATCTTCTGTGGTAGGACTACTACTCAGAAATCATGCATTAGCCTTTTGGTGACACCAGAGTGCTTCCAGGAAATACTACAAAACATATCAAGTTTGAAATATTGTGCTACAAAAATATGTTTATAGCACGATATTTTGCGGCCAGTACTCTGATACACAGTCTGCCCTGTTAAGTGCACGTTGTTATTGTTTTTCAAATCTGCTCGGGAAATGTTTGCCACTTTGCAAAACTTTCTGTCGCCTGGACCACTTGGTGCATTCACCAATTAGCCCCCTTTTGACGGGAGACCCCGACAATCATTAGCACTTATCAACGCCTACCCTGTGGCGTCACTTGACACGGGCTGCTGGAATGTGGTGACTGGCAGGTTTACCACCGGCCTTCCTGAAACTCGGCACTCAGATATGACAAGTAATGAGCCGTGAACTTTTATTACCTGCAAGTGGAAGCAATAAAACAGGGGATACGTTTCATCAGGAGACCTTAAGAAAGACCAACTTCGGTTCGTCTGGCCTTAAACGTGCCAGAACCTTCCACTCTCGGACAGTGTAATGTGAAGTTATTTCTCCCCACTGCTCAGTGTAATATACAATGCAGCTGGGCCCGGGGCCTCTGGGCTGGAGTCCTTGAGAGTTCAATGTACTCGCTTTCCTGTGGGTATTCCTTCTCCACGAGGCAGACCGGTTTTTGGTAATATGCACCAGGCCCAGGGTAGTTTTATGAGGCTGATCATGGTGGTTCAGTTTCATTTATTATTTTACTTTCGAAGTTAAAGTCTTTGCTACCCTTGTTTGCAGGCTTGCTACAGATAGCTTTACCTCTCTATCTCAGCCAGCATTGGAGCCTATAATTAAACATAAACTTAGACAGGGCTCTCACTCAGCCATTTACACCTGATTGGATGGCCGTCAAGCTTCTCTCAGTTTCCAACTCCTATTGAATCACTTTTCTCTCAAGTCTTGCTTTTGTCCCGCCTATGGAGTATTTCTCCTTTACACGGTTTCTGATTGGATCACTTGTGTCTTTCGAATCCTTCCAATCTTGCGAAGGTACAATGGGCCGATGAACATGAAGATATATCGCAAATATGTAGCATCCACCCCAGCTCTGGAGCACGTAAATGACTACGTTACAGAAGGAGCTCTGTAATACACATCTTTATTCTTCGGCATGCAGCCATTAACTGAACGCACTGAATCTTAGGCTTTATTGACCCGACCCAAATACCTCCAAACTGATTATGTAAATTTGTAAGAAGTCCGCCTAGGACCACAGCCGCCTAAAACCACAGGGTCCTACTGCACATGACACTACATCTCCTCTTTGTTAAATAAAAAAACCAGACAACATATATACATTAGAGTTTCTCAATGAGTCTTCAAGGTGCTCGCACTAGTATTCCAGATCGAGTCGTACGAGGTGAAGGAGTTGGACTGTCATCTGGCATCGTAAATGTAGACTCAGATTCTTGACTTGGGCACTCTGGTGGACTTGTCTCACTTGTAAGGTCTGGAGCCTATGAACATCGAGGCAGATGCTTGAGATATGACAAGTCTTTTGTAATGGACTTTCTGGGATGTTGAGTGGTCCCCATATGCCTTTACTTGTCACGACTCGCAAGGGTACAGCATCAAACGGAATATCAGTTGTGCGTTTCTGTTTTTGTTTGACTAGGACTCGGTGTCCTTCCTTGAAAACCATGTCCCGAGCATATTGGCACTTACCTGCATAGGCTATTAGCTTATTTTTTTGAGAAGGGTCCATGACCCAAATCTCATTAGTGTCCATTACTCGGCTCGCAGTCCATTGTGGTAGTTTTGTCCCAATGGCTCTCCCAAACAGCAAGGAGTCAGGGCTTTCACCTGTTGAAGAGGTGCAGATACTAAATATCGAATCACAAAAATCGACTTACCTGAATATTGTTGCAAAATATTGTCGCTCAAGAATATCGACAGAGAAAAGATTGTGGTGCAGAATATCGACTTTGGGTAAGTAATAGCGATGTAAAAAATATCGAAGTGTTTAATATCGCTTGCAAAAATATAGATGTAAAAAAAATCGAAGTGTTCAATATCGTTTGCAAAAATAATGATGTTAAAATTATCGATTTTGTATTAATGTTATGCATGTTAGTATATATTTAATATGTGTGTGATGCATGTATTTTTTGTATATGATTTGTCTGTATTTTTATTAAATGTTTAAACATTTTAGTAGTTATTACATTTTTTTGTTTGAATTTTGCGTTTTTAGTTCCATAGCCGTTTGTGGGTTTATAGATGAAGAAGTAATTTAATTATATAACATGTATTGAATGTTTTTAGTAGTTATACATTTTTTGTTCATTTGAATTTTGTGTTTTTAGTACCGTAGCGGATTGTGGGATTATAGGGAAATAAGGTGGGAAGTAACTTAATTATATAAAATGTATAGAATAATTTACGTTTATTAATAATTGTTGAATTGAGATGTTACAGTGTTAAACCCTTCGCTGTTGGCAGGATTCCCCTGCTGTGCGGGGGGGCGGAGGGCGCGCACAGCGCCCCCATGCTCATGACGAGCCACGGCGCTCTGGTGCTCATGACGAGCTGAGCTCGTCACGACCACGCCTGTTTAATGGAAAGCTCAGTACAGCAGGGGAATCAGCCCAGCGTGCGAGCGTTTCACAGTCCATGACGAGTTCAGCTCGTCATGATCACCGGAGCGCCGTGGCTCATGACGAGCTGAGCTCGTCATGAGCACAAGAGGGGTTAAATGTGTAAATTAATTTTTTATCAATTATGTAATAATTAGTTGTTAATTAATTTTAATTAATTAATTGGCAATTAATTATGTTAATTGTGTAAAGATTTTTATGTGTGTGTTGTGCTGTTTATAGGTGAAAATGGTGGAAATGGTGGGAAGTAATTTTGTTTTTAATTGATGATTTAATAATTAGTTGTTAATTAATTTTTATTAATTAATTGGTAGTTTATAATATTAATTGTGTAATTATTTTTATGTGTGTGTTGTGCTGTTTATAGGTGAAAATGGCGGGAAGTAATTTAGTTTTTAATGAATGATTTAATAATTAGTTGTTAATTAATTTTAATTAATTAATTGGCAATTAATTATGTTAATTGTGTAATTATTTTTATTTGTGTGTTGTGTTGTTTATAGGTGAAAATGGTGGGAATGGTGGGAAGTAATATAGTTTTTAATTGATGATTTAATAATTAGTTGTTAATTATGTTAATTGTGTAAACATTCTAGGTGTGTTGTCGTGTTCATAGGTGAAAATGGTGGGAAGGGTGGGAAGTAATTTATAATAAATATTGGCTAATTAATTAACAATACTTAATTAGTAATTAATGATGATATTTATGTACTTCATTTTAGGTGTAAATTGTGAATATTATAGTGTTAAAGAATGTATATTAAATCAATGTTTATTATTTACTTTTATTTATAATACATTTTCAAATGATTAATAATTATGTTAATTATGGAAATAAATTATAATGAAAATGTTGAAGTTTTTCTATTAGTGTGGTGTTATAGGCTAAGAAATTAAATAAATATATTTTGTTTTAAAAAAATGTTGGGTAATATTTGCTTATTTTAAATAAATATTGTTGATACATTTATTTATTGTAGATAATAATTCTACCTTTTTGATATATGTAATTAATATATTTAATGTTAATGTTTAATATATTTAATCTGCTATTTTTAAAATATTGCTTATTAATTTTTTTATATTGTTTACACTTTTAAAAATATTTAAATGTTATTATTTATTTTAGTTTTTCTGCTATCCAACACTTTCCTTACTTTTGCACTCACCTGAGTGGGAATAGTAAGGTTTAACCCTCCGCTATCCAGCACTTTCCCTACTGTTGCACTCACTGGAGTTGGAATAGTAATTTTTACTTCTCCGCCATCCAGCACTTTCCCTACTCTTGCACTCACTGGAGTGGGAATGGTAATTTTTTACTCATCCGCTATCCAGCTCTTTCCCTACTGTTGCACTCACTGGAGTGGGAATAGTAATTTTTACCCCTCCGCTGTTCAACACTTTCCCTACTGTTGCACTCACTGGAGTTGGAATAGTTATTTTTAACCCTCCGCCATCCAGCACTTTCCCTACTGTTGCACTCACTGGAGTGGGAATAGTAATTTTCACTGATCCGCTATCCAGCTCTTTCCCTACTGTTGTATTTATTGTATTGCAAAATGTATGTTTTCCTTTTTGTTTTGTGAAATGTTCAAATTCATTGTGAAATGGTTAATTTTTTAAATGTTAATTTTTTTATATGTGTATATATTTAATTTTGATATATTTAAAAGTTTAAAATTAAATAAAGATAATAGTTAATAAATTATATTTAAGTAAATATATGTATACATTTTGTTTGTGTGTTTATATTTTTTATTTAGTTTATTTGTTATATTTATTTCAAATGTATATTACATTTAATTTTTTTTTTTTAAATATTAATTATATTTAATATATTTATTTTATGTTATATATATTTTTAAGTCAATGTTTTTTACATCTATATTTTTTACTTCAATGTTTTTTATTCAATATTCTTTTACTTACCTGTTTTAATATAGGGAGTCGATATTTTTGTATTCTATATTTTTACTTCGATATTTAGAACATTGATGTTTGTTACATTGATATTCTATCAGTGAACTGTTGAAGAATGGGGAGTTGACCGATAGGCATGAAGGGCTGGGCATAAAGCTGATTTGAGATTGATTACTTTGAGAGCAGCACGCTGAACCACTTTCTTCAGGGTGCCTATAAATCGTTCAACAACGCTATTTGCCTGTGGCCAGAGAGGTGTGCTTTTCTGATGCTTGATGTTCAAACGACTAAGGGCATCATTAGGCCGCCCGCCATCCTGATGGAAAATGGGACCGGCCGCCATATATGCGGTGCTCCCGGGGGTGATATTAGGATGCGCCCGCCACACTGGCGAGCGCATCACTCATTTCTAACATTGCGGCAGGCGGTGCAGTCCGCAGCACCTACAGCAATGGTAGAAATGCATGTTTTGCATTTGCATGCACAAAATGGCAGGCACTGCCTGGTGCCTGCCGCATTGTGCATGCAAATGCAGCGGGTATCATAGGTACCCCCCATGTGCACCCCCCAACTACCTGGGGGCCCGCAACTGGCCCCCAATTGTGACCTCTGCAACTTGTCGACCGGGCGGAAAAGCGGCGGACGGTCTTCCTGTTCGCTGCCTTAACCCCTGCCATACTAATATGGCGGGGGTAAATGGGTGGCGGGCGGTAAAGGATGTAGGGCGGATCTCCACCGCCATGCGGGCGGTGGCAAACAGCCCTACACCCTAATGGGCCCCTAAGTCCTTAAACTCTCTGCTGTTGAAGGGGGGACCATTGTCAGATATGAGGATGGAGGAAACACACCACACTGTAAAAATATCATCCAACCTCTCTATGAATTTGTCATGGGTGAGTGATGATAAATCTTCCTCTCAGGGTAAACGTGAGTACTCATCAATAACTACCATAACATGATGGCCAATGTTTAAAGGTCCAAAGAAATCAACTGCAATTTTCTCCCACGCTTGTTTGGGAAGGTCAGACATATTCAACAGATGCTGTGTTGTCTTGGGAGATAAGCATTTTCACAGGTGACATGCTTTCAGACTTTCAGTTCCCTTTTCACTTGTTCGTCGAGGTGAGGAAACCACACTCAGTCTCTGAGGGCTCTGTAGATGACTAAAATGCCACGATGTCCTTTGTGTGCCAGTTCCATTACTTGTTGCCTCAAGCTCTCAGGTATGACAATTCTTGAACCTCTTAGTATAATACCTTCCTAATTACCAGAAAGTTCTTCCCGCACATTTTGGAATTTTTGATATTTAACATCATCTATGAGAGGTCGAGTATGTTTTCTCCACGATTGCGTTGAAATTATATCCTTCAGTGTGAACATATCTCTGTCTGTGTTGGTAGCAGCAATGATCTGCTCAATGGATAGAACTGTAGGGGTGCAAGATTTTACTGTGAAATTGATAAATGCTTCAGCCGCTTTAGATGTTGCACTGCTATGCTAATCTGGGGCTTTGAGCCTTCCTCAGGGGCTTATGCACAATAGTGTAATCATACTCTTGCAGTCTCAAACTCCACCTCTTGATACGAGGGGGCTTCTTGGCTTTCGGACTTTCAAAAATGGTGAGCAACGTTGGTAGTCCGTGACAAGGGTGAAATGCTTTTCATACCCAAACACATGAAAAGGTTCACAAGCCCACACTACAGACAGGCTCTCTTTTTCTCACTGAGAATAGGAATGTTCAGTCTGAGATAGACTTCTGCTGGTGTAGGCCACAATGCGTCTCTGAGCATTTGGATGTCCATTGTGTAGAGCAAGGATTGCACCCAACCCCACTGGGCATGCATCTACTACAATCTCAGTATGTACCTTTGGATCAAAGTAAGCCATTTCAGTTGCATTTTCAATTGCATGTTTGATTTTCTTGAAACTTCAGTCACATTCAGAAGACCACTGGAAGGGAATATTCTTCTTTGTCAATGCTCTTAATGGGGGACTCACAGTGGCAAAGTTGTGACTCTATCTGGAGCAATAGCTGGCCATGCCTAAGAATGATCGCAGAATGCTTTTACCTTTTCAGGGACAGGTGTCATTCCCCTTTCAGAGAAAACATGCCCAAACAATTTGAGTTTGGTTTTGTGAAACTCACACTTTTCTGCATTTAAAGTGAGACCTGCATCAGCGAGCAGATGGGATACTTGTGTAAGAGTTTTGTCATGCTCCTTTCATGTGGCACCAAAAACTAGTATATCATCACTTTAGTTAACAGCATGTGTGAAAGGTTGAATTATTCAGTGAATGACATCCTGAAAAATGTCTGCAGCCAACAACACACCAAAGATAAGTCTTTTGTATCTGAACAAACCAACATGGGTTGAAAAAGTAGTGATGTACCTACAGTTCTCTTCCATCTCGAGTTGATGATATCCTTTGTTGAAATCAAGATGGGAGAAGATTTTGCTACCATTCAGCTGTGTAATCATGCCCGCTATGTATGGATCTAGATGTCTTTCTCACTCGATTGCTTTGTTGGTCTGGCGCATATCAACACAAATGCGCACCTTTTTTTGCACTACCACTATGGGCAAAACCCATGCAGTCGGACCAAAAGAGCGCTCAATGATGTCATGCTTTTATAATGTTTCTAGTTGTTTCTCAACGCCCTGCTGTAAATGAAAAGCAATCCAACGGTGTTGCTGAGTAACAGGACAAATATCCTCATTAATGTGAAGTTGCATCTTCATTGTCTTGAGTTTTCCTAGTCCATCAAACAACGAAGGGAACTGACGTACAAATGCAGAATGTGCTTTGAGGTTGTAGTTGATGGATATTATTCCCATGTCAGCAGCATTGTTAAATCTGAGTAGACATACACTCGATAAAGTACCTTGCAAAACATGAATTTATGTTTGTACTGTCCTTTTCTTATGCCTCATGGTCACTACAGATGACTCTTAATTTTGCAATGGCGTAGAAGCAGTCCATGTGTAGACCTGTGTGTTCAAACATTAGACATGGCACAAGAGACAGCTTGTTGTATTTTTCTGCTGGCATGATATTGATTGATGCAACACTGTCTATGATGAAAGTTGTGGGGCAGTCATTCACCTTTAGCGTGATCTTGGGGCATTGGCCAAATGAGTATGGTTGTTTCACGTGGCGATCTCTCTTTGACTTGTGTTCATTTTTGTAAGCAGCCAATCCTACATGTCTTTCTGCGGTTGCCATCACCATTGCACATCCATCTTCTTCACTATTATTCGATGATGCAGCGGAATAGCCTTTGGAAGATGAATTTAATGACGATCGATGTCATTTAGTCTCTATTTGCCTCAATTGATGATGCCGTTCGGACATGTGAGCATTGCTAGAATGCTTCGGGAACTTTCTGGCCCCCATTTTCGCTTCTTGTCATGACGCACTTAGTTTCTCTTTCACTTTGCAGACCGTTATGAAATAGTTTTCTCTCCCACAGCCTTTGCATATCTGTCAAAAGGTAGGAAATGTATCTTCGGGTGGAAACGAGAATCCACATAGGAAACACAATTTCTTTTTCTTCTGAGACATCGGCTTCTGGGCCTCTGCTTTGTGTTTCTGCTTTCTTTTCATGATCAATGCTGATTTATTCTATGCTGTCCCAGCTTCCAAAAAACATCAGCCTGTCGATCGCACGTTCCTCAACTCTTGCAGCCATGAGTACCTTTTCTAGACTCAGTGTCCCTCTCAACGTGTGTCGTCTAAATTAATTAGGAGAGGCAACCATTGATGACTCTGAGATGCATTTCTTCTTCATCATTGAATTCACTGACCTTGCAGTGCTTGATGAGGGTATCAAGTCTTTCAACAAACTTATCCATCACCAGCTTGCTGTCTTGCCTGGTTGAAAATGTACCTTTCGTAGTCGACATTTGGCATTGGATTGAACATAGCTTCCAACATTTCCTTGGTTTGATGGTATGATATTTCATCAGCTTGTGATACTGTCTTTATTACTTCTTTCACTCCATCACCTGCAAGGTTCTTTAAGTATTTTATGATCTTTTTGTCTTCTACTTCTTCTAGAGCAACTATGAAGTCAAACATTTCAGTCCATGCAGTCCATCTGGTGCCAATATTCAGTTTTTTGGTGATGTTGAATGCCGGTGGTGGTTTCAGGAACACGGCTGCTCCGTACTTTGGGGCCCTTTCTGCAGCCATTGGAGAACTTCAATTTCTTGAAGACCTTTTGAGTTGTGCTGAATGCCATCAGTTGCTTTTTGGTAATTTCTGCAGGAACCAACTGCTTCATAAATAACCCTGGGCGAAGCACTATGCTACGCTCGCGTAGTTTGCGAAGTTTGCGCAACTTTGCACTACGCGAGCTGCACGTAGCACAGTGCGAACACGCGTAGTGCAGCGTAGCGTAGTGCAGCGGTCATTTTTTGCTTGTTTGCGGTCCTCAACGCCATGTTCGCGACCGCGAGCAAGCAAAATGACATCCCGGCGAGACTCTCAACACGGGGAGGTCAGGTTTCTCATTGCGAGTGGTCGTGCATGCTCGCGACCGCTCGCAATGAGAAACTACCAGTTCGCGTGGAGAAAGCTGTGGCAGAAAACTACAGCTCGCACTGTGTAAGATGCAGTTTTCAATGATTGCACAGTGCGAACAAGCATCCAGCACTGTGCAATCATTGAAAATGCATCTTGCACAGTGCGAACATGCTACTACGCAGCTCGTGTAGTGCTACGTGAAGTTCGCGTAGTGCGAAGTGCACTTCGAATAGCGCTACTTCGCGAACTACGCCCAGGGTTATTCATAAACACAACTCCGAGTCGCCTCACCAGATTTTGAGGTTGTATGGTGCTTTGTCTGTGTTCGCCAGTAGGAAGACTTTTGTTTCTTGTATCAGTTTGTCACTGCCATTAGCGTTTCTTTGCACCTAGTCATCTCTACTTCTAGCGCTTTCTCGCACATGGCTGTCGCTGCCTTTAGCACTTCTTTGTACCTGGTTATCGCTGCCATTAGCATTTCTGCTTTGTATGATCGATGACTCTGTTTTATACTGTGGCACAGTATCTCTTCTTTCAGCCTTACCAGTAGGCTTCTAGCAGGCTTTCTAACAGTGCTCCTCTATAGGGCCTTCACTATCTTTGAGTGCCATGTACGAGCTAGAGTGGCGCTTTTACTCCACATATGCCAACCGTGGATCTCAGCAAACTCTCAGGGAGAGCAGTCTTGTTTCTTTTGGGCATGTATCCCATCCTTGTTGCCATTTATAATATTCAACGCAGTTCTGGAGTACGCAAATGACTACGCCATACACAGAGCTCGGTAATACATGTCTTTATTCTTTGGCATGAAACCCCTAACTGAACGTACATACATTTGCGAATTGCAAATAGGAAGGGACACCCCTCTCTGACCCCCTCCAATTTACAATTCAGGTTGAGTCAGTAAATCCATTTTGAAATTCAGATGGTCTGTACGGAATTGAAAACTGTGTTTAATACACATTGAAAAGCCATTTTGCAGTCACAAGTCCTTTGATTTTGTGAATTGCTGGTGTTGGACAATCATCCTGTGCCCTAGGCATCCCCCAACTTTTTGCTGACTGGTATTGGTGGTAACTGACTTTCTCTGACTGAACCTGGACTCTGCCTAACCAGGCCCAGGACCAGTGCTGTGCTGAAAGAGACACACTTAGAATACAGTGAAAACACCTACATACACTAGGGTACACTATAGGTTGGGGTACCACTATGATTGGCATGACCTACCCTTTAAGGCCCTAGTACATAATATGGCATGGCAGTTTAGAGGCCAGCAGCCCTTTCTGCACAGTTTAAAAGTAGTCCTGTGTTGCAGGACTGCTTTTAAAAAGTAAATTGTGCCCAAACTCGACTTTGGTGTTTGGGGCTCTTAAAAATTGTTAACCTACAATGTGTGGGCATATTAGGTACCCCCAGGGTCTCCCCTGGGGGTCCAGGGGTGGGGATCATGTATTTATAAGGAGGACCCTTATAAAATGGGTTTTATATGCCCTGGGTTAAGTGAAATGGCACATTTCACCCCACACATTGGGATAAAGTGCTGCCCAAAATCGACTTTGGTGGTAGGAGCACTTTGGAGGGAGAATCTGCAATATTCTTACATATTCAGAACCCCTAAAGTCTCCCCTAGGTGTTCCTGGGGTGGGGCTCCTGTGGATATATGTAAAGTACTTCTAAAATATGTTTTTATAAGCCCTGGCACCGGAAAAATGACCCAAGTCATTGTTCCCATTGCAAATCCCATGCCGCATAGGTTTACATGACAAGAAGTTATTAACTAATAACTCTTGATAGTAGAAGGCTAAAAATGCCATTCAAAGACGTCCCAGAATGGTATTAATAAATCCAACAATATTATATTTTTGAATTTCTCCTATAATGTACTGTAGTGTAAATGGTGGGTTCATTGTCGACATTGCTAGGTTAGCATGAGCTTCGCTGCCATGAGGCTGCTTTTGCGCCCGACACTACATGTGTTTATTTTGCAAGACTTTGTGCCTTTTCACATGAGAACTGTCTGTTTTTCACGTTCTCTGTTGTGCTTTGAGGTTTAGTCTGCACACGATGTACAAGGTCGATAAACAATGCCCCTTGTTATTCTGTTCTGGTCACTCCCTCGCACCTTGACATAACATGACACACAGCTGCACTACTTAAAGTTGTATGCTTTAATATTGCAGCAAAGCATGTTGTTCACGCACTTGACGAGAGACCTTTCCAGAGAGAAGAGCTGTGCTTGTCCTTAGATATAAACCTTTGATCTAGGCCTTGAGGTATGGGGTCTGCTGACAAAGCCCAGATGTCTTCTTTTTTATAAAAAACTATTTCCTATCACAGGGAGGGTGGTTAGGGACAATAGACCTTTTCCACTGTCTTTATAAAATGATATCCCTGTTTGTATTCTACGGAATTGTGACAATGCTGACGATATTGTGTTTATGCATTTTGCTGCTAGTAATTGCACGTGTACTGTCCTATAGACCGCGTTAGTTAAAATAAACATTTTAAACTACACTGTGACTCTGAATACGATTGTGAACAAGTATGAGTGAGTGAGTGAAAGAGTTGTCTTGCTCCCGCGATTCCTGAGAGAGTCGGTGTTGGGTTCTGGGTTGTCTAATCATTGGTAGCTTCGCTGTTAGTCGGAGAATGAATGAGACACTATTGCTAGTCGGTTTTGGGGATTTTAAGCACTGAGGGGATAGGTTGGTACACCACTATCCGCCGAGGTCCTGGTTTCCTGCGCATAGTTCTGTATATGAGCAGAATCCCTGCAACAGTACATACAAGAAGTTATAAGACTTTCTTGTTTGAAAGCCCCGATTCAGCCTTCTAGTGGTCTGCCCTGATTGGTCAGATTTAAGTGGGTTAGCCAGGCTTATTTGAAGAGGTGATAAAGAGCCCCTGGGGTTGACCAGTTTTGCTGGGAGGGCAGTGTTCTATTGCACAGGAATGCCAATGTAGGTGGAGGAGTCGTAAACAATGGACTTCAAGGGAAGGGGAAGACATCAGTGTCATTTACAACTCTACTCTTTTGACCCCTAGCCAGATGCTAGGATTAAGGAAGAAATGAGCA